>NC_136068.1:425659049-426368899 GCF_964261635.1 Lissotriton helveticus
CCACCCAGCATTTCCAAATTTACAATGTTTCTGGGGGCAGTCCCTCGCTAGGAACACCGGCTGTTCCAGGCCCATGCAGTAGTCCATTCCATTCTTCCAAGCTGTAAGTGATGGAGCCTGGGGGGCCTTCCACGCTTTTGCAATATCACGCTTCGCCAGCGTGAATCCCAACAACAGTAAGTGGCGTTTATACTTGTTTCCCCCGACCCCCACCATTACATGCAGCAACGCCAGTTTGGGGTCCCTCTACAGTTTCCAGGCTAAGGCTTCAGCCAGGCATCGGTGGACCCCATTCCAAAACCTCTGCAACGATACACAGTCCCACACCGTGTGTAACAGTGTACCCACCTCTGACCCACAGCGAAGGCAGTCGGGAGATACCACCATGCCCGCCTTCCACAGCCGCTGTCTAGTGTAGTATGTGCGGTGCAAGTATCTAAACTGAATGAGGCGCAGGCGCGTGGATATGGCCGCCCCCCTGGTACTCTCAAGAGCCTCAACCCAACCCAATCCGTTCCCAGTGGGCTCTAAGGCCACTCAAATCTGTGGAACAATGGCGCACCAGCGTTTGGTAGATACGCGATAACTTTTTATCTGGCAGCTCCCCCATAAAAATTTTCGCTTCTATTGGACTGAAGTCGGGAATCTGTTCCAGGCCGGCCAAGGAGGGCGCCAGAGCGTGGCGGAATTGAAGGTATTTATAAAATTGGGTGCGCGGCATCCCAAAGTCCTCCTGTAAGTTCGCAAAGGACTTGAGGGTGTCGCCGGACAACACGTCACCAGGGTGGAAATGCCAATGGCGTCCCAGCCCCTAAAGCCCATCAGAGCGTCCAACTGCGGAAGCCGTCCATTACGCCAGAGTGGGGTCTCCCGTGTGAGGACATTCCACCATCCTGTCCTCCTCAGCGCCTGCCTCCACACCTGGAAGACCACTTGTGTGGCCGACGGGAGGGACCTCCGGAGAGGTGCCGCATACAGCAGCGTATGTATGGACGCCGAGCCCATTAAGTGTCGTTCGACGGCGTAGGCCGGGTCCCCCCGGTCGCCGTACCACCAGTCGTTCAGCACCAGGAGATGCACCGCCTGAAAGTACGAGAGTACATCTGAGGTAGCCAGGCTACCTGTGTGAGTTGACAAAAAACACGTCCGTAGAGCCACGCGAGCCACTCCCCCCTCCCACAGGAACCCGCTCAGAGCTGAGTTAAGCTGCCGAAACCAGCGAGGGGAAATCACATGTGGATGGTTCTGTAATTGGTACATCAGGCGCGGGAGCACCACCATTTTAAAAATTGCAGACCGTCCATGTATAGACAGCGGCATCCACGCCCAGACCTTCAGGTCCTCATGTACCCGATCCCACACCGGGGTGATGTTGCGCTCCCGGGACAGATCCGCATCTTCCGATAGGAAGACTCCCAGGTACTTCATACCCTCTGTCACTAGCCGGAGTCCCAACGCCCAGTCTCCAACGCACCGCTGGTCGCCCAGCACCCACAGCGTGGATTTGCCCGGATTCATGTATAGGCCAGAGGTCTCGCCAAAAATCTGAATGATGCGCAGTAGTCGTGGGCCCGAGCGATCCAGAGTGGTAAGAAAGAATAGGACATCGTCAGCGTACAGGGCTCCATGGCGAGCGCAAACAGGTATGGGGAAAGGGGGCAGCCCTGTTGGGTCCCCCTCCGGACCGGGAACGAGCGAGATGCCGCGCCCCCAACACGCACCGATGCCGTGAGACCCGTGTACAGCAGGCGTACGTACGCCAAAAATCGCGGGCCCAGATTCAAGCCCAGATTCAAGAATAGGTACGTCCAGCTGAGGGAATCAAAGGCCCTGTCCATGTCTGCCAAGAACAGTGCGGCCGGCTCCCCCAGGCCCCTCCAGGCCGACACCGCCACCTGAGCCCGTCTGATGTTATGACGGGTGGCCCGCTGCGGCATGAACCCAGCCTGATCTGGATGTATTAGATCCGATATGTGGGGCCTGAGTCTGGAGGCCAGCGCCTTCGCCAGATTTTTGACTTCAGTGTTCAGGAGCGATATCGGGCGGGAGGACGGGTGGCTCTCCGGGGGCCTCCCGGGTTTCAGGAATACCACCACCTCAGCGTGACGCCAATCCGGGGGAAGCGACCCGCTCTCGCGCGACTTCTCAACCACTGGCCGAAGAAGCGGGCCCAGCTAAGTCGAGAATTTTCTGAAGAATTCACTCGGGAATCCATTCGGACCCGGCGCCTTGCCCGGGTTCAATTCGCCCAGAGCAGCATCCAGTTCTATATCTGTCAAGGGCTGATCGAGCAGTTCGCGAACCTCATCTGAGACTGTTTTGGGCGGGAGATCATCTATAAACCGCTGGACTGCGTCTGCCTCTAAGCATTCCCTGGGGGCATAAAGGGCCTCGTAGTACCCGGCGAAGCTCTCCGCAATCTCCACAGGGTCCAGCATCGGTTCCCCTACCGGGGTAGTTATCCTGGGCAATGGCTGGGCATGCATGATGCCTTGACAGAGGCGGTGCAGCATTTTGCAGGACTTATTGCCCCACTGGTACACTCGACTACGGGTCGCCAACCAGGCCTGCCGCGCCTCATCTAGCAAGACCGACGTGTGTTGCTGCTGCAGCAGGGCCAGCTGTCGTCGCGCCAGCCCCCCATCTGCCTCCTGGGCTCTGCGTTCCAGGGCTACCAGGTCTGCCTCCCGTTGCGCTAAGTCCCAACGTTTCTCTTTTTTTTCCGCCGTGCACCAGGAGATGTCTACTCCTCTCACCGTAGGCTTCAAGGCCTCCCAGAGAGTGGATGGCGATTCAACGGACCCCGTATTGGCAGTCAAATAATGGTCGATCTCTACTGTAAGGTGCGCTGCATATTTGCCTTGGTGCAGGTGCCAAGTCGACATCCGCCACCGGAACGGCTGTTTAGCCGGGCCCACACGCAGCACAACCAACACCGGTGAGTGGTCTGACAGAGCTCGCGGTAAGATTTCAGCTGAGGCTATACGAGATGCTGACCCCCTGGAGACTAGCACATAATCCAGCCGGGAGAATGAGCCTCGTGCCGCCGAGAAATAAGTGTATTCCCTACGTGCGCCGTGTTTGTACCGCCAAGTGTCCAACCAGTCCAGCCCAGTGATCAATGCAGATAGCTTGGTAGCAGCGCCCTCACTTCCCAGAACCTGGTCAACCGCCCCACTCCGCCACCTGTCCAAATGATTGTCCACTACATCATTCCAATCCCCCCCTACAATGGACAAAGAGTCAGGAATTTCGCCCCATAGGGACATGAGCCTTTCAACCAGGGGCCACTGGAGCGGTGGAGGGGCATACACACTACCAAAGATCACCACCTCCAAGGCTGATCTCCCCCTGCACCACCACGTACCTACCATGCGTGTCTGTCCAGGTGCGTGTGTGAGTGTATGGCACTCTGTGGTGTATAAGGACCGCGACCCCCCTAGAGCCCCTCGTGAAGCCGGAGTGGAACGACTGTATAGCCTGAGCGCTGTAGACATAGTGTTTTGGTGCCGAGCAAGTGGGTCTCCTGCAACAGGAGAACATCCACCCCCACCCTCCCGGCATATTGGAAGATCGCGCCCCGCTTGATTTTGTCAAGCATCCATCTCACATTCCAGCTCATGACCCGCAGTGACCCAGGGCCTACCCACCCCGCCTCCCTACCAATAGACATCTGAGCCATATCACAAGTTTAGGACTAGCAATTCCAGCATCCAGTCGGCATGGTACATGGCAGTCATTAGGCAACATAGCACACGCAAGCAAGGCCCCCCCCCTCCCCAACTTCCCACGAACTCCCAGCCCCCCCAACCTCCCCCCACCCCGCACCTCCCAAACATGGAAGTACCTGTCGCGGACGGACGGCGGCCAGGCTCCCAACAGGGGAGCAAGTACCGCATCCTCCAATGGATCCCCAAATAATTACCCATGAGAACTAGGCCATCACTCCCACCCTACCAGGTTGAATAGGACGGGCCTCCAGCCTATAGTTACTGTGCACCTGGGTTCCCGCTAAGAACATATTCATTTAGCAGCAGTATGGTCCCTTATCGTCAAGGCACATCAGATTGCTGGTCCCGTGGCTGGTTGGCCGAGCCCGTGCGCGAGCCCCTTCTTGATCGCGATCCTCTATGGCGTTGATGCTGGCTCCGCAAGCCCTCCCTGGCGAAACCACTCGAGGAAGAGTCCGACTCCCCCTCCCCGGCAGTGTTCATCCAAATTTTGACCGTTTCGTCTGTCCACCGAAACACTTCCTCCGGCGTGTCAAAGAACAAGGAGCGGGACTTATAGATGACTCGCAGCCGCGCCGGGAATAGTAGCGCATACTGAAGCTTCAGATCCCGTAGACAGGCCTTGGCCGCGTGGAAGGATTGGCGCTGCTGCTGTACCAGTCTCGTATAGTCCGGGAAGATCATGATGGTAGAGTTATCGTAAGTAAGAGTGTCCTTAAGCCTCGCCTGTCGTAGAATTGTGTCCCAATCTGCATAATTCAAGAATTTGGCGATCATCGGTCTCGGGCGCTCTCCTACCGGAGGTTTCTGCGTCAGTGCCCGGTGTGCCCTCTCCACCACGAAGCACCCGGACAGAGCCTCCGCCGGGATCCAACCTGCCAACCACTGCGCCAGGAAGGTTCCCAGCTCCACTCAGCACCGCCGCCCACAGCGCGCCCGGACCGGGCGTTGCCAAAATCGAGGCCCCGGCTGCGCAGGCCCCTCCAACTCGTTCGGGACCGGCGGCGCGTCCGGATCGGTGTCAGCATCTCCGGTGCCTCAATTCGGCCGATCTCGCTACCGAGTGTAGCACACCGGGCCAGCAGCAGGGATCTGTGTCCAGGAGCCCCGCGGAAACCCAGGGCAAGGATATCTGAGCAGGATACGATTAGGCTGGTCGGAGCACAGGCTCTACACGACCGCCATGTTCAACGGCCAAGCCACGCCCCCTTCTTCATCTCTCTTGCTACCATGTCCCGCCCTACCTCCCCCAACAGCTAGTGCTTTTAAGCGACCTTAAGATGCCATGGATTTTCATACAAACAACAAAATAAGCTTGTACTGTTTTGCCTTGGTCGTCTTAATCTGAAGCTCCTTTAACAGTTGTGCAGTTCCTTTGGGTCACTGATGGAGCGAGGGTGAAAACAAACATTTTTGTATACCTCTTGGAAGTTTCTTCCCCATAACAGTAATATGTACTAATTGTATGGTTTTGATATTAACCAACGCAGAATAGAACGCACATACACAAATACACGTGGGATACTAATATGCTTGTGTTGCAGACTATAACATACTAATTAAGTGAATTTGTTCTACTTATGCAAAACATAAATGTCATAATCTAATGAAAAACCTGTGCATGTAAGCTTTTGTACGTCTTTTGTGGCAGAAATGATGGAGAATGGTAAGTAAACCATGCTTATTTGTGGCAAAACTGCTAGGGAAAAACTAACAGGGTTACCTTAGAATGGGGGGAGGTAAACAGAAGGGCTATATTTCAAAATCTAACATTTAATAGTGTTTGTGTCTGTAATAGTTCCCAGAAAGGCCCATGAGGCCTAGTTAGAAAATGGAGGATCGAAAGACTTCGAGATTGTGATAATCTGCGCATGTGCGACTGGGCTCAAGAGAAGTGCAAGCAGCTTGTGCCTGTACAGCGAGGAGCAAGGTCAGCGTGGCCTGATCCTGAATCGGATGCCAAAATCCTGAATGTCCGCGTCGTGAGCTTGAGAAACTAGTCTGAACTAACAATTTAAAGGACAAATTTGAAAAAACTATGAATGGACAATTGAGACTTTATTAAAACGATGACTTTGCGGAAACGTGGACAATAAGGAGATGAGGTTATGGCTCATCCACCCCTTAATTCGACCAATGGAAATAAGCGAGGACCCCAAAGGTTGCAAGTTTTAGATAGATAAGCTAGGGTAAAAGGGTGTAAAAGAGGACGTTTGGAAGTAAGAAAAAAGCTTGCTTTTAAATTTCTTTTAGCACCACGACATGCTGCCGGACTGACGAACTATTGTTATGGTGCAAAGACTGACATTTTTTACTTTAAATTTTGATGAGTGCAGAGTCTGGATGGGAGGTGAACATCAAGACAGAATAGAAAGGTGGTTTTTGGGAACTATGCTGTCCTTGCTCTGATGTCCGTGTCCTGAAATCATGGTAATATTACTTTGACTTATTTCTTCTGAACTGTTATGCTAATAAATATGAATGTTTGAAGTTAATTTCTTTTTTTTCTCTAGGTTATTAAATGTTTAAATGATTTTTAAATAAGGTGAATAAAGTCAGGTCATGCTAGGAGACTCAAATCTTTAAATAAAAATTAAATAAATGGAGAATTAAGCTGGTCTTGTTATCCATACATTAACTTTTACTAGCAGATCCATTGACCAAATGGTGGGGTGTTTTAGTGTTCTTTAAGAATACAACCAAGGTAAAATCGATAAACTGCAGATGTATATAGTGTATAAACTTTTAGTATGAAATAAGACACTCTGCTAAAATCCAGTGCCTCTCCTCTGGTTATCACCAATCCTGGGAGCAGGGTGAATGAATGAGTGAATGAATGACTCGCGGTGTAATGGACCCCAATGGCGAGTAATGTATGATTAGCTCCTAGGGAGTGTTGTGATTTGCGGGTTTTATTTAGAGCTGCGCTGTATCAGTATTTCTTGGTAGCAGAGCATTGGTTGCTATAGGTTAATTTGGATAAGTAATGTATAGAAAAATAGGGCAATGTGTATAGAATTTTGATGTACAGGATTTACAACTAACACTATATGTTGAGTATGTATCACGTTATATGTAGTCCGGAATTGAGGCTTCTGGGAAGTAGGAAGCTGGTAACTCTGTCTGCAGGCAGAGGAAGTGTGGCATGTAAGTCGCACACATGTGGCATGTAGATCACTCATCACATAGTCTGTTTCAAAGTGGTGACATCATCGTATGTAACAAGTTAGGGACCTTTACGTGTAAAAGTGGTGAATGTATAGCTAAGGAAGCCTTTAAAATCTTGGTTTTAAGCAAAGATATGGATTTTCCGGCTAAAACTTATTGCTAGGAGAGTAATATGGTCTTAACCTGAGCTTGAGAGAAGGGTAAGGTAGAGGGATGTGCTACTTTATCGGCGAAACAAAAATTCTGTGGTAGAGAAGAGGTAAGCGCTGTCTACTGGAAATACAGAATACTTGTGTGATTGAGGAAACTATCCCTTTGGTTTTAGCGAAACCGACAAATGGAGATGTTTTATGTCGTTACTAACCGATTTTAGTTGTATAAAGGTGTAAATACAAAGTGTCGATAATTTGTGAAAACTTGTTTTCTTGCATTCTAGTATTCAATGTTCTGTAATATGCTGCCACCTAGTGACATTTTATATTATTTTGGAGTTGTTGAAAGCCTGTTTCTCATTATCGCGGTGACCGGCACACCATGGTCATTTTCGTAGTACAAGTTTGTTGTGTAAAAAAGTTTTAACGCAGATATATTTTCTTTCACAGGCAATTGAAGTTTATGTATTTTCAGTGTATTTTTACAGCATGCTAACATCGCTAAATGCGTACTTTATAGGTGTTTTGTTAGCATAGGAGTGGGTTTTAGTCCCATTTCTTTTTCAAATATTTATCCCTTTCTAGGGATGGGAGTGGGTTTTCAGTCCCATGATACCATGTTCACACTTTCTGCTATTGTTATCCCTACCGAGGGGATAGGAGTGGGTTTTAGTCCCATTTCCTTTTAAAATAAGTTATCCTTGGGAGGGGCAGGGGAGGAGGGGGGCGGGTTGTGTTGGGGGTGGTTAGGGGCAAGAAAGAGCAGAGTAGTTTTTTCAAATGTAAGGAAATTTTGGAACCTATCAATTAAATGTTTTCTTACTGCACTTGCGAATATATTTTTTTCAATAAGAAATGCGCCAAGTAAAATTATTATGTATCACATCTCAGCTTTAGGATGTCTCCTGATAGTTGATAATGGCTAAATTAAGGGTTTGTTCATGGAATATCTGTGGGCTGAACGACAAAAAGAAAAGAGGGATAGCGGCCCAAATTCTCTACTCTATGAAGCTGGATTTAGTATGTCTGCAAGAAACACATCTATCCTGGAATAACAGGCACTGGCTTAACGGTCTAGGTATGGAAACTGTGGGGTGTACGCGTCAAGGAACAACAACAAGAGGTGTTGCAATCTTGAAAAGACGGGGTAGAGGGACCTGTAAACGCTTAAAGGTTGACTCATATGGTCGCTGGGTGATCTGTGAAATCTTTTTCGAAGGCTCTTCTTGGACTATTTGTGCTGCGTACAGTCCTAATTTAGATGACCCTGAGATGCTGAACCACCTCAGCATTGAACTTGCTGGATGGCCCTCTCCACTAATATTATGTGGAGACTTTAATCTTCATCTGGATGGCCAGTTTGATATAACCAGCGATCTTTTGTATCAAGGAAAAAAAAATAAAGTTTACAAAGCTATGAGAGGGCTAATTAAAGAGTTTGATTTAGCAGATTTAGGTTTTGTTAAAGGCTTGGGCACTCCTGGCTATACCTTTTTCTCTGCCCGCACCAGAAATGTGTTCGATTAGATTATTTTTTCATCACCACTGGGTATCTTAAGGATTCTAAACATGATATTCTCCCTAAAATAATATCGGACCATAACCCTATCATGTTAGAATTAGATTTAAGGTTTATCCCTCCCCCTCGCGCCTGGACATTTGAGCGGAAACTATTAGCTGACTCACTGTATATTGAACATATGGGGAAGTGGATTGTTGATTTCTTTCATTTTAACCGAGGATCTGCCCCTGCAGGCGTCGTATGGGTTGCTTTTAAATCAGGGGTACGGGGGGAGACGCTGTCTTATTCAATTAATAAACAGTGGAAAACTTGAGAGCTATTGGAAGCTGAGCTCAAGAAATTGCAGGAATTTGAATCCAAACTCATGACGGCTGTCATCTCTGGCCAAAATATAGAACAAGTATCGATAGAGATGGCCATTCAAAAGTGAAGGCTTTATGAGACTTTCGCTAAGAAACTAGCAGCACAAATAGCAGTATATTGTTCACAAGTATATAAGGTGGGAGAAAACACGGGCCGTATATTGGCCAAAAACATACGACAAAAAGAGGCGGCTAATCGTACTGATGGTATTAAGGATGAGGCAGGGCAAATTCACGAGAATGCAGATGAAGTTTTGGAAGTTTTTCGTCAATACTATAGCAAACTATACAAGGATGACATAATAGGTTATACCTCTGATTCTTTTCTGGATTTTAGTGCCAGTATTGGAATGTCCATGTTAACCTTAGACCAGCTTACAGATCTAGCGAGAGATATAACATGGGAAGAAACTGAGGCTGCTATTCTCTCACTTGCGTCAGGTAAAGCGGTGGGCCCAGATGTCATTCCCCTGGAGTTCTTCAGGATGTTTCGACACTTGCTAAAGGAAGATCTGAGGTTAGCCTTTTTTGAAGCACAGAAGGGTAATGCCCCGGTATCCTGGGGACACTCGACGATTATAGCTTTTTTTTAAAAAAACCCACCTTTGTTGCCAGCCTCTTATCGGCCCATATCATTAATTAATGCTGATAGCAAGATTTATTCAAAATTTGTAGCTGCACGGATATCTGGCATAATCCCATCTATTGTGTCCCAGTTTCAACACAGATTTATTCTGAATCGCAACACCACTGATCATGTGCGTCGTCTTATTGCTCTTGTGGACTGGGCTCTGGCAACTGAGACTACAATGGGAGTTACCCTGTTGGATGCCGAAAAGGCATTCGACAGGGTAGCTTGGCCATATATGTGGGATTTGCTAAATCAGAAGGGTTTCGGTCCAAAAATCATCTCTGCATTGAAGGCTCTTTATTTTTCTCCAACAGCCTCTATCAGGTTGGCCGGCCAGGAATCTGCCCCTTTTTTAATTTTTCATGGAACACGGCAAGGGTGTCCATGTTCCCCGCTTTTGTTTGCATTATATATTGATTTGTTTTTGAATAAGTTAAACCACTCTGAAAAAATCAAACCAGTTCAAGTTTCCTACAGGGATTATAGAGCTCTCGCTTACGCGGATGATATCGTTGTATTAACTACGGATATCAATACCGCAGTTCCAGCGATAGAGGATGTAGCAGTTCAGTTTGGATCCAACTCAGGGTACAAATTGAATCTTTATAAGACTCAAATCTTTCATGTAGGTCAGGACTCCCCGGCTTATATTAGAACTGATTCAGAAGTCACCTATTTAGGTATTAAAATATCACTGGCTCTCTCTAATATCTCTGATCGAAATATAAATATGGTCCTGAAAAAAGCAAATTTAATGTTGGAGAGAATAGACCATCTTCATTTATCTCTTTATGGACGCGCAAATGTATTAAAAAGGACTGTATTACCCAAGCTTCTTTATATGTTCCGAACTATACCGCTTGAGTTCCCACCTAGCTGCTTTAAGCAGTTAGAAAGGATGTCAGACAGATTTTTGTGGGGCTATAGACGTCAGAGACGGGCATATAAAAAGATGATATTACCGAAGGAACGGGGTGGTTGGGGTATACCGCATTTTATTTTCTATTATTTGGCGTCCGTCTTGCAGTTTATTAATCCATTGGTGATTGGTGAGAGGGCCCGAACCTTGCTGGGTCATTCTCCCTCCATTTATGAGTTTGGACTTGGAGAAGCGTGTAGGGGTTGTTTGGTCAAAATCATAGAACCCAGCTATTTCAAAAAAACTAAATTGAAGAATTTGAAATCCGCCTACGTGGCATGGAAACATATTAAACACCAGCTTGGCCTCTCAAAGATTACTGCTTATACACCTTTTGCAGCACCAGATATACTTCCTGTAATATTTCGAGAGCCTATTATGCGCAGGTGGCGCCTTCATGGAATTCAGTGCCTGGATTTACTGGGGTGGCAGAGTGGGCTAAAAAACGGTGATGGATCAAACCCAGATCTTTTGACTGGGTGTGAGTGTTTGATTGGTTCAGATGCTCCGTCCATCACCACCCCCTTTTGTACCGCTTTTGGCCGCCATAAGTGTGGCAGGGTATGCTCAGACGTGAGTCCCTTGCTCACTTTGCCACTGGATTCAAGCAAGCCGGGCTGAAGACGGCTGGAATGCCAGAAACCGGTCCTCGGTAGCTTGTTTCCGGTCCAGGGAAGACATGGCTTGGCAGTTCGGGCTGGACTGTTCCCATGAGGCACAGGGTCAGACTGATTTGCATATAGCCATGTCTGAACTGGGGTGGCAGAGTGGGCTAAAAAACGGTGATGGATCAAACCCAGATCTTTTGACTGGGTGTGAGTGTTTGATTGGTTCAGATGCTCCGTCCATCACCACCCCCTTTTGTACTGGATTTACTGCAAGACGGACATTTTGCCTCTTTTCGTGAGTTGCAAAATAAATTTGGGTTGCCAAAATGTGATTTTTTTAAGTTTCTACAGATTCGCAGCTACATGTAAATGTAAATGTGTTGGACTTGTAAAGCGCACAGCTGCCCGTGAGCGTCCCGGCGCTTGCTTAGGGAACCCGTCCTGGTATTCCCCTGTGAGAAACCCTGGCAGGGTATCCACTAGGTGAAAGCCAGGCATCCCGCCGCGAGGGGCCATAGTGGAGATTAAGCAAGCTATTGCCCCGAGTCGCAGAGTGTGACCCCGTGAGTTGAGTAGGCACCAGAGCGAGAATTGTCGTGTGTGGAATTTTGAGCCCGAGACCTGCCGAGGCGGGGAATCGAACCCTGGTCCACAGTCGATCTCAGCTTCCGGGTCTGCCGCCTCTAACCACTGAGCCACGCTTCTCCACTTACGACCCCAGGGGGAATTTCAATTGAGGAGAATTCCACTTATTGAGAGTATGTTTAGAAAAACACCAATAGGTAAATTTTATTCACAACTTATTATAACACTCCCTGATGATTTAGAGTATTATCAAAATAAATGGGCAACAAAGCTCGGTATGAACATAGTGAATATGGAGGAATCAATAGGTCTAGCAAATAGGGTTCTGATAACAGGAAGGATGCGCACTCAACATTACATGGCTTTATATGATCTATATTACACGCCTAGCAAGATAGCTAAAGGGGGAAAAATGGTTGGGACTACGTGCAGTAGATGTGGTGAAGTTGCTGCTGATGCTGTGCATATGTTTTTTGCTTGTCTAAAGCTAGCTGATTTTTTTTTCTAATGAACAATTTTTGGGATTATAATTGGGTATACCCGTAATTATAAATGGGAATTGGTTGTGTTAGGTGTAATGTTAGACGTATGTCTTAATCCCTTGTCTGAGCACATAAAATGCTTTGTATTCATTTGTATGGCGCTAGTGCGCGCATGTATCACGCACGATTGGATTAATCCCGACCCCCCTCTTTTGTCACATGGCGTGCTCGTCTTTTAGCAATGTATAATCTTGAACTGGCCTTGTAGAGGATTAAGGGTCGGAAAAAGATGTCCACTGTTACTAAGATTTGGACCCCAGTCATGGACTGGATATAAGGGAAATTGCCTGATTTTTTCTTGTCTCTTCTCTTCTTTGTTCAGTGTACAAGCTTTTTTCTTTTTTTTATCCTTGCAGTATAACAATCTATTTTTCTGTTTTATGTAATATGTGTTGTGTTTCTACTCTACCTTTCTTGCATAAAATGTGGTAAAAAAATTAATAAAAATATTTTTTTGTTTAAATAAATAAAATAAGTTATCCCTTACTAGGGATGGGAGTGGGTTTTCAGTCCCATGACCCCATGTTCACACTTTCTGATATTGTTATCCCTACCTAGGGGATAGGAGTGGGGTTTAGTCCCATTTCCTTTTAAAATATGTTATCCCTTACTAGGGATGGGAGTGGGTTTTCAGTCCCATGACCCCATGTTCACACTTTACATTTGGGATGGGTATCAGCCCCATTTCCTTGTTACTAGTCTAAGGGGGTGTTAGTCCCACCTTTGTTATGTTGGTTTTGGGTGTTAATTCCTTCAATTTGATGTATGTTGTCTTGTGTGTAGGATTTCATCTTTTGATGCCACACTGTGCTGCATCTGTTTTGCCATGCTGCACAAGTCCTTGGGGGTTAGTCCCATGTGACTTATTCTGTACATTTGGGTGTCAGTCCCAAACATTGTTTTTTTTTTACTTGGGTCTTAGTCCCACAGTGTTCCTCACAAGAGGGGTGGCGTTTTGTGTTTTCGCCACAGATTTCTCACATGAGAAGTACTTCCTTGGGTGTTGTTCTACCTATTGTATCATAGTCTGGGTTAAGTTTTAGCCTTTTCTTATTTTTCTTCTTAAATTTTTCTTTGTTCAGTATAACAGGAGGAGGATGGTGTTAGTGTATTTTCTATTCTTTCATCCTTCTTACCTCCTTTGTGTGTCTGTTTTCCCTGTCGTGGTGTGTTACATCATCATCCCTGTGTTTACGGACTATTTACATCTCTTGTTCATTAGTGTGTATTGTTGTTTTCATTTTAGTTTGGTTCTTTTTATTTTTCAGTATAAAAGGGATAGGATATGTAATATCCTCAGGTTATGTCATTCTGTTCTCTGTACCTAGCTGCTCAGCCAGTGTGAATGTTCCAGTTAGAATGTTAGTGTGAGTGGAATGCTTGAGTGCCTGTGTGTGAGTGTTGTCAGTTGGGAGATGGGCTGAGCAGCTAGTAGGCTGCTCCTGGTGGGGCTTATTGTATCTACATCTAAGAGCTTAATAAATCACATCTATTTCTACCTGGCCTCGTCTACAGCGTCCACTTGTGACTCCTGAACATGTGGGACCAGCCCACTACAAGGGGTCAGCAGAAGCTGCAGTAGGGCTGACGTCAAAAGTTTTGTGCTGGGATTGGTCTACGTGACTAGAGCAAAGTAACACTGATTGGTGTGCTAACCAAGGCTGTACCAGCATTGGTGGAAAGTGAATGAAGCGTATCTTATTCTGATTGGTGCGTTAGTGTGAATCGCACGGTGAGAGGTTGGTGTAGCGAAGCAGTTTGCGGAAGAGTGTTCGATTGTGTTGAAAGTCAAGAAATCGTTGGAAGAATGGAGTTTTATTATGGAGAGGAATAAGAAAAACCTTCATGGTTTAAGAAATTGAAGAATATGTTTAAAAAGGACAAGGAAGTAGTCACAAGAGAGGGAAAATTGCTTCCTCCAACTAAAACGCCTGCATCGTACATGATGACAAAATATGGCTAGCATACATGTATATGGTTAGAAAATTGGGCTCGATATACTAAAAATGATGGTACATTAGCATTTCCAGAAGTAGGTTATTTTAACCTTGCTGTATTGCAAAATTTGAGAGAAAAAATGACAAAGCTTGAACCAAGACCTAGACCGACTCAATTTGAAGCATTAGCCGAGGGGGAAGATGAGATGCATGAATTGGAGCGAGAAAGATTTGAAGGGTTTAGAGGACCTAGAGGCAGATTGCGAGGATTATGGGGAACGACTCATGAGAGTAGAATGCGGAGATGGAGAAAAGCTGATGTTTGTTTTGGAATGTATCCGGTAGGGACAGTTAGTGAAATGGTAGGACGAAAATGTACGGAGAAAAGAAATAATGTGGAGTCAGAAAGGAGAGGTTATGAGGATTGTGAAACAGAGGATGTAGTGCTGGAGAAGATATTAAATAGAAGACCACCTCCATACCAACCAAGTTCTGTAACCGTGACTCCAAATACTCCACCAATAGAAGATAGATTTACCGGTACCCCGAAACAATTTTAACATTTTAGAAACCTTCCAGAAAGAGACGAAATGAGATATGATTCTAATGCACCGTTAATAGAAACTAGACTTACTGGTACTCCCAGACAAAATGATGAAAGAAGTGGAAGTGTAGCTAGAGAAGAGAGGAGAATTGAAGAACGACAAAGTACCTCTGAATATATAAGATCTACTAATGAATTGACTTAAAAGATACAGGAGCTTACTAAAAATATAGAAGCTCTAACTGTCCCAGTAACAATAGGTCCTGTAATTCCAGTGTTCGAAAACCAAAAAATAAAAGAACCATCATTAACAATTCCTTTGAATCAAAGTTTACAAAAAGTTAGAGAAAAAGTCTATGCAGATTTGTCCGAGGTTAGGCATACTAGTCAAATGACAGCGCCTGATTTGACTTTCAATCAAAGTCTCCCGTATAAGTTTCCAGCGGGTGCGGAATCTGATTCTGCAACTCTTGAGAAAAGTATAGAGAAAATCGATTTGTCACAAACTCCGGTAGGACCAACAGAACAGGAATTAAGTGATTTGTTTAAAACATTAAAAGTAAGAGACCAAGGACCCAATGTATTAGATGTGGTTAGGCTGAAAAATGATATGTTAGAATTAATAATTTGAACAATTGGAATAGATAGATTAAAAGCATACCAAAATGATGAATTAATGTTTATGTGTAAAAGCATTACATGGAGAGCGAAAAACCTACATGATCATTTAGAAGGTTTGACGAGTGAACTCAATATAGATTTTGCAAAGCAGAAAGTATTACAAAAGCCTTATAGAGTAGATTTTACAGAGAAGGATATCGACAATATGAATACGGCTGGAAGACTAACACAGATAAAAGAGTTAATTATGTTACTGAGAAAATGGGGAGATGTGGAAAAGTGGAAGGCTAAATGGATAAAGAAAAGGGAAGAAAGCAATGATAAAACAACATTAGTGTTCCCAGTTAGAGAAAAAGAACCTGTAGCAATTTAATTGCCTATGAGAGAAATACCGGGAGGAGGGTATGTACATGTTCCCTGGACAAGACAGGATATATTGTCATTCAGAAATGATTTCCCAAGATTAAGAGAAAAACCAGTGGAATGGTATCGACAGGTGGATCGATTTGTAAAGGTTTCAAAGGTACTATGGGGGGTTTTAGATGGATTGTTTGACATAGTAGTACCAGCAGACTTATGGTCTGATTGCAAAATAACGGTAGATTGGCCAAAAACTGAATATCCTCGAGATTCTAGAACGGGTGTACCTGGGCCTGAAGTAGTGCGGAAGTATGAACTAGTAATAGTGTTTTTGAAAAATAAAATCCCGCCAAAAGAGACCAATCGACAGGACATTGCAAGAACCAAAAGAATCAGTACATGCATTTTATGAGAGACTGTTGCTAGTGTTTAAACAATACAGTGGATAAGAAGAGTTAAATGAAAAAGACATGAGTCATTTTGTGTATCGTTTTGTGTTTGGATTAAGACCAGAAATAGGAGACATGATTAAGTATAATTTGATGGGATGGCAATCATGTTCAGTGGATGAAGTTTTGAGACATGCGAAATACTGCAGTGATGAGATTGAGGTTAAATAAGGAAAGCTTAAAGAAAAATCAATGTGGGCACAAGTAAAGTGGCTGAACATCAAGTAGCTCAATTAGAGAGTAAACATTCTGAAGGAGGTCAGATGAAAGTGAAAGGAAATTTTAATAAAATGAAAGTAATGGGAAATTTGGATGAGGCTAAGAAAAAGTTCCCTTTTCACAACTGCGGCAGGATAGGGCATTGGAAGAAAGAGTGTAAGTATTCACCAAGAGTTAATCCCGAAAATACATCATTGAATCCGCAGGTGCAGAATGAGGTAATTCAACAGTCATCGCCACAACAGAAGGTAGTTACTCAACAGAGTCAGGTGCCACAACCACCACTTCCAAACAATGTAAATCTACATAAATACAGTGCAGAGACAGGATACTGCGAAGGAGAACAGGTAATAAGATCGCCTAGAGTAAATGTGAGTTCGCAGTATTGGTTGAAGGAAGATGGGAGTGAGTCGGATGACAGTTTCTGACGGTGCCTAAGAGAGGGAGAAGAGTGCGTACTTAGCGCAACTCTAGAGGTAGATCAATCTGATCCTTTTGTGAATGGAAAGGTGAATGATGTAAATGTGACTTTCCTAATGGACACAGGTGCTACCAGTTCTACTGTCAGATCATTAGAAGTCCAAAATCTTCCTCTCTCTGGAGAAAGCATTCAAGTTGTAGGTGTAGCGAATAGACAGATCAAAACATCCCTAACAGAACCAATTGAAGTGGAAATTGGAAATTTCAAAGATATGCATCGATTTGTAATATGAGACAGTAGTCCTGTTAACCTTCTTGGCAGGGACATATTATGTAAAATGAATTGTGCTATTTACTGTTCACCAGATGGCAATGAGCTTCAAAGCCCGGATGAAGATAGCTTGTATAAAATGAAAATGTCACTGATAGACTCAGAACGAAGTAGTATGTTTCCTGTATTTGACAGAGAGAAAATACCTGATGAGCTGAAAGAATTAGTTAAAGAATAAGTGTGGGATTTCACAGCAGAAGATATAGGATTAATGAAATGTGTAGATCCTGTGAAAATTTCTGTAAAAGGAGTGAGCTACCCAAACATTCCCCAATACAAAATGACAGCAGAAATAATTGAAGGATAACTCCAGTGATAAATAAAATGATTGAACAAGAAATTCTAAGAGAAATACTAAGCGTCCATGTAATTCACCTATAATGAGATTGAAAAAGCCTAATGGAACATTTAGGATAGTGCAGGATTTGAGAAGAATTAATAAAATTGTTGTCCCATATTGTCCAATTGTACCAAATCCAGCAGTGATCCTATATCAAATTCCACATGATGCAGAATGGTACACAGTCTTTGATCTATGTAATGCGTTCTTTACAGTTCCATTACACCCAGATAGCCAGCCAATATTTCCTTTCCGGCTTGGAGATCGTATTTTGGCATGGTGCCGAATTCCTCAGGGGTATACTGAGAGTCCTTCCATCTTTAATCAGTTGTTAAAGAAATCATTGGAGAATTTTAACATGCTTGGAAAATCAGTACTGGTTCAATATATTGATGACCTATTGGTGGCATCAAGAACAAAAGATGCATGTGTTACAGACACTATTGCGTTACAAAACCATTTGGCAGACGGAGGACATAAGGTGCCCCCATCAAAGTTACAGTTTTGTCAGAAAGAAGTACATTACTTAGGTCACAAAATAGCTATAAAGGAATCAGACAAGTCAGTATAGAAAGGATCAAAATGATACAGGGAATGCAACCTCCAAAAACTCAGAGACAAGTGAGAATGTTCTTAGGAATTGTGGGTTACTGTTGACAATGGATTAGTGGATTTTCACTAATAGCCAAACCATTGCAAAGATTGACGAGAGAGAGCAGATGTAAAAGATCCCATAGTGATGAATAAAACTGAAATGGAAGCTTTTGAACGACTAAAAACTAGTCTATGTGAAGCACCAGCATTAGGAATGCCAGACTATGAAAAAGAGTTTGAACTATATTGCAGTGAACGAGAAGGATGTGCATTATCAGTTCTAATTCAGAGACATGGAAAAATGAGAAAGCCAATTGCATATTTCTCAGCTGTTTTGGATCCAGTTGCAAAAGCATTGCCAGGATGCTTAAAAGCAGTAGCTGCTACAAGTGTGAGTTTGGAACAAAGTGAAGGTATAGTGATGGGGTTCCCTTTGAGAGTATATGTACCTCATTCAGTGGAGATTCTTCTTACCAGAACAAAAACTCAGTACCTCACTAATAACAGGATGACAAAATATGAGAAGACAATTTTAGGTGCAGATAATGTGACAATTTCACGATGTGTGAATGTAAACGCATCTACACTGTTACCCTAACGTTATGGATGTTGAGGTGAGAGATGAAGTAGATCATAAGTGTTTGGATGTTCTTGAATACTGTACCAAACCAAGACCTGACATTAAAGATGAGCCATTGCCTGAATCTGATTATGTAATGTTTGTGGGTGGTTCATGTCTGAGAACAAATGAGGGTGCCCTAAGTGCTGCATATGCTGTCTGTACAGTGGCAGATGTCCTGGAAGCATCTTGTCTGAAAGGAATTCGTTCTGCTCAAATAGCGGAATTGATTGCTTTGATTCAAGCATGTGAACTGGGAAAAGAGATAAGGGTCACCATAGTGACTGACAGTCCGTATGGGTTTGTCCATGATTATGGTCAATTGTGGTCCCAAAGAGGTTACTTAACTTCTGCACGATCCCCCATCAGAAATGCTGAATTTGGGAAAATGTTGATTGATGCAATCCAATTACCTGATAAAATTGCTGTTGTTAAATGTGCAGCTCACAAGAAAGGAGATGATTATGTCACCAGAGGTAATCGTTTTGTTGACTCAATTGCAAAATACTGTGCCAAAAATCTTGCATCTATAAATCGGAACAGAAAAACTGAACATGTTTCAAGTCCTTTAATGCCAACAACAGTAGTTGAGACTTGGCAGGAAGTGACACTAATGCAAGAAGAAGCAAGTGAGGAAGAGAAAAATATTTGGTTAAAATCAGGATGTAGACAAAGAGAAGAGGATGAAATTTGGGTTTACAAAGATGAAAGACCAGTAATGCCTGATAACATGATTTCAAATATGGTCCGAATGAACCATGGTCAAGCCCATATTGGTAGAGATGCTATGATTCGTATGTTTAGACAGACATGGTATAACCTAAAGTTCAGAATGATCGCTGAAAGCCTTTGTCAGCGATGTCTTGTTTGTCAACAACTGAATCCAAGAAGAAAAACTGTTGTGAGTCTGGGAACCATAGGACGGGAGGGAGGTTCTTTTACCAGGATGCAGTTAGACTTCATAGAGCTACCACCTTGTAACAGGTTGAAATATGTACTTGTAATAATCTGTTTATTTTCCCGGTGGGTCCAGGCTTTCCCTACAAGAAAAAATTATGGACTGACTGTGGCCAAACTTTTGTTGAGAGAAATTATTTCACGGTATGGTTTCCAAGTAACGATTGAATCAGACCGAGGCACACATTTTCAAAATGAACTTGTTCAAATAATTTGTGAAGCACTGGACATTCGTCAGAAATTACATTGTCCTTACAGACCTGAGGCTTCTGGGGTAGTTGAGCAAGTAAATGGAACCATAAAATACAGAATTGCAAAAATGTGTTTGGCTACTGGATTGAAATGGCCTGATGCATTGCCCCTTGTCCGGATGACCCTAAGAAGCATACCTAACAAAAAGACAGGACTGAGTCCTCATGAAATTCTGATGGGAAGAGTGATGAGACAAGCATTTGTGCCAGTTGATAAACCATTGACTATTAATGATGATATCATACTGGATTACTACAAAAACCTGTCTGACGTGGTAACTTCTGTGTTCCATCAGGTGGGAACTGAGGCAAACTCGAAAGAAAAACATCCAGCTCATGATCTAGTAAATGAAATAACCAGTCAAAGAGATTCATTGAGAAGAAAGATAGAAGTTGTGCAAAGGCCAAAAAGAGTGAGAAGACCAAATCTAAAATATAAGTCACCTGAGTGGACTTACATGATTTTGGCTCTAATAAGCGAAGTTAAAAGCAGCCAAGAAAATTTGAGTTACCAAAGTGGAGAAAAAGAAAGTGAGTGAATTATAACTCAAAAGAAAGGGAAGAAGTACCTAATTTGGGAAACTGTGGAAGGGTAAAAAGGTGAACGAACAAGAATTGTCAAAATTCTGATGATAAGGACACTTTAAGTGCAGAAAAAAAAAGATTGGATTAAAAGAGACAATATACGGGCAGAAAGCATTGTGAAAAATTGCTGTTTGAAGTAAAAAAAAAATAATGTAACAAAAACTAAATGCACTATATTTAGAAAATGGTGTAGAATGTGGTTAATATGTACTGGATTATTAATGTTAGTGTGGTTGATCTTAGCTATTATAATTCCTTTGAAACCTGATTTTGAAAAAGCAAAGGCAAATGAGAGTGTAAATGAAAAGAACCATGAAACAAAAAGTGAAATGTTACATGTGTATAAACCTGAAGTACATCTAGCTAACTCAATCAGTGACTTTTCTCGTAATACGTTTTCAAAGCTTTTGTCTGAAAATATGAGAACTATGGATGCCAGTGACTGTTATGTCTGTGTAAAATTACCAGCATGTGTTTTGGAGGGTGTGACCTACCTTCATCCTCCATTAACCTATTGTGTTACATGTAGTGTGTTACCTAGTTCGTTTTACAAAACAGGTAAATTAGAGTATTATTATTCTAATTCTGATGTTGTTTTTGTGAAACTGAAAATTGTAGCTGAATTGAATCAAATCAAACCTGCAAAACATTTTGGAGAATATTTTTGGGAAACACAAGAGTTGACTCATGATTATGCGTTTAAACATAATTTGACTTGTAAAATGAGAAATGAAGAAAAATCCTTTTTAGATATGGTAGAAGAAAGAAGGAATCAGTATAAAAGAAAAGAAAAAGCAAAACAATCTAAATCTACAATGTGGACATTTGAGGATGATAATATGGAATGACATAATGTGAATGTGGCTATAAGTATAGATACGCCATTATTAGGGAAATTATGTATTCGAAGAGATAACACTGTGTATGATAACTATTTTGTGGGAGCAAGTCAATGTGAAGATACATACATTATAAAAGGGGGTTGGGGATTTAAAGGAGGTAATTATCCAGTTTTACCTGGGTTCTATTTTCTATGTGGGAACAAAGCTTATTATAGATTGCCTGATCATTGGTATGGGTCTTGCTATGTAGGCCTGGTCTTTCCTACAATGTTCCATGTAGATAGAGGAATTAATAGAATTCATGAGATAGGTAAACCTTTAAGTCGTAGAAGAAGAGAAAGTGTAATAGAAATAATAGGTGATGTTTTTGGAGCATTAATACCAGCAGTGGGTATATCCTTTAATGCAAACCAAATTCGAAAATGATCAACGGTAGTAGATCATTTGTCAACTGATACTGAAGGAGGATTTCTAATGGTAAATACTGAAATGGTTGCTATGAGAGCTATGGTGATGCTAAAACGACTTGCTCTTGATATCATTTTGGCAAAAGAAGGAGGAGTCTGGAATTTTGAAAGTACAACATTGCTGTACATACATTCCAGACAAAAGTCAAAACATTGAAAGATATATTACAAATCTTACAGAGTTGCATAAGGAAAGTGAACCACTGGAGGTTGACGGTGTTCTTGAGAAACGTGATAGAAGTTTTTCAGCAGTTAGAAATTGGTTTTATGAAATAGGTAGATCAATAATATGGAAAATACTAATTCCAGTGACAATAATAATAATAGTAGTTTTGTTTTTTATATTAGGTTGTAAACTGAGAAAAAGGAGAAATATTAAACGGTCAATAAAGAAAGCATTTGAAGAAAAATAAGAAAGAGAACGTGAAAAAGGTGACATTCAAATGGAAGAGTTCAAAGGGAAACTTTATCAAGATAGAAAGAAACTAGAAGAAACTAGAGTATAACTCGTACTAATTGAAAGAATTTGAAACATGTTGAGATACAATTTTCGAAATTTTGGGTATATTTGGTGATAAATCACCAAATGGGGGGAGTTGATGGAGCGAGGGTGAAAACAAAAATTTTTGTGCACCTCTCGTGAAGTTTCTTCCCCATAACAGTAATATGTACTAATCGTGTGTAAGCCTGGGCATAGTTTGCGAAGTAGCGCTACGCATAGCTACCCGAAGTGCACTTCGCGAACTACGCGTAGCACTACGCGAACTGCGTAGTACCCTGTTCGCACTGTACAAGAAGCCGTTTTCAATGATTGCACAGTGCGGACAAGCATCTGCGGACGGCACTGTGCAATCATTGAAAACGGTATCATGCACAGTGCGAGCTGTAGTTTTCTGCCGCTCCAGCAGATTTTTACTCGAGCAGCAGCTTTCTCAACGCGGACTGGTAGTTTCTCATCGCGAGCGGTCGCTAGAATACGCGACCACTCGCAATGAGAAACCTGACCTCCCTGCGTTGAGAATCTCGCCGGGAGGTTTATTTTCCATGTTCGCGATCGGCAACTTTTTTTTTTTTTTTAAAAGACCTTTATTGTACAAAAAGCATCTTACACAGCTTACAACCCCTCGGGGCCAGCTGCGTGGATCAATAACCATATAGAATATTGTCAGGTGAACACAGCCGTATGGCCGACGACCCTGAGGTTCGGCGGCGTAAAGTGTTTTTGCAGCACTTACTTTTAGTAAACCACATATCTCAATGAGTAAACAGGTCTGTAAGGTTTTATCTGTTTGTAGAGCAATGGTGGTGTTTCGTCATTATCGTCAGTTGGATAGCAGCCCGCTCCCATGAGTGAATATTATGGGTGAGTGTGTCAGTAAGTTTCTTCTCCCATGGGGATGTGGGGCATTGAAGTTGAAGAGTCGTTCTACGCAATACCGCAAGTGCGTTAATGGACGAGCGTCTATGCAGCTTACTATTCCTAGTAGGAGAAGCTCGTGTTGGCGGCAGCAACCGCCATGGTCATGGCTGTTACTCCTAGTGGACCTATGTTTGTGGCGTCTCTCAGTAGCGGCGGTTCGAGCGAGATAGCCGGTATTGTGAAACACAACCCGGATCCATCTGCCCGTTCTCAGGTAGTGCGCGCGGCAGTCATTTCCCTCTGGCCGCGTTCTAGTGTTGCTGTGTTTTATCGGCTCTGGGAAAGGAGAGGGGCCCGACATGTTGGCCAGAATATGGTGTCCAAAGTTATCTGTGCAGCGCGTACAATGTCTTCGGTAACAAAATTAAGAGAGCCTGGTCAGGGAACAAAACCAGTGCATCAATAAGCATCTAAACCTTAACATGGGGGGTATGTGCATAGGGGAGACAAAGTGTGGGTGGGTGTACCTATGCGTTTGAGGGATAGGGGGGCAGCGTTGCAGCGTCAGTGTAGGTCTAGCGGTCGGGGAGTGGGATGCATCATGTAATTAGCGTGTTTGCATTGGGGGGGGTGTTCCACCACAGGGGCACATTGATGACGTCTTTAAAGTGCAGCCGGTGGGGCGGCCACGGCCAGGTTGCATAGTGAGGGCCTGATATGGGGAGGTGGGGGTGGTGCAATAAGCGCTTTATCGCTGAAAGTAGGGCACGTGTTTTAGGCATTCCGGAGTGTGGGTGGTGCGCAGGCGAGGCGCAGTGCATTGTTCGCAGTATGGCAGATATATAGAGGCGTGGGTCCCGGCTCGTATTACCCTGCCAGAGGGGGGGGGGGGGGGGGGGAAGGGAGGAGACGGGGGGAGCAGTGGGCGCAAGCGTACTCCGCAGTGTCCCTTGTGTATATGTGGAGGTTGGATACGGATCCTTCAAGTGATCCTCTGTTCCAGGCATTTCTGCTGGAAGGATTGGAGGATGTAGTCCCAGTATTGTGCAATGGGTAATTTCCTAAGTCCTGCCGTCTCTTCCCGTCGTAAGACTGTGTCTTCCGCTCGTGCCCAGTTGGTGAGGGACATGTACCAGTGCCGTATATCTGGGGGTGTGTTGGCCTTCCACCGCTTGGTGAGCCGTCGCTTGGCCGTGATCAGCCCGAGGTCCCAGTACCAGGCCGGCACCTTGTTTAGCTTTGTGCGTTTGTATAGACCGAGGATGCAGGCTTTCCAAGTTCTCGGCACGTGTTCTTTAGTGCAGTGTGTAAGCAGCGCTGTTACCTCATCCCAATATTGTTGGATGTTGGGGCACAGCCAGAGCATGTGTAAGAGGTCTGCACCTACCAGGGAGCAGCGTCTGCAGGCAGTATCTGTGACTGAAAAGTATCTGTTTTTCTTGTCCGGTGTGAGATAGGCACGGTGTAATATGTAGAGTTGTATGATTTTGAATCGGGGGTTGCGCGGGATGTTAACCGGCCCAGTCAGCACCATCGCCCACTCCTTGTCCGTCCAATCCCTCCCTCTGTCCGCCGCCCACTTCTCTCTCAACTGCGAGGTAGAGGGTTGTGTGTGAATCAGGAGGGCCTGCGCTAGCCAATGCACTATGTGGGAACTATTGCCCATAACATGGAGGTATTGCATGAAGTAATGTGTCGTTAGCTCCTCGGACATGTCACCCCAGGCGGCAGTCAACGTGCGGATGAGGGACGCGTGCAATAGGAATTGTCCATTCGGGAGGGTCGTATCTTCCGCGAGGTTCGCAAAGGGGAGGAGAGCACCGTCAGTATATAGGTCTCCTAGTGTTTCCACGCCCGCGTTGGACCAGCTCTCCAGCAGTGTGTCCGTCAGTACTCCAGTTGCCATGGGGGTGCCCAGCAGAGGGAGTATCGGGGCATACGGTATCGTCGTTCGGGTAAGTCGTAGGCATCGCAGAAAACACCTGTGCGCCACTGCTAGGTATATCTGCGGGGGACGAGGAGCTCGGGTCAGCAGATGAAACAGGGCGCACACTTGTAATTGAGACCAGGTGGTGACGTCCATGGCGGCGTCCCCTAGGTATTTACCACTGAGCCATCCCGACACCCACTGCATCTGCGCCGCTAGATAATATAGCTCCATGTTGGGAACCGCTAGACCCCCTCCCCCCCCCCCCCCCCCCCCGAGTCAGTGGGCATGTACAACTTTGTCAGCGCCACACGCGGTCGGCCCGCATTCCATATTAAGCCGCGGAGCAGGACCTCGAGGTCCCGGAATACCCTGTTGGGGACTTAGGACGGGATATTGGCAAAGTAGTACAAGTGTCTCGGTAAGACTATCATTTTTGCCAGTGTTACTCGGCTGGGCACATTCAGAGGCAAAGTCCTCCAAAATCCAATTTGTGCCCGGATGGATGCGAGCGCTCGCATCAGGTTCCCCTCCAAGATATCCGTAGGGTTACGGTAGATGTGGATTCCTAGGTACCTGAACGTCGTGGGATACCATTGTAGCCTTTCGCCACCGATGTATATGTCGCTCTCAGGTACGTCCGGGTCAAAGGAATAGGCCCCAGATTTAGCCCAGTTGACTCTCAAGCCCGACATCTCCTCAAAGGTGCGAAAAATGTCGGCGAGGGACTCCGGGACATTTGTCAAGTCTCTGACATAGAGGAGGAGATCATCCGCGTACAACGATATAGGCGGCGGATGTTATAGGAGGTGTGGCGCGTTGGTACGAATCCATTTTGATCATGGTGTACCAAGGTCGGTACCAGGGAGGCCAGTCTCCGGGCCAGAGCGGAAGCAAGGATTTTATAAACAGTATTGAGGAGGGCCAGGGGATGGTAAGAGCCCAATTGCTCGCCATCTCTGCCGGGCTTAAGTAAGGAAATGAGGGTAGCCTCATTTAGCGTTGGGGAGGGAGAAGTCTTCCGTAGCAACAGCATACATCTTTAACAGCTGGGGGATGAGTATGTCCGAGCCAGCCTTATAAAATTCAGCGGATAAGCCGTCTGGGCCAGGAGATTTGCCGTTTGACAGGTTGAAGATGGCGTCACGGAGTTCCTCAGGAGCAAGTGGTGCTCTGAGGTCGTCCTGTTGCGTAGCCGTTAAATTAGGTAGCTGCAGGGGTGAGAGATATTCAGCTATGTCAGGTGTGGGTCGCTGAGCCGGGAGCGATATAAATCTGTGTAGTGAGTTATGAACGCTTCATGCATGTGGCGTTGTGTGTAGAGTAACCCTCTCCCTTCTACTTGTATCGCCGATATTGGGGTCATGCGGTCTTCCCCTGCAATCAGCCAGGCTAACAGTTTGCCAGGTCTGTCGCCCTGGCGATGTGTGCGAGCAGAGTGTGCAGAGAAGTTGAGACTACGCAAACCTTCTAGGAGGCGTTCATGTTCTGTTTTTGCTTCCGTCAGGGGTCACTTGCGCCTCCCACTGCGTCTCGCTCATGGTCCAGCAGTTCAGTTTCTAATCGCGTCAGGTCACCCTCCAGCTGTCGTCGCATGTGGCCCTGTGTGCCTAAGCAGTGTCCCCGGATTACCACCTTGAATGCGTCCCATTCGATCTGGGGGGAGGACGCCGTACCAGCATTATCTTCAAAGTATTGGGCAGTTTGTGTGAGGAAGGAGTCGCGGAAAGCCGCGTCTAGCAAGAGGTCCGGCTGGAGTCGCCAGGTGGGAATGGGCGGGTGTGGACACTCCAATGCGATGGCCAGAGTGTGCGGGTTGTGGTCTGAATGTGTGCGGCCCATATATTGTGTGTCTGCAACCAGTGGGAGGAGGTCGGCGGTTACCATGAAACTGTCTAAACGCACATGTAGAGCATGCGCGCCCGACCAGTAGGAATACGTCCGTGTTGTCGGGCTACGCGTCCTCCATGCGTTGTGTAGGTTCCACTGTGTAGCCCAGCTGATTAATGCTTTCGTGGCAACGTGTGTCGGTGCACTGGTCGTGAGTGGAGAAGATCTATCTAGAGTCGCATCTAGGACGCAGTTGTAGTCACCCCCCAGGATCCACGGGTCCCCATGCCAGGTCGCCAGCACCGCCGAGAGGTGGGTAAAGAAACTACCCTGGTCAGTGTTTGGGGAATACAGTGAAGCCAGTACTATGGGCTGTCCATCCAGTCTACCCGGGCTATCACGTACCTGCCGTCTGGGTCTACATGTGTGTCCATGACTGCCCATGGGGTTCCAGGCCGGACCCACAGAAGCGTCCCGCGGGCGAAGGAGGAATACTCAGTGGCATAGAGTTGTCCGCGCCATCTGCGGTGCAGAGCGCACACCTCCGCTTTATTTAGATGTGTGTCTTGTAACAGTGCTACGTGAAATTTATGGCGCTTCAAATAAGAGTAAATCTGGTAACGTCGCGCTGGTGTATGCATGCCCCTGACATTCCATGTATATATCCTAATTTCAGCCATTATCGTCACTTGTGTAGGAGTCACCTTTATCCTCCAGTCCCAATCCCCTGAGTGTGGCCCTCCATTGATCCCCCGGCACCCTCTATTTTTCCGGACCAGACACAGCTACTTTCACATTAAGGAACAACCCAGACAGTTCCCAAAGGGTGGGGGTAAAATGGAAAACATGGAGCCTAAAAGAGGCAACACAATAAAAAATACCAAAAGGTCGGCTGCGCAACATGCTGCCGTCCAAACACTCAAGTGAGTCAAAATAAGCTTCTAACTATTCAGTTCTAGGGGGTGGTGGGCAATTGGCACAATAGCGACACAACAGTATTGTTTTCAAAGGGGGGTGGTGTCCCATCCAGGGCCCTAGGGTTACGGGTCATATCTAACAGGCCGAACCAGGAGTCAGCAAATGCAACGTAGTGGGAGAGCGTCCGTCCGTTGCAGTGATTGGAAAGGAAGTCCGTGCGAACACGCACACCTCTGGCAAGGTCAGGCCGGGATCGTTAGCTCAGTAGCAAGTATGGTAAGGGGCGGGAAGGCGCCGCAATGATACAGGTCTAGCAGTTGCAATGTCTGTAAGGTGGTACTCACTGTGTTTCAGCGGTTCCACCCCTTGTAGAGGAAGGGGGGATCCCCCCTCGGCCTCCGCCGCCCAAATAATCTGTGTCCCATGTCGAGCAGGGGGCGTGAGCGCACAATAGTCATTACAGTGTGAATGTTCCGAAGATCCCAAGGGGGTTCTCCTCAGCCAAGTAGATCCACTGTTTGCGGTGTGACATCAGGTAGATCTGCAGATTGTTGAGAGTCCGGTAAGCCGTAGATTGCTTCATCGTCGCTGGGAAAAGTGCGCGGACTGGCGTGTGGGGCAGAGGACGGCACTGGAGAGCTGCTAATTTCCGTGACCCTGCGAAGCGCATCTTGTTGTTCCTGCAAAAATAGGTCCGCTCGCGGTGGGCGGGTCACCGTTTCCTGCGAGGTGTGAGGCGCAGGTGATTTGCGCCTGCGCCTTCGTCTCGATCCCCGGGAGCGTGTTGAGTGCCCCGCGCTTGTCGGGGTGTCCCGCTCCGCCATCCAGCCAGGCTTCAACCTCCTCAGGGTTGGTAAAAAAGTGAGTGTTATCCTGCGCCACCACTCGTAGACGTGCGGGGAAGAGGAGTGAGTACTTGAGGCCCGCTTGTCGCAGCCTGCGTTTCACCGCCAAACAGGAATGTCGTTGTCGTTGTACCTGGATGGTGTAATCCGGGAAAAACATCACCGTGGCATTGTCTATTCGTACATCTCCTAATTTCCTGGATTCGCGCAGGATGGCGTCACGGTCTCTATAGTTAAGGATGCAAAAGATCAGCGGTCTGGGGTTAGATCCCGGGGGGAGGGGCCTAGTGGGTACCCTGTGGGCTCGCTCCACCACAAAGTGCTGCGATAGTGTCCCCTCCGGTAAGAGATCCCTCAGCCAATCCTCGACGTGGCGCGTAGGGTCCGTCCCCTCCCATTTTTCCTGTATGCCAACCAGCCTGATGTTGTTTCTTCGCGCCCGCCCTTCTGCGTCCTCAGCGCGCTCCTCCAGGAATTCAACTCTGTTGAGGAGGTCGCGTATATGTTTGTCCGCTTGAGTGACGCGTGGTCCCAGATCAGTCACTGTGGTTTCCAGCGTGGTGTTGCGGTCTTGCAATTTCGTGTGATCGGCCTTGAGATGGGTCTGATCAATTGCCACACTGTCGATCTTGTTTTCTAGGGAGGTGCGTGTCTGTTGGAGGGACTCCTCCAAGCGTTCCATCACAGCTAAGACACTGTCCAATTTGGTATCCATTGTAGGTAGCGGTTTGGCCTGTTTCCCTTTCGCAGATGTGTTGCCGGTACCAGTACGCATCCTCACCCCTCCAGACATGGGCAAGGCAGTGTGTGTGAGTGCCAAAAAACAAACATTTAGAAAGAGGGTCCAGAGGCTAGATTAACGACCCTATCAGACATATGCCCCAATACTATGCATAAACAACATAAAGAATGTCTGAGGGTCGAAGTGGAATACTGATGTGTGTAATGGAAGGTACAATAGAGTTAGGTTGGACAAAAGTGTAATAAGTGCAACAAAACAACACAATCCCACAATTGGGAAAAAGTGCCCATCAATTCCCAAACGGTTCGCCCTAGTCATCATCAGGGCTCTCCTTACCCAGGAGAAAGTTTTTTTGTTTATATAAGTCACTCAATGATGTTGTGACTATTAAACTCAATGTAGATGGTACATGAATTATGTGATGGGTGGAACCAAAATTGTTATTATTGGAGTAAATATGGGTAACTGTTTTGCAGTGCATAAATGAGAATAAACGAACGTGAAGTGTGTTAAAATTAGGTAGAGATTGAGTAGAAGGGAATTAATTTTAATAGTTTCTCTCAACTCTCCCAATATTAAAAATATATAAATGTGAATTAACTGGCAGATTTAACAAAATATCCACCTGCAAGTAGGGTCAACATGTTTCAGCATCGGTGGCTATAAATACGTCACTGCTTTCATCAGGACCTAGGTTTATACAGCTACTGCAATAAAGGCAAAAGAATACCTGAATGATTTAGGGATATTCCTTGTTCTTCTCCAACCTGTTAAAAATAAAATTGTACCAAGCACAAACAACACATCAGCGTTACACAGAAATGAACAATATTAATTTGTCCAAATCATAAATGCCAATCAAGTGCAATCTTAAGTGAATATGGTGAAATTTCCATTATCCCAGCTCACACTCGCTTACCTAATTGGTAGGAGGAAAGATCATCACCCCACCTGGCAGCAGCTCAGGTGTGTGGAGCACCGCTCTGGTAACAAGACAAAACAAAAAAAAGACTCACAGACATTTCACAGGTAAAGACCAAATCATGGTCTGCGTAGCTCTCAATATGGTTCTTAATATGCATTGCCATATCAGATGTTAAGAATGAACTCGGTCAGAGAGGGATATGGTTATTAGTGCAATTTACTGCCAGCCGGCTGTTAAGTACACTTATGCGGTATATCTTTTGTAAACTACTGCTATCTATCAACTTTTCTTAAATTTGTCAAATGCCCGCAGATCGTATTGAGCCAGGAAGTTGCCCTGCCCTGATGTCGAGTCTTGTACTAGAGCAACATCACATATTTAGAAAGGATCATTGTTTCTAACTCCGATCTTAGCGGGAGTGAAACTCGAGACGAATCTTACCCCAGTGATGCATGTGAACGCAATCATTATTCGGAAAGGACTAACCTCTCCGTCGGTACACCGGGCGTCCCTCTGTGCTGGCTGGGGGGGCGCCGGTGTTTGCGTATCGGCCATCTTTATTGTTGATCAAGTCACAGTGATACCGCGTGACTAACGGTACCACATGAGCAAAAAAACTACAAAACCCCAGGAAACATGGGAATCGTAGTTTATTTAAGAACATGTCCATTTTTTATGCAGCCAAATCCTACTCAGTCATTTTTTCGTAAAGAGAGTATTTATTCAAGTCTACAATTTCCTGACATTCGATTACATTTTCAGGGATTATTATTGGCTTAAAATCAATAATGTTCACTGTGAGATCGATTTTTTAATGGGGACAGGTCTATCCGGTGGTACACAAATTCTAGAAAGTGTCTATTGACGTTATTACAGAGAGTGACATTGTACCTTAATGGTCACATGACCATAAAACTACAAAACCACCAACTTGATGGGAATTGTAGTTTTTTTACTTTTTTATGAGAATAGTCTTTTTCTTTGGGGCAATGTTAAACAAGGGATTAAATGCTTATTTATGTACATAAAAAGTTATAAACAACGCCAAAGTGCATATTTTTAGGCGCTGTTGGAATGTGATGCAGTTTGTTTTGAAAATTACACTTCTCTTCTATTGGGGCAGTATCGGATGAAAGATAAATGCCATATTCACGTGCATATAGATTTTCAAAGGCGCTAAAATCTCGTGGATATTAACATGTTTTTAGGCGCTGATGGGATAAGAAAGCAACCCACAGAAAACTACTTATAACCTACAGATATGTTATTAGTCTTACTGTACGCTTTATGTCATTTAGAAAGTATTCTGTAAAGCCTTTCTGATGAAGAGGTTCCATATAGTTGGACATGCACCCAGTTAGAGAGACATCCACGGAAAATCTTCATTCAAGCCCGCTTTATCACTATTCATTTTATAGATCCATTTTTGTTCTTTCTTGAATAGATATCTTGCGATGTCTGCTACATGTTCCGGAATGTTAGGTTGTTCGAGGACAGTCAAATTGAAATCATTAGGACCATGACCCACCTCCAGAAAATGCGCTGTTAATCGGGTTGCCTGTTTACGGCAACGTATCGTGCTTTTATGCTCAGATATTCTTCGTTTTATTTTCCGGGTGTTCATGCCAACATAGTGCAGCTGGCAAAGGCACGTGATTAAATAGATGAGGTTGTTGCTATTACAGTTTGTAAATTTTCGCTGCTGCCATGCTCTATTTGTACCAATGTCCACAGACAAAATTTTGAGGTTTGTGGACAAGCCGCACATGTCCCACAAGGATGATGGCCTTCCACTGCAGGTAAGTCCCACAGGGTCCCAATCTGGCGAGGAGTCTTATTTCTAGGCAGCGTATGTACTAACTTGTCTCTCAAGTTAGGACCTCTTTTAAAGGCAAATAGAGGACGCTGTATCTGGTCACCTCCGGTGTTCAGGATAGACCAGTGTTTTAGTACGATCTTCTGTACTAAGTTGGATTTTGTGTTGAAAGTGTTAACACAAGTAATTTGGTCCTGCTTTTCTTTTTCAGTACGTGATTCCAAAAGAGCCTCGCGGTTGTTATTCGAGGCACGTTTTTTGGCCTGCCGAATGATCTTTTTGGGGTATCCTCTATTCTGCAGTTGTTTTTCAAGATTGGAGGCATGTTTTACAAAAGTTGTTTTATTTGAACAATTCCGTTGAATCCTAAGAAATTGGCCAAAGGGTAAATTGTTCCTTAATGACCGCGGATGGCAACTCTCATAACTGAGAAGCGAGTTACGGGCCATTGGCTTCGTATACAGTTCAGACTCAAGCCCAGTAGATGTTGCCAGAATCAAAAGGTCAAGAAAAGGTAATTGAATCTTGCTGTATTCAATGGTAAACCGCGGGAATTGATTTTGTCTGTTTAACCACTGATGGAAAAGAAGGAGGTCCTCCACTGCCCCACGCCACACTACCAGGACGTCATCGATGTAACGCTTCCAAATGTGAAGCGAATGTTGAAAGGGGTTCCCAGATGTTAACACTACCTCCTGTTCGAAGTTATGTACATACAAATTGCTAAACTCGGCGCGAAAACGCTGCCCATGCTGGTCCCAGCAATTTGGAGGTATAGTGTATCTTCGAATTTAAAATAGTTCTCTTTCATGGCAATTTCTGCCAAGCTCATGATGAAAGAAACAGGAGTGATGGATTCCAATTCATTTTGTTCGAGAAGTGCTCTGACTACTTCCAAGGTTTCGTTTTGTGGAATAGATGTATATAATGATTCCACATCAAAGGAAACCAAGATGTCAGTAGAGAGATCGAATTCTACTTCGGGCAAAAGTCTAAGAACATCTTTGTTGTCCTGCAGAAACGTTGGCATCTTTTTGACCATCGGATTAAGGAAATGGTCCACGAAAGTCGAGAGGGGTTCTAGAAGAGACCCGATTCCCGATATTATTGGGCGTCCTGGTGGTGGTCTTTGGGGTTTGTGTACCTTAGGTAAGGTGTAAAAATAAGGTATTGTGGGATGGGTATTCCTTAGAAATGATGCTTCTTGTGGGGTCATCCAGCCTTCGGTAGCCGTCTCTTCAACCAGATGGCCAATCATGTTTGTTAATCGCTCAGTTGGATCAATTAGTAAAGGAACGTAGGATTTGGTATCTTGCAATTGACACATGCATTCTTTGTGGTACGCGATGTTATCCTGCAAGACAATGGCCCCACCTTTATCCGCCGGTTTTATTATAATTCTCTCATTAGAGGTAAGGCTGCGAAGAGCATCTTGTTCTATCTTTGGTAAATTGACAAAAGAATTTGTCTGTGACCGAAAGAGGAGACGCATATCATTTTCAGCAGCATTCTCAAAAGTGATGACTTTAGCTGGTATGCCGGCGAGAGGAGGAGCATAGGTCGAAGGTTTTCTCAATCCCGTATTCTTGTCCAGTGTGTGTGAGTGATCACGGCTCACAGAAGAGGCTCCGGTGAGCCGGCCGGGGCGTAGGCGTCTCGATACGTGCTCCTCCGTCTGGTGCTCGCCGCTCCTCTCCGCCAGTGCAGCGCTCCCCGGCGAGCGAATGTCTAGCCGGGGGGTACGCCGTGTCTATCTCCCGAGGGGGGGCTTGTCTCACCACGCCTGGTCTCTCCGAGTTCCTCGGCAACGGTCGGGGGGTAGTCAGTGCTGGGGGCTTCAGCCGTTGGGGGGGCCTCGCCAGCCATCAAGCACGTGGAGTCCCTCTCTCCAGAGCAGGATATGGATTAGGGCTGGGGATATCCCGGTGCAGCACAGGAGCTGTCGACCCCCCAACCGTCCATCACTCAGGGTCCCGGTGCTGTCAGTGTTGTGGGCCTCGCTCTCGTGTGCCGTCGCCCAGCCAGGTGCCGCTCCGGGTCCACGGCGGCCTCACTCCCAGGGGCCAGCAGCGAGTCCGCACAGCTCCAGAGCCCGCAGGTGCCCCCGCTCCGCTGTTGGCCCTGTTGTTATGGGGAGGTGGTGTTGGTGATGTATCTGCGTACCCGGCCTCACGCGCAGTCCAGCCGCCGTTGCAAGAGCCTGTTACGGCCTATCATGTCCTTCACCCCTGCAGTCTCCCTTGAGCGCGGCCACTGGCGGTCTCCGTTCGGCGGTCCTAATCGTCCTGCCGCCACAGCACCGCAGCAGTCTCTCACGAGGCCAGAGCACGGCAGCCGCTCAGCGCCCCGTAGCTTCCGGTGCAAGGGCACTGCTCCCGGAGGCAGGGGAAGTCACCGCGCCCTTTCCCGTGGACGGCCCGAACCCCAACTATGTGCTATGCAGGTCATAGCTCGTGGCCCAGGATACAGGCAGGAGCCGCGGCCTCGCGCCGCCGGGCACTCCGGGTCGGCGGTGATCAGAGTGGCCGCAGCGTTCCACGTGGTGTGTGTTCCCCCTGGCACAAAGTCTGTCGGGACGCTGACGACTGCGATCCGCTCTCTGGCGCTTCTGGGTCCTCCTCCCGCACAGCCAGCGGCGCAGTGTCCGAGCATGGCTCACCTTCTCTCTTCCCAGCCACAGCAACCACAGGATTCGGCGCCGCTCGGTACGTGGGTCCGCCCCGTTCCGTCAGTCCTCCGGTAGGGGCTCTCAGGGACGTAGTCCAGCCGGGGTTAAGTCGTGCAGGGGGTGAGTGGGGCCTCAGTGATGCAATCTGCGAGTGGGGGGGAAGCCTCCCGGTAGCCATCCGCTGCCGCCGCTGGTTCCGACAGGGCGTCGTGTCGGCCGCCGGTTCAGGCCCAGCAGCCCGGGTGGAGCCGCGACCTCGCGTAGGCGAGCCCGCCGGGACAGCAGCGTCTGGGGCGGCGGCGATCTCCTCGACTGCACCGGTGCGGAGCCCAACAAGCTGTCAGCCCCAAAATGAAATGTCAGGTGGGCAAGCTTCTCCTCCGGTTCTACCGGTAGCTACAGCCTTGTCAGGATATCTGGGTCGGCGAATCGGCCCGGGGAAGGGGAGCTCAGATCGAAGCTCTACCCTGCCACGGCTGCCTCCATTGCGCGGCAAACCACGCCCCCTCGCGATCGGCAACTTGATGTTGCTGATCACGAACGAGGAAAAAGTCTCGCCAGGATGTCATTTTGCTTGCTCGAGGTCGCCAACTTGACGTTGAGGAGCGCGAGCAAGCAAAAAATGAGCGCTGCACTACGCGTGTTCGTACTGTGCTACATGCAGTTCGCGTACTGCGAAGTTGCGCAAACTTCGCAAACTACGCAAACGTAGTGCTTTGCCCAGGCCTAATCGTGTGGTTTTGAAATTAACCAACGTAGAACAGAATGTACATACACAAATGCGCATGGGATACTAATATGCTTGTGTTGCAGACTATAACATACTAATTAAGTGAATTTGTTCTACTTATGCGAAACGTAAATGTCAATCTAATGAAAAACCTGAGCATGTAAGCTTTTGTATGTCTTTTATGGCAGAAATGATGGAGAATGGTAAGTAAACCATGCATATTTGTGGCAAAACTGTTAGGTAAAAACTAACAGGGTTACCTTAGAATGGGGGGGGGGAGGTAAACAGAAGTGCTATATTTCAAAATCTAACGTTTAATTGTGTTTGTTTCTGTAATAGTTCCCAGAAACGCCCATGAGGCCTATTTAGAAAAAGGAGGATCGAAAGACTCTGAGATTGTGATAATCTGCGCATGTGCCACTGGGCTCAAGAGAAGTGCAAGCAGCTTGTGCCTGTACAGCGTGGGTCAAGGTCAGTGTGGCCTGATCCTGAATCGGATGCCAAAATCCTGTATGTCCGCATCGTGAGCCTGAGAAACTAGTCTGAACTAACAATTTAAAGTACAAATTTGAAAAAACTATGAAAGGACAATTGAGACTTTATTAAAACGATGATTTTGTGGAAACGTGGACAATAAGGAGATGAGGTTATGCTCATCCACCCCTTATTTCGACCAATGGCAATAAGCGAGGACCCCAAAGGTTGCAAGTTTTAGATAGATAAGTTAGGGTAAAAGGGTATAAAAGAGGACGTTTGGAAGTAAGAAAAAAGCTTGCTTTTAAATTTCTTTTAGCACCACGACATGCTGCCGGACTGATGAACTATTGTTATGGTGCAAAGACTTTGACATTTTTTACTTTAAATTTTGATGAGTGCAGAGTCTGGATGGGAGGTGAACATCAAGACAGAATAGAAAGGTGGTTTTTGGGAACTATGTTGTCCTTGCTCTGATGTCCGTGTCCTGAAATCATGGTAATATTACTTTGACTTATTTCTTCTGAACTGTTATGCTTATAAATATGAATGTTTGTAGTTAATTTCTTTTTTTTCTCTAGGTTATTAAATGTTTAAATGATTTTTAAATAAGGTGAATAAAGTCAGGTCATGCTAGGAGATTAAAAACCTTTAAATAAAAATTAAATAAATGGAGAATTAAGCTGGTCTTGTTATCCATACATTAACTTTTACTAGCAGATCCATTGACCAAATGGTGGGGTGTTTTAGTGTTCTTTAAGAATAAAACCATGGTAAAATCGACAAACTGCAGATGTATATAGTGTATAAACTTTTAGTATGAAATAAGACACTCCGCTAAAATCCAGCAGCTCTCCTCTGGTTATCACCAATCCTGGGAGCAGGGTGAATGAATGAGTGAATGAATGACTCGCGGTGTAATGGGCCCCACTGACGAGTAATGTATGATTAGCTCCTAGGGAGTGTGGTGATGGTTTGCGGATTTTATTTAGAGCTGAGCTGGATCATCATCTTATTTATTTTGGTACTCTAACTTCCTTTGGTACCTTAAAGTGAGCAATTTTATGCTACAGCCCCTGATTAGCTCCGATACGCTAACTTGGGGCACTTTATTCTGCTGCGTCCTTATTAGCTTCGGTACCCTGGCATGGGCCATTTTATTCTGCAGGGGTTTTATTAACCAAGGTACCATAGCCTAGTACCATTTTACTCTCAATCTGTGGCGCTTTATTCTGCAGCTCCTTTACATGCCATCTGGCTCCTCACCTGGGTCATCTTATTCTGGAGTTCCATTACGAGCTGATCAGACTGGATCTGCTCATCTCTGAATCGCTGGAGGAGTTCCACCTTCTCCTGCTCCCAGTTCTTCTGGCTAATCTGCAGCTGCTTCGTGAGGTCCATGACGGCACCATGTGACTCCGCGAGTAAATGCTGGTGATCCTCCTTTTCCTGCATTAGAGCAGACTTGAGGTCTGATGAAGCTTTGTCCAACATCGGCTTGCCACAGTCCATTTGCTGAAACATAGGGATGGCATGGATTGAATGAATGTAAAAAAAAAAAATCAGTGAGAGTAGAAAGGTTACTAACAATAGTAATACCATTAAAGCTAGTCGGTGAAAACCAGACTTTTATAACTTGAAAAATAATAATAATACTAAACACATTGTACTATTGAAGTCAGATACTGGGAAATGAGTAACTCCACTTTAAATAATTGCACTTTTTAATCTTCACACTGCACACATCCCATATCACATATTTACTACCAACTGATTCAAATATTTCCCAGAACACAATTGCTGCAGACAGATATTTTACATAGAACAGGCCATGGTCTGGAGGAATAAGTTATTACGTTTATTTCAAAACAAGAAAAACCCTTTGAATAGAAATCTGATTTATTAATTCTGGAAGTTGCAGAATTTAGAATTAAAATTAAAACAGATGGAGGGGGGGCCACTGATACAAGACATTTGGCATTAGTGTGCAGAGGGCAACTTGGTGTAGGGGAATGGAGAGATGGCTTAGATAGGGAAATTGCTGTAGCTCGTCAAAGGATGATTGAGGACTGGGGCACACAAATAGAGCCCCTGCAGTTCCTGGAGCAGGGGCGTAAAGCCCCAACCTTTCAGCCCACCTAACCTGTCAAGGGCCCCCATATCTGCCCAAGGCCAATCAATATCTGTGAGATATGGGACAGTAAGTGGCACCTCTTCACATTCTGCAGGGGGAACCCATCATTTTGCATTATGCCACTGCTCTTGAGTACATAGAAAGGGGAGAAATGTATGTCAGGAGACCATATGGTAAGCATCTGGTTTACAGACAGAGTTTTTCCAGTATAGTTAAGGGGGGGCATGACTATTTAATCTCAAAGTAAGAGTGCAATTTGGAGACCTCCAAGTTTAAGAGGTCTGGGCACTGACAGTGAGGATCTGGGAGGGACAGAGCATCTGGACGCACTCTAAAGGATGACTGGTCTTAAGGGTCACTAGTGGCTCAAAGGTAATCATATCATTATCTGGACGGACCTAAATGGGTAATGTGCAGCACTGAGGGAGGAAACCAAAAAGAGATGATTGGGTTTGGTGAACAGCACAGGGGTCAATTTTAGAGGCTAATTATGTGGAGGAATAGAGTAGAGACATTTGAGGCATAACAATATGGGCATACGATGGAAACTGTTGGCAGGTGGTATGGGAAAGGGTATATATAGAGCTTGAGTAGCGCCTGGGGCTTGTAGAGAGGTTATTGAGTGTTTATGTAGGTATGTAGTGAACTCTGATTTGGGGGTAAAGAGAAGGAGAATCTGGCCCAAGATGTAGAATGTGCCCGTGGCACCAGAAAAGAATGCAGTTGGGGGCCCAGGCATGTTGTTTCTGAGGCACAAAGGTATTGGCTCTTGCAAAGCAGCACCAGTGGAGGGAAAGGAGAGGTGGCATTTAGGACAAAGAATCTGGGGTACTTATGGTAAACACAGGAGAGCATGGAAAGGAGCCTGCTGGGGAACCAAGAGAACAGGTGTCTGAGGGTCAGGTAATTGGAAATAAGAGACAAATACAAGTGGCATCAGAGACAGAGGGATAGAAAGCTGAATGGAGACCATTGGTGTTGAGTAGACTGAGATAGGGGGCGCTAGAAGCTCAAAGGGAGGCACTAGGTTTGCAAATGGAGGTAGGGCCATGCCAAGTGTACAGCTGGGCACAATGTGAGAGGTTGTACCTTGGGACACTTCGAAAGGGCAGATCGAGGTAGAGGGTATGGAGAGGTAGCACTAGAGCAGCGAGGGAGTGATAAACCATGGTACTTAGAACATGAAATGGCTAACCCTATAAAACAAGCATTTTGGATAGTGACGTTAGTTGATAATTGTTATGCGACTGTGTTATCTCCAACAGTCCTAGAAAGAAAATCCCATAACTAAGCAACATCTTGAATTACTATATGAAAGCTCGTAATGTTCCCCCTTGCTGAACAGAATGCATCAAAAAGGGAGAGTATTACGAAAAGGAGTTCGAAGATAAAGCTTGCTTTGTAATTGGTGATCTTAAAATGCTTACACAGCAAAATGCTGTACAGTAGATTATTTTTGGTTTATCATTACGAAAACCTATATGTCTCACACATCTTTACTTGGTAAACAAACAAATGTAAGCCAAACCACATATTATCATAACATATCGCCTCAACATACTACATACTCATTGGAGACCTGCACTTCCACCTCGACAACCCCAGCGACCACAACTCCACTATCCTTCGTGACAACCTTGCCAGCATCGGACTTAAACAACTCATCAACACACCGACCCACAGAGCAGAACACACCCTCGACCCTATCTTCGCAGCAGGAAACAGCGTCCAATTCAGACACACAACGCAGCCGCCATGGACCGACCACCACTGCAATACACTTCGCCATCAACAAATCCAAGGGACCCAAACCAGCCCCTCGAAGGAACTGGAGCAAGATTACTGATGAGCGACTTCACTCCACCCTCACCCGAGACAACCACACCTGGGCACCCGACGCAAACGATGTAGCCAGAGAACTCCACACCTGGCTCTGCGACTGCGCTGACGAGCTCCCCCGCTACGCAACCCCGACCGACAACACCCAAGGAAAGCCGCCTGGTTCACCAAGACTCTCCAAGAAGCTAGATGCACCTGCAGACGCCTGGAGAAGAACTGGAAAAACACCAAGAACACCGAAAACCACACCACCTACAAGGACACCATGACAGACTACCACAACCAGATCAGAGCCACCAATAGAAACTGCATCCACAACAAAATCATGGCCAACTCCACCAACTCCAAGGAGCTTTTTAGTGTCACTCAAGAATTCACAAACCCTAGCTGCGAAGCCACAGACATCACCCCATCCTAAGACCTCTGGTACAAGCTTGGAACCTATTTCCACCTAAAGATCAAAAACCTCTACGACAATTTCATCGACCAACCACCAGGTGCCACAGATGCCACCAGAAACCCCAGCCAGCCCACTATCTCCAACTGGACACCGATCACAGCCGAAGATACCGCCTCGACCATGAAAAGCATCCACTCGGGGGTCCCCACCGACCCCTGCCCCCTCACATCTACCACAGAGCCGCAGCCGCCATCGCACCCGAACTACAAAGCACCATCAACACCACCTTCAAAACAGGCACCTTCCCAGATGACTGTAAGGCGCAAAAGTCAGACCTCAGCTCAAGAAGCCCACAGCTGACCCCACTGACCTCAAGAACTATCGCCCCATCTCGCTCCTCTCCTTAGCAGCCAAAGTTGCAAAGAAAACAGTCAACAGGAAACTGACACGATTCATTGAAGAGAATGCAGTCCTGGACCCGTCCCAATCTGGATTCCTAAGCAACCACAGCACAGAGACCGCCCTACTCACCGCCACAGACGACATCCACACCCTCCTGGACCAAGGCCACTTCTTAGCCCTCATCCTACTCGACCTATCAGCGGACTTCGAAACTGACTCCCACCGCACACTAGTCACCAGACTACATAAAGCAGGCATACAAGGAACAGCCCTGGACTGGATCCTATAATTCCTCACCGGAAGAAGCCAAAGGATCAGACTCCCACCTTTCCTCTCTGACCGCACGAAAATCATCTGCGGCGTCCCACAGGGTTTATCCCTGAGCCCCAGCCTCTTTAACATCTACATGGCCCCCCCTCACAGCCATCATCCGACAACACGGCCTCAACATCGTACCCTACGCCGACGACACCCAGCTCATCCTCTCCCTCTCCAAAGACCCCACCACTGCCAAACTCAACTTCCAGAAAGCAATGCAAGACATCACAGTCTGGATGACCAACAGCTGCCTGAAGCTCAAAGCTGAGAAGACAGAAGTCCTCGTTTGCATGGGACAGCACCTGTTGGCCGACCATACTCGGAAGCCCACCTACCCCCCTCCAAGAACCTTGGCATCGTACTCAACTCATCACTCACCATGAACCGACAGGTCAACGCCGTCACCTCCGGCTGCTTCAACACCCTCCGCAAGACCTTCAAGTGGATTCCCCCTGAGTCAAGGAAGACAGTCACCCACGCACTCATCACCAGCAGACTGGACTATGGAAACGCACTCTACGCCGGCATCATAAGTCCCTACTCCGCAAACTACAGACAATACAGAACACCGCCGGCAGACTCGTCCTCGGCATACCCCGCCACAAACCCATCAGTGAACACCTACGAAGTCTCCACTGGCTCCCCGTGGAGAAAAGTCCCTTTCAAAATCCTCACTCATGCCTACAAATGCCTACACAACAATGGACCCAAATACCTCAACGAAAGAATCACCTTCCATGAACCCAAAAGAAACCTCCTATCTTCCAACCTCGCACTGGCCGAAACCCCGCATATCCACAGAGCAAGAGCAGGAGGAAGATCCTTCTCTCACATTGCAGCCAAAACCTGGAACGAGCTAGTGGCAGACATCAGACGCGCCCCCTCCCTGAACACCTTCAGGAAGACCCTCAAGACCTGGCTCTTCGGCTAAACAGATCTGCGGACCCCTCATCAACACCCTGAAACCCTCACGGGTGAGTAGCGCGCTTACAATTCCCTGGTTGATTGATTGATTGATAGGTCTTTATGAAGACTAAGGGATCCAAATACCATGCACTTAAAACAGAAATGCCATTTACCAACAGTTAAAATGTCACAGTTTCAAGAAAGTGAGTACATTAAAAAACGCAGATCTCTGGAGCACATCGGGAGGGAAGGCTGGACAACTGGGACACAGAGATGTCACAGAAGCTATGATGGAGGAGGGCTTGGTATGTAAAGCTGTGAATTAGTGGCAGGGGGCATTTGGGGAATAGAAGGGGGCAATCTGAGGTGAGGGAACATCAAAAAGTGCTAACTGTGATACATGCAAAGAACATTTGTGGAGCACATAATAGAGCAAGTGGGGGTTGGGTCATGGCCAGATGGATTGTACATGGTCTAAGAGGACATGAGGTATGTGAGAGACCAATATAAGAACGGTTAGATGTCAAATAGGAGGTGACAGTGCGGATATGCATGGGAAGCTATGGTTAGAGGGGCGTCATTGAGAAGTGGAATGTATTAAATAGGGGCACAGTACTTGGAGCCATTGGTGGAACAGACCAGAAGAAGTGGCATATTAAATCCACAGAGCTCAAAGGAAAGGGCATTTTGTGGAGGGCATACAGAGATGATTAACAAAAAAAGTAATCACTTTTGTATATACTAACACAAAGATTAGGCACCATATTTAAAAACACCATGTACATGTGCTGGCAATTTTAAGTTGCAGAATACAGCCAAATATCTTTGTACAATTCTCATACACACAAAATATAATATCCAAACAGTGGATTCTTCATTGAGCCTTTGGCAATAGCTATTAGGGATAGTGCCAACATCTGTTCGTCTCTATCACAGATGGGGAAAATAAAATTATATTCGCATGATATTATGTTAATTGTTGATACAAACATAGGCTCGCAGGAGAGAGTGTTCGAGATCTTTGCACATTACCGGGGGCTACAGAATCAAAAGGAAGAAAACAAATTATTTTATCTGGTTGCACCTGATGGAGCAGAATTTCGCAAAAAGAAACCTGCTGGGATTAACAGCCCCATAATACATACAAAAAGTGGAAAATGAACATGCAAATCACATGAACACGTGGGAAAACGATTTGCGCATGCGTGCACTAATGTGAACTAATGCAAGAAAGAACTAGGCCGCATATAACATTGTGTCTCGAGAGAAACAAACTCTACTGCATGTCTAGGCTGCATATTGCATCTTGCTTTAAAAATAATAATAAATAATGCCGCTTTTGCTTTAAGTTTCTACTGAGAAATATTAACAGGGGATAAGTGCAAAGGTGGGTGGTAAACCGTGAAAAGTGCATTTCCATGTAATTAATAGATGTATATGTTTCCATTTGTCCTAGTAAACCGAATAGGCCTGCAATTTCTTAAATTGACTGGATAGATGACGGGCTGGAAAATGAGTAAGAATGACCGACAAGACAGACAGAAGAGCTGAGCGCTGCAAAGGGGGACCAAAAGTCCAAGGTTGTTTAGTTCAAAGAACATTGTTCGCCTGCCAAGAGATGATACTGGCTGTGGGACCCCAAGACTTCTTCTGTGGACGTGGATGAGAAATGTATGTGAAAATAATGTAATGTAACAAGTAGTAAATTGAATAACCTAGTCAAAATATTATGTAATGAGAAAGGATGTAGAACAATGAGCATGCAGAAATTATGAATGAAATCACAGTGGTGTGATACACCACCTCCCAAACCCTCCAATGAGCAGTCGAATTCTGTGAAATCTTTTAACTAATGTGGGTTGGACATGTAGGTTTTAGTGTATAAGTTGGGTGCCTTTGAGGGTGTGGTTACCAGTAGCTCTCGTTTAGGTTGGAAGGAGAGGAGAGAGGGGTGATGCGTTGCTGTCCGTCGGTTTGCAGAGAGGCCTAGCTGTTCCTGTCCTATTCCTGATTTATGTCTTTTTATCTATCCACTCCGTCATATGTATATTGTTTCGCATTATTTTGCTGAAACTTATGTCTCTTTATCTATCCACTTCTTCATATGCATATTGTTAATTGCTGATGAGTATGACACTGTTTGCATTTGCTGATTGTTTTTCTCTCCCTTTGTGAGGTCATTTGTTTGCATTTGTAACCTGTATGCAATGAGAATTAATTCAGTTGAGATAAAATGTATTAATCTTACAGACAGTCTGTGATTATTTAGCTAGTTAGATAGTACTATTATTAACATCAACTTCTCAACTAATTGGTCCATCGACAGAGAGGAAAGAGAGTTGATATACAGGTTTAGTTATGTATTTAGAAATGTTAGGCATGAACCTGTGAAGGAAACAATTTATCACGTCATTAAAACTTGACTCCCAGCGAAGCAGGGATTAATGAGATGGGTGAATGTGTATGGGCCATTTGTGTGAAATATTGATGAGTATAGATCCCTGATAAAGTGTAGAGCTGGATCAGTTTTCTGGTAGCAGAGGACGGTTTAAATTTTTTTTAAACGCTTATTTATAACATTTTCTCATACATAATAAATGGGCAATCCGCAAGGCACTGCATTGTTACAGTATACAATCGTTCAATCAAGACAGTAGGGTAGCGAATGAAGGGACTATCCCATACATACAGATTCGTGCAATGGGGTGACATTTTACCAGTGTGTCAATCAGTTATCTGCAATAACAGCAGTAGTTGTTCAACAGAATAGTTATTAAACGTTATCACGAAACTCAGGGCCCATCACGGTGAAACATTATTCGACCCCAATATACTCAAGTGACCACAGTATACAATAACATTCAAGATGGTTACATTCCTTCCCCTCCCCTATGGCCCTCCGGGGGTTCCAGCATCCAGTTGGCACCCACCTCCCTCATCGTCTGTCTCCTTTTGTAATGTGTAGGACTGTAGTGGTCCCCAGATATCTGCTGGTCTAGATTTTATTGGTTGTGTTTCAACATATAAACTGTATTGGTCCTGACTGTGCAACATATCTTGGAGCCATTCCTTGAATTTCGGGGCTCTTCCCCTACCCCATCGACACGCCAGTATCCGTTTAGCCAACAGAAGAGAAGTATCAATAAATTTCCTATATGTTCTGGGTATGTGCGGTGTGTGTCCCAATAAAAAGAGCAATGGATCCCTAGTCAGTTTGATAGATAACATACTCTCCAATGCACCGTGTATCTGTTCCCAATAGACCGCAACCTGTGGGCAAAGCCAAGCTAGGTGGAAGAAATCGGCCCCTGGTTGCCCACACCTCTCACACCGGTCAGAGTCTGTCAAGCGAAACCGATATTTCCGTGCAGGGGTATAGTAGGTGCGATGTAGAAATTTATAGTGGATAATTTTAAATCTGCAACTGGACGTTATGCGTCCTGTCAATTCGAAACAATACTTCCAGGTCTCATCAGGGATAGCCTCCCCTATGTCCTGTTCCCAGTAGCTGCGCGCCTTTCCACCAACCTCTAAGGTGTGTGCACGTATACTTCCATATAAACCAGAGACCAGGTGCGTGCCTTCGGTACTGTTAAGTAGTATGGCCAACGGAGGGATGACCTCAGGTTCATTAGGATATTCGGATAAAAGGTTTTTCATCCCTTCTCGAAGCCGCACGTAATAAAAAACCTCAAGGGGAGTGGGGTCAATGTCACCAAAGATTTGCTCCCTAGTGCAGAATATTCCATTGAGAAACACATCTCCCCACGTGGGCTTCTGCAGTCGTCTGCACATGAGTGGGAAACCAGTCTCCTACAACACTGCCAAGTGTGGGTGATACGTCATAGGCATGGGTGGTGCATACAGCAAAGGGAGTTGTAATCTGCGGATTATTCTATGCCACGCATCTATCGTACAGGAAACCGTCGTAGGGTGCATGTTCAAGATGCCAGCCGGCCCATGAACTATGCCATTTAGGGGTGGCGGGCGCGCTATCCAGTCCTCTGCCACTAGTTGTGGCATATAGTTGGTGGGTCGCAGCCAGTGGTACAGAAAATGTGCCTGGGCACTGAGGTAGTAAGCCTCAAAATTGGGGATATCAAACCCCCCTTTAGCATATGACTGCACTCTGAGGACATAGAAAACACACACTGTACTTTTCAACAAAATCATCGAGGTAGGCAAAAAAATGTCCAGATTAACCGATCATCGGAACCGTGTTGTAAGCGTGGAAAAGAAGAAACTGACGTCAGTATGTCGGAGGAGGGCTTTTATGGAATCCATCAATGTCACATCTAGAGGACGACTTTGCTACAGCCTCGCTCGAAGCCCTCGACCAGCATGCGGATGTACTGCTGTACAAAATTTTCCCGATTCAGTCTGGCGCCTACACTAAATCTAAAGTAAGCAATCTGCAGCTAGATGTTTCTATCAGATTGTTTTTGTAAATGAGCTGCCAATGCCAAGGTTCTAGTTAGAGTACTGAGAAATACTTGAGGCTGACCTAATGGTGGAGGAAATCACAGATGCAATGGAAAACCTCATGGCAAGAACGGCATGTTGATCAAAAATATTTTCAAGTGAACTGATGGCCCATGTTTAGCAATTTTTTATGCAATGGAGCAAGGGCCGAAGGCAGACTACCCCAAGATTTATGCTTGGCCACGGTAGTAGTCATACATAAGGCAGGAAGACCTCAAAATGGATGTTCATCATATAGGCCAGTGGTCTTCAAACTTTTTAATGCCCTATGGGTGAAAAAAATGATCGGGACTCCCTAATAATTTTTCAAAACTATTTTATTAAATTGGCAATGTTTAAATATGTCTATACATATTTAAACATTGCAGTTACGTTCTCTTAATGTTTTAAAAATGCAATCAAATCCATGATTGCCAAACATACTATTCTGGCCAAGCAGGCCTTACTTGTACCGTATCGTACATGTACAGTGTCTGCATTGTGACTATTAGAAGTGGGGGTGAGGGGTTTGAAGAATATTTGGAGTCCCTTCCCTTTTGACAACTTCTCCCAGCTAGAATATAAAGGACAAAACATGTTAGCGATGGGCCATTACAGAGCAGCTTTGTGACGCTCTTTGTCAGCTTAAAACAAAGCACTGTTATCAGCTAAATGCTTCTTTTGGGCAGAGCCTGGCGCCCCCCCTGGGATCAGTTGGGGCCCCCCTAGGGGGGCCCGCTCCCCAGTTTGAAGATCACTGTTATAGGCCTATCTCACTTCTGAAATTTGCGATGAACATACTAACAAAGGTGTTAATGATTCTGAATTATGGAGACTGTGGTCAATTCCGAGCGCCAGGATTCATATCGGGCAGAGTACTAGGTTGAATCTCAGGAGGCCTTACAGTTTAACAGAATAGAGAGAGACAATGGAGGAACAGACAGTAGGTCTTTCCCTGGACGCAGCCTGGGCTTTCGGTTCAGCAGAGCAGCCATATTTATTTGATATTCTGGCTAAGATGGGCTTTGGTCCATCATTGGTGTCTTGGATTTATAAAAAAAAATGTTTTCACTTTGCAATTACACATATAACAAAAGTCATATACTATACGCAACAACATCACAGTGTTCTTTCACATCTTTCCAACTGGACAGTTCTATGCCAGGTGTGTGCCTCCTTTCCCCAGTGCAGGGTTGTGAGCTGAGCTACACTATTTCTATTGTATGATTGATTTGATTTGTCAATTTATAGAGCGCAGCGATTGCCCATGGGCGTCTTGGCGCTAAGATAAGTCCTTTCCAGCTCTGTAGCAGTGTCAGGTGTTAATCGGAGAAAAGCCATGTCTTTACTTCCTTTCTAAAGGTTTCCAGAGATGGGCAGGTTTTTATATTAAGAGGCAGTTGATTCCATGCACGTGCGGCATGTACCAGGAACCTTCTCCCTCCCCAGTTGGTTCTTTTAAATCTGGGGACAGCAATTAGTTTCATCTGGCCCGATCTCAAAGATCTCATGGGTTCATACTGTTTCAAATGGTGTCTCAAAAATTGTGATCCTTTTCCCTGTAGTGCCTTATAGGTTAGGCAGAGTGATTTAAATTTAACCCTCTTTTCAATTGGCAGCCAATGGAGACTTTTCAGTCTGTGTTTGATTGGCTCAAACCTGGGTATGTCTAGAACCAGTCTCGCTGCAGCATTTTGCAGGCGTTGTAATTTATCTATGATCTTTTTTCTGGCTCCGGCATATAAACCATTTCCGTAGTCCAGTCTTGCTAATGCTAATGCTGTTACCACTGTTTTACGAGAATCCTGTGGTAAATATGGAAATAGTTTTTTTATCATTTTTTAAATGTACCAGAGTGATGATGACAGTTTGTTGGCTTGAGCTTCAAATGATAATTTCATATCAAGGGTAACGCCCAGATTCTTCACTTTTTCTGATGATCTAGGACATCTGCCCATATCCTTAGGCCACCATGCGGGGGACCAGATGTTTGTGTCACCTCCTAATATCATCACTTCACTCTTGTCTCCATTGAGCTTCAGGCAATTCCTTTCCATCCATTGGCTGACCTGTATCATACAATGTTGGAATTTTTACGCTGTTTCTTCTATGTCTTTATTGATGGTCACTACAATTTGAGTATCATCAGCGTATGATATTGGGTAAAACCACAATTTCTTATTATCTCTGCAAGTGGGGCAACATAAAAATTAAAAAGGGTGGGACTTAACGATGATCCCTGCGGAACTCCGCATGGTAGAAAAAAGGCTTTAGATTTTGCTCCTTCTACTTCCACTGCAAAGGTTCTATTGGAAAGATAGGATTCCATGAGGATACATGTTGAGTCATGTATTCCTGCTGTTTTTAATCGATTTAAAAGAATTTCATGACTGACCGTGTCGAAGGCCGCCGATAAGTCGAGTAATATCAAGGCGGCCTTCGCTCCGTTGTCCATCACTTTCCGGAGTTCTTCTACTGCTGTGATTAATGCAGTTTCTGTTCCGTGTGCTTCACGGAAGCCAAACTGAGAGTCGTCCAGCCAGTTGCCGTCAATCAGATATCGAGATAGCTGCTTGTTCAGAAGTTTCTCCAGTATTTTAGCGGCAAAAGGAATTCTGGCTATGGGTCTATAATTGCTTGGCTCGTCTCTATCAAATTGTTTTTTTTTAGTAGTGGTCTGATGGAAATCTTTTTCCAGTCATTCGGAAAGGTATTGGTATCGATTATTTGACCGAATAATTTTGCTAGTACAATGCTCAATTGTTCTGAGCAGATTTGCATTATTTTGGGCGGACATGGGGTCTGTTGGGATGCCTGAATTGATGTTAAGTAATTCTTTCTGAATTTGGTCTGTTGTTGGGATGGTAAATTGGAACATTGTAGGTTGAACTAGTTGTTCCTCTGAAATTATTGTTTGAGCATTGATTGGATCTTTCTGATCAGTTTTGTCTGTTTTGTAATTTTTGAAAGATTCGTAGACTGATGAAACTTTTTTTACGAAGAATTCACCCAGAGTATTACAAAATTCTGATGACATTTCTTCTGGGATGCTATTTTCAATCTTGGAAAGTTTTTTAACCGTGGAAAAAAGGGTTTTACTGGAGTTTTTTGATGCATTAATTTTTGGGATAAAGTATTTGCTTTTCTCTGATGTTATTAATTTTTTGTAGCTAGCAAGTATTGTTTTATATTCGATTATTTGCTCTGCCTCATAGTTAGCTCTCCATTTCTTTTCTGCTCTTCTACATTTTTTTTTTCTTCAGAGCTTCTGAGAACCATGGCTGTGAAGGGGTCTTTCTTTTGAGAGTAATTTTCTTCTGTGGGACTGTAATTTGGACTGCGTTCTCTAGCCATGTATTAATTTGTTTACAGGCTTTATTGCTGTCTGCATTTAAAATTGGGTACGATGAACATAGAGTATCTATGAATATTTGGGGCTGGATTTTTGACCAGTCATGGTATGTGTTTTTTTTGGCTTTTGCCTGTCTTCCTGTATCTTGCATATTTTCTAAGAAGAAGGAGACCATCTTATGGTCAGACCCTGGAATTAAGAGCGTATCAGTTATATATAACTTCTGACATGAAGTAAAAATTCCGTCCAGGGTGTGGCCGGCGCAATGCGTGTCTGTATATACTTTCTGCTCTAAACCAAAGTTTGATATTTCGTCTTTAGGTGACTTTACCTTGGGGTCTGATGTTTTTTCCAGGTGTATATTATAATCTCCTAGAATTGTATAGTCGCTATACGTCACACTGGATTCTAGAAATGGGCTTAGTAGCTCAATTAGAGGTGTTTTGGCGTTTGGTGGTCTATAAATTAGTAGACCGCTGAAAGTATAATTATTGGTGATTTTTATTTGAAAGGTTAGCGTATATGGATTTACCTAGTATTTCTCTATCTCGTAACACTCACTCTATCCCTCCCAGCTTCTCCTCCATCTTCCCAGAAGCAGTGTGATTGTGTTCCATTTTCAGATCCCTGTATCTGTTCTCCCGGGTGTATGGTCCCATCATCCCCTTCTCACAGTCTTTCCTCTTTCCTCCCAAAACCAGTGTGATTGTGTTCCATTTTCAGATCCCTGTGTCTGTTCTCCCGGGTGTTTGGCCCCCTCATCAGTCTCCTGGAACACACTAAGTTTGGCAGCCCAGGTGTCCAGGTCGTCTAGCACCCTCTCACCTCTTCTGCACAGCTGAAGCGAATCTCCTCTGCCAGCACCCATTCAGCTTTGTCACTGCTTCAGAGATATAGCAAAGGGTCACTGTCTCCAATAAAACCCATGACCATACGTCTCATAGTTTCTGGAAATATCCATTGTATTTTTTCACTAGCGTTTTTGTTATTATGCTCAAAAGGTAGTGTTGCAGGACGACCACAAGTGTAATCCCAGTCACTGCCCCCGGGGGCGTAACAAGGCCTCCGCAGTGTGGGAGGGGCCCAAGCTCCAGGGGGCCCCCTCGGCACTGCACTCTGGCCAGAGAGCTCCTGTTAGAGCCTGGAGGGGGCGCGGGCCCGTCTTCAAACCGTGCAGGGAAGCCCCCTCAATTTTCGTTACGCCAGTAATTGCTACTGACGCCCAAAAAGTATGAACGTGTGGACACATGCACGCCAGGTATAGATAAGGAAGCACCTTCCACTCCACATCGCGGACATGTTGCAGCCTTTCCAGCATACATTACACTTAATCAGAGTCAAATAAGTGCGGTGTACATATTTGAAATGTATCAGTTTGAACCTGGCATTTCATGATACCCTTCAGATGAGCACACTAAAAATGCTCCACTCTCCATCCGTAAGCTGGTCCTCGGTTCGACATTCCATACCGGTCTAGATTAAGGGCTCTTTCGAATCCTATCTCCTTTTAGAGCCTTATAAAATATCATCACCAGGTGTTGGGAGGCACCTACTGCCAGCACCGTCAGCAGGGTCTCCGTTTGAGGAGGAATTTCCAGAAATTCAGTCCAAATTTCTATGGCCTTTCCCGCAAGCTTAGCATACTGTAATGACTGACCAGTCCCCATGAGAACACCTCACAGGCCTCTGTGAACAAAATAAGCCACTCCCAAGGGTACAGATCTCCCAGTGTCCTACAGCTCCCCTCCCACCATCTAGAAGCGAACATATCCATGCTGTAGGAGAGTAGGGTCTGCTTCCCATGGTTTCCCCCACTTTTTGCTGTGCTTCACTGGTTCTTCGACTTTAGTATGGCTGTGGTCCTGCTAATCAGGCCCACAACCTGGCTGTTCTCTCTCTAAATTGATATCATGTACTTTAGGTTCATATCAGATTGGGTACTGGGTCACCCTTGTGAGTCCCTGTATAGTTTACCACAGGTACCCAGGGCATAGGTGCACCTAAGGCCTACCAGGGGCTGCAGCATGTATTGTGCCACCCCTGGTTGGGCTTCCAGACTGACACCCCAAGTCTGCAATTACAGCCTGGGTAAGGAGGTGTAATCACCTCTTACTTAGATGTAGTATACCTATATCTATCTATCTATATATATATATATATATATATATATATATATATATATATATATATATATATATATATATATATATATATATATATATATATATATATAGACATGTATGCACCTATAAGTCACTCCTATGGCAGGCCTTAACAATCCTGGAGGCAGAGTGCTTGGTTTTATGTGAGAGGGTGCCCTAGCATGAGCTGAGCCCCGCTGCAGCTTTCGGAACCATCTCCTTATATCTGTTCTATAATATAGCCATACCATATACTCTTAAGTGCATTATAATCCTCTTGGTTAATGCTAACTTTGGTTTGGCTTTATTAAAACATGTTGTGTAAGATGTCAAATACTTTGGTATACCCCCTCCCCACCAGTTCTGGCGACGGGGGTAGCATTCCACCCTTCTCGAGGGAGAAGACATGTAGTTACTGGTAAACCCCGTTAAAGTTAAACAGAGCCTCAGCATCACAAAATGGATGCTGCTGCCACAGACACGAGTCTGCCCTCCTGCTTTTGGCCGAAACTCTGGCAGGGGAGGCTTGGACAATAGGTTATCTGTCCAGTGAGGTGCCAGCACCTCCCCAGACAGGCTTTAGTGTATTGGGGCAGGGTGGGTTGCATTCAGTGAATGCTTTTCAGACACTGCCTGGGGCACACAAGGTGCTCCATGCATTTCCCAGTTCAAAACGGTTGCTGGGGCAATCAGCCCCAACTCTGGCACAAAACTGGACAAAGGGGAAGGGGTGTAAGCACCCCAACCCCTGGCCCTCCCATAGGTGGGCCATAGAGCTAGTCCATCCCCTATTTTTACTATAAGAATAGAACCCCAGTCCCTAGGACTTTAGATTACCCTGGACGAAACTCTGCAACATATATCTTGGACCTTCGACATTCCATATCGACTGGAAGACAGAAGAAATCTCCCTTGTGGTCAAGGAGTGACCACCCTGTTCAAACAGGCACCAACTGGATCTTTGCCGGTCTGCATTGTCGAGGCTCCCGCCAGATCCCGAAGACTCTGCGACACAGGACACGCGCTTCCAGACATTTCTGATGCTGCTCTACATTCCCAACAAAGCTGAGACCTGTGGCGGACACGAGAGACGTGGGACCAGAACTCCTGGACATCCTGCATTTTGCAAGCTGCACCTACTTCCCGAGGTATCTCGAAGTTGTGCATTGGGGTGCTTGAAGCCCCTGTCCCGAGCACCATTTGCACCGAAGATCAGAGGCCCATACTCCACAGGTGTCCTGTGGGCCCCATTTGTGCATTTCAGCTCGACGCGTCTTTGCGGGTCCTAGTCCATTGGCTAGTGAGCCCCCAAGAAGACAAACCTTTGAATCAACTTGCTTTCCTTGTTGCTCAAGGCTTGCTCCAACTGCCCTACAAAGGAGAAGTTCTTCAGACCTTGCTGGTCTGCACCGAAGCCAATCTCAACATCTTGTGTTGATTGCATTTGCCAAGGCTTGTTGGGTCCAATCCGGATAACGAAACCGCAGTCAACTAGATCCTTTGTGGTACAGCTCGAATCCAGCTCCTGGTTGTTGTCGACGCCTCCTGGTCCCCGTGGCTGAAGAGACAAGCTTCACCTTTTCACCTGAAATCACCCGACATCTGGTGGCATCTTCCTATCGCCGCCCTGGTCACTGGCTAGTGGCCCAGACTCTGTCTCCTCTGCTTTCAGGTTCTTCAGATCTCCGATCCACCCTTGGTCCACCCGGACACTTTTCCTCTGGTCGCCTGCAGCACTTCTTCGCAGCTCTCCATTGGAATCGACGACGAAACCCGACACTAAAAGACACCTATGCACCCGGCTTCCGTGGGTGAGGTAACACAAGTACTTTGGTAGTGCCGAGGGTATTGGCCCTCCAAGTGTCCTAGTCTAGAAGGGTTTAATCGTAGTTAACCTAAAAGTGTCCTTAATCTTTAAAATTGTAACTTGTTCGTTTCCCATAGAAAGTCAATGGTAACCGGCGTCTGTGTTTAGTCACTGCACGCCTCTCCCGTAGGCCTCCTGCACCCTATCCTTTAGTGGTTCCAGACAGCCCCAGCGATTCCACAGGTCCTGGGCCTGCTTTCTATTCCTCACGTGGTTCTTATACCACTATTTTAGTATATGGTTTGTGAGGCCCTTAGGGCAAAACGTATACTGTGCAACTTATCGTATGCTAATTAAGTTCTTTGTATTGTACTTTTACCTCTGACCTGATAAAGAGTCCAGAGGGGTTGTGTTTAGAATACAAACATATATTTTTGAAATATACCTTGTGTGGTGTGCTTTCATTTGCGACTCAAGAGACTATAAATTGTAAAAACAACTTGCTTAATTCGCCTCTCAGTCTTAGCCTGAAGGCTGCTCTTCACAACTACCACTAGGATAACTTTCTATAAGGTTGACTTTACAACCATCATCAATAAGGGTCGTTTGGACTGGTGCAAGGTGTCACACTAGAATAGTGGACATCATATACCAGGCCAACTTCTCACATTGGAGTGCAGCGAGTGGGATTGCAGCTTGCATTGTTTTACCAAATAATCTTGAGAATATCATTTGGAAAATCACATTAAGGTACCTGTAGGTACAGATAAATCAAGACATATAATACATAAGTTTTACTGAACTTAGTAGTTGTAGGTGGTAAGTGCTTAGCACACCCTAACTACAACTCCTAGAGAGGTTCTAGTAGGAAACAAGTAGTGTAGGTAGGTGCACCACACCTCACTAGTCATGGCTTGAGGGGCAGGAGGTAGTGCCTCTCTGCCAGATGTCAGTAATCTGCAGACATCTAAATATGACACCTTCTCTTTTCAAGAGTTAAGAGGTTTGTGTGCCATGAGAAAATTAAAGCAAGGGCAGAGTCCCACTACCCAACACCTGATATCATAGTGGCAGTTGACTTAGCAAAAGCATCAGATCCAGATAACCAAGGTAGTAGGGAGGGGGGACATCCATCATCAGAAGAAGTTCCTAGTGGGGCACCTCACCAGGATGAGGAAGATGACCTTCCTCCAGCCCCCCAAGTAGACCAACTGGTGGACCTAGAAGGGCAAGATCCTCCTCAGGAGAATCTCACCATTCTAGTTCATCAATGGGGTCCTCTGCCTCTTCTCATAGGAGGAGGAGAACTGCCACTGAGAGAAGGAGAACTTCCCCTGAGAAGAGGGAACATGAAGCTAGAATGAAAGAAGTCAAGCTTAGAATCAGGAGGCAAGAAAGTGCCCTTGCGAAAGAGACCCTAGCTCTTGAGAGAGAGAGAAAATTAGCAGGGCTAGAGCCCTCTGGTGGCAGCAGAATCCCTAGTGGTAGGGATAGGTCTTATGACCATAAAAACCTAAGCAAGATTATCCCTCCCTATCAGACTGGGGATGACATCCACAAACGGATAACTGCTTTGGAGAGGGCCTGCAAAGTACAGCAGGTACCCCAGAGTCAGTGGGCAGCAATCATGTGGCTCTCCTTTGCAGACAAAGGAAGAGATACGCTCCTCACTGTAAGAGAAGAAGATGCTGACAATTACAATGTCCTGAAGAGTGCTCTAATAGATGGGTTTGGCCTAACCACTGAGCAGTATTAGTTGCTGTTCAGGGATACCCAGAAGACACAGACTCAGGACTGGACAGACTTTGTAGATTGTGCTACTAAGGCTCTGCAAGGCTGGTTACTAGGCAGTAAAGTAAGTGACTATAAAGGATTGTATAACTGTTGGACTTGGCTCTTCTGGCAGGTTCACCCCTAAACTTTTTGCTTTTAATGGTGACCTGGTGATGGTGATTTTTGGGTTCTGCGCACTTTCACTGTGTGGAAAGTGCGTGCGTGCGCACTCTGAGTGCGTGTGGTGAGGTTGGCCTGCCCTCCCATAGGAATGCATGGGGAATGTCTGTGTCCCTGGTAGTTCCTGATGCGTGGGGTGTACAGGCTCGAGTCTGATATGTGCGGACTCGTGTGATTGAATGCTGCGAAATGATGTGCGCGGCGTGTAGGTGTCTAGTGTGGAAGTGCCACTTCTAGACATGGCTGTGAGTGTGCTGTAAAGGTACTGGCGTGTGATTGGCTGGAGCTGGCTGGGATGCCAGCCTCCATGAGTCATGATGGGTCTGCCCGGTGGTGAGTGTGGAGATTAGCATGCTGATGGCTGGGGAGGAGTGCACCTGGGTCCTGAATAGTGCTGGGCTTTCCCCACACAATGCTGGCTCCGCCCCCTGTGGTGCGTCTAATGACCCTAGCCTCCCTAGTGAATAGAAAGGGCGGTTAAGCACATCAAGGGTGCTCCAAAACCAGCTGCGACTGGTTTCTCCCCCACCCTGCACCTCAGACCAAGGTTTTCAATGTATAAAAAGGGGCTGTGTCCCCTTACAATTTGTTCTCTTCCAGGATCCTATCTGAGGGGGGGCTGCTGCTGCTGGAGGCCAGGAGGAACCGCCACTTGGGACTGCCCTCCTGCCTGGAGGGCCCAGTGAGCTGGCCAGTGGCCCAGCCTTGCCCCCCCGCCTACCTTCCTGAACTTAGCCAGGACTTTGTTGCTGGACCTTGCTTATAGCGCTGGGGGGAGCGCTGTATTTTTACTGGGACCTTTGCCCTGAACTTGCTCGTCCTTCAAGCGCCTGGGAGCGCTGTTTATGGTCCTAAGCGCCTGGGAGCGCTTTATTGGGCTCTAGCGCTGGGAGTGCTTTCCTCAGGGGCCTGCGAGCGCTTTCTTTTAATCGTTGCTTAGCCCCGTTTTATTTGTTAAAATCATGGGTGCCACCCCGTTTTACTAATTAAATTAACGAGGAAGCCTACCCCTCGGTTGATTATCCCCCAGCCTACAAGTGCCTGAAAGGGCCCGCCGTGACCCGGAAGTGCTGTCCCCAAAACCGGAAGCGAACGGGAGCCAATACCGCGCTCCGTTGAAAGGAAGAGGACGCCGGACCAGGAAGCAGGAGCAGCGAGAGCCTACCCCGCGCTCCTGCGTTGGCAGAGAACTGCCGCCGTCCGCCTGGCTCCCCGAGTGCCGGGAGAGCCCCGAGAGAGGAGCACCGGCTGACCAGGAGATCCGGTGAGTCAAGACCCAGGCGGGAGTACACCCCGCGCTGGGCCGCACCAGAGAGAAGGTGAGAGCAAGGGGGCCCGAGGCGTATTGTCGGCGCCTGCCCCAGGGAGACAGAGGAGCTGCCTCGTGAGTCCCGGTGAGTGGGGCTTCGTCTGGGCAGTCGCGGGGGCATCGTTTCAGAGTCCCGAGGAGGGGGACTCCAACGTGCAGTGCGGGGGCAATTTCCCTTGGTTCCAAGAGCGGCCCCGGTTGACAGAGGGCCGCTCCAACGGTAAAGGGGGCATTTCTTTCTTTACTGAGCCACGAGGGCTCCAGGGGCAGCTTGAGGAGATCGAGTCCCCTGGGATGGACTCCAACGGTAGTGACGGGCCCAGAGAGGCTCCAGGCGGTCCCCGTGTGTTGGCGAGCCCAGAGAGGCTCGTGGGGGCATTGTTTGTTTTGAGCCCTGCAAGGCTCCACCAGAGGGCCGCTCCCCTGTCACAGTTATTCAGAGCCCACGAGCCTCACGGGGCCATTTTGTATTCAGAGCCTGAGGGATTCACGGGGAATCGTATTGGTTTATGGCCACAAGGCTCCAACGTTGGCCCTCAGAACCTACACAGCTGCCCAGCACTTCGTGGGCAGCTGCCACGTTTAGCCCCCCTGACTTTGGGACACAGGGCGTCCTAGCCCTAGAGAGGCCAGTTGGCCTAGGGACAGTCACAGACTAATGTGATTTTGGCGCAATTGCGTTCTTTGATAAAGCTCTGAATGTTTTTAGGCATCATGTGTTTTCCGTCCCAGCACCTCTGAATGTGTTGTTTATGCATCATGTGCCTTGTTCCTTACACCTCTGAATGTATGTTATGCATCATGTGTTATTTGCTTATACCCCTACAGGTATTGTGATACTTCGGTGGTTGTTCTTGCTAGTACAGGTGGTGCTAGTGAGGTCCTAGTTCCATGCGTGACATTCTCCTAAGGTGGTTAGGGTTGCGTAGGTGGTACTACTGGTTACCAGTAATTACTGGTTGTGTGCTTTATGTTCTATTCTGTGCTACAGTGATTTATATTCTATGTTCTAAGTACTAATTCTACCAAATGCTAAGTTCTAAAAGTGCTGATTCCTGACAGTGGTCCAGGTGGCCCTGTCTTGTACATATCCCCTGTAAATTCTGCCCGTGCCTGTTGGCACATTGTAAATTGTGTGTTTTTATCTAATGTGTTTTGGTGTAATACAAAGGCTATTTTTATATATAACCTTGTGTGGAGTTTCCTTTGTGGTGGGCCTTGGGTGTTGTTGCTGGGGGTGCGTGCGCAAACACTTAACTCACATTGCCTCCGAATTTAGCCTTACTGCTCGTGCTACGTTACCAAGGGGGTGAGCAGGGGTTATCTCGGCGAGTAACTCCCTTGCCCTGACGTGGAAGTGGTGGTCTCTAACTGACTTTGGCGCAAGCCCTGGCCAGCCAGGGATCCCATTTCTAACAATAACCTTATAATGAGAGAACAAATTCTTAATAATTGTCAGAACCAGTTGTTGCATCAGCACTTGGTTGACTCTGATCTGGCCTCTCCCCAAGAATTGGGTAAGAAGGCAGACAAATGGGTCAGAACCAGGGTGAAGCAGAAGGTAGAGAACCAAGGTGGTGACCAGAAGAAGCAAGACCAAAAGGGTGGGGAGAAAGCTAAAGACCAGACGTCTTCACAAGGTCCCCAAAAAGCTTCTACTGGTGGGGGTTCCCAACAATCCAAAAAGAAAGAAGGCCAAAAGAAACCATGGTGCAAGATTTGTAAAGTTAATACTCACTGGACCAGTGATTGCACCAAGAAGGAGACAGCTCCAGCCACCATTGCCCCTAAGGCAACTGTTCACCCTAGTTCCGTTCCAAGTGGTGGTTCTCAACAAAAGGGTATATTAGGGTTAACCATGAGAACTGAGATGGACTCTGGCCTAGTTAGAGTGCCAACTCAAGCTGTTTTGATCTGTGATGGAGGCATGGATATGACCTCCTCTATGAGTCCCAGTAATCTGGGCAAGTACAAACTCCTTTAGTCAATGAGAAAAAGGCTCAGGCCTACAGGGACACAGGTGCTAGTGTCACAATGGTGATACCTGACTTTGTGGACCCTGGACAGATCATAGTAGGTGAAACTTAGCTAGTGACCAATGCTAGCAATGTCACAACATCCCATGAGATGGCAGTTGTTAATTTCTCCTGGGGAGGGGTAACTGGACTTAAGAAGGTTGCTGTTAGTTCAGACCTCCCTGTAGAATGTTTGCTTGGCAATGACCTAGCGACTTCAGCCTGGTCTGTAGTGGAGTTTAGGACCCATGTAGAAATGTTAGGCATCTCAGCACATCTCCTTGCAGTGACTAGGTCACATGTAAAAAAGTCTAATACTGAACAGGCACTGGATTCTGGAATAATGGACCTGTTGCCTACCAGGAAAAGGAGCAGTAGGGTTAAGACAGTGCCTTCCCCCGCCTCAGGATGAGGATCAGCCTTCTGAGGAAGCTGATAGTGAGCATGAAGAAGGAACTGTCCTAGAAGAACTTGAACCTGATCAGGTTGAGTTTCTTGGGACAGGGGGACCTTCAGGGCAGATCTAACGCAGGCGCAGTTGAACTGCCCTTCTCTTGAACCCCTCAGACAGCAAGCTGCTGCTGAGGCTGCAGGGAATGCTAGTGGAACCCACTAGGTTTACTGGGATGAAGGGCTCCTGTATTCAGAGAGTAGAGACCCCAAGCCTGGCGCTTCCAGAAGGTTGGTCATATCTTTGGCATTCAGGGGGTTCCTTTTGACACTAGCCCATGATATTCCCCTTGCAGGGCATCTTGGCCAGAACAAGACTTGGGACAGAATTGTCCCTCATTTTCACTGGCCTCACATGTCAGAAGACACCAAGGAGTGTTGTCGCTCCTGTGTAACATGCCAAACCAGTGGCAAAGCAGGTGGCACAACAAAGGCCCCCCTTATACCACTACCTGTGGTGGGGGTTCCCTTTGAATGTGTAGGGATTGACATTGTTGGACCAACGGATCCCCAAACAGCCTCTGGGCACAGGTTTATCCTGGTGGTAATGGATCATACCACCAGGTGCCCAGCGGCAATACCCCTTGGGGCCACTAAAGCACCTGTTGTGGCAAGAGCCATCCTGGGAGCTTTCTCAAGAGTGGTCTTCCCTAAGGAGGTTGTATCAGACAGAGGTGCACACTTTATGTCTAGTTACTTAACTGCAATGTGGAAGGAGTGTGGAGTGAACTATAAGTTCACCACACCCTATCACCCACAATGCAATGGTCTAGTTGAAAGGTTCAACAAGACCTTAAAGGGTATGATTAAGGGTCTCCCAGAAAAGCTCAGGCGGAGATGGGATATCCTACTGCCCTGCCTTTTGTTTGCATACAGGGGGGTCCCACAGAAGAGGGTTGGCTACAGCCCATTTGAACTTCTGTTTGGGCACACTGTCAGAGGTCCACTTTGTCTGGTGAAGGAAGGATGGGAGTTACCTCTCAAACCTCCCAAACAGGATATTGTGAACGATGTACTTGGTCTCCGCTCCAGGATGGCTGAGTATATTAAAAAGGCAACTAAAAACCTGGAGGCCAGTCAGAAATTGCAAAAAGCCTGGCATGACCAAAAGGCTGGACTAACTGTTTACCAGTCAGGACAGAAAGTGTGGATGTTGGAGCCAGTGGCCCCAGCAGCTCTCCAAGACAAGTGGAGTGGACCCCACATTATTGTTGAACAGAAGGGAAAGGTCACCTATTTGGTAGATCTTGGACCTCCCAGGAGCCCCCATAGGGTGCTTCATGTCAACAGACTGAAACCATATGCTGACAGGGCAGACATGGCCTTGCTCATGGCCACTGATGAAGGACATGAGGAAGAGAGTGACCCTCTCCCAGACCTGCTCTCTCAGAACCCTGATGATGGGTCAGTTGATGGTGTAGCCTTGTCAGGCAGCCTCACTTATCAGCAGCAGATGGACTGCAGACAAGTTCTGCAGCAATACAGACATATGTTTTCACTGACTCCAGGTCAGACTACCTGATGCACTCATGAAGTGGACACTGGGGACAGACTGCCTGTTAAAAATAAGATTTACAGGCTTCCTGATCATGTCAGGGACTGTATCAGGACAGAAGTCCAGAAAATGTTGTAATTGGGAGTGAGTGAACCTTCAGAAGCCCTTGGGCTAGTCCAGGGGTCCTTGTGCCAACACCTCACACCCAGGGTGGTAAGAGAGAGATTAGGTTTTGTGTGGATTACAGAGGTCTCAATGCTGTCACTAAGACAGATGCCATCCAATACCAAGAGCAGATGTGCTCATAGATAAGTTGGCCTCTGCCAAATATTTGAGCACATTTAATCTAACAGCTGGCTACTGGCAGATCAGGCTAGCTGATGATGCCAAGCCAAAGACAGCATTTTCAACCCCTGGTGGACATTATCAATTTGTTGTAATGCCCTTTGGTCTGAAAACTGCACAGGCCACGTTTCAAAGGTTGGTGAATAAAGTCCTCTCAGACCTGGATGACTACTGTGCAGCTTATCTTGATGATATTGCTGTCTTTAGCCCTACCTGGGAAGATCACCTGATCCACCTGAAATCTTTTTGCGAGGCCCTGCAGAAGGCAGGCCTAACTATCAAGGCTACTAAGTGCAAGATAGGGCAGAGTCAGGTTGTGTACCTGGGCCACCTTGTAGGTGGAGGCCAGGTTCAACCATTTCGGAGAAAAATCCAGACCATAACGGACTGGGTTGCTCCAACCACCCAGACTCAGGTCAGAGATTTCTTGGGCCTGACTGGGTACTATAGGAGATTTGTCAAGGGGTATGGTTACATAGTGACACCCCTGAATGACTTAACTCCTAAAAGAATGCCCAAGAAAGTTCAGTGGATAGTAAGCTGTCAAAAGGCATTTGATGGCCTGAAGCAGGCCATGTGCACTGCACCCATTCTGCAAAGTCCTAACTACTCCAAATAATTCATTGTTCAAACAGATGCTTCTGAGTTGGGGGTAGGGGCTGTGCTATCACAATTGAATGAAGAAGGTCAGGACCAGCCAGTAGCTTTTACTAGCAGAAGGCTGACCCCTAGAGAGAAACGTTTGTCAGCTATTGAGGGGTAGGCCTTTGCTGTGGTTTGGGCCCTGAAGAAGCTGAGGCCATACTTGTTTGGTACTCACTTCACAGTTCACACAGACCATAAGCCCCTCTTGTGGCTAAAACAGATGAAGGGTGAAAATCCCAAACTGCTCAGGTGGTCCATTTCCCTACAGGGGATGGCCTTTACAGTGGTACATAGACCTGGGAGTAACCATGCCAATGCAGATGGACTCTCCAGGTATTTCCACTTAGAACATGAAGACTCAACTGGTCAATGTTAGTTTAATGTCCCTGCGTTTGGGAGGGGGGTGTTGTGTAGGAGAGTAGGGTCTGCTTCCTATGGTTACCCCCACTTTTTGCTGTGCTTCACTGGTTTTTCGACTTTAGTATGTCTTTGGTCCTGCTAATCAGGCCCACAGCCTAGCTGTTCTCTCTCTAAATTGATACCATGTACTTTAGGTACATACCAGATTGGGTACTAGGTCACCCTTGTGAGTCCCTGTATAGTGTACCACAGGTACCCAGGGCATAGGTGCACCCAAGGCCTACCAGGGGCTGCAGCATGTACTGTGCCACCCCTGGTTGGGCCTCCAGACTGACCCCACAGGTCTGCAATTGCAGCCTGGGTAAGGTGGTGTAATCACCCCTTACTTAGATATAGTATACCTATATCTCTATATATATATATTGACACATATGCATCTATAAGTCACTTCTATGGCAGGCCTTATCAATCCTGGAGGCAGAGTGCTTGGTTTTATGTGAGAGGGTGCCCTAGCATGAGCTGAGCCCCTCTGCAGCTTTCGGAACCATCTCCTTATAGCTGTTCTATGATATAACCATACCATACACTCTTAAGTTCATTATAACTCTCGAGGTTAATGCTAACTTTGATTTGGCTTTATCAAAACATGTCATGTAAGGTGTCAAACACTTTGGAATACTACCCCCCGCCAGTTCTGGCGGCGGGGGTAGCACCACCCTTCTAAAGGGAGAAGACATGTAGTTACTCGTAAACCCGGTTAAAGTTAAACAGAGCCTCAGCATCACAACATGGATGCTGCTGCCACAGACCCGAGTCTGCCCTCCTGCTGCTGGACGAAACTCTGGCAGGGGAGGCTTGGACAATAGGTTTCCTGTCCAGCACCTCCCCAGACAGGCTTTAGTGTTTTGGGGCAGGGTGGGTTGCATTCAGTGAATGCTTTTCAGACACTGCCTGGGCCCACAAGGTGCTCCATTCATTTCCCAGTTCAAACCGGTTGCTGGGGCACCCAGCCCCAGCTCTGGCGCGAAACTGGACAAAGGGGAAGGGGTGTAACAACCCCCACCCCTGGCCATCCAATAGGGGGACCATAGAGCTAGTCCATCCCCTATTTTTACTATAACAATAGAACCCCAGTCCCTAGGACTTTAGATTACCCTGGACGAAACTCTGCAACATATATCTTGGACCTTCGACTGGAAGATGGAAGAAATCTCCCTTGAGGAGTGACCACCCTGTTCAAACATGCACCAACTTTGCCGGTCTGCATTGTCGATGGTCCTGCCGGATCCGGAAGACTCTGCGACACAGGACATGGACTTCCAGACATTTCTGATGCTGCTCTACATTCCCAGCAAAGCTGAGACCTGTGGCGGACACGAGAGACGTGGGACTGGAACTCCAGGACATCCTACATTTTGCAAGCTGCACCTACTTCCCGAGGTATCCCGAAGTTGTGCATTGGGGAGCTTGAAGCCCCAGCCCACAGCACCATTTGCATCAAAGATCAGAGGCCACACTCCACGAGTGTCCCGTGGGCCCCCTTTGTGCATTTCAGCTCAACGCGTCTTCGCGGGTCCTAGTCCATTGGCTAGTGAGCCTCCAAGAAGACAAAACTTTGACTCAACTTGCTTTCCTGGTTGCTCTAGGCTTGCTACAACTTCCCTACAAAGGAGAAGGTCTTCAGACCTTGTTGGTCTGCACCAAAGCCAATCTCGACATCTTGTGAGGATTGAATTTGCCAAGGCTTGTTGGGTCCAATCCGGATAACGAAACCGCAGTCAACTAGATCCTTTGTGGTACAGCTCGAATCCAGCTCCTGGTCGTCGTTGATGCCTCCTGGTCCCCGTGGCTGAAGAGACAAGCTTCACCTTTTCACCTGAAATCACCCGACATCTGGTGGCCTCTTCCTGTCGCCGCCCTGGTCACTGGCTAGTGGCCCAGACTCTGTCTCCACTCCTTTCAGTTTCTTCAGATCTCCGATCCACCCGGACACTTTTCTTCTGGTCGCCTGCAGCACTTCTTCGCAGTACTCTGGTAGTGCCGAGGGTATTGGCCCTCCAAGTGTCCTAGTCTAAAAGGGTGTCATTGTAGTTAACCTAGAAGTGTCCCTAATCTTTAAAATTGTAACTTGTTTGTTTCCCATAGAAAGTCAATGGTAACCCGCGGCTGTGTTTAGTCACTGCACGCGTCTCCCGTGGACCTCCTGCACCCTATCTTTTAGTGGTTCTAGACAGCCCCCGCGATTCCACAGGCCCTAGGCCTGCTTTCTATTCCTCACATGGTTTTTATACCACTAGTTTAGTATATGGTTTGTGAGGCCCCTAAGGCAAAATGTATACTGTGCAACTTATCGTATACTAATTAAGTTCCTTGTATTGTACTTTTACCTCTGACCTCATAAAGAGTCCAGAGGGGTTGTGTATAGAATAAATACATATATATTTCATATATACCTTGTGTGGTGTGCTTTCATTTGATACTCAAGAGATTATAAATGGTAAAACAACTTGCTTAACTCGCCTCGAAATCTTAGCCTGAAGGCTACTCTCCACAGCTACCACTAGGATAGCTTTCTATAAGGTTGACTTGACAACCATCATCAATAAGGGTCGTTGGGACTGGTGCAAGGTGTCACGCTAGAATAGTGGACATCATATACCAGGCCAACTTCTCACACATGCCAGTATGTTTAAACGGCTGCAACGTCCAGAAGTCTAAGTCTTTTGTAAAGGAGGGGCCGTCTAAGCACTCTAACGGCCACCTTTTCAGCCATCTTTCATACCACATAAGGGTAATCCCCACGGCCGGACTGGAAAGAGAAACCAGGTCTGGTAATTCCACTAAACTGGCCCAGCCGGGGGAGGGAGGGCTTGTGGCACTGAGATTGTGAGCACCGCTGCTGCCTTTATTTTGTTACATGGGGCCGATATTGCAGCACTGCTGCAAAACTGACCCCCAGATACAAAACCGGCCCCCACCCCTTCGGCCCTCCCAGGAAATGCCTGGTACCCGCTACGACCAGTGCAACCCTGCGGATCCCCCGTGACTCTCAAGCCCCTCATAAGTAGTTCCATTAGGGGACGGTCCCAACAAGTACCACTGAGCAGTTGTTTCTCCTAATTGTCTCCCTCAGCCGCCCATTGTACCACACGCAGTAGCTTCATCACATAAAAATACAGCTCTATGTCAGGTAGTACCACGCCTCTCTCCTCCTGGTCTAACTTTTTTTTTCTTCTGTTTCATTGGTGTTTTCATATGCAAGCTTATAGGAAAGTAGGATTTGCTTTTATGGTAACCCCCATGTTTTTGCTTGATGTAATGCTGTTTCTGACTAGTCTGCCTGGGATCCTGCTAATCAGGACCCCAGTCTCTGTGCTTTCTCCCCTAAATTGGTATGGTGAGTAATTAGGTACGTCCCAGATTGGATACTGGGGTATACTTATCAGTCCATAGTATATGGTACAAAGGTACCTAGGGCATAGGTACACCAGGGGTTCCCATGGGCTGAAGCATATATTATGCCACTCATGGAAGAGCACTCAATTTGTAACTACAGGCCTGCCATTGCAGCCTGTGTAAGATGGTGCTAGCACCGCTTACAAAAGATATAGGTTTTCCTATTTCTAAGGTCACTGCACTTAAAACCTGTGAGTCACACCTAGAGCAGACCTTTATAATCCTGAAGGCAGGGTGCTCGGTTCTAAGTGTGAGGGTACCCCTGTATGAGCTGGACACCCCTACATCCTACGCCGCGGAGTCCAGTCTCCCGGGTTGTCAGTGATGCAGCCATATACTATATAGAGGGGCACCGCATAATCACGTAATGGCCATCTTGAAAATGGCTCTAATTAATCTTATCATGAAACCAGGTATGATTTCAAGCACTGGAAGAGCCCTCTGTTAGGCTCTCAGTGTTCCCGGTGCCAGACTTCTAGTCCCGGACAGCACAAAATGGTTGCTGCCAACCAGAGACACATTTCTGCCCTCCTGCTGCTGAGCCAAGTTCAAGTAGGGGAAGGTAGAACAATAGGCATCCTGTCACTGGGAGGTGTGGCTGCACTTGCCAGAGCCTGAAAGTCTGCATGAGGTTCACATTTGGTGTGCCTGTGCATAGTCCAGTTCAAACCAGTCCTGGGAGCCATTGGCTCCTGCTCTGGCACAAAACTGGACAAAGGACATGGAAGTAACCTTCTCACCTGTCCAGACCCTCCCTTGGGAGGGTCCCCTGAATCTTCCTAACCCTTTCCCCTAGAGTACTTAAGGGCTTACCTGATTAAGAACAGAAACAACTGCACTTCTACCGTCTGGGTACTCTGGACTTTGCTGGACTTCATTTGGGCCTGTCTCCCTTCCAGTCTACTACGGGAAGGATTGGGAGATGAGCCAACCCAGATGGATCTTGGAGGTGGGATTAGTATATAGCAATTGTGTGTATGCTAGAAGGCACTTGCCCACCCCCATCTGGATTTGCAATCAAAAGATATAATCCCATGTGAGTTTGTCAATTGCCTTTTCGAGATTCAATATCACACAGGCTGCATGAGGAAACCTCAGAGGGGCCCGATCCTGTACATGAAAGAGGTGTTTGATGTTTTGAGTTGTGCTGTGACCGGGAACAAAACCATTTTGGTCAGGGTGGATGAGCTTAGGTAAGATTTGGATGTATGTCAGCTAGAATCTTCGCCAAAATCTTACAGATGGCCCCTAGGATGGTGATTGGCCTGTAAGACGAAAGATGTGTTGGGTCCCTATCGGGAGAGACACCAGAAGGAACTCCCATAGGGACCATTTTGCAGGGCTTCACTGAACACCTCAGCCAATCAAGAAGCCAGACTTGAAGCTGAGGTGCTGTAGCAATCCCCTGGCAACCAGTTGAGGCCCAGGGTTTTGTTTCTGGCAAGGCCTTGAATGGCCTGCTTGATTTCAGTGAGTGTAACGAGAGTATTCAAGCTTTCCCTTGCTGCTCCTCGAGGGAGGATAAGTCCTGTTATGAAAGCACTGATGTTGTCAGCAATTTGGGGGGGCAGAATGAGAGGGGAGAAGACGCTTTATAGATGGAGAAGTAGTACTCAAACAATGCTCCTATGCTAGAGTCCAGCCAGATCAGCCAAGTGAGAGGCGTCCTGATTTGTCTCTTTCTCGATGCGTCTTTGCCACGTAGGCATTAAAGAGGCACAGTTGCACCAGAACAGCAGCGTGGTGAGTCTTGGCCTTCACCAGCACAGGGCCCTTTGTATTATCGTGCTGTACAACCCTTTCCAAAGTGGGAAGGAGTTGTTCCGCCTCTCAGACCGCCCTCTATTGTAGCCACCGGATCCCTGCCACTTCCTGCAGGCAGGCCCCTCTCATGAACACCTTAAAGATGTCTCATTTATGCATCCTGTTGTACGCTGAATTGTGATTTTCGACGCAGAAGTGCCTAATTTGTGACTCCTGGGACTTGTGCAATGCAGAGTCTTCAAGGAAGTCCCGGGAAGGATGCCAAGTGGGTATCGGGGATAATCGGGTACTCCAGGCCACATCCACGATGTTAGCATCGTGGTCGGAGACGACGCGTCTGAGACGTCAGCATGCTTGACCATGTCCAGTACAGAGTTGGAACATAGAATATGGTTGAGGCTCACATAGAGGTCATGTTGTGTGGTGTGGAATTAATAGATACATAAATGTGAGTGTTTGGTCATCTAGTGTAGGAGGGTGGATGCCTGACTATGCTTACCCCAGATGTTTTGCCTTGTGTTTAGCTGGTTTTCGACTTAGTTGGCCTGGGATCCTGCTAATCAGGGCCCCAGGCTATCTGCTCTCTCTTTAAAATGGACTCCATATACCTTAGGTACATAACTAATTGGTTTCGGTCACCTTATCAGCCCCTGTACGTTATACTATAGGTACCCAGGGCATAGGTGAATCCAAGGCCTACCAGGGGCTGCAGCATATCTTTTGCCACCCCTGGCTGGAAATCCAAACTGACACAACTGGCAGATCACTCAGCTGGGGCAAGGTCGGTGTAATCACCCCTTGCTTAGATATTGTATACCTATATCTAAACCTATATCTGGACACATATACACCTATAAGTCACTCCTATGGTAGGCCTTAACAATCCTGGAGGCAGAGTGCTTGGTTTTATGCGAGATGGTGCTCTAGCATGAGCTGAGCCTGTCTGCAGCTTTCGGAACCATTTCCTTATAGCTGTTCCAGGGTATTGCCATACCATATACTCTTAAGTGCATTATAATCCTCGCGGTTAGATACTATCTTTGGTTTGGCTTTATCAAAACATGTTGAGTAAGGTGTCATACGTTTTGGAATACTTTCCCCTCGCCAATTCTGGCGACGGGGGTAGCATTCTACCCTTCTAGAGGGAGAAGACATGTAGGTAACAGTAAACGCGGTTAAAACTAACCAGAACCCCAGCATCACAAAATGGAGGCTGCTGCCACAGACACAAGTCTGGCCTCCTGCTGCTGACCGAAACTCCGGCAGGGGAGGTCTGGACAAATGGTATCCTGTCACAGGGAGGTGTTACACCACCCCAGACAGGGATAGTGGATTGAGGCAGGCAGGGCGAGTGAAACTAGACACTGCCTGGGGCGCACAAGGCTCCCCATGCATAGCCCAGTTCAAACCCGTGCTGGGGCACTCCAGCCCCAGCTCTGGCGCGAAACTGGACAAAGGGAAAGGGGTGTAACCACCCCCTTCCTGGGTCCCACCCATAGGAGGGACCTAGCAGGATATCCAGCCCCTTTATTTGGAATAAAGGTAGGAGCTGTGCCCATAGACTTTAGATAATCGGGACTGAAACTCTGAAACGAAACTCTGGACCCTTCAACATCCCACTCGACGTGGAAGACTGAAGAATCTCCCTTGTGGTCAAGGAGTGACCACCCTGTGCAAACAGGCACCATCCAGCGCCCAACGGTTTGATTTGTTGCAGCTCCCGCCGGAGTTCGAGCGACAGAGATCGACAAGAACTGGATTCCCAGACATCCAACAGCCCGATCCACAGCCACAGCAAAGCTGAGACTCGTGGAGGCGACGTGAGACGTGGGACCGGCCATCTTGAAAAGACTGCAAAGTGCTGACAGTGCAGCTCCCGAGGCACCCTCGAAGCTGTGCATTGGGGTTTGAGAAGCCCCAGCCCCGAGCAGCTCGTGCACCGAAGATCAACCGTCCACACTCACCGAGTGATGCGTGGGGCCCTTTTGCATTTTACTGCTCGACGCGTCTGTCCGGTCACTTGCCCGTTGGCTAGTGGTCCCACGACGATGAACATTTGAATTTACACCGCTGGTCTGGTTGCTCCAGACTGGCCCTCACTCCCCTGAAAAGGAGCGGCCCCTCTGACCTTGCTGGTCCGAGTAAGAAGCGACCTTCAAATCCTGCAAGGGTTGCATTTGCCAAGGCCTGTTGACTCCAATCCGGAAGCCGACACCGCCAACAGCGAGAGCCTTCGTGGGACAGTCCGTGATCCACTCCTGGTCATCCTCGATGCCCCCGGGTCCACGTGGCATCAGAGACAAGCTTCACGGCAACTACCTGATTGCGCCCGACATCGCCTGGTTCCTTCCAGGTTCCATCCTGATCACTGCCAAGTGACCCAGACTCTGTCCCCTCGCTTTCAGGTACTCTACATCTTCGATCCAACCAGACTCTTCTCTCCTGGCCGCCTGCAGCATCTTCATCTCCAGGCTCCATAGAACTCCACGACGAAACCCGACACACTTTGGCACCTATGCACCCGCTTCCTGTGGGTGAGGTAACGATAAAACACCAGTGCTCCTGTAGTGGTTTACACCTCTAGTGTCCTAGGTTTAAGTGGCTAAATTCTAGTCCAGTCGGAAGACTTCCAAAACAGTAACTTTGTAACTTTTACGCACCATTGACTTTGCATTTGTGCATGCGTGTGCTTTTAGCGCTGCACCCGAATCCCGCAGGCCTCTCCCGTCCTAACTACTGTTAGACCAGTGTAGCCCCAGCGATTCCCAAGGCCCTAGGCCTTACCTTTGTTCGACACTTGGTACTTATACCACTATTTTAGTATATGGTTTTAGTGGCCACCGGGCCTATCCATAATTGTGCAACTTTTGTATGTTCAACTGTGCTTTTGTTTAAACGCTTGTGCCTCTGGTCTCATAAAGAGTACAGAGGATTATTCTAGTAATAAATACATATATTTTTATAATATATAACTTGTGTGGTGTCCTTTCATTTGGTATTAAAAGGATTGCATATGGTAAAACAGCTGGCTTCACATGCCCTTTTGAGTTAAGCCTAAGACTGCTTATGTCCATGCTACCCCTAGGATAGCTTGTCTATAAGGTTGACTTTACAACCACCACCATAAGGGTTGCTTAATAAAGCAGGCGCTCGAGCACCTGCTTTATCTTATCTATTAGAGCTTCCTGTTGAAGCTAATTTAGTAACTATTTTAGGATGGCGCTGGCAGCTTGCCGGCGCCATCGTAAATTAGTTACAACAGGCCAGCAAGGCTTGAACTTTTGCCCCCGGAATCCGCCGCTCGCGGATTTGCGAATTCGCGGTAAATTCGCGGATCGCGAATTTACCGAAAATTCGCAAAATCCGCGAGCGTAACGGATTTTGCGCTCATACTTAATCACCTCCCTGTCTAGAACTGTGTCGAGCACCTGGAATGGGACACCTGTCCGAATCCAGATCAGTGCCCCGTGGGCGAAAGCCGGGTAAGTAGTGGCATAGATCGAACCCCTCCACAGCCTCTGCAAGCACTGCATCTCCATAGCCATGGTGTGTGTTTCTTGAAAGAACATTATGTGCGCACTCTGGCGTTTTAGATAGGAGTAGATCTATATAACCATGTGCATGCTGCGTACATTTAGTGTAAGAAACCTAGTTGAGTAAGGTGGAGCCATAAGGTGAAAGGGTCCTAGTGCCTAGTTTGTGTGAGTGGCGCACCACAGAGCACCTCCAGCCACCATGGTGCCACAGTCCACCTCTGTGAAGTAAGTGAAGCCTACCTGCCTGGCCGAAACGTGGGGTATGGAAATATAGGAACATAGATATAGGTAGGAATACCAACTTGTAGATCCTGCTGCAACCAGAGACTCGCTCAAACTGACTACAGTATCAAACCACTGAGTAAAATAGGGTGGTGGTTGAGCAATGGAGAACAAAGGATGAGCATAGGACAGCCATGAATGTCAACATCTGATGAAGCTGACTTAGGCAGCGGAGTGGCTGGGTCGGGCCAACGCCCCACCCACCTGCACTGGAGGTCCAAGGTGTAGGAGAGTAGGGTCTGCTTCCTATGGTCACCCACACTTTTTGCTCTGATTCTCTGGTTTTTCGACTTTAGTGTGGCTGTGGGCCTGCTAATCAGACCCAAAGCCCGGCTGTTTTCTCTCTAAATTGATACCATGTACTTTAGGTACATACCTGATTGGGTATTGGGTCACCTCTGTGAGCCCCTGTATAGTGTTCCATAGGTACCCAGGGCATAGGTGCATCCAAGGCCTACCAAGAGCTGCAGCATGTATTATGCCACCACTGGCTGGCCATCCAAACTGACACCACAGGCTGATCACTCAGCTTGGGTAAGGTGGTGTAATCACCCCTTACTTAGATATAGTATATCTATATCTACCTTATATATAGACACATAGTAACCTCTAAGTCACTCCTATGGCAGGCATTAACAATCCTGGAGGCAGAGTGCTTGTTTCTATGTGAGAGGGTGCCCTAGCATGAGCTGAGCCCTCTGCAGCTTTCGGAACCATCTCCTTATAGCTGTTCTATGATCTAGCCATACCATATACTCTTAAGTGCATTATAATCCTCACGGTTAATGCTAACTTTGGTTTGGCTTCATCAAAACATGTTGTGTAAGGTGTCAAACACTTTGGAATACTACCCCCCCCCGGCCAATTCTGGCAGCGGGGGTAGCATTCCACCATTCTAGAGGGAAAAGACATGTATGTTCCTACTTTACCCGGTTAAAGTTAAACAGAGCCTCAGGATCACAAAATGGATGCTGCTGCCACAGACATGAGTCTGACCTCCAGCATGGGAGGCCTGGACAATAGGTTTCCTGTCGAGGGAGGGGCTAGCACCTCCCCAGACAGCCTGTAGTGTATTGGGGCAGGGTGGGTTGAATGGAAAGATGCTTTTCCAGACACTGCCTGGGGCACACAAGGTGCTCTATGCATAGCCCGGTTCAAACCAGTTGCTGGGGCACTCCAGCCCCGCTCTGGCACGAAACTGGACAAAGGGAAAGGGGTGTAACCACCCCCTTCTCAGGTCCACCCATAGGAGGGACCTAGCAGGTAATCCAGCCCCTAAAATCAGTATAAAGATAGGAGCTGTGTCTAGAGACATTAGATTATCCTGGAACGAAACTCTTAAATGAAACTCTTGGACCTTCGAGATTCTATACCGACTATAAGACTGAAGACATCTCCCTTGTGGTCAAGGAGTGACCACCCTGGGCAAACAGGCACCACCAGTAACTTGCCAGTCTGATTTGTCGACGCTCCCGATGGATCCCGAAGACTCAGCGACTCAGGAACTGGACTCTCAGACTTCTCCGACCCACATCCACAGCAAAGCTGAGACCTGTGGCAGACACGAGAGACGTGGGACAGGACACCCTGGACAACCTGCATCTTGCTAACTGTGCAACTACAGAGGCACCCTCACAGTTGTACATTGGGGTACGAGAAGCCCCAGACCCGAGCGCCATGTGCACCAAAGCTCAGCCCTCCACACTCCACGAGTGCCACGTGGGGCCTAGTCCTGCATTTCAGCTCGACGCCTCTTCCCGGTTGCTAGTCTGTTGGCTAGTGAGCCCTCTGAAGACTAACCTTTGAATTTACTCCGCTGGCCTGGTTGCTCCAGGCTTGCTCCAGCTTCCGTACAAAGGAGAAGCTCCCCAGACCTTGCTGGTCTGACCTGAAGCCAATCTTCACTTCCTGCGTGGATTGCGTTTGCCAAGGCTTGTTGGGTCCAATCTGGATACCTACACCGCAGTCAACTAGATCCTTCGTGGGACAGCTCGAATCCAGCTCCTGGTCGTCGTCGACACCTCCTGGTCCTCGTGGCTGCAGAGACAAGCTTCACCCCTTCACCTGAAATCAACTCGACATCGCCTGGTTCCTTCCTGGTCACTGGCTAGTGACCCAGATTCTGTCCCCTCTGCTTTCAGGTTCTTCAGTTCTTCGATCCACCCTTGGATCCACCCGGACACTCATCCTTTGGCCGCCTGCAGCAATTCTTTTGCAGATCTCCATTGAAAGCATCGGCGAAACCCGACACGAAAAGACACCTATGCACCCGGCTTCCCTGGGTGAGGTAACTCGAGTACTCCTGTGGGTATTGACTATCCAAGCGTCCTAGTTTAAAGGGGTTTTGTCGTAGTCCATCCGGAAGTGCCCTAAATCAGTAACTTTGTAACTTCTTTGTTCTCCATTATAAGTCAATGGTAACTCGCGACTGTGTTCCCACACTGCACGCGTCTCCCGTGGGTCTCCTACTTCCTAACCTTTGGTTGTCTAGTGTAGCCCCAGCGATTCCCTAGGCCTATTCACTATTCCTGAAGTGGTCCTTACCACTTACTTAGTATATGGTTTGTGAGGCCCCTAGGGCAGAACTGTATTTTTGCAACTTATAGTATGCTTAATGAGTAACTTGTGATGTATTTCGATCTCTGACCTCAAAGAGTTCAGAGGGGTTGTGTTAGAAATAAATACATATATATTTGATATATACCTTGTGTGGTGTCCTTTCATTTGGTACTCAAGGGATTATAATTGGTAAAACAGCTTGCTTTACATGCTCTCTGAAGTTTTAGCATAAGACTGCTGGTCCATGCTACCACTAGGATAGCTTGTCTATAAGGTTGACTTTACAAACACCATCAATAAGGGTCGTTTAGACTGGTGCAAGGTGCCCACTAGAATAGTGGACATCATATGCCAGGCTAACTTCTCACACAAGGTATCATAGTCTCTAGGCAGTGGGATGCTGCCATGGCAGTGGAAAAACGCAGAATTACAGGATCAAAACAGAGTCACCAGCGGTGGGGATTGAGAGCCCCAGTGTGAGTCGCCCATCAGGTTGACGTCATCATCTGAGAAGATGTGTGGGCCCTTCTAGCCATCTCAGGTGCCAGTGGTATCCACCAGAGATGCGCCGCTCAGAGAGCCCAGCAGCGCTTTTCGATTATTTGCTCCACGGCTGGTGACTTGGTCGGTGGGGACATCGAAGAAGGGCCCCACCGAGGCAGGCAGCGCCTCTTCAAAGAGGGGCAAGAAGATCCCCCATAGTCCCAGCATGTGACCCACCTTGGTGGCTGTCGGCCCAGGCCTTCCCGGTTTTGTGAAGAAACAAGATTTGCCTACTGTGAGGACTTTGAGGCGTGGAAGTATTGGACACCCAGTTGTTGGAGCCATTTTTTCACCCCCAAGAAGGAGGCATTTTGACATTGCACCGCCTGAGTGTAGTCTGGAAATAACATTACAGTTTTATGCTCGATTTTCAGAGGTTTGCTCAGTCTGTCATCATTCAGGATGACACCCAGAACTTTAAAGTGCAGAAGTTTGGCCATCATTGGTGTGGCGGGGCCCCCGGGGCAGACCAATGGGCCAGCAGCTTATGGTCCCTTTTCAATAAGACAAATGGAGTAAATTCAGAAGGGGAATTAAAGGACTTGAACCGGTTCTTCAGAAATGCCAACAGATTGTTCTTCAGAAAGGCCCTCAATCCCCTCCGAAATCTTATGACAAAAGCGCCCTTCGGCATCCACCGCTCTTCCCTCCCGTAGCCAGATTCGGTCCTGAATGGCAGGTTGACTAGCTGTCGGTTGCGGCTGCAGGGCAGCCAGCACTTTCTCTCTGTCCCAGTTCCATCACCAATGAGCCAAGTTTGGTTTCCATAGAGATTTGTGAGCTTTCTATGGCTGCTAGCACCATGTCCAGCTTATCATCTGCGGGAGCTGAAGGGTGCAGAAAGTTTCCATACAAAGGGGTGTCTGGCACTAATATCAGTGGGTCAGCGTCCTGGGTGCCTGCATCAGCCGGTCGATATCAAGCAGCCTATCGCTGGGGACCTGGGAGTCCTGGCGGGTGGGTCAGAGAGGAGGGAGGGTTGAGGATGTCTAGTTCGCCCTCAGGAAGGGCCGGACCTCAATCCCACTGCCTCAGGGTGCTCGATGCCGGCAGCGAGCAGGCAGAAATGGCCCCTTTGCTTGAAGGTAAGGATCATCACTCTTTTCCCAGAATAAATTCCAATATAAGGTTGTGTTTTGAGGTATTTTATGAGGCTGGACTCTTTCCAGAACTCAGAGTTGTATGCAAGAGTAAATACTGGATCAATGATCCATAAAACAAAGTGTGAAGGTAACAGCCAACATGTGTTTCATCCTCTTTAAGCGTCCGTCTGGCCTGGGGCTTCCTCAGGGCGTTTCAATACAGGACCTTCATTCGTCCCGTGTTACATGCTGTAATCGGTAGGACATTGAAGTAAAGGACGTCTGGTCATAGGCGTCTGGTCTTGGTCAGTCGGCATCAGCCCCTAACCGTGTGCACCTCCAGTAGTCTTCATCACTCATGTGTGCAACGGATGTTCATAGGCTAAGGTGGCCCCAAAGTTTGTTGTGCTGCCAGAGGCATGGTGACCAGGGATAACAGGCATAGACGAGGTCTCTCACTACTCAGTGGTGCAGAGGCTAAATACTTCCGCTCCAGGCAGTGGGCGTCGGCATGCTCCTTAGAATGCGTGGGCCAAGGGGCCTCTATGAAAGACTACAGTTATGTCCAATAGTGGGTTGGTCGAGGAGACACAGGTCATGGGTACCTCCTTGGTGTGAGAGTCTCTGTGGGCCGTTGAGCCCCAGGGCTGGGTCTGCAGCAGTCTCAGTGTGGGGTGGGTCCAGCTCAGTCCCAGCAGTACCACTCCTCAGTCTCCTCAGGTCTGGGATCCCCCCTGATCCGCCACCACCAGCAGAGGCCCTCAGCGTTCCAGGGCTTCTCCGTGATCCCATTGCTCCTCCTGCTGTGCTCTGGCTTCAAAAGGGAGGAGGATGTGGGGACTTTGCCTTGCAGCAGTCTGTTTTGTCCCCCGGGAGGGCCTCATCCATCGAAGTGTTGAGCACTAAACCACTTGAGTCGGGCCATGAGTGCAGGCCACAGCCACTGCAGCTCCCGCTGACTCGGAAGAGCCGCGCCACCAACATAAAAGAGGGGCCAATTAGCAAGCCGTCCCTTGCAGCAGTTGTTGCCTACCATTGTAATTCCTACCACTGCTGAACCTAGGAATGAGATTATGGCAGATATTAGCGCTGGTGGTGCAGAGCTCTAGCAAGAAGCAACAGTCATCTTGGCTAGTCAAACCTCAGCCACTCCTCCTGGTCTAACTTAATGTATCAAGGGCTACTCTGCTTCTCTTTCATGCCCAGTGGTTTTTTCGAAATTCTTTAAAGAACTAGAAGCACTTTTGTAATACATTGGTAAGGATGAGAAAATGTAGCATTGAAACTTCCAGGGACAAGTGGTGGGTTGTGACTTCCTAAATTATTATAATATACCGGGACAATTATAGCATGGAGTCAGCTAGTTCAACAAAAAACCCTAACTGTGACCAACACCTGTTAAAGGGAACCTATCCACCAGCCACAGTACAAAGTGTGTCCAAAACCTTTCCATTTGTGTTGTGCATGGGAAAATTGAATCAAAATGCTGCTTAAGTGCCCATGGTTTTATCTGATATGCTGTTGTGATCTATGAAACTGGGGATAAGGCATTTCAGTTAGACGAGGGAATTGAGGAAAGAGAGTAATTAAGGGATAGTTAAGGGAGATGGGGACGGTTGAAAGATAGGAGAGAAAAGGGTAGAGGGAGAGGGGAGAGACAATAGGAAAGGGAGAGAGATGGGGTGGGAAGAGGAGAATAAAAAGAGGACTGAATCATTATAGCAACGTTAGGTACCCCAATATTTGTTGAGAAGAAGCACCTTGAGTCTTTTTTTGAAGAGAGGGTAGGAGGGGTTGCAGCGGAGATCTTTGGGGAGAGAGTTCCAAATCATAGGGGCATTACCAGAGAAAGCACGTGATTGAGTCTTTTTACATTTGAGTCTCGGGGGATGAGGACAAGGCCTTTAGTGCTTCTCAAGGACCTGGAGCAACCAGCTTTTTGTAGTTTGTCAAAGAGGTAAGAGGGGGTGTTTTGGTGAAGGGCTTTGTGAGTAATACATGCCATCTTGAAGGTGGATCTACCTTCAATCGGGAGCCAGTTGAGGTTTTTGAGGATAGGAGAAATGTGATCAAATCGTTTACAATCAAAGATAAGTCTGGCAGCCAGGTTGAGAACAGATTTAATCGGGGCAAGGTGGACGTTTGGAGTGCCTACAAGGGTGGCGTTGCCATAGTCAATTCTAGGAAAGTACAAGAGATTGGACAACGATTTTGAAGTCATCCGCTGGAATGAAAGGTTTGATTTTTTTAAGGTGGAGAAGGGAGAAGAAAGCACCTTTTGCAGCATTTTTAATGTGAGGGATGAGAGAAAGATTCTTATCAATGCTGATGCCCAGGGATTTGACAGAGTTAGAGGTGGAGAGGGAGCAGTTGAGTGCGTTGATATCATTGATCCAGAGTTGTATAGGCAGAGAACTGTTTTTGGGAGTGAAAAGGATGATTTCAGTTTTTTGGGGATTCAGTTTGAGATGATTAAGATGGAACCAGGCTTGGACTTTATTCAAGGTATCATTGAGGAGAAGAATGTCATGGTGGGACTTGATCTTGTAATATAGTTGTGTGTCGTCAGCGTAGAGGTTGTAACTGATATTAGCTTGTTTGAGAATAAGGGTGAGTGGTTCCATGAATAGATTAAATAGGGTTGGGGAAAGGATAGAGCCTTGTGGGACCCCAAGTGAGACAGGGTGGGGTTTTGAGAGGCAGTGACTGAGTTTAATTTGTTGGGATCTATTTTGGAGATATGAGGTGAACCATTGGTGAACAATGCCCTCAAACCCAAAGCGGTCTTTGAGAGTATTAAGAAGGGTGGGATGGTGGACAGTTTCAAAGGCTGCAGAGAGGTCAAGGAGGATACGGAGGGAGGATTCGCCTTTGTCAAGAGAGTGATGAATATGGAATATGCTACTTACCAGTATGCATCTGTTCTTGGCATGTAGGGCTGCTGACATTCATATCTATGCATAGATCGCCGCCTAGTGTTGGGTCCGGATGATTGCACATTGTTGTCCTGGAAGAGTCTTCGTAGTATCACGAGATAGGTGGCTCCTCCCCTGGACTACAGTGCGCATGGGCATCCTCTCCATCCTCAGATTGTTTTTCGCCATTGTGGCAGAGATGGATTATGATACAGTAAGTGATGACCATGCCTGAGAATAATTCTGAGTGCTACAGCTGCGACAGGCACCGGGGAGGAGGGCGGCGATATGAATGTCAGCAGCCCTACATGCCAAGAACAGATGCATACTGGTAAGTAGCATATTCCGTTCGAGGCATGTGGGCTGCTGAATTCATATCTATGCATAGAATAAATAGTGTCCTCAGCGGTGGTAGCCCGTGCCAGCTGCAGCAGTCTGAAAAAGAGTCCTGAGAACAGCCTGACCTACAGCAGCTTGTTGTTTGGAGTGTACATCCACGCAGTAGTGTTTGGTGAATGTATGTATGGTGGCCCATGTGGCTGCTCTACAGATATCCTCTAGAGGAATGTTACCTAGGAAAGCCATGGATGCCCCTAGCTTGCGTGTGGAATGCGCTCTTGGGGGAACTGTTAATGTGCGTTTAGCTTTTTGATAACAGATTTGTATGCACTTAACAATCCATCTGGCTATACCTGATTTGGAAATGGGGTTGCCTTTGTGCTGTGGAGAGAAGGCAACAAACAGTTGCTTAGTTATTCTGAAATCTTTTGTCCTGTTAATGTAATACGGGAAAGCTCTTTTAACATCTAGTGTGTGTAGTGCTCGGTCTGCCACTGAATCTGGATTTGGGAAGAATACTGGCAGTTCTATTGTTTGGTTAATGTGGAACTGTGACCCCACTTTAGGCATGAATTTAGGGTTGGTACGCAGCACCACCCTATTAGCATGAATCTGTATGAAAGGCTCCTGAATAGTTAGGGCTTGCAGCTCACTAACTCTTCTTAGCGATGTGATCGCCACGAGAAAAGCCACTTGCCATGTTAGAAATTGTATGTCACATGAGTGAAGAGGTTCAAAAGGTGGACCCATTAGTCTGGTGAGAACTATGTTTAGATTCCAGACTGGTGAAGGCGGGTGTCTGGGAGGAATTACTCTTTTGAGTCCCTCCATAAAAGCTTTAATGGCAGGCACTTTGAAAAGGGAAAGGTGCTGTCTGTTTTGAAGATAAGCTGCCATTGCAGCTAAATGTATCCTGATGGAACTATATGCTAGATTGCATCTGTGTAGATGTAACAAATAACATATAATGTTTTGCGCTGATGCATCCAGCGGATTTATGTTATTACTGGAACAATAAATGACAAATCGCTTCCATTTTGCCGCATAGCACGCCCTGTTGTAGGTCTTCGAGCCTCCTTGATAATGTTCATACAGTCAGGGGGCAGGTTTAGGTAGCCAAACTCTATGACCTCAGGAGCCATATTGCAAGGCTCAATTGTTGCGGATTTGGGTGCTGAATGTCTCCATGGCTCTGAGTGAGGAGACTGGGTGTGAGTTTCAGTCGTTGGTGAGGCACCACTGAAAGTTCTAGGAACGTGGTGTACCATGCCTGCCTTGCCCATGTTGGAGCAACTAGGATGAGTGTCATTGAGTGCTGCCGCAGTTTGCGTGCTACCAGCTGTATGAGCAGTGCTGGAGGAAAAGAGTACGCAAATCTGCCTGACCAGTTCATCCATATCGCATTGCCCTGAGACTGCGGGTGTGGAACCTGGCGGCGAAGGTTTGGCATTTTGCGTTTTCCTTTGTGGCGAATAGGTCTATCTCTGGATGACCCCACTGTTGGAAATACGGTTGTAGCACTGAGGGATGTATCTCCTACTCGTGCATCTGATGGCTGTGCCTGCTGAGCAGGTCTGCTATTTGGTTGTCCTTGCCTGGGAGGTGTTCCGCCATGAGAAACATGTTTCTTTGAATGGCCCACTTCCACATGCTCTGGGCTAGGTGTGATAACTGTGGAGAGTGTGTTCCTCCCTGCTTATGGATGTAATACATGGCAGTCATGTTGTCCGTCCGGATCAGCACAACTTTGTTGCACAAATGCAATTTGAACGCCTTCATCGCCATGAAGATTGCCATCAGTTCCAGCAGGTTGATGTGCATCTTCTGCTGCTCCGTTGTCCAGAGTCCCTGTACTGTATAATGGAGGACATGCGCTCCCCAGCCCTGGAGAGATGCGTCCGTTGTCAGCACTATCTGTGGTACAGGCTCTTGGAACGGTCGTCACCTGCAAAGGTTTTGTGTGTTCCACCAATGCAGAGAGTTGTATGCACGACCGGTCACCAACACTTGGTCTTTTAGATGTCCTCGAGCCTGATTCCACTGTCGTGCCAAGCACTCCTGAAGCGGACGCATGTGTAGCCTCGCGTGAGGGACTATGAAGATGCAGGAGGCCATTATGCCTATCAGCTACATAAACACTTGCGCTGGGAGTGAGTGTTGGGGTTTGAATTTCTGAATCAGCAATTGCATGCTATTGATGCGTGCTGAGTTTGGCTGCGCTGTTGCTGCCAGAGTGTTTATTTCCGCTACTAGGTACTGTTGTACATGCGCGGGTTGAAGATGAGATTTTGGGTAATTGAGTGAAAATCCTAGACTGTGTAGGAGGTGAATGGTGCGGGACATGTGGCTGGCACATAGCTGGTTTGACTTCGCTTGCAGTCGTCCAGATAAGGATAGACATGGATGTGTTGTCTCCGAAGGTGCGCAGCTACTGTCGCTAAGCACTTGGTAAACACTCTGGGGGCTGTAGTGACCCCGAAAGGCAGGACCTTGAACTGGTAATGCTGGTTGTTTATGGTGAACCTGAGATATTTCCTGTGTGCTGGGTGAATTGGAATGTGGAAATATGCGTCCTTTAGGTCTAGGGTTGCTAGGAAATCTCCCTGACTGAGCAATGGTAGAACTTGCTGCAAAGTGAGCATGTGAAAATGTTCTGACAAGATGTATTGGTTCAGGGGTCTGAGGTCTAGAATGGGCCTGAGAGATCCGTCCTTTTTTGGGATTAAGAAGTACAGTGAGTACACCACTGTACCCTGTTGTTCTAAAGGCACGAGTTCTATGGCCCCTTTTCGCAGCATACAGATGACTTCTTGCTGCAATAAGTGCATGTGCTCTGCGGACATAGGACGGTGCCTTGGGGGTATGTTGGGTGGAGTGGAGGTTAGCTCTAGACAATAGCCATATTGTATAAGTTGTCTTACCCACCTGTCTGTGGTAATGCCTTCCCAGACTGGCAGGAACTGCTGAAGTCTTCCCCAGACCGGTGTTATATGGTCTGGGGGCAGTGACAAGACGTCACTGTTTATTGGTGGCTGAGGACCGGGCATTATTATTTCCACGTACTCTGCCCTTGGTGCTGTTTCCACGGTATCCACCCCTATTGTTTTTGTTATAGGTGGTCTGTGTGCCTCCCTTGTTGTATTGTGCCTGCTGTGATGCTTGACCTCTAGAGGCTCCCCTGTTACCGGAGCGACGAAAGGAACCGCCCCATAACTGTTGTGACTGCAGAGCTCCCATGGACTTTGCTGTCTCAGTGTCCTTTTTAATTTTTTCTAGTGTTGTGTCTACCTCGGGACCAAATAGAAAGTCCGGGTTAACTGGCTGATTGAGTATAGTTGTTTGGATCTCTGGCTTGAAACCAGAGATGCGGAGCCAGGCATGCCGTCTGAGCATCACACTTGTGTTGATGGCCCTAGCTGCTGTGTCTGCTGCATCTAGCGCACACTTAATGGATGCATTTGAAATCAGCTTCCCCTCTTGTATCAGCATTTCTGCGCCCTCCTTATAAGCATCAGGCAGGTGTTGTAGTAGCTGCTCTAACGTGTCGTAATGAGCCCTATCATATCTGGCTAATAGGGCCTGTGTATTTGAGATTCTCCAAATATTTGCCGCTTGAGCCGCTACTCGTTTGCCAGAAGCTTCCAAGATTTTGGATTCTTTGTCCGGAGGAGGAGCATCACCACTTGTCTGAGAGTTCGCTCTTTTACGAGCATTAGCCACCACTAAGGAGTCCAATGGGAGCTGGCCTTTGATATACGTAGGGTCTACAGGCGCAGGCCGGTATTTCCTTTCAATTCGTGGGTTTACCACCCTTGCCCTTGTGGTTTCTTTGAAGATGTCACCAGCATGTTTTAGGACACCCTTTAGCATAGGCAATGTCCGCACTGATCTTTCTGAAGTTGAGAAAGTGTCAAACAAAAAGTCTTCTTCTACCGGGTCAGCATGCATTTCCACATCATGGTTAGTAGCTGCCCTTTCAATCAATGCGTTAAACGCAGCAGTATCTTCAGTAGGCGAGGTTTTGACTGTATAGGACTGAGTGTCAGGCGTGGTGTGTGGCTCACCAGGGTCAACAGGGTCAGTCCAGGGTTGAGACTCCTCTTGATATGTGTCAATAGGATAAGTAAATTCTTCCTCATTGTATCCTTCCCCCACATCTTCATTGGTACGTGTGGGAGAATAGGTGTATTCCTGTCCATAGGACTCCACAGGTTCAAAAAGAACAGGTGAGGTGGCAGAGTCCCTTTTCTTTTTGAGTGGGATTTTGTATGACTCCATAGGATTTTCTGGAATGATTTTTCTTTTATAAATAGTGAGTCTTCCAGAATCGGAGTCGATGAATAGTTTTGACTGATTATCATAGGATGGTGCTTGGAACACAACGTCCTCTTCTATGGGCTGAGTACTTGAGGCTACCGACACCTTTGTGGCTGTGTCGGTGCTTTTTTGTGTCTGGAATGCCTTAGGGCGTGCGGTCGGGGGCAGTCCGTACTTAATTGGTGACGTAAGCATTGGAGACGGACCGACCTGCTTCGAGGGTGGCGCCGCCTTCGATCCGACCGACTTTGTTTTACCACTAGCTTGTTTGTGGCCATGTGTTGACTTGATCTCTTGGTGCGCAGCAGGCACGCTCTTTTGGTTCGACTTGACATGCTCTTTCGGGCCGACTTTTGTCTTCGACTCGAAGGCCTTGACCAGCAGTGGCTTGGAGGCTGGAAGCTTCGGATCGAGAGTCTTCTGAGCCTTGAGTCCCTTGTTAGTGTCGCCACCTTTGGATGTTGACGTCGACTGCGTCATTGCGACGTGCTTGACCTTAGATACAGGCTTCGGTGCCCCGATGTTTGGGTCGACACCTCCTTGTGACCCAGAGGGGTCGATGACACTCTTCAATGTTTTTGGATCCGATGAATCCGAGGCCGTCGATCCGATGACTGTTTTTAGCAGCTTCGGTTTCGATTTAGCATCTGTTGGTTTCGGTTTCGATTTTACCGCTGATTGTGGTTGATCGACCGATGGCTCCTTCGAAATATTCTTAGCCGGGCCTTGATGCGGGGCTATAGAATGTGGATTAAGATCTTGGCTAAGGCCTTTCGGCGATGCCTCGACCTGAGCCTCTGAAGGTACAGTGTCAGTATCGGGCCCCGCGACTGCGGTTGGGCCTTGCTCATCGCTTGAGTCATCATAGACGGCTCCGATGGCCTGTGCGTCGTCTCCTACCTCGACGACGTCTTCATCATGGACGTAGTCCTCTTCTTCGTTGTCATCATAGTTAGAGTTCTGTTCCGACGCAGGATCCGACTGCTGTTCAGGATCCTCTTGTTCGACGCCCTCGTCGTCTTCAGCCTCGAAGATGTTCTCTGGGTCGGGTGCTGTTTTCCGCACCGAATGTCTCGCGGCGCGTCGAAGCCGAAGTGTTTTCTTCGACCTGAACCGAGAACAGGCCATGCAGCTGTCCTCGTTGTGGTCCGGTGATAGGCATTTATTACACACCGGGTGCACATCGATGTGAGGGTATTTAGAGTTTTAAACGGGGCACAGTTTGAACGGGCTCCGTTCCATTGACCGTTGATGGGGCCTTTGGTGTCGAAAAAGGCAAGCGGCCTTCGACGTCCGGCTCGAAGAACTGGAAAAAGTACGTGGAACCGAACGAAAGACAATACCGATGCCCCGAAGGCCTTTTGGCCGTATGAAAAAAGTTTTATATCGATTCCGAACTGGAGTCAAGAAAGTACATCCGAACCCAATGGTGGAAAAAAACAATCTGAGGATGGAGAGGATGCCCATGCGCACTGTAGTCCAGGGGAGGAGCCACCTATCTCGTGATACTTCGAAGACTCTTCCAGGACAACAATGTGCAATCATCCGGACCCAACACTAGGCGGCGATCTATGCATAGATATGAATTCTGCAGCCCACATGCCTCGAACCATCAGTGATACTGAGCATAGCAGTTTCAGTGATGCATCCTTTCCTAAAACCAGATTCGAAAACGTCGAGGAGATTGAAGGAAGTGATATGTTTGTCTAACTGGGATAGTACACATTTTTCAAGGGCTTTGGAGAGGAAGGGAAGATTCGAGATAGGACGTAGATTGTTCAAATCATTAGGGTCAGCGGTGGGGTTTTTGAGGATGGGGAGATTTGACCTAGTTGAAGGGATGTTGGGACACAACCAGTGGCAAGGGAGGAATTGATGATATTGGTCCAGATGGGGGCAATGATGTGTTTGAGTTCCTGAACCAATTGGGCGGGAAGAGGATCATTGGTGTGTGAAGATGGTTTGAGTTTAGAAATGATGTTGAGGACAGTAGATTCAGATACTGGACAAAATTCATTCCAGGAGGCGTTGTTTTTGGTAAGGGTGTCCTTAAAGATAGAGTCAGGGTGGTGTAGAGTAGGGAGGGGTAGAGAGGGGTCGTGGCACGAAGGGGCAGAGGAGCAAGGTGAAGTAGGAAAGTTTAAGTGCCCATGGTTTTATCAGATATGCTGTTGTGATCTATGAAACCATTTGAAAACTATGATGGAAGAGATAGCAATAATAAATTCACAGGAGTTTATACCAGAAAAAACAAATTCCTTACATTCTAAGAGGCATGGGAAGTGTTTGGGATGGCCCAGACCAATTCCTCCAGCACATCCAACTAGAGAAATGTGTACATTGTTCCCAGGCATGCATATAGCAACCATCACAATGTCAACGATACTTAACCTGACAGCTAGTAGAAAGTTAGGAACAAATTCATACATCAGTGCTAGAACATGACAGAGCAGGAGACGCAAGCATGAGAGAGATGGCCGCTGTACTCTTCCTGACCCACTAACAGACAATGACTGGAATAAGGCCTGCAAACAAATGAAGAGTTTCATCCAATGCAAGATATACACTATTTTATTACCTCCATAAAACCTAAAACACACCTAAAAATGACATAAATATACCCAGGGAGGTCCCCAGACTTCAGCAGCTGTAGTGCAATTGTTGCTGACTTACTATACATGGTACAGATCTCCCCAACCATCTTGATATTCTGTGATGCAGTAAAATGAAAGCGCCATAAGGCAACAGGAGCAATACCAGGCAAAGTAATCAAGCAATGTCTATTAGGAATTCTTTCACATAAAAAGAGTAATAAAATGAAAAATAAATTTGCACCACTGGGTATCATTCTAGCCAACATTCACCTAGGCATTCATTTGGTTAGACCAGTAGCACCCAAATGAGATAAGTGGACAAGGGATCCAATAATGTAGGCACTAGCTGCTGAGACGCATATGAAACTCACCAGGAAAGATGACAAATTAACAGAGGATTTGACACAATGAGCAGAAATTCTGGCACAATTGACCAGCTCACCAGACATTAGACAGCCATTAAAGACTAGAACCAAAGAATACATTTTAAGAGTGTTATACAAAATGTGAATAGGAAAAAGAATACAGACACCCTGGTACAAGGTCAAATCACGTTACAGGAGATGGGATTTAGAAGGGCAAGTTAAAGAAATGACAAACAAAAATGTAATTGTAACACAATAATTGCAGGTGTATCGACCTCACAAGCCACTGACAAATATTTTGCTGCATAGCCATGTCTGATTTTATGTGCAATGTTGGTAACACAATAAAATATATATTTTTAAACAACTTTCGCAAACCATAGCCGTAAATACTTCCACCTTGTTTAAGTTTAATCGATTATCTTTAAGAACAAAATGAAAAGAAAATTTGTCTGTAGGTATGCATATATGTTTACACTCAAACAAAGATCCTTTTAAGTTCCTGAAACAGTTATCAAGAAAGAGCTTTTTTGTTCTTTCTTATGAGGTGGTCAGGATCCTGCTCACAAACATTAATGTTATACAAGCTCCCTCAATGGAGAAGATTTCTTCCTCAGAGATCATGAGTATACTACATAAAGTCTGTTACCCTACCTCTAGAAAGTCGTCTTCCTCATTGGGAGCGATCTTCCCAGAGCGCCAGCGCTTCAAAAACCACTTGAGCTTCATGAAGAGCAGAAGGAAGGTCTGCTTAAATTGTTGTGACTCCTGAACCAAGAAGTTCTTCTCCTGGCTCCAGAATTTCTGCTCCAGCCGCCTCAGCAGATTCAGGCTTTCCAGTTCAAAATCACGCCTGAGAAGGGCCTTCTGTTGGTCTTCATTCAGCTATGAATAAAGAGGTAAAGGACAATCAACATCAAGATCCCTAAAGCAAAATATAGCAGACTACTGTCAAGAGGTACTATCATGGACAGCAGAAGTCTAACAAGCTGAACTAGTATAAGTGCCTGCTTTCCATGAATCCACCTGCCTCCCCTGGGCCTTACTGAGCATTTTCTACCTAGGGTGCCCAGAGCCATGACATTTTATACCAAATTAGCCTACATGGTATCACATCATGTTTAGATCATCTAGCCTGTGCCACTCCAAGTCTGCTGACCAATTTGACTGCTACTGTTACTGAAATAATGAAAACATATTTTCTCGATTTTTAATTCATTTAACAAGGTTGTTACTGAGCCTAAGAACATGGTAGAGGCTTAAGCAGCAAAACTAGCTCCATTTTGGAAGCCATACAACAGGGATTAGTTATCATACTGTATTTTGCAGAGCGATTTGTCTTTATAATCCCCATATTTTTGGGAATGTTCGCAGCCATTGAGTCCAGGTTCTGAAAAAAATTCTTGTAACTTGGATCCTCAATATGAAATTTTCAGGTGCCAGCTGGAGTGTTACTCCTAGTACTTCATTCAGCTCGCTTTCCATACATCCCCAGTACTGCTTGACATAGTTACTGTGAGAAGTTGGCCTGTTATATGCTGTCCACAAATTAAAGTGAGCACCTTGCACCAGTCCAAACAACCCTTATGGTGATTTAAGAGGTCAAAGATAACCTTTAGAAAGCTATCCCATTGGTAGCTGGGGAGAGAAGCCTTCAGACTTAGTCTTGAAGGAATGTTAAGCAGCTTGTTTTACCAGAACATATTGGTTAAATGAAAGAAGAACCACACAGTAGTTATAAAAATATGTATTTATTAATATAACACTATCTAGTATTTATTTATTTATTTAAAAGGTTTTATATAGCGCTACTGGACCCAGGAGTATCAGAGAGCTTTACAGACAGGTAAAACATCTTGAAACAAAATTACAAAGGGAATAAAAACAAGCATTTGCAATGCAATAGGTCTCGCATTAGGAAAGTTTGAGCTATTGGTATTGTAAATGACACATTTTGTATTTATGTGTTGGTTTTGAAAATAGCTAAATTAATAGCTTTGTCATTTACAATGCCAATAGTTTTAACTTTCACAAATGTGACACTTGTAATGCAATATGAGTTGTATTTAAGTGACTTAGATGTATTGATATTACAAATAACAATGTCTTATTTTTTTTAATAATTAATACTTAAATAAAAGTTATTGTAATTTATAATGGCAATATCTTACACTTTTGTAAATAACTTTTGTGAATATTATGTTCAGTGTATTTTATTGTGACGAAAATCCAAGAACAGAAGGGGTGTAGAGAGAGGGTTGTGTAGAGAGAGAGAGGGAGAGAGAGAGGGAGAGGGAGAGAGAGAGAGAGAGGAGAGAGAGAGAGAGAGAGAGAGAGAGAGAGAGAGAGAGAGAGAGAGAGAGAGAGAGAGAGAGAGAGAGAGAGAGAGAGAGAGAGAGAGAGAGAGAGAGGTGTAGAGAGAGGGGTGTGTAGAGAGAGAGAGAGAGGGTTGTGTAGAGAGAGAGGGAGGGGTGTGTAGAGGTGTAGAGAGAGAGAGGGGTGTGTAGAGAGAGAGAGGGGTGTAGAGAGAGAGGGGTGTGTAGAGAGAGAGGGGTGTAGAGAGAGAGGGGTGTAGAGAGAGAGGGGTGTAGAGAGAGAGAGGGGTGTGTAGAGAGAGAGAGAGAGGGGTGTGTAGAGAGAGGGGTGTAGAGAGAGAGGGGTGTAGAGAGAGAGGAGTGTAGAGAGAGAGAGTTTTTTTTAATTTAAATCACCTTTCCTTATTGCTATAGTTTATGCTTGTGTTCCTGTGTCCTGCTGGTTCCCTGGTGTTTGTTTGATTCTTACAGATACAGTATGGATTCCTTAACCATATGTAGGTGCGCTGCTCTAGGTTGGTAACATTGTGAGCTCTGCAGCACCCAAATAGAAGTCAAGCAAGTGCAGATGTGTTCGATAACTTAAGGGTGTAGTTAGTCAAAATGAATCAACACACACAACCAACCACTTTACGTGCAGTGTAGCTTACCACTAGTTCCTGTGCTCCTAAATAGTGTTGCGAGTCAGTCACAGGATTGGCCGAACCGTTACCAGAACTTCATCAGATATGGCCCGTTATTGGCTGAGTTTTCATGCTTAAATATGACTAACAGTAATATCAGCCTTCAGAAAGATGGGGCTGCAGGCTGGCAAATCGGTGTACTTTCCATTGCTGCTAATGAAATTACAAAAATAGCCTTTTCTAGAGTTATATCGCTCTCTGAGGTTCCCCACCCCACTCCAATAATGTTGCACTTTGGACATGCAACCAACGAGAAGCATCTGCGGGATGAAAAAAGTGTCGACAGGAGGAAACAATCAAAAAATCCATTACAGATGATGTTTTTTATTTCCTAAGCCCCGAAATAGAACAATTAAAGGCAAGTTTATTTCTGTATTTAATTTGCTAGCAGATGAACAAGACACATTTTGCGGGCTTGAGTCACTCACTGACATTGGTCCAAGCAGCTGTGATTCATTCTGGGGGGTCTCTTCGGGGGCGGACCTGCTCTCCCAAGACTGTCTGCAGCACAGCCAGCTCGGCTCCACAGCCGTCCCTCCCGTTCTTTAGTTCCCACTCCCACCACACGCAGAGTAAACTCGTGTTTGTTTGGTGGAACCTGCTGCATGAGGCGCTGGGAAAAGCTGTGCTAGGCCAAGAGGCCGCGCGCCTCAGCGGGCGGTGCAGGACGAGCAACAGGTGACAGGGGTCGGGCTCCAGGCCTCACACTGCAGGCTCTGTTATCCGAGCTGCGTGATCAAACTTTGAACATTGTGCTAATCCTCTTCTCTGGCACCCATCAAAGCGCCCTTTCTCTCCCTGTTCTTCTCGGCCTTTAGGGATTTTCTTCAAAAGATACGAACACTTCTGCAAACCGCAGGGAACACAAGTCGCTTGGGTAATAGACTCTTTCCCAATACCTTCCCGGGAATGATGAATAGACCGGAAGTCAGGCAGCCCTCCTCGAGACAGAGGCGGGGCCTGACCAGAAGCAGGAAGTCGAGCGCGACCGGAGCTTCCCAGGAGGCAGGCTGCAGTGGCTGGCGCAAGGCTCCGGTGCAGAGAGAGGAGAGCCCTGTGTGCAGCCGGCGTCCGCCCGGGAAGCCAAGGAGCGGAGTGCCAGTGTCCCTGTGCCCGTTGACGCCGGAGGGAGCAGCCTCGGAGCGGGACCTGACTGGGCACGTTGTCTCCCCGGAAGAGTCCTGCGGAGTAGAAGTCCCGGTGAGTGGGGCTCCGTGCTTGCATTACTGGGGACAGGAGGTACTCGGAGCATGTTGAGGGCTGCGGGGGCCATGGTATTTGGAGTCCCCAGTGTGGGACTCCAACGATAGTGCCGGCATCTCTCCAGAGCCCACGAGGCTCCCCAGGGGCACTGGCTCGAAAGCGAAACTGACGACGCACAAAGCAAGTAGCGCGCTCCCGTGGTCAAAACTGCGAATAGCAAAGCGCGCGTCTGACTCTTGTCCACATTCCCAAATACGGCTGACAATAGGTTTCGAGCAGACACAAGCAAGCTTCGCTTGCTTGCATGCATGTCTAGGCTCGACCTAAAAACTAGCATGGGATAAGGCATTTCAGTTAGGCGAGGGAATTGAGAAAAGAGAGTAATTAAGGGATAGTTAAGGGAGATGGGGACGGTTGAAAGATAGGAGAGAAAAGGGTAGAGGGAGAGGGGGAGAGACAATAGGAAAGGGAGAGAGAAGGGGTGGGAAGAGGAGAATAAAAAGAGGACTGAATCATTATAGCAACGTTAGGTACCCCAATATTTGTTGAGAAGAAGCACCTTGAGTCTTTTTTTGAAGAGAGGGTAGGAGGGGTTGCAGCGGAGATCTTTGGGGAGAGAGTTCCAAATCGTAGGGGCATTACCAGAGAAAGCACGTGGTTGAGTCTTTTTACATTTGAGTTTCGGGGGGATGAGGACAAGGGCGTTAGTGCTTCTCAAGGACCTGGAGCAACCAGCTTTTTGTAGTTTGTCAGCGAGGTAAGAGGGGGTGTTTTGGTGAAGGGCTTTGTGAGTAATACATGCCATATTGAAGGTGGATCTACCTTCAATCGGGAGCCATTTGAGGTTTTTGAGGATAGGAGAAATGTATTCAAATCGTTTACAATCAGAGATGAGTCTGGCAGCCAGGTTGAGAACAGATTTAATCGGGGCAAGGTGGACTTTTGGGGTGCCTACAAGGGTGGCGTTGCCATAGTCAATTCTGGAAAGTATAAGAGATTGGACAACCATTTTGAAGTCATCCGCTGGAATGAAAGGTTTGATTTATTTAAGGTGGAGAAGGGAGAAGAGAGCACCTTTTGCAGCATTTTTAATGTGAGGGATGAGAGAAAGATTCTTATCAATGCCGATGCCCAGGGATTTGACAGAGTTAGAGGTGGAGAGGGAGCAGTTGAGTGCTTTGATATCATTGATCCAGAGTTGAATAGGCAGATAACTGTTTTTGGGAGTGAAAAGGATGATTTCAGTTTTTTTGGGATTCAGTTTGAGATGATTAAGATGGATCCAGGCTTGGACTTTATTCAAGGTATCATTGAGGAGAAGAATGTCATGGTGGGACTTGATCTTGTAATATAGTTGTGTGTCATCAGCGTAGAGGTGGTAACTGATATTAGCTTGTTTGAGAATGAGGGTGAGTGGTTCCATGAATAGATTAAATAGGGTTGGGGAAAGGATAGAGCCTTGTGGGACCCCAAGTGAGACAGGTTGGGGTTTGGAGAGGCAGTGACTGAGTTTAATTTGTTGGGATCTATTTTGGAGATAGGAGGTGAACCATTGGTGAACAATGCCCTCAAACCCAAAGCGGTCTTTGAGAGTATTAAGAAGGGTGGGATGGTGGACAGTATCAAAGGCTGCAGAGAGGTCAAGGAGGATAAGGAGGGAGGATTTGCCTTTGTCAAGAGAGCGATGAATGTTATCAGTGATACTGAGCTTGGCAGTTTCAGTGATACATCCTTTTCTAAAACCAGATTGGAAAACGTCGAGGAGATTGAAGGAAGTGATATGTTTGTCTAACTGGGATAGTACACATTTTTCAAGGGCTTTGGAGAGGAAGGGAAGATTCGAGATAGGACGTAGATTGTTCAAATCATTAGGATCAGCGGTGGGGTTTTTGAGGATGGGGGAGATTTGACCTAGTTGAAGGGATGCTGGGACACAACCAGTGGCAAGGGAGGAATTGATGATATTGGTCCAGTTGGGGGCAATGATGTGTTTGAGTTCCTGAACCAATTGGGCGGGAAGAGGATCATTGGTGTGTGAAGATGGATTGAGTTTAGAAATGATGTTAAGGACAGTAGACCAGAGGAAGTTTGTTTTTTAACAATGCTAAAGAGTTCTCTGTGACGTTTTTTAGCCTGGTCAAGTTGTGAACGGAGGAAGGATGCTTTTTCAGCGAGGATGTGCTTCTTGTATTTGGCTCTGGCATTTCTAAGGGACATCAGGTTATCAGGGGAGTGATGATTCCTCCATGAACGTGCAGACTGTCTGAGGGCCCGTCTTTCATTATTAAGGTCGGAGTTAAACCAGGATTTGGGAGGTATTTTTTGTTGTTGTTTAAGTTTGAAATTTGGTCAAACGCTTGAAGGATAGAATTATTGTAATGTTCAGTTAGGTCATTGGTGCTGTGAGAGGAGGGGGGGAGGAATAAGCGGGTTTTGATAGAGGATTCCAACTCGCCAGGGGGAATAAGGGGAAGATTACGAGTATGTTTCAAGGGTAAAGTGCCGATAGGGGTGGGGCGAGTAACAGAGCAGTTCAAAGTGAAGAGGATAAGGTGATGATCAGACCAGTCGTCTGAAAGAATCGTTGAGAGAGAGGCCAGATCCTTGCTAGTCATAATAGCATCAAGGGTGGCGCCTTTAGAGTGAGTCGGGGATTGGCAGAGTTGTGTCATGTCAGTAATGTCCATGGTATCTTTAAGGAGGATGACAGTCGAGTCATCATTTGTATTCCAGTGGATGTTATAGTCGCCAAGAAAGAGATTCTTGGAGTGGGTGAGCAAAGATTGAGTGATAAGATCAGACAGCTCTTCGGTAAAGGGGATGGGATTGCCGGGGGGGGTGGTAGATGGTGTGTAAACGAATGGTGGGGGAGCCAGGAGCAGTAAGATCAACGCAAAGGTATTCAAAGGTAGAAGGGTCCTGGAGATGAACTAGCATGAGATTAATTTCCTTTTTCAAGATTAGGGCAAGGCCACCACCAATTTGCTTTATTCTGTCTTCCCTAATGATGGAAAATCCAGGGGGAATGAGTAAGTCGAGGATAGGAGTCGAGTGGGGGGGGGAGCCAGGTTTCAGTAAGGAATGCAATGTCTATGTTTTCATTGAGAATGGTTTCTGCAATATCAGTCGCATGGCAAGATGCGGATCGGCAGTTAATCAACATGCAGTAGTGGGGTGAGGAGTCAGGGTATTGAGAGAAGGGATCAGGGAGGATAGATGTTAGTTTTTGAGGGGGTCTAGGTGATGTCGGGTAAAGGGAGAGTCGGCTCGTTCCTAGGAGAACTGGGATGGTAGACTGGGGGAAGGGGGGATTAGAGGACGAGAGGGAAGGGGGAGACGGGGAGGGTTCGGGGATAAGTTAACCTCCAAGGATATTGGGTATGCAACATGTTGAGGAGTAGATATCATGGATGCTGTGAGAGTTTGGGGTGCATTGGTAGGATCGATGGGTTTGGGTGGGGTCAGGGAGTTTGTAGGGAGGGGTGAGCTATGAGAAAAGTAATCGATGTTACCAGTAATAGGGGAGCTGTTGCTGGAACAAGTGAGAGGGGAGCTAATGTGTGAAGATATGCTGTATGGTGAAGGGACAGATGTGCGTGCGTGATCAGAAGAGTGGGCTTTAGTAAGGAGTGAGACATCGGATCTGAGGGAGGAGAGTTCTAAAACAAGGGACGAAAGGAGAAGTTCAAGATTAAGGAGTGATAGTGTAAGGAGTGGAGTGGATCAAAAGTTTTTGGGAGAGGTGAAGAGTAGGAGTTAGGATTAGGGAGAAGAAGGGGGGGGGTAACCCGGGGGGGGGGGAAGGAGAAGGGAGTTATGATGGGTGGGAGGTTTCGTATTGGGGCGGGGGAACAAGGAGATAGGAGTGGTTGGGGCATTGAGTTTAAGAAGATCGTTTGTAAAATGAGGTGGAGGGATAGTACAAGATGTAGATGTAGGTGTAATGAGGGTTGCAGGAGAGATCAAGGGAGTGTGAGAGGGAATAGTCAGCGGAGGAGATGTGAGGGTTGCTGGGGGAGTATGGGGGGTGATTAAACGAGGGGGGAGAGGATATAGAGCATCCACGGGGTGGGTGTTGCGGGAGTCAGAAGTAGAGAGGTAGATGGACGAAGGTGTATTATTGAGAATAGGGGGTATAGGGGGGTCCGTGAGAGAGGCTGGAGGAGAGGAGGGAGAGTTGTCAGAAGGGGAGGATGGAGGGGGTTTGTTCAGGGGGAGATTACAAGGAGTGGAGTGTTCGGTAGAGCTTAAAGACTGCGAGGTTGTAGGGGAAGTAGGAGTGGGCGTGTCGGTAACAGGAGTATCAAACAAGTTAGAAGGTTTAAGAGAAGTGAGTGAAGTAGACCCTAATTGAGGGAGGTAGAGGCAGGGCGTAGGGGTGGGGGGCAAGGAAGGAAGAGGGTGGTTCTGGGGTGTTGAGGTATGGGGGAGCAGGGAAGTAGGGTTGAGAGTCAAGGATGGAAGAGGGTGAAGTTGAGGGATAGAGGGGTGAGGGAGCGAGGACGTATGGGTGGGAGTCAAGGATGGAAGAGGGTGGAGAAGGGACAGTGGGGGGTAGGGGGTGAGAGAATCATTGGTGGAGGTGGATGTGAGAGGCAGAAAAACTAGGTGATTGTGATATAAGGTTGTCATTACCGTTTATACAGTTAAGAGTAGGGGTGGTTAGTAGTGATTGAGAGAGAACATCATGGATAGTGGAAGAGGAGGGGGAGACAGTAAGGAGAGATAAGGGGGAACGTGGGCGAAGGGAGTCAAAGCTGGAAATAAAGCAGTCAACTAGGGGGGACAGCTGCAGTTGCGTGTGGACAACAGGGCTAGGTGGAAGAGTGGGTGAATCAGAGAGGAGGGAACGTGGGGCTGGGGGGAGTAGGGTGTCAATGATAGTAACGGTATTGAGAGTTCGAGTAGACAGTGTAGGTTGGGAGTAGACGTCACAGTTGGGAGAGGTTGTAGGTAGATCCGAGAGAAGAGTTAGGGGGTAGGAGACAGGGGGGAGATAGTGGAACTAGGGGATGAGGGGTGGGAGGGGGGGTTCAGGGACTGATCGCGGGGATTGGGATAAGGCACTAAAGTGGAGTTCGAAGATGTAGAGGTGATTTTCAGACGCTTGGATGAGAATATTACCAGATTTGAAGATGGAAATATCAATTTCTCCAGGAAAGGATGAGGAGGGGGTGGTGGAGAGTTTTAGACCGTACGGAATATTGCGAGAGTTAGTGATCGGAGGTGTTGAAGAAATAGGCTTTTCCATTTGGAAGGGCGTTTGGAGAAGAAGATGTAGTTGGTGATTAAGGAGGAGTTAAGTGTATTATGGAAATCAGCAAATAAGATTTCAGGGTGGAGACTGAGGAGCTTGTGTTTGAAGTTTTTCTTACCATGCTTGGTGAGGTGGGAGGGGTAGAGGATAGACCAGGAATTGTGGCCAAGTTTCGAGATAGGTGATACTGAGGAAGAAGGGGAGAGAGAGAGAGAGGGGAGGCATGACTAGGAGAGAATGGAGAGAGCGAGGAAGCATGCAGATTAAACCATAAGATTAATCAGAACAGGAAAATAGAAAGGCGGAACTATGGAAGAGATACATTAAACATTAAACCAAAGCAAAATTGCAAGGAAATGGGGGAGAGCAAAATAAGAGAACAACCAATGGGGGGACAACATAATCAGATCAAATAAACAACAACAGACAGCAAAATTATATAAAATAAACAAAAATAATAGAACACGTCAAAAAGTGCATTCAAGGATAAATAATAGGACTGAGAAATATGTGCAGTAAACTAAAAATGGGAAGTAAGTGAGTCGGCTAAAGAGAATAAACAACAGCGAAAATACAGTATAAGCTGCATAGATATCGCACAAAGGTTACGCTATTATAAGTCAATGGTAACCCGCTGCTGTGTTTAGATACTACAGGTGTCACCTGTGGGCTTTCTACTTCCAAATCGTTGGTTGTATAGTGAAATCCCAGCAATTCACTAGGCCCTATGCCAGCTTTGTATTCCAGACGTGGTTCTTATACCATTTTTTAGTATATGATTAGTGAGGCCCCAAGGGCATAGCTGTATTTGTGCAACTTAAGGTATGCTAATTGAGAATCCAGCAATGTACCTGGACCTCTGATCTCATAAAGAGTGCAAAGGGGTTGTGTTTAGAATAAATACATATAGATATGGTATAAACCTTGTGTGGTGTCCTTTCATTTGGTAATCAAGGGATTATACGTAGTAAAACAACTGGCTTCACATGCTATCTGAAGTCTTAGCCTATTGATTGCTGGTCTAGGGTACACTAGGATAGCTATCTATAGTGTAGGCTTTACAGCCACCATCAAGAAGGGTTGAATTAGATTGGTGCAAGGTGCCCACTAGAGCTAGTGGACATCATATGTCGGGCTAACTTCTCAAAAGCACAACTCCGGGGTGGTCCTGTAGTATTGACATCATCTTTGAAGTACACTGCAGTCCACTGCTTTTTCAAATCCAACAAATCGGTCATTGACTGCTGTTCCGGGTCAGAGCCAGTCCAAGATGGCCGCCACCTTGTCGAGCCTGGCTCAGGGAGCTGCTGTAGACCCTTGTTTGTTTTTTTGGTGCAGTCCTGTTTCTATTACCATTACCAGTAGCTGCCATTTTCGCGGGGAGTATGCTTGAGGCAGAATGGAGAAGCAGTTTTGTGTTCAAAATGGCTGGGGGCAATAAAAACCGCAGTGCAACCGACCAACAGCTGTACTGTACAGTCACAAATTCCAAAATCTGACCGACTCCTGGAGCCAGGACGTCGAGGGGTCTCCCTGTCTATTATCTTGATGGGGCACTCAGCCCACTCAGTAAATGATTCGGTATGTGTAATTCAAATCAAATCAGACGGTCTCGCCTGAGACCAACCTTCGGGTCGTGAAAACGTTGAAAGCAGACCAGCTCATCCGATCAGGGGTCGGCCCAACGGAAACTCTCCGCACGGCTCCTGTTGGGCTCTGCCTCAGAAGACCTGCGGCCCGGCGAGTGGCTGTTACGTGATACCGCGTCTGAATAGAACCTCCGAGAGGCTCCCGGAGACTCAGCCAACGCGGAGGGGTGGGGGAAGAGCGGCCCGCTCGACGCGATCAGGCACGAATCAAGGCCACCACGGGACTCCGCGTCCCCAGAGAAGCAGGCTCCAGGAGGATCGGAGGTCGGAAACCCGAGCGCACCCTCTCCCCAGACCGAGGTTCCAAGGCTACGCCTCAGCGCGGCGACCATCTGCACAAACAAACAGGCTCAGGAGGCACGGAGCTCACAGATCGGAGTGGGCTCGTCCCCCAGACCCCGAGATCGATGTCTCCCAGAATCCGGTCTGCTCACAGCAAGCTCGGTGCTCCGCGTCCACTTCAGCCAGCAGCCCTGGGTCCGAGGCAGTCCTGGGGAACAGTCGTCGCGTCGAGAGCATCCAGGTAGAAAATCTGTATGAAAACACTATTTAGCAGTGCTTGTCCGGGTTGATAAAGTTGCCGCCGTTATCCTTTTTCTAAAGGAGCTGGTAGCGGGATGGATGGGGGGGCATAATCAGGGATTTTCACCAGGAAGGTGATCCCAAGCCCGGGAGCTTCTTTCCAGTTGCTCCTGTCGGTGTCGGTGGTTAGACTATTTGACACAGTATCTCCTACACAGAGATTATTACAAAGAACACAATACTTGAGCAAAGAAATTACAGGACATAGCACTAATACAAAGTGGACCCCAGTGGGGGACCAAACCCTATACAAAATAAGTGGTATAAGAACCACGACTCGAGTCAAGACAGTGTCAAGAGGATGTAAAATTCCTGGGACCCCAAGGACCTTCCCAAGGTGAGTTGATAGGGAACCCAACGGAGTGTGTGTGCAGTGTGGGAACACGACAGCGTGCTTCGTACAAGTCTATGGGGAAGTCGCGGTTGACGTTTTAGAGTTTAAGGACCCTTCTCAGTGGACTTCGAAGAAACCCTGTGGAAGACAGAAGGTTGGAGAGCCACCCCACCCGTGGATACCGAGGTACCCAAGTTAACTATCCCAGGGAAGCCTGGTGCATAGGTCTGAAGTGGCGTCGGAAACCACCGTCGAAACCAATGGAGGACATCGAAGAAGAGCCGCTGCTGGAAGGAAGAAAAGTGTCCGCTGGAATCCAAAGGTGGATTTTTGTCGAGGAGTACCTGAAAGCAGAGGGGACAGAGTCTGGGTCACTTGGGAGTGAACAGGGGCTCGGTAGACGAATGACCAGCGATGTCGGGTGCTTCAGGTTGGTTGATGGAGTCCTTGACTCTGCAGCTGCGGGGACCAGGAGACGTCAATGGATGACCAGGAGCCGGATGCAAGCTGTCCCACAAATGATGTCCAGTGCTGAGGGGTTGGTGTCTGGCAGGAGCACCAACAAGCCTTAGCAACAGCAACCCATGCAGAAGGTCAAGGTAGTGTACGATTCGGACCAGCAAGGCCCAGGAGACTGGAGCAACGAGGAGAGCCCAAGAACAGCAAAGCTGACCCTCAATTGGACCCACAGGCCGGAGGCACAGGAGTTCTGAGAGGACCTCGAGCGATTTCACCAAACAACAGCCCACGGAACACTCAGTGCAAGGAGGTCAAAGTTCTTGTTAGGAAATGGTGCCAGAGGTTGGGGCTACTCGGAGCCCAATGCACTTGTTCAGGAATTGCCAACAAGCACATGCACTTGCAAATGAACACGGTGCACAGGGGTTCGGTGCACAGGGGTTCGGATACTGCAGCCTCCACGAGGGATACTGTCCTCAAACTCGGTAAGAGGACAGCTCAGTCCTCAAGGAACGTAGAAACCCACCTTCTAAGTTGCTGGATCCTTCGGAGTCCATAGGAGCACGGGATCAGAAGACCGGTCAGCAGCGATGAGGTGCCTACGAATGCAGGGGAGTGACTCCTTCACTGCAAGGGAGCTTATCTTCGGTTGTCTTTGATGCTCCACAGGTCCTACACGGATCCTGTATGGTGCACGGGCACAGACGATGCTACAGACTGAGAGGGAGATGAAGTTGGGCCCAAACGAAGTCCAGGGAAGTCCAGTGTCCAGACGGTCAAAGTGCAGTGGTTTCTTGTTCAGAATCTTGTCCACATCTAATCTAAGGCCCTTCAACCAGGCGAGCCATTAAGTACCCACGGGAGAGAGTTGGAAAGAGTCAGGGGACCCTCCAAGGAGAGGTCTGGACAGGGGGGAGGTTACTTCCATGTCCTTTGTCCAGTTTTGCACCAGAGCGGGAGCCAACAGATGGCAGGACTGGTTTGAACTGGACTATGCACATGGACGCCAAATGTGCCCCTCATGCAGACTTTTGGTTGCTGGCAAGCGCACCCACCCAGCCCTAATACACTAAGGGCCAGATGTAGGAAGGCAAATACCGGTCGGTAACGGTCGATATCGGCCGTTACCGACCGGTATTTGCAGATGGAGATGTAGGGGCCTGAAAATGTGATAAATCGGTACATTTACCGATTCTGTAAATTTACCGAATCGGTATATTTACAGAATCGGTAAATCTACATGTAGGTGGCACTGTAATCAGTGCCACAGGCCCTTACCGAATCGTTATTTACCATGGAATACTATTCCATGGTAAATAACGAATTCCTGTGTACATGCACATCTGTGCATGTACCTGTGCCATGTGACAAACATACATGCCCTTAGAGCATGTATGTGTGCCACATGGCACACAAGCCAGTATCAGAGGTGCAACAGGGTGTCAAAGTGACACCCTGTCCCCCTTGCAAAATCGGTATTTTTACAGAATCGGTATTTACCGATTCGGTAATTGACATTGATTCCTATGGGCCTCAAGGCCCATAGGAATCAATGACAATTACCGAATCGGTAAATACCGATTCGGTAATTACAGAATCCTACAGATTCGGTAAAAAATACCGAATTTTTAACTACATCTCATTTACCGAATCTAGAATACCGAATCGGTAAAATTCGGTATTCTAGAGTCGGTAAACGAGAATTACCTACATCTAGCCCTAAATCCTTGCTGGGAGGTGGTCACACCTCCTTGTGACAGGATGCCTATTGTTCTGCCTTCGTCTGCTTGAGCTTGGCTCTGCAGCAGGAGGGAAGAAATGTGTCTGGTCGACAGCAACCATTTTTTGCTGTCCGGGACTAGAAGGCTGGTACAGGGAACACCAGGGACCCCACGAAGCTAGCTTCCGAGGAGTGGAATCATACCTCCTTACTGCTTATCGGTGTGGGGGTAAGATCCCAACATGTTTGATACCAAACACATTAGGGTTTGTCTCAGCCGCTTTAGAGTTGTCATCACACGGTCGCATAATGCCCCTCTATATGTCGTATATGGCTGCTTCACTGACAACCTGGGAGAATGGACTGTAGGGGTGTCTTGCTCATGCAGTGGCACCCTCTCACTTAAAACCAAACACCCTGCCTTCAGGATTGTAAACGCCTGCTATAGAGGTGACTGATAGGTTTTAAGTGGAGTGACCCTTAGATATAATAAACCTATATCTAAAGTAAGTGGTGCAGGCACCAACTTACACAGGCTGCAGTGACAGACCTGTAGTTCCATTTTGCATGGCTTCCCATGGGTGGCATAATACATGCTTCAATCCATGGGAGGCCTCTGGGGTACCTATGCTCTGGGTACATGGGTAACATATACTAGGGACTGAAAAGGGTACACTAGTATCCAATCTGGATTGTACCGAAGTACATAACAGTTTAGGGAGAAAGAAGATAGACTGGGGTCCTGATTAGCAGGATCCCAGTCAGACTAGTCAAAAACAGTATTACCTTTAGCAAAAAAGGTGCGTAACCATGCAAAGCAGATCCTACTTTCCTACCCTCTCATAGCCAATACATGAGGGTACCTTTCTCTGTGTTACATTCGAGATAAGAGGCCAAAAAGAACAGTTCGATCTTGTAGAGAAGGCGCCAATGCAAATATTGCCTATACAAGATTTTCAATTGAATCAGTTTTAAGATTGACCTAATGGCAAGATGGCATCCCCCCAGTAGTCATTGTCTCTCTCTCCCAAGTCTCTCTTCCATTTGTCCCTGAGGCATTTTGGCTGTCAGTGAGGTTTGTCAGGGATGTTATTAAGAATTGTTCTGTAGATTAGCGAATAGCCCCTTTAGCCAACTATACGCCTAGCAGTCTTCTTTCTAGAGGGGACACCTCAAGAATCTTCGTTCAGAGCTTGAAGGGTGTTATTCAGTTGTATTTATATTGCTGCAGGAGGGCAGACTTTGTATTCTTCTTGAAGCTGTGTAAAGCTTTTCATCCCTTCCATACCAACTGTCACCTAGTTCTGAGATACCTATTGTGTCCCAGAGACTGAATTCCTATAGATGTATGACACCTCCCCCTCCATAGTGGGGTATTCTGTGTTTTTAATTTTATCCTACCCTATAGCTGCTGTGGTTATTTTCCTGACTCTTATCACTCTTCTGGCGGGACATGGAAGGTGTCCCATACCTATGCCATTATGCAAGTAAGCTTTTATCTCCAATTTGTCTATCAAGTCTAAAGAACAGGTATTCCGGAACCTGAAATGCACAGCTGTTGACCACTGCCAACTGAGAGATCAAGAAGTAGTTCTGAACATTGGGAAGTGCAACCTAGACAATAAATGTTGTTCTATAGCGTTGACAGTGTAATTTGTGGGTTACCTTTGTCCCATAGCAGTTAGTTTCACTCACTCTCTAGTTCCTTAAAGAACAAGTTAACAGATAGAATGGTATATTTTGTGTTACATGGACTAGGCGTGTCAGCAAGATTGTTTTGAACTGCGTCACTCTCCATAGCAGCAACAGCGGTCATACAAGCCAGCTTGATGTATCCTACCGGAGTCTATCCAAGGGTAAGGTTCAGATTCTTGTCCTGGAAATATTCTGTGGTGAGCCAAATACCAAGGTATCTTAATCCATCTTCCATTTCCCTTTAGATGTGGTCAGCTCCTCGTTGCTGATTTCGGGTCATAATTAATGCAGATGTATGCCTAATAAATTGTATCCAGATATCATTTGAAACTCGACAAAAGCCATAAAAACTGGTATAGTCGTTAAGAATGATGCTGTCCATGTAAAGAGATTTTCTATTCTCCCTCCAATATCACAGCCTGAAGCCATGAATCTCCCCACAATCTTGTACCAAACAAGCAAAGGTCTCCACTGACAGGTTAAAAAGGACGGGACAAGGGGCATCCTTGTTTTGTGCCTTTTTTAGGTCTTGCCAAGGAAGCGCTTGTGCAGGCTCTTCAAGACATGCTGTAATCAGGATATGTGCAAAAACAACAGTTGATGTACAGAATGCAGAACAATGTCATACATTCACCCCAGTGCAGAGATCTGGGCCTACATCCATCGTTTTTTTGCTCACCATGCCGTTCCAGTTTGAACCCAGCCATATGCAAATCAGATATGGGCATAAAGCTCAGCCCACATCTACCTATCTTTTGTTTTAATAAACAGGTTTTATTATTCAAATGACATATATAGAGCAGGGCTCTGTACCCCAGAGGCCTCTGCACAATCAATAGACAACATCATGTCTTTGACTTTTTAAAAAAATGAAAGATGGAGCAAGAATGTAGAAGTGCAAAACAGATAAAAATACCTTTTAGAACCCCCCCCCCCCCAACATCCGCACTCACACTCTCATATATGCAATCAAATACCATTAGCACCGATGGGGCAACATCAATCTGGATCAAGGAAACCCCCCTCAGCAACCGGCTCCAGCATCAGCCACCGATAATCTGCCCACTGCTTCCAAATTTTAATATGCTTCTGGGGCACCCTCTTGCCGTGAAGAGGGAGCTCTAAGCCCATACAAAACTCCTGGCCCCTCTTCCACAGGGACACCAAAGGTGGCACCGGCGCCTTCTAAGCCCTGGCGATATCTCTCTTTGCCAATGTGAACCCCAACAACATAAGATGGCGTTTATAGATGTTGCCCCCAATCCCCTCCATTACATGTAGCAATACTAACTTTGGTGACCGGGGCAGGTCCCAGCCCAACACCTCTGAAAGGCAGGACATCACCCCTCTCCAGAACCGCACCAAGGAAGGGCAATGCCAGACCGTATGTATCAGGGTCCCTTCCTCCTGTTCACATCTAAGGCACACCGGGGAAGCCACCATACCCGCCCTCCTCAACCGGACTCTTGTGAAATAGACCCGGTGGAGATATTTGAATTGGATAAGACGTAGGGGTACCGCTATGGCCACCACCTGCGGGGAGGCCAGAGCCTCCTCATCTAGCAAACCCACATCCCAATCCCAAGTCTCTAAGTTTTTGCAATGTGGGGGAGCTGTGTGTTACTAGGGACTGATACATCTTAGATATTTTGTGGTCCTGAAGAACCCCCATAAATACTTTGGCTTCCACCGGAGTGAATTCTGCCAGTGACTCTAGGCCCACCAGACTAGGAGAGAGGGCGTGGCAAAATTGGAGGTATTTTTAAAATTGGGACTTAGTAAATGTGAGGCCATATAGTAGGACACAATATCGGAGGTTGCCAAGCCAATGCAATACGTAGCTAGGAAGCATGTTCGCGGATCGACTCTCATCACACCACCTGCCCATAGAAATTGCCCCAATGCTGAATTCACCTGCCTAAACCATCGAGGGAGGATCGGGTATGGGTAATTCTGCAATTGGTATAGTAAGCGAGGAAGCGGGACCATCTTAAATATGGCCGACCGGTCATAGATAGACAACGGTATGTGCGACCAGACTTTCAAATCCTCCCGGACACGTTCCCAGACCGGAGCCAGGTTCCTCTCTCAAGCCACCGCGGAAGAGTCAGATAGGAATACCCCAAGGTACTTCAGTCCATTGGTAACCACCCGGACTGAGTCAGCCCAAGCACCCACACCCAACGTGTTCCCAAGAAGCCATAGCGTGGATATGCTTGGATTCAGATAAAGACCAGACGATTCCCCAAACATGTGCATAATGCGAAGCAGTCGCGGACCGGTCCTATCCACATTTGTAAGAAAGAATAACACATCGTCGGCATACAATGCAATGCGGTCTGACAAACCGTGGTCCCACTCGAAGCCTGTCACTTGCGCATCCATACATACCCAGGCAGCCAATGGTTCGACCGCCAACGCAAACAGATAGGGAGACAATGGGCAACACTGCCGGGTGCCGCGCCCAAGGGAAAAGGTGGAGGAAACACCGCCTGCGACCCGTACCGATGCAGTAAGATCAGTGTAGAGCAGAGACAGGTAGGACATGAAGCGCAAGTCGAAGTTCAGTCTGCGTAGCAGAGCGAAGAGGTACACCCAGCTAAGGGAGTCGAATGCCCGGTCCATATCTGCCAGTAACAACGCCGCCTGGGCACACCACCCCGAACGGCCGCAATAGCCACTTGTACACGGCATATACTGTGCTGAGACGCCCTCTGTGGCATGAACCCGGATTGATCGGGATGGACAAGAGTGGTGATGTGGGTCTGCAGGCGGTTAGCCAACGCCTTGTCCAATATTTTGGCTTCAACATTAGGAGCGAGATGGGGCAGTAGGAAGCATGTCGGTCCGGGGGTCTGCCTGGTTTATGGAATACCACCACTTCAGATTGTTTCCAATCCCGTGGAAGGCAACCCCGCTCATGAGACTCCTCCACCACCCTAAGGTAGTGGGGTCCTAGGGGCGTGGCTTGGCGCACAAGTGGAATGGCTGCCTAGCTCAGCAGCTCCCGCTCCTTGGTGTATAATCCTGCAATTATCTGCTGCCAACGGCGAGTAATTTCACGAAGTCAACTACCATTTGGTGCAGTGGTCGGTCCCCGACACTCGACCTGAAGCTCAGCCCTCTCGAGGTGACGAGATCACTGTGACCGGCGTCTGACACCTAGCCGGCGACCACCCCGGAACGTACCCCTTGAGAGAGCCGGCCGCAGGAGACCACCCAAGGCCGGGGCTCGCCACGAGGCAGCAGGCCGGACCGGCACACTTGATTCAGAAAAGGGGGTGGTGATGAACAGAGTGTCTGAATTAAGCAGACCACTCTTACCCAGTCCAAAGATCAGGGCTTGATCCATCACCGTTATTTATCTCACTGCCCCATCCCAGCTCAGAACCTGGCTATATGCAAATTAGTCTGTCCCTGGCCCAGTGCATCATGGGAACAGGGCAGACCAAACTACCAAGCCAATTCTTCACCAGAAAGGAGACAAGCTACCGGCACACTTGGACTTGGCGCTTGTGACGCGGTCGGCCCGAGCCTCAGTGACGCTACTGCTGAAGGATTCTGCTAGCCGCGGGCTGCCCGACCTGCCGGCTGCACCCTGAGTGCCAAATCCGGCGCTCGTGATCGCTCCTGCCGGCAGGCGCTGCCGCACTCTCGGTGCGGACGGGAGAGCTACGGAAGGGAAGCTGTAACCGCAGCCGCGGCTCCCGTGAACTCCGGGAGGTGCCGGACGCTCATTGCACCCGCCGACGCTGAACGCAGGGTAAGGAGTCTCGATACTCGGACTTGCTGCGCGCCCTCCTCTGCCAGCCGTACTGCTGGGAACATTGCTTCGGGCAGAGAGTGGTGCACGTTATTGGGGCTCTGGGCCTAATCACCTGCTGCATCCTCACGCTGGCGATCACCCCACATCACAAGGGATACTGCAAACAACACAGTACCGGGGCGCAAGCTAAAATCTGCTGCCGCAGCGCTCTGAGAGGATCATAGGCTGTTGAATGCACTGGAAAGCCCTGTCTGGTGCCTGCCGCGGCCATATTCCTGATCGGCAATTCGCACCCGCCAGATCTCCATTACGGAACGCCAGTGCCCTTCCTCTGCACGGTTCTTCCCTGCCTCTGCAGTGCGGGTGAGGGCTGAGGACTTCTACCCCAACTAGCGTTACCCCCTGCCAGGGCTGGGTGAGTAGGCGTTACGATAACTGCTTTTGAGACTACCTGCCTCCTATCGACGACCCACCCAGCGGCCTCAACCTTGCAAGGGCTGGGGCGATGACACACGAGGTGGCGGCGCGGACACGCTCAGTGGTCAGAATGGTGCGCCCTGAAAATCGCCAACCTAAAATTAGCTTTGATAGCGCCAAGAAAGGTACCAAGTCGGTGCCCGCAGATTCAGGGCCCCATGACACTACATCATCGGCCATTGCTTCTCCCACCAAAGAGATTGATCTGCACAGCCTGTTCCAGGAGATGAGACAGGGGTTCGCCACCGTAGTGGAGAAGGTGGATGGCATGACTTCTAGACTAGATGCCCTGGTACACAAGGTTGATCGGCACGAGGAGCGAATCACGGCCACGGAACAGCGGATTTCAGACAACGATGATATCACCTCGTCCCATTCCACACAATTGGCCCGCATGGACAACTTGCTCCGACTTATAGCGGCTAAGAATGAGGACTTGGAAGCCCGTAGCAGACGCAACAACATACACGTCACGGGCATTCCGGAGTCCACAGACACTGGCAGAATGGAAATATATATTGAAAAGCTCCTCAAAAGCTCGATAGGGGAAGACGCGTTCTCTCCGCAATTTATTGTTGAGAGAGCGCACAGATCATTGGCGCCTATCCCCAAGCCCGGATTGCCGCCTAGACCAATCATTGCTAAATTGCTGAACTATCGCGACCGTGATGTCGCGCTCCGAGCAGCCCGGACTCAACAGGCCTTGCAATATAATGGTGTGGCATTCTCCATTTATCCTGATTTCACCCCCTTAGTACAAGAAGAGAGACGAAAGTTCCTTCCTGTCAAAAAGAAGTTAAGAGAGGCTCAGCTGGAATACGCCCTCCTCTACCCAGCGAGACTACGAATCACCCACCGGGGGAAACCTCGTTTTTTCACCAATCCCCAGAAAGCTGAAGACTTTCTGAAATCAGTCAGCAAGGCTCAGCGGAATGGTCGTAATGCTGAGGCAGATCTGGAGGATGACGATCCGTCCTTAGCAGCAGAGGAGCAGTGAACATATGAACATGGCATGTCCTGACCATTTCCACGCCAGCGCTGTGTCCGTTGACCCTCGCCTCGGGAGGGTAGGAGACGCAGACCCTGCACTACTGATCTGGACTACTTACACTCACCGATGGTAATGTATCCCAAGGACCACTCTCCCTGCCTCGACCTCCACCGAGGGCGGTACAGATTGGGAGGTTGACCGGCGGGAGAAGTGGCTGTGCGCCCTTGCTGTTGTTTCCCTTTCGGGTATTCCCCATGCACACTCTTGGGAGGTTCAAGTTGCGGGAAAGGGGGGGGGGAAGAGGGTGGGGATAGGCGACTGCTGGCATGATTGGGATGCAGTAGTGGGAAGGGGGGTGGGATTGCTCGGAAGAAACAGGTTACACACGAGGATGACAATCAAATCACCAAAAACTGCGGTCGACTATCTACTTCAAATGGTAAACTACCTGCTGTCTTACCAATTCTGAGCTGGGGTGTGCAGATATGTAGTTGCTTATGGAGGGCTTAGGGTCAGATGCACAGCTGAACTGCATATCGTGGAATGTCAGAGGGCTAAACAATGCTCGGAAATGTCGTGATGTAATTGCTTATCTCAATAGACATAATGTTCACATTGCCATGCTACAGGAAACTCACCTGTCACCATTGGTTAGAGCCACTTTTGCAGGCAAATGGGCTGGACTCCGTACATTTTCTTCCTACTCCACATACACCAGAGGGGTAACTATCCTGATTAAATGCGCAGTGCCCTTCCATAAATACGGAGACTTACTGGACAGAGAGGGGCGCTATGCGTTACTATGGGGACGCATGGGCCACAACACTATTACTCTCGTCAATTGCTATGCCCCCAATTCAGATACACCTTCCTTTTTTACCACACTTTGGGGCAAGGTCATGGAGGTGGGATCCAGCCATGTCATCTGGGGAGGGGATTTTAATCTGGCACTAATACCTCCATTAGATCAATCAGATGGAGCACATCATTACAAGCCGAGGGCCAGGGAGGCCCTGGAGGGTGTCCTTGCTGAGGGCGGACTCGTGGACGCATGGAGACACCTACACTCGCTCCGAAGGGAAGGCACACACTTTACATCGCACATGGGTACATGGGCACGGTTGGACTACTTTCTCATCACCAAAGGGGTCACCTCGGAGGTCCTGGGGGTTACGCACTTGCGGAGAACATATTCTGACCACAGCCCTGTGCTGCTACACACACGTATTCCTGGGTGGGACAACCCTTGGCCACGTTGGAGATTACAGCCGGCGGCACTACTAGATAGTCTGTTCCGAGCTGAATTGGGGGAGGAAATCGCCGCCTTCTTTCCCAGAAACAAGGGATCAGTGGATTCAGTTGAATGCATCTGGGAGGCCTTTAAAGTCACTGTAAGGGGGTACTGTATATCTAAAAGCTTCGGGGTCTTGCGTGACATACAAAACACTATCCTATCGTTATACAGGGAACTCATGGCATTGGAACTCCGCATGGTTGAAGAGGATACTCCCGAAATCCATGCAGAATTTAGAGACAAGCTGTCGAAGTACAAGGAAGAGGCTAATAGAGAGGCACAATTCCGGGGGAAACACTGGCAGGCCAGGCAATACTGCGAGGGGAACAGACCGTGGAGAACACTTGCGGCCCTTACACGTGTCCCACGGGACCGTAACATTATCCTGGAACTTACCGATGACCAGGACCAAATCATTAGAGACTCTGATGCACTACTCGATGCCTTTACAACTCACTACCGCACGCTGTACACCACCGACACTACGGCTGCTGCGCCATATGCTGACTTCCTGGGAGATGTAGCACTCTGCTGGCTCAGCGACGGGGATAGGGCCTTTCTTGCCGCCCCTTTTGAACTAGATGAGATTCGCGATGCCATAATGTCCTTAAGGAACGGTAAGGCACCAGGTTTAGATGGCATTCCCGCCGAGTTCTACAAAGCCTATTCTGACATCATGGCCCCTGTCCTCCGGGAGGTATACGAGGAGTCGCTAGCTGACGGCATACTCCCCTGCTCTATGCGGGAAGTAGTCATCACCTCACTCTTGAAACCAGGCAAAGATCCTAGCACATGTGGTTCGTACCGTCCGCTTTCACTTCTCAATTGCGATGTGAAGATTCTGGCGAAGGTTTTAGCTACTCGACTGTCCCTCCTTATGACTAGGATTGTTCTACCCGACCAGGCTGGATTTGTTCCAGGTCGCTCTACCTCTCATAACCTACGCACCCTGTTTTCGTTGCTTCGCACAGTCCACCCTGACTTACCAGTTGCCGCCGTCTTCCTGGATGCCACCAAGGCATTCGACTCTGTCGAATGGCCCTATCTGTTTTCCGTCCTGGCGAACATGGGGTTTCCTAGACTCTTTATTTCTTGGGTCCAGTTACTCTACACACAACCCACCGCGAAGGTCCTCATCAACGGTCGCCTTTCACATTCCATAGCCATTACAAGGGGAACGCGTCAGGGGTGCCCTCTTTCCCCCCTCCTCCTCTTCGCCATAGCGGTTGAACCACTGGCCTGTAGACTGCGTCAGCTGCATCGAGCGGGTGCGGTACAGTGCCTCCAGCGACAAATAGATGTGTCTTTATACGCCGATGACATTACCCTTTATGTTAAATACCCAGACCTTCACCTCAATCCTTTGCTACGGGAATTTTTAGTATTTGGCAGGATGTCGGGGATACACATAAATTGGTCCAAGTCACAATTCTTTCCTCTCACAGATGCAGTGCCTGATTTCCCCCTTGACTATCCGCTTGAGTGGTGTCGGACAGATCTCGTTACCTCGGTATACAGATCTCACGCGACAAAGATGAAACGATCCGTGCCAATTATGGAGTAGCAATCACGAAACTTGCAGCAACTGTCGACCGCTGGCTTACATTGCCGCTCTCCATGGCCGGTCGAGCGTCCCTTATCAAAATGGTGGTTTTGTCCCAGTTCTTATATCTCTTCCTCAACATCCCGTACTATCCGGGCGCGTTCTTCTTTAAATCCTTTAAATCAGAACTCTGTAGGTTATTCTGGGGGGGGTAAGAACCCACGATTTAAGTGGTCCACATTGACCATGCGAGGTCGGAGGCTTCGATGTCCCTGACTTCGAGGCCTATTATCTATGCGCACAAGCGCATTACGCATATCACTGGCTAGCCCCGACACCCTGCATGCCGCAGCTGGCGGTGGAGGATTGGATCCTACATTCCATTCCGCTTATTGGCCTGTTACTCTGCCCAGAGTCACTAATACAGACACCAAACACCTCAGTCTCCTGCACTTTGGATGCCTGGCGCCGCATAGCAAGGAGGATATCCTGCTGCCTACCATACTCCCCCAGAATGCCTTTGACATTTCATCCTAACCATGCCCTATTACAAGAACGAGGGTTTCGGCTGCTTTGCGAACGACTGCGGATCACCTCGTGGGGTGAGCTATTCGTGGACGGTAAGTTCAAAACTGCGGAAATGTTTTTCGCCTCCCACGACCGTACCCCGCTTGATGTCTTCTACTACTTGCGCCTCCGTCAGGGCATGAAGGACATCCTACCTATGTTCCCCGAGGAACCTGAGACTTTTCTCCCACTCCACTTTCTGCTGTGCTCGCAGGACGGGACACACCTGGTTGCCGGCCTTTATCGCCAACTCAGATCTGTCACCACGCTAACCGAGGCGAGAGCTCGAGCGCGCTGGAGTTCTGATCTAGTCACAGAGCTCACGGACGACAACTGGCAATACTGCTGTGCCCTGACGGCTCGAATATCGGCCAATAGCAGATTTAAGATGATACACTACAAATTCTTGCACCAACTGTATTATACTCCAGTAAAAAAACACAGATTCCACCTGGCCGATGATGACAGATGCGAGCGCTGTCATGCCGAACACGCGGGCTTCCTGCACCTGGCCTGGGATTGCCCCCCTGTTCGGCTCTACTGGCAACAAGTGACGGACGCTCTCACTGCAATGACTAAGGAAACCGTAGCAGCGGAGCCGCTCCTCGCTATACTTGGACACACGCCCCACATCTCGAAAACCAGCAGAAAATTTGTAGACATGGCATTGCTTTTAGCGAAGCGTCGAGTGGCATGTCGTTGGGGCAGAGGCAGGGCACCTAAATTCAAAGAGTGGATGGCAGACATAGTTTACTGTCAGGAACAACACCTTACCTTTGCTGAGTTGCTACCGATTCCTAGCCGACCCAAGGATATCTGGAGCCCGTTGGTTGGCTATTTACTTGCCCAGGCGGATGAAAACGATATCCCTGAGGGAGGGACTGATAATGATTAACTGATTTATAAGCCTTTGGGGACACGGACTGCTACCCCGCAGATGCATACACCACTCCCAGTGTATCACCTTGACATACTACCCCGCATGATGCTCCACCGATTGCACATCTACATAGCACCTCCCTGCACATTATCCATTGACACTACATACGCAGGCATTGTCGCCGGACCCCTGTCGGACATGTATTCTCAGTTGCTCCGTCACTCCAATGCACCTTTATTGTCGGACCCGACTTTGCTCTATGGCACTACGCTACACTTCTATCCTTCAGCTGGACGTGCACCACTGTGACTTCCATTTGCCAAAATATTGTCTTGTAAGACTCTGGATGTATACTGCTATATATGTTGACCTAGAACTCTACTTCTGAGTGTGTCTGTGTGACCTCACTGTTCTGTTTCAAGTTGGGGAACTGTTTCTTAGGAATACACGTTAAACAAAAAAAAAAAAAAAACACCCTGTTCTGCTACGGTAAATCCTGAGGCTCCAGCCTCCAGTACTAGCTGTTGTACACTCATGATAGGGGGCTACTTGACCCTGCCGGGCCCCGGGATGCCGGTTCTACAGCTGTGTTATGCCTATTACAACTACGTCACTAAGTTGCACACCATGCTGCCAGCCTCCGGGTTGGAGGCTTAAGAAGCTGTGTACTGTCTATATTACTCAATAAAAGTAGTTTGAACACAAAAAAAAAGGTAGTGGGGTCCTAGCTGCAAAAAGAATTTCTTAAAGATCTCACAGGGGAACCCATTAGGCCCCGGCGCCTTGACCGAATTTAGGTCTCCCAAGACTGCTCCCAATTCCTCCTCAGTGAGCAAGAGATCCAACTCCGCGCTCACTTCGTCATATAAATCCCGAGTTGGAAGGTCATTCAGGAACCGGCCAATCTCGTCCTCATGGAGACATTCTTTGGGGCGTACAGCTCAGTGAAATATGTAGAGAAGCTTTCGGCTACCTCTAGGGAGTCTGCAAGAGGCCTTCCATCTGGGCCCACTATCCCAGGCAGAGGATGAATGAAACAACCCTTGGCAAAGTCTGTGGAGCATCTTACTAGATTTATCCCCCCATTGATAGATTAGACTGCGTGTGGCCAACTCGGCAAGGCGGGCCTCATCCATGAGAAGGGCAGCATAATTCTGTTGCGCAGTAGCAACTGCCGCCGTATATGGTGTACCCCCCGCTTCGGCTACGATGCTCAAGGTCACCAATATTCATCTCAATTGCAGAAGGGCCTCCCTTCGAGCCTTACGTGCTGCCGCGCAGAAGAAGATGTCCACACCCCGCAGGGAAGGCTTCATCGCCTCCCATATAGGTTCAGCCTCCGAGACCGACCACACATTAAGCGTCAAGTATTGATCCAGCACGCTCTCAAGGCACTCACTATAATCTGTCTTCTGCACATTCCACGGCGACATACGCCAGCGGAAGGGCCGCCCTGCCCAACCCATCTGCAGCGCAAGAGTAATCGGCAAGTGATCGGACAGACCCCTTGGAAGAATATCCGCCTACACCACCCGAGCCGCAACAGCGCGCGCAACAAAAAGATAATCAAGACGAGAGAAGGAATTGTATACCGCAGAGAGATATGTGTAACCCTGGACCCGGCCATAAATCCAATGCCAGGGATCTACCCAGTCAAGCCGAGATACCAATGCGGAGAGTTTTGTGATATGGTTAACCATCGCGCCCTCCCCGGGTCTCCAGTGATCCAAGGCCACGTCCAAGACATCGTTCCAGTCCCCCCCTATCAAGGACAGGCCGTCTGGCATATCCGCCCATAGGGCCATGAGCCGCTCAACCAGTACCCAGGATAATGGAGGGGGGCATAAACACATTTCAACATCACTAGTTTCTCCCTGATTGTGCCCCGCAGAAACAGATAACACCCATGGGCGTCAACCCACGTCTTAATGTGGGTGTATAGGATGCGGCGGTGAATTAAAATTGCCACCCGCCGTGACCCTTGTATAAAGCCGGCATGAAACACTTGTGTATAACCATATCTCTGGAAGCAGAGCACCTTCAATCCCATGAGATGCGTTTCCTGTAGCATAAGTATGTAGATATGGGCCCTCTTAGCATATTGGAGGATTGCCCATTCTTGATTTTGTCCAGGGCACCCCTGCTACCCATCTTTTTTCATTTTTTATTTTTTTATTTATTTTAATCGTGATAAACATAGTTCTGCACACATAACAGTACTTTTTCTAACATACACGCCTCCCGGGGCCTAAACGTTGAACTTAATACACAGCCATTTAGCCCACATCCTACCCATCTTTTTAATCGGCTCCTGTCCCTGTCCTTTTTACATGGTGGCTTTTCATTGGCCAATAGGCTTAGTAGTCCCTCCTTAGTACCACCTTGTCACTTCTTGTAACCTCTCATGAGGACAGCCCCTGTTACGTGTTGTTACTCCCTAGGTTTTATTTACAGCCTCAGAGCACTATTTTCTTAAAGGGCTCCAGGCAAGACACACTTGGTCCTAAGCAAAGCTGGCAGTGGTTACTTTACTCACTAGCCATCTCACATTTATATGAGACCTTCTATAAATTTCCCTTCATCAGCTCCACACAGAGTACAAACTAATCCGGAATTAATATAATATTTATTTTGTCACATTTAAAGATACTAATTGTGCACATGGACATAGCTATTTGAATGTACTCATGGTATTGTCTTTCATGCAATGCATTATGGGTAGGGTGGATTTACCATATCTTTTGAGGGGTACAATACCATATGTGAGCAAAAGAGTTCCCTTGGGACCTCTTTTGGCCACATATATAATACTACATCCTGCAACATGGCTACATAAAAAACACTGGCGTTTATAATGCAAATAACTCCAACTCCACAAGGTGCAGTACTATATGTGGCCAAAACAGGGTCCCATGGGACCTCTTTTGGCCACTTATGGTACTGCACCCTGCAACATGGCTAGGTTAACAAGCATTAGAAATGAAATAGGTCTTGCATTTGTTTGATTTTGAGCTTTTGGCTTTGTAAATGGCAATGTGTTTTACCCATGTGTTATGGAGTATGTGTGTGTATATGTAGTGGAATTAAGTGGGTTGGATTGGAATTGTTATTTGGGGAGCAGCATGAAACATAAGGCAGGAGAGTGAGGAGGTGAAGAGCAGCATGATTAACAAGAAAGGAGAGTGAGGCGAAGAGGAGAGTAAGACACAAGGAAGGAAAGTCAGGAGAAGAGGAGCGTGAGGTACAAGGACAGAGCGAGAGGAGAAGAGGAGCGTGCGGTACAAGAACGGAAAGTGAGTAGAAGAGCAGAATGAGGCACAAGGATGGAGAGTGAGGAGGAGTAGAGCAGCGTGAGGCACAAGGACGAAGAGTGAGGAGAAGAGAAGCATGAGGCATCAGGAAGGAGAATGAGGAGGAGAATAGCAGTGTGAGGCAAATTAAGGTCCCCCATTACTCTAAAATAAAGAGGTAGGAACAGAAAACTAGTTTCAGTAATAACTCACTCTGTAAGGAGAGTTGAGGAATTATGTGTCCTCCAAAAACAAAACAGCAGGCCGGCTGAAGTGCCAAAAGCTTCAATTTTCTGCATTTAAGGGGCCCCAACCACCATGCTTTTAAAATAGAAGAAACCAAACCCGAGACCATCTCACTTAATTAAACAAATGGCAGGCAGAAGGCATTTTTGCTTTACTGCCTTATAAATAGGAACGAAAAGAACATGCAAGAAAAGGTCATGAAATAAAATGATTTCCAAACATTATTCTTTTACTCGCCCATAAGTAAAAACATTAATCCTTAAATATAATGTATGAAAATGCCTCAACTTAGAGCCAGGAAATAAATGTATGTTACCCCTCCTTCCCCGATTCTTGTACCCAAACAGCAATAAATCAGGCTGTAAGGAGAGTTAAGGAATTGTGTGTCCTCCTAAAACAGCAGTCTGTTTGAAGTGACAAACATAAAAGATAAATGCATCCATTCTTACATTTTTTATGCATGTAAGGAAAAGAAAGTACCCCAACCACCATGCTTTTAGCAAAACCATGGCTTATCCTGATGAGCATGGCGGCTGAAAAGCGCCAGTGATGGAGCCAGATTTCATCAACATTAAGCATTGCTCTATTTGTGTTTCAGATAGACTGCATTTATAATGGCATGCAGATTTTGGTGCAAGTGAAAACACATGGCACATGAAATATGAAATGAGGCCTAGTCAAACGCTTTTTAAAAGGGGCACTTTTGGTTCATGCAAAGTGAAAGACATGAAATGAGGCCTGGTCAAAATGCTTTCAGTCTGAAATGCTTGTACTAAATTAACATGTGTTTTTGCAGTGTAGAAAAACTTGTGATTTCAGTTTCCTTTAGAAGGCTCACTGTGGCCTTTTTAGCTTTGAAGATAAGCATGGAATGTGTACTCTTCTCATAGCTCCTTTTCCTTGTAATCTACACTCCCTGTTCCTGTGTCAAGAGACTTTGGCTTTGTTGCATATTTAGACAATGCATATTCAATTTATAGTACATCTTTCTCATAATGTGTATTACTTAATCAACCATATACCAACACTACACCTGAGGCAAACACATTTTGCATGAAACGCTATCTAAAACATTAGAGCATGTTGCTATGAGTATGTATTCACTGTTTGAGCTTTGAAAATGTGCACTGGTGCATTTTTATACTATGTTGTACATTGCACGTTTTTGCATGTTGTGCACAAATGATAGAAAAGCTGCTTTAAACTAATAGCTTTTGCTAGGTAATAACTAACACAGGGTACTAGTATGGGGAGGTGAACATAATGGTATTTACTTAATAAATTAATGTTCTTTTGTGTTTGTTTTACTTTAGTATACATTTTGGGCCCACAATAAACTGGCTGCCTAGGAATCCAGCATGGCTTAGAATTGTTAGCAGTGTGCTGAATGAGAGACGCATACGCAGAAGATTGTGCCAGCTGCATGAACTGCCAAGTGCCTCAAGTGAAGACATATGGATCAAGGCCACAATGAAGTGTACACTCCTGTCATCGTGCCAATGTACCAGTGTTTGTGGGAGTGTGTCATCCCTGCGTGCGATGTGAAAGCGAGAAGAAAATGGACTGATACATTTTTCCTCTTAAATGTTGCAATATTTGTATAATTATTGATGGTGAAACATACGACTGCTTTAAGCATTAACGCTTCCTTTGCTAAAACTGGTATGAGCTGGATTTGCAATGAGAACAGGATGATGAGACCCTCATGTCACCTGTTAACCAACTACAGTGCGAGTTTCTATTGAAACTGCAACATTATTAGTATAGTCAGCCAAGAATTAGAGTATAAATAATGATCCCTTAGGGGGCGTGTCAGCTTTAGAGTCTTAGAGGAGAGATGAGAAGAGGGAGCAGATCTGACCAGACATAATATGGGTTAGGTACGTGAACGTCGCTGGGGCAGCCTGGGAGGAGATTGCGTCCGAGGAGAGAGAGGGTGGAGGGGGCCTTGCTCATATTTTTTTCAGAGAGGCATAGGCTAGCCTTGCACGTCATATTTTTGGCAAGGCAGATCACATTCTTCTGTGGTCTTGTGAAGGGAGGGCAGCCTCTCTGTGTGAGACAGAGAGAGACAGATGTACAGACCAGGGCAGAGAGAGCAGCTGATAGAACAGGTTTAGATTTAGATGCTAAAACTCTAATTTTATGCTTTGACTAACTAGTTTTGAAGAGATTTGTCTTATGCATTTATTTCTCTTTATGGGAGATTTTTGACAATTTTTAATTATTGATTAGCCTTGTAAAACTCACTCGAATTATATTTTCCTGAACTCTTTAAAGTATTCTGACTGACATTTGATACCTCATTCCCTTCCTTTATGAAATGCCTTGTATTCAATCTATAATATGTTCTGTATTCATTTTATTTTTCCTATTTTCAATTCTGTAACCTGATTGATATGTGACTAATGAATAAAGGGTCAGAGAACCTTAACTCTTAACTAGAAAATAAAACCCTTTAAAATAAAACCCTTTAAAAATACTCACAATTCTCTTTATTGGCTTAAATATTAATAGCATTCTGATTTTTCATGGTGGCAGAGGTCCATAACTTTTAAAGCGGTAAACTAGAGGTAAATGATGTTTTGCATTGAGAAATTACCGTGAAATTACCGCTGGATAACCAGGACAACTGAGAATTGGGCAGACAGCTCCAGCGAGATTGACGACCTGCCCTGAAGGTTCAGGGCGTGCATTAGTGTTCATGGTGGGGCAAGATTTAAGAACTTTGGAAATTAGGATGAAGGCATTCTGAACTACTTATTGTGCCTGTCAGTGGGACGGAAAACTGCACATTTAATCCTTGGAGTGCACAGAGCAATAGTTCCATATTTGCCATTTCAAATCAGAACTATATAGGAAAGTGTGCGCACATTATGCTACCCTACTGAGTTCAGGGTGGCACCAGTCGTCCAGTGAGAGCCCAGTTCAGGACTGATAATACTTATCAGTTTTAAAATGGCACCATCCAACTTTAATGCCCTCTGTGGCTTCACCTTTGTAGAAGAGAAGTTCGCAGAGGCTGAAAATTACAGTATGCCATACTGCATGACAGCAACAGTCGCACGCTAAATATAAAATCCCAGTAAAACAAAACATAAGTATGGGTGCACCACAACAAACCGAATCATAAATAAATGCATATAATTTGAAATAAAGAGAAAGGGAAAGAAAACACATGGCTCCTGCTGCCTCCTAGATCAGCAGCAATTAGTCTGTTTCTGAGTAGAAATAAGAAAACAGAGCACTTACACACCATTTACTGGTGGGAAGATATCCTATTTAAGAGCTCTCCTCCAGTGAAAGGGACTTTCACTGGAGGGAGCTCTTAAAGCGAAAGCACTGAAAGCGACAAGGAACTGGGGAGTAAGCAGGCTTATTGCTAGGCTGTGACCGAGAGAGGCATTGATTATGGATGCGTGGGTGGTGGGGAACTTGGCCCACAGGCTGCCAGCCCCGGAACTCATCTGCCTTCCACTTCATTTCCTGGAGCTCCCAGCACCAACTCTCCCAGTTCAGGTTCCAGTTTTACATTTTTAAAAATACAAGTTTAGCAAAAAAAGAGTTGGGCAGCAGCACAAAAGTTAAGAAACGGTAGCAGCTGCAATTGTGGAACCGGTTCGGTAACAGTATTGTTAAATAGCCAGCTGTGTTTTTAACAATACAAGTTTGAAAAACACGGAGTTGGGCAGCTGCACAAAAGTAACCAAAGGGGCGTGGCTGCTACTGTTGAACTGGTTCGGATATGGCATTGTTAAAGAAAGAGCCTGTTGAACTTTTAAACCTACAAGGGTGAAAAAACAGTGTTGGGCAACCACACATTGTTCAAGATGAGGTGCACGGCATACAGCGCTGCTTATAAAGCATTTAATATTAAAAAAATATATTTGGGCTGCCACGCTGAAGAAAAAGAAAGGGTGTGGCTGCCATTCTTAAAAATAAATCTTGCGGCACGCCGCTCTGTTGCTAAAAGAAAAAACGTACAGAGATACCATGTACACCTCTGTGGAGCGGGGGAGTGTGTTAAAAAAATATGATTGGGCGCTGCGTGTGGCCCTATTGTAAAAGTGAAAGCGCGCATAGAGCGCTGCAAATTTAAAAAAAATGTGCCCCCGTTACTAATGCTGGGGTCCAATCCGTGCTCTTTAGATAAATTGAGCAAAGAGTTCTCCCGAAGGGCTAATGGAAGCTAAACAGTAAATACACGGTAAGGGGGGCTTGGGGGGGGCAGCCGACCGAAGGGAGGTCCCCCCCCCCCGGGCTGTTTGGGAGGGGCGCGTGGGGGGAGAGCTGGGCGGGAACCTGCCAGTTGGGCTATTTTTGGGCTTCTTTTGGGCTCCCCTTATGCTACTAGGGGAGCCCAATTATATATAATTTCCTGGCGCCTCCTCCCGGCCACCATTTTAGGCTAGGTGACCTGGTGGCCGGGAGCTGAGTACTTAGTTGAAATTTTTTTTTGTCAGGAGTAGGTTTCGTTTTGTGAAGGCATGGCAGGCGAGGACTATCGCGTGCTTGAGGCGATCCGCCTTTTAAGTGAAGCGGGACGCCTTGATTTGGTGATTGGTGATGCAGCTGGGCCGTCGCGTCCTCAGCGGCGGGCCTCAGTTGGTGTTGCTGCGGTGGTCGCGGCTTGTGTGTCGCCTAAACGGTCGCGTCGCGAACCGGTAAGTGACAGGGGCCGCTCGCGCTCTCGGAGAGCGGCCCCTGGTTCTGTGGTGTCAACGCACGCTGGTGCGGCTTTAGGGAACGTGGCGGAGGTGGGGGAGGGAGGGGCAGCGGCTCCCCTTATCCCCGTGGTGCCGCCGGTGCGTTCGTTTTCGGTTCCCGCCGAAAGGGGTAAGCGGACCGCTAAACGAGGTGGCAGGAAGCGCTCTGCTTCTGCCTCCGTTCTTGTTCGGGAAGAGCCGGCGGTTGGTGCGCCGGCGGTTGCGCGCATGCGCATTTACTGTCTCAGCACGCGCGTGGGGATTTTGTGTTGCCGGTTCAAGGGCCGGTTAGGAACCTTGGTGTTCAGGCGGAGTTTGAGGCTCATGGGGCTTGTGAAATGGTGGAATTGTTGCCAAGGCGGGAGGGGACTGGGGGAGAACGGTGTTCTACGCCGGTTTCTGCCTCTAGGGCGCACTTGTTTTTGGAGCACGATGCTACTGTGAAGGTGCAGGCGGGCCAGATGTTTGCTGGGGGTGATTTTGTACCTGTGAGCCCCTGTTATTTTCCCCCCCGGCATCTACTCGTGGGGAGGTGATTTCTGTGTTGAGTGGCTCTGTGGGGGAAGGGGAGTGGGCACAGGTTGGAGGAAGGGCAGGGGAGGGTTCTCAGGACCTGGATGGTGTTCGTGATACGCTGAGTACTCCTTCTCATGTTTTGGGGTCTGGTACAGGGCTCTTTCAGCCTGCGGTTGGGGGGGGTGGTGTTGTTTCCTCGGTGCAAGGGACTGGCAGTAAACAGGTGGGTGCTAGGTCTTGGGAAGGTCTGGATGTTTTTCCTTCTTGGTCGGAGGGGGTTCGTGCTGCGGGTGGTGTTACGCCTATCCAGGGGACTGACATGGTCAGTGGTTTTGGGGGCACTTTGAGATTTCCGGGTTCGCCTGTGGGGGGTAGACCTTCTGGGAGAGTTGAAAAGTCTTTGTCTGATACTCAGCAGGAGGAGCGTGGTGGGCAGGTTTTAGGTCCCGCGTCTAGGATTATTCAAGAGGCCTTGGATTGGAGTAGTGGTGATGAGGTGGTGGAACAGTCTCCTCCTTGTCAGATTCGGTCTGTTCAGTCTAAGGGGTCTGCTTTTCGTCAGGCTGGTCCAACTCACTTTCAGGAGTCTAGGTTCAGTGTGGCTAAGGGTATTGATATGTTTGGTAGTTTTGGTGGTAAAGGTCCCGGCACATCAGTCCAGCCTTTTTCTTCACAGGTCACGGCGTGTCGGGGAGAGGCAGACTCGGTAGGGCGTAGTGCGACCCAGTGGCACCGAGTAGAAGGGAGGGTGGAGCCTGGCGCGGCATACCCCGTACCGGCGAGGGATCCCGTCGCGGTCAACGTAAGCAGGTCCGGCGCGACCTCGTTGGCCCCAACGTCCTTCACTCGGAATCTCGGCGTGGTCAGCAGCAGCGGGTCTGGCGCGACCTCGTTGGCCCCAACGTCGTTTCCTCAGGATTTCGGCGCGGTCAGCAGAAGCAGGACAGGCGCGTCCTCGCTGGCCCCAACTTCCTTTTCTCAAATTCGCGGCGGGGTCGGCAGAAGCAGGTCCGGCGCGTCCTCGCTGGCCCCAACCAGGAATTTGTCAGTGGATAAGTTGTACAAAGGTGGTCAACGTTTGGGGGAGTACAGACGGGTCCAGTCGGCTCCCCCGCCTCGTGTTTCAGTCAGGGCTGGTAAGGCCCACGTTGATTTTCAGAGTCCGGCAGTGGTGTTTGCCCCTCCTAGGTTGGAAGAATCATTAGTGCTGGATTATGATGATGACAGCCCTGAGGAGGGCGAGTTACGTGATGGGGGTTCCAGGGGGGGGCATTTTCACGTTTCTGATAATGTTTTACAGGCACCAGTGGTGGTGCGCCCGAATCCTGTGGTTCCAAGACCTGCTCGAGAGAGCGGCCCCTCAGCGAGGGTTCCTCGGACAGTCGTCGAGGTGGAGCATCTGGCATGGAGAGCGCGGCCGGCTCAAGTTCCTTTATTACAACCAGGTGAGAGTTCTGTACCACGGGCCAAACCGACAATGGTGTCTGTGGGGACGGGTAGTGAAACAGTTGCTGTGGGTCCTGATGTTAAACTTCACAAGGGTCGTTATGTCCAAGACCAAGGGGTAGGTACGAGTCAAGGGGATTTGAGTTCAAAGGTGGATTCCGGCACTTGTACTGAGCCCAAAGAGGTAGGTAAAGATCCCCCTCATAGCAAAGAGCGTAAGATAAAGAAATTACCTTACATAGGCGTTACGAAACCTTTGGGCGCTCATTTAATGTTAGCCACTAAAGAGAGAATTTGGAAGGGGGAGTATGTCGAACTTTTGAAACTTTTACACAGGGAGGTTCGCTCTAAAGAGGGGTCTAAGGAGGAAGAGTATGAGCTGGCCAAGCGCCCCAAGGTTCCTTTGACAATAGAAAATTGGACAGCCGCCTTTTTGATATATGCTAGTGTCTACTGCGAAAAATTCCCCGAGCGCTGCGTTGCCATCTTTAAGTATATGGATGTAATTAGAAAAGCGCAGATAACGGGGAGTGGTTTTGCTTGGGCGCAGTACGACGAAGAATTCCGAGCACGTTTGGCTTGGGATCCTGAGGCTAAATGGGGGGAGTTGGACACAGACTTGTGGCAACACACTATGGGTGCATCGGCTGGTGGCAAAACGATTTTTACGGCTAGCGGTTTGCCGTTAATTTACCGGCCCTTTCAGGGGAAGACCACCCGGGGAGGGGTGGGTACAGCCACGTCCACTCTACCTGCCACTGGGACCTGTTGGGAATTTAACAGAGGTTACTGCCCCAGAGAATATTGTAAGTTCAGACATGAATGTTCTCAATGTGGGCAGAAACATGCTTTGTCCAGATGTTGGGGACTTCGGGTATCAGGGAGTCAGCAATGGTCGCAACAGCCTGCCAACGCCCCGGGTCCTGCACAACAGCCTCAGTCTCATAGGGGGGGAAAAAACACTCAAGGAGTTGGGCCCAAAGGCTCGTACTCCGGTTAAAGTTAGTCAGCTAGCAGTGGCTCTGAGAGGTTATGGGAATGCTGCTGCTTGTAAGTTGTTGTTGGAGGGTTTTCAAGAGGGTTTCTGGCTTGGCTATACGGGACCGCGGCTACGGCGGTGGTCCAAAAATCTATTGTCGGCCAATGAACATAAAGTTGTAGTGCAAGACAAATTGGATAAAGAAGTGCGAGAGGGGAGGATGGCAGGTCCTTTTGATGATTGGCCTTTGATGAATCTCATTGTTTCCCCCATTGGTGTGGTCCCAAAGAAAGAGGCTGGGCAATTCCGTTTAATTCAACACTTGTCATGGCCGGAGGGCTCTTCGGTTAATGACTTCATTGATGAAGAAGTTGCTTCAGTGTCGTATTCTTCAGTGGATGTGGCCATGGCCCTGGTCGTGACTGCCGGCCCTGATGCGGAAATGGCAAAATGCGATATTAAATCTGCATTTCGCTTGCTACCGGTACATCCCGAGGATTGGAACCTTTTGGGGATTCAGTTTCATGGGAAATGGTATGTTGATAAGGCTTTACCAATGGGTTGTTCCATCTCCTGCGCACTGTTTGAGACTTTCAGCACTTTTCTCCAATGGTTTTTCACTGATTGTTCAGGACACCAGCTAGTAACACATTACTTGGACGATTTCTTTTTTGTGGGCGCTCCCAACTCCTCGGCATGTCAGAAGGCTTTGTGGACATTCCAGACCCTGATGGAATTTTTAGGTGTACCGTTGGCTCCGGAAAAGACAATGGGCCCTTGCGCGACCATGTCTTTTTTGGGTATTGAGATAGATTCTCATACTATGGAAGCACGTTTACCTGTGGAAAAAAAGGCTAAAATGTTGGAGCTTGTACATTCCATGCTGATTAAGTCAAAAGTGACGGTCAAGGAAATTCAAGTGCTGTTAGGCCATCTGAATTTTGCTTGCAGAGTGGTTAGGGCAGGTAGGACTTTTTGCAGGCGTTTAGGTAGGGCTCTATCAGGTCACCATTTGCCTCACCATCATGTTCGCTTATCAGCAGGGGTTAAAGAAGATCTGCGGATGTGAGTTGCCTTCTTACATTCTTTCAATGGAATTCCTTTGTCCAGGGAGGAAGATTGGGTCTGGGAAGTTCAATTTTTTTCTGATGCTGCCGGCAGTGCTGGTTTTGGTCTTTACTGGCAGGGTAGATGGTGTGCAGAACAGTGGCCGGCTGCGTGGAAGGATGGTGGCAGGAGTATTGCCTTTTTGGAGCTGTTCCCGGTGGTGGTTGCCTTGACTTTGTGGGGTCATGAGTTTGCTCACAAAAAAGTCTTGTTTCGTATTGATAATAAGGCTGTGGTGGACATTATCAATAAACAGTCGGCCAGGGATGCACAAATTTTGAAGCTCTTGAGGGTTTTTGTGTTGGGGTGCCTGAAATATGACATCAGTTTTAAGGCCTTGCACATTCCTGGTGTGGACAATGACATTGCGGATGCTTTGTCTCGTTCACAGTGGGAGAGATTCCATGGGCTAGCCTCGGAGGCGGACAGGACGCCGACCCCCATGCCGGAACATCTGTGGACTGTAGGCGAGACAGGGTCTTACAGTTGGTGGTAGGTTCTTTGGCAGTTTCTACTAGGTCGGCATATGAATTGGCCTGGAAAGAGTTTTTAGAATCTGGAGCTTCCTGGCGCATACCTGGTTGGAGACGTTCTGAGGATGTGGTGCAGTTTATTCTTCAATTGATGGATAAAGGTCTGTCTCGTGTGACGATTTCAGGTAAATTAGCTGGTATTGCGTTCATGGGCAAATTGCTTTGGGGCTATCCTCCTTCTGCGGGGGAAGTTGGTAAACGTATGTTGGAAGGTTGGTCCAGGGAGCGGGGAAGGGAGCGGTTGGTTCGACAACCTTTGTCTTGGCAGACTTTGGCCCGAGTTTTGCAGGTTTTGCCCTCTGTTTGTTTGAATGAGCTTGAGGGTTGTCTTTTTTCAACCCTCATGGTGTGGATGTTTTTCGGCGCTTTTAGAGTGTCGGAATTGTTGGGGTCTAAAGTTATTGCTGGGGTGGGGTGGGGGGGATGTTCAATTTTCTGAGGGAGGGTTGCACATTTGGTTGGCTCGTGCGAAGACTGATCAGAGAAGCACAGGGAAGGGTATTTGGCTAGAGGCATCTTCTCCTTCTGAGACGTGCCCTTTGAGGTGGGCTAGGAGTTGGAGGGCTTGTTCAGGGACGGTTGGGGATGCCCCTGTTTTTCAACATTTGGATGGTTCTAGGGTGACTGAATATCAACTGCGCATGGTTTTGCGGAAAGCCCTGCGTTTTCTTGGTTTAGATGAAAGTCATTATGGTACTCATTCCTTCCGCATTGGGGCGGCGACGGAAGCGCACAATAGGGGTTGGTCGCAACAGGATATTATGTCTTTAGGGTGATGGTCTTCCAACTGTTTCCAGCGCTATGTGCGGACTGATCCTAGTGCTGCGCCTGCGTCTACTAAGTTTCCTTAACGTCTGATGCTGCTTTTCTTTTTTCAGGTTCCGAGGCCGGCCCCCGTTCTTCTGTTATGACGATCTGGATTGTGGGGCATTCCTTCATAAGGCGTGCGGCAGCTCAAGCTCAGCAGAGTTATTTTGGTCTTACGCTTGGTTTCAATCATCGATTGTTTAATGTTGTTTGGAAAGGAAAGGGGGGTATGATTTGGAGGGAGCTTATTCCTGCTTTGAATTCATGGTTGGTAGGTGGTATTTGTCCGGATGTTTTGCTTATACACCTTGGTGAAAACTATCTCTGTGGGGTAAAAGGGGTGGTTCTTTTGCGAACTATGAAAAAGGATCTTTCCCTCATAAAACAACAGTGGTCAGGCTGTCATGTTTTGTGGACCGAATTGGTCCCCCGTAGATCTTGGAGGGGTGCGATTAAGCCTAGGGCAGTGGACAAGGCGCGGAGAAAATTAAATTTGGAGGTCTCCCGTTTTTGCAGAGATTTAGGTTTTGGGCGGGTGTCTCATAAAGACATTCGTTATGACACTTTGGAGTTTTTTCGCGGCGATGGAGTTCATCTGTCTCGACTGGGGATGGATTTGTATTTGTTAGAATTGAGAGAGGTACTTTCCAGGTGTTTGAAAATTCAGAACTTTATTGGTTGATGTTTAAGCGGTCATTAGTTGTGTTGTTTCTGGGGGGCGGAAAGAGAGGGGTGTAATTCTTCCCCCCCCTCGTTTCTGGGTGCGGAAATTGGGGGTTCTTTGCCAGCAGGGACATGAAGGTTGTTGGGTTCTGTTAAAATGGGGCTATGGCTGGAGAAGTTTAAAGAGATGTTTCGTGGGGTGGTGTTGTATATCATACTGTATGGGGCGATGTTACGTTAGTATGTTCTCTAGTTCTATTAGCAGCGTCACATACACGTCACATTGGAATGTTAGGAATGTATTTATGTGACGTCATCTGTGCTAGCTGACAGATGACAGCTGCCGTTGTTGACATCAGTTGTTCCCCGCTACCGCGGGCCCTTGTGATTAATAAAATACTTATTGAACACTCCATCTATCTCCGTGTCTTGAACACTACAATTGGCGACGAGGGTCTTGTCACCACAAGGGTCGGCGGAGGTAACTGACGAAATACCGATGATTGAGGATCGAGTCAACCTTGAAAAGTGAAAGCGGGAGACAAACAGAAGTTACACGGAGTGAGTACTGAGCGTTGGATTTAGGCGCAGTTTAAGGAAAACTCACGTGAATATGCAAGCGGCGGCATGTAATGTAAAGCAGCAAAGGAACTAACTTTAACTAAATAATATTGAGGTGCAGCGCTAATTGTAAGCGGCCACGCTGTGTGATCTGACGCGAAGGAGAAGATACAAAGCAGGCGGCGGCGGCGTGTAATTTGACGAAAATGTTTTCGCGCGTTACCATGGCAGTGCTCAGCTGAGGCGTCAGTCTGTTACCTCAGCTGAGACGCGTGAAGCATGCCGGGAGAGCGCTGATTGGAGCGCTGCATGACGTAAACAACGTGCGGCCATTTTGGAAAAAAAAAGTACCGTTCGAGCAAAACAGCTGAGGCATTTGTCACACGCGCAATAAGGCGAAAGAAAGGAAATAACGAAGCGTGTGGAAAATAACACAAGTAAGCCACAGACTAATAAATCGGAAGCAGTAAAGACATATTTAAAGTGAAAAACCTAGTGAGAATATCCTTTGAAAAATAAGTAACATGGCAGAATTCAATAATATTTGTGCTCCTCCACGTTTCTTGGATGAGCCCGGAAAACCCAACATGAAGTGGAAGAAATGGGTGAGGGCTTTTGAAAACTACATTGTCTCTATAGATGGGAAAAATTTTGATGCAGAAAGAAAATGTTCTTTATTATTCGGACTGTTGGGCAAAGCAGGTCAAGATATCTTTGATAGCCTGCCTGAATATGAAAGTCCATCTGGAACATTTATTCCCCTAAATGAATATCAGGAAGCATTAAAGAGATTGGAGAGGCAATTTGATGAGGAGAACAACATTATGGTTGCAAGGCATAAGTTTGCTCAGAGGAGACAACAAGAAGGAGAATCTGTAGAAGACTATGTTGCATGTTTAAGAGTCTTGGCAGTGGAATGCGAGTATGAGGAAATGACTGATATATACATCAGAGATCAAATTGTATTTTATTGTTACACTAAAAAGGTGCAAGAAAGACTGTTGGCATGCAAAAGACCAACTTTACAGGAGGTCATAGATATTGCTAGAGGTATAGAGAGGTCCTTGACTTCCACTAAAGAAATATCTTCTACAGGAAATAATTCTAATGTATTGTATTTTCAGGAAAAGAAGAGGGGTGATGGTAAGACTATTGAAAGGAACATGAATGAGAGAAAAATGGGAGGTAAGCAGCTAAGCTGTTTTAGATGTGGATCGAGTGACCATTTAGCAGATTTTAAAAATTGCCCTGCTACAGGGAAGAAATGCATTAAATGCAAGAGATATGGCCATTATTCTACACTGTGTAAGACTAAGAGGAGCAGCGGTAACAGTAGTATTAACACAGTAGGAAATTTTGATGAGGAAATGTGTGCGAATATTGTTTTATACATAGAAATGGAAGATGGTAAAATAAAGGGTCCTATTAGCGATGTAAAGATTGGGGAAGTAGAACTTAAATTTACAGCTGATTCAGGTGCCCCAATCACTACTATATCAGATACCCTTTTTGAGGACAAATGGAAGGGTGTGGAATTGACAGAGTCCGACATGAACCCGAAGGCATTTGGAGAAAAAGACATAAATATGTTGGGGTACTTCATCGACACGGTAACCTTCAAGGGGAGAGTGATTGAGACAAAGGTCTATGTTGCAGAAAAGGGAAGGATACTGGTGGGATGGAGAGACTTAGCCCAACTGGGAGTGGTTTTGGTCCCGGGGGCAAAAGATCCTGTAATATTGAGGGAAGAATGGGTGAATAGTATTAATGAGGAGAGTGAAGACATGGATTTAAATACTGTTTTTCAAAAGTATGAGGATGTGTTCAAAAATGTAATTGGATGTGTAAAGGGGTTCAGTCACGACATAAAATTGAAAGGGAATGCTATTCCGTGTAAGCACAAGGTAAGAACAGTGCCATTATCTGTAAGAAATGAGCTAAGGGAGGCGCTAGAAAAATTAAAAGTAGAAGGTGTGATTGAGGAAGCAGAGGAATCTGAATGGGTTTCTGCTATTGTGGTGTCCATGAAAAAGAAAACAGGGGACATCAGAATATGTGTGGACCTGAGGTCGCTCAATAAGAACATTATAATAAATTGTCACCCCCTACCAAAAATACAGGACATCCTTCAGTCAACAGCTGGGTCAAAGTATTTTTCACTCATAGATTTGAGGGCCGCGTACCATCAGGTGTGCCTATCAGAGAAATCTAAATCACTAACAACTTTCATCACGCCGTTTGGAGCATTTAGATACGTAAGACTTCCATTTGGCCTGGCATCATCTTCAGGAGTTTTTCAAAAACTCATGGATGTTTTGTTTGGAAAGGTGAAAGGGGTAGAAGCCTTTCAAGATGACATTTTATTACATTCTAAAACTGAAAGTGAGCACGTAAAATTGATAGGAACTGTTCTGAGGATCTTGAGAGACAAAGGCATGACAGTTGCTAGAGACAAATGCAAATTCATGACTAAAGAAGTGGAATATCTGGGACACGTCTTAAATGCCGATGGGATTTTGCCCAAGGATGATTTGGTTCGGGCAATAAGGGAAGCTCCAGAACCAAGGAACAAGGATACACTCAGATCATTCCTTGGCCTGAGTGAGTATTATGCTAAGTTCGTCAAAAAGTACGCAGAAATGGTGAGTCCACTCAGGAAGCTACTCAAGAAAAACATGAAATATGAATGGAATGACGATCAGATTGAAGCTTTCAGATTGATCAAGGAAGAAATAGCCAGAGCGCCAGCGCTGAAACTGTACGATCCACAACTGGAGAATATAGTGACTGTGGATGCAAGCAACGAAGGGATAGGTGCTGTGTTTTGTCAGAAGAAAGGTCATGAAGAAAACACAATAGCTTTTATTTCAAGACAACTAAATGAAACAGAGAGGCATTACAGCACTATTGAAAGGGAGACGTTGGCTTGTGTGTGGGCTGTACACAAGCTCAAAGACTATCTATGGGGCAAAAGTTTCAAACTGGTAACTGATCATAAACCACTTGTGCACATGATGGACGGCAAGGGTCGAGGCAATGGCAATGCAAGTTCCAGACTAATCAGACTAATGTCGAAGCTTCAAGAATTCAACTTCGAAATAGAGCACATAAAGGGAGGAAAGAACAGCAGAGCAGATTGCTTGTCCAGAATGCCAGTGAGAGAGGTAAAAGATGAAGAACATGACGACAACGAGTGCATAGTTGCGCACATCGATGCAACGGTAATGTGCGAAGGATCAATAAGTAAAAAGGAATGGGAAGATACTGAGAAAGAAGATAATGTGTTGATGAAAGTAAAAGAATATGTGCAGTCCAAATGGCCACATGTGAGAAACATACCCAATGAACTGAGAAGTTATCAACAAGTGAGCGATGAGTTGACCATTGAAAATGGGTTTTTGAAGAGAGGTGAAGTCTTCATACCACCATTTGGGCTCAGACAGAAAATTGTTCTTATGGCTCACAGAGGGCACCCTGGCACCACGGCCACTAGGAATGTCCTGAGAATGCACTATTGGTGGCCGGGGGTGGACAGCGAAGTCAGGAATCTTATTGACAAATGTGAGCAATGCTTGAGATCTGACAAACACTGGAGAATGGAGAAAAATGAATTGCAGATGGTACAAATCCCAGATGGCCCCTGGGCCAAAGTGTCAATAGATTTTGCTGGTCCTTTTAACATTTTGACAAATGAATGCAAACATCTGATTGTCCTAATAGACTACTACACCAAGTGGGTGTGTTACAAATTCGTGGAAGCAGTTACTACAGAGGTAGTGATAAAGTTCTTAGATAAGATTTTTGAAAGAGAAGGACAACCAAAGGTCATTGTATCTGATAATGGGTCACAGTTGATATCACGAGCTATGGTCGAATTTCTGGATAAGCGCGGAATAAAACAGGAAAAAACTCCATTATACAGTCCCAAGAGCAATGGCCAGGTAGAAAGGGTAAACAGGTTTTTCAAAGAAGGAATTCAAATGGCTGTGGCAAATGGCATGAATGTGAAAGACTTTATTAAAACCAAAATCAATGCGTACAACAATACGCCAAAGGAAGCAACGGGGTTTACCCCGTTTTTCTTAATGAGGGGAAGGTCATGCAACAATGCAATGACACCAAAAATAGGTGTATGGGAGAAAACAGCTGTTGAGGCAAGACAAATATGCGACAAAGAACTAAATGTGAGGGAAAACATAATATGCAAGCAAGCACAGAATAAATCGTATGCTGACAAGGTAAACAGAGCTAAGGATAAGATCATCACACCAGGTGATTGGGTACTAATGAAAAAGCCTGGGTTAGCAAACAAAGGTGAGTCGAGACTCAGCAAACCTATGAAGGTTGATAAAGCGTCAGGAGGTGCGGTGTTCATTGAAGGAGAAGGATGGCGCAGTAAAGATGACATGGTAAAACTGAAACCAGGCCAAGAGGAAATCATTATGAGAGAAGCTGAAGAGGGAGACAGAGGTCTTGATGAGAGTATTCTAGAATGGGATGATGTGTCTAGTTGCTCAGAGGTGTTACATTCTAGTGCAAGTCGAGGACAGATGTTAGATACTAATAAGAACTTCACCAGGCTCTCCTCTACCAGGGAGGATGCTACTTTTGCTCAGGAGGATTCAATGGTAAACATTGAAACAGAGAGAAATGGAAATGCAGTAGCCGGTATGAGCGATGTTGGCAACCACCCTGGGGGGGAGCGAACTTCTAGAACGGGCAGAGTAATAAGAATGCCCACCAGACTGAAGGACTATGTTATGGAATAATTTCTGATTTTGTTTTCATGGAGGAAGGGAGATGTTGTATATCATACTGTATGGGGCGATGTTACGTTAGTATGTTCTCTAGTTCTATTAGCAGCGTCACATACACGTCACATTGGAATGTTAGGAATGTATTTATGTGACGTCATCTGTGCTAGCTGACAGATGACAGCTGCCGTTGTTGACATCAGTTGTTCCCCGCTACCGCGGGCCCTTGTGATTAATAAAATACTTATTGAACACTCCATCTATCTCCGTGTCTTGAACACTACAGGTGGTTACACTGTTTTGGTTAACGTAAGTTGTTGGTGGACAATTTGGGAATGTGATGTTATGCTTTGGGTTGGGATAATGTAAATGATTACGCTGGTTTTATATTGTTGAAGTGTAATTATGTTGTGCAGGGTGGGGGCGGGGTTTGTGACGTATTAGGGGCGGGCCTGACGTTTGGGGTTTTAAGGTGAAAGTTTAATTAGTGAGGTTTAGTTTTGTAAGGCGTTTGCCAAGTTTGTACTGTTGTGAATATGCACCTGTTTCAATAAAGCGGCCTTTTTCACACTCATCTTGGTTTGGTGTCTGCTCACCCCCCCCACCCCTCCCTCCCAAAGGGTCCAGTCCTGATGGGAGGTTACAAATGTATACAAGGCGTTACTAAGGCAGGACTAACAAGCCGGCTAATGAATTAGAAGCAGCCATTTATAAAGAACAGCAACAGGAGCCAATTGAAAAGATGAACGGTGTCTGTGTAAAGCAGACCCAGACATGAGTAAACTTAAGTAGGAGCTTTATTTCAGTAGAAACACTGGTACATAAAAGCAGCCTCTGCTCCTGCCCAGCTCCAACGTCAACTGAGAGCACTCTAGATTGCCGTACTGACATGGACAACCAGAGCAAGACAACGAACGGAAAGCACTCACATATCAAAGAATGGAATACATAAAATTAAAAACAGAGTGGGCGGAGCTTCAAGTCGATACCCTAGTACAGCATGCATGCCCTGCCCAGGCTCAACCTAAAAACATTAAATTGTGCTAGCTGTTGGGGTATGCCGCTTAGCTCTAACATGTTAATGGCTTGTCACAGGTAGTTTAGAATTGGAATTGATGTTGAGGTTACTTTCTTCAGAACCTTTCAGATTTGGTAATTCGTTTTGTTTTGAATGATTGTGTTTTCACACGATTGACATCAGTAAGTACGTCACCAGTGTGCTCGTTGCAGGATTGGTTGCGGGCTCAGGATTCACTTTGGCATACTTTTCACTACCAGCATGTGGAAAACGCACGGAAGGTATTTTTTTCACACAGCACACAGTATTTATGTAGAGCACTCTCAATTCAAAGTTTAAGGTAACTATGGCTCTGGGGAATGTGGTTCGGGATACCATACCTGACCAGGGTATCTGGCATGAATGTATAGACAGAATTCCACATGTATTTTTCACACATGCCTTAGGAACTCTGTAATTTGAATGAACGGTTCTTTAGCACGCATTTGTTCTGCACGCAAGTTGTTTAACGACTTTCCTTAGGGGGCGCTGGATATTGGAATAGTTTAATTTACTATTTCAACTCCAGTCTGTGCAACAGTAGGGAAGGTTTAGGACTTTAATTTAATACCACTCCACCCCCCTAAAGCAAGTCATTGAAACAACTTGGGTACAGAACGATTGCGTGCTAAAGACGCAGTCATTCAGTTGCCGGCGCTGTGAAGGCACAGCGTGATTCTGGCTTCGTCCTAAAGAACGTCTCCCATCTGGCATAACATTTGATTTTCTATACAATATTGTGGTCTCTTTGAAAATAGCATGTTGAATATTTGCTGGCTATCCCTGTACATTTGTGTTTTTCTTTTACAGATTGGCCCCTGACGAAGGGACGACATGTCCCAAAATGCATTGGGCATGTAACAACTGTGGATCAATCACAGATCTCAAGAAAGTTCTTGTTTAAAAACATATTTGCTTCAACGATTGTACGAACCTATTGCGAGATAAGAGTGATTGTTTTGTATTAGAATTCTTTGTTTATCATATCACCGTATATAAACGTACAAATCAATATAATATAAGTAAACATAGCAGTCTAGGTTGTGACAGGTAAGGAAATAAAATGTGCACATTACCGTATGGTTAATTCCCAAAGGTGTGCGTATCACCATGTACAATGCACAGCAACACGCAAGGCAACATACTGTTAACAACAATGCCTCGAACACTTTAAAGTAGCACAATAGGTGTGCGCGTCAAAATATGATTTGTTTAAACATTCAAGGTACATCTGTTTAGTTGTTCACACCTTGTCCAAGCAGCCTGTTCTTTGACTTTAGATAAAAAACATTGGCCTTTATAATGCCAGTAACTCTAATTCCAACAAATGCAAGATCTATTGCATTTCATAGGCAATAGGTCTCGCATTAGTTAAAGTGAGAGCTGTTGGTGTTGAAATGACAATTTTTTTACTTTCGCTTTTTTATACCATTGGCAATAGTGCTATGTTATGTTATTCCAACATATTGAGCACACGAATACCCGGAGGTGTCTTGGCTTTGCAAATATAATAACTCCACTGCACATGAAAAAAAAGTAAAAAACATTGTTATTTTCAACGCCAACAGCTCTAACTTGAACACATGCGAGACCTACTGCACTGCAAATGCTTGTGAGAAGTTATCTTGCCGGATGGAATGCCATTCAGGCTTTATCCCGTATCAGGGTGGGTATACAGGCATTTCAACTACCACTGATATTTCAAGCCTATGCAGAACTTTTCAATTACCTGGATAAGGTATCCCAATTTAAAGGTATAAAATGACTTTTAGGCATTTAGCAATACTATTGCTATTAGTTCCTCCCCTTCTCCCTAACCATTCCTATTTGATCTGAGTGAGCCAGTATACATATAACTCTCACTAGTCTATTTGCCAATATATTGGCTGATATTTTGGTCTCAGTATTTAGGGCGGAAATAGATCGGTAGGAGGAACATTCGTTTCCTGCGAGGCTCTCCTTGTGCATGTGTATCATCATAATCCATGCTTTTGGGAGCTCATGAGGGAGCATTACTACCACCTTAGCTTCCTTAAACGTGTCAAACGTGTTTTGTCAGAAACAAGGCAAATCTCTTCCATAATTCGCCAAGTGTGTGTCATTTTGGTCTGGCTCTTTCCTCAACCAGAGTTGTTTGCATTGCCTGCTCTACCTTACTCTTCTCTAAATGGTTGTCCAATTCTACAGCTGACTAGTTTGTTAGTTTTTTTATGTCCAGGTGAAGGAGCAGGGCTCCGGGGTCAGTCTCGGTTACGTTCTCCTCATCACTGTTAAGTCAGCATAAAATTCTGCAAAGGTTTGGGCTGTATCTTTGTTCTCTCTAAACTCTCGTCCTCGACTATTTTTGACTGCTTCTACTCATCTCAGGCCTCTTCCTTTCTACTTAGCCAAGCAAACCCAACCTCCCAGCTTTAAAGCCCGATTTATAAACCCAATGTTGTGCGACAAGTTTTATTTACCAAGCACTTACATTCTTCTCTCTTGCACTGAATTTGTCTCATTATGAGTGGGCCGCTGCTCAGGGTGTGAGTCTCTTTCAGCGGTTTTGTGAATTATGTAAGGTAGATTTGTAGAGTGCTGATTGTCACCCTTGAGGGTATCCAGGCGCTGAGTAGATGAGTGTAGGCATGTGGTGAGGATGGGCCTGAATAAGGGCAGTCTTGATGGTATAGCACGAAGACTACTTGAATAGCCAGATCTTCAGCTTCTTGCAGAATTAAAAAAATTTGAAGGCCCTGATGTGTTGAGGGCGGTCGTTCCAAGATTTGGCGGCTTGTTAGGAGAATGAATGACCTCTTGTTCTGCTTCTGTTGATGCAGGCTGTGAGAAAGAGTGATGCTGAGAGAAGTTGTCTGGTGGGTTGGTGGAAGTGAAGTTGATGATTGAGGTATTAATTCTGCTCTATGTTTATCATTGTTTCTAGTTTCATTTTTTCCTTAAAGTGGTCTGAGCAATCAACTGTCCCTCAATACTGCTTTGTATCATACCCAAAGTGTCTCAGCTTTCTCTACTGACCGTTGTTTTCTTCAAAGTATAACTTGGTGGACTCACGCAATATAACATTCACCTTTGTGTCTGGGAAATCCCAGACACCAAGATTCCACATGCTGGTGCCACATGCTGGTGCCTCTTTCCCCTGCCATTTAAACTGTACTGTATAGATAAGCAGTGAATAGTCAAGATATACTTTTTGCTTTGAACCCTAAATCAACTATCCCAAAGACATACCATCATGGGGATGAATATGTAATCCAATCTGCAATACATATTATGAGCCCCCGACAAGTTCTAAAAATTGTATCTCTTCTGTGTCCATTCTCCTCCACCAGACTACCGCTTCCATGTGGTCACTTTGATCTATCCCTGTCTCTGACTATTAGGTCATTTAAATCATCTGCTCTGATTTGTAATGATTCAGCTATTTCCAACATTATCTGGCTTAACTGCTTTACACCGTACTCTGCAACAGAGGGGAGTGAGGGAGGATATATCCATAGTTTTTGTCTTCCCTATTTTCCCGTCACTCTGTCTTTGCAACCACTGGGGTTCTCCTATTTTCACATTATATAGAAAGGGAGCTTTTTTTTCTGGAGCACTGCTATCCCACTTGAACCTCGATTGTTGCCTTAGTGGGCAAGAAAAGCATATTTCCCTTGTCTAGGATAAACCATTTACCTCATAAACCATTTTACCATTTATTCTTTATTTCGTTAAAAAATAAACATAAAAGATTACACAAAACAATACAAATATTTCTACAATACATCTTATGGGAATTAAAAACACAATGCTACATAATTCATTATAAGGTGAACCTAGATCTGACCAACCACTTTAGATATATTCTAGTGGTATTACAAGTTTCATAAATATTAAATAATTAATAAAATATTGGTAAAAACAGATTTGAGGAACACCTCTTTCAGGACATTCTAAAAGAGAATACCTGTGTAGACAAATAAATACCAATAAAATAATTTTTTTAAAAGGGATATTCTCATAAAACAGACTTTTTACATAATATATAAATAAATATGTTTTTCATTTTGTTCTAGTAAAGTGCACGTGCCAGATTTGTGGTAACGTCCCATTCATTTTCTCAACTTAGAGTTTCAGACCTTCCCTTTTCCTTATCGGACTCACACCAAACAAATATCGACTAACACTAAAAACCACAGTCTGCCTGGTATCAGAACGTAGTAGTCTTTCTGCTTCAAAGCAGGATCTAGTACCAAGCAAACGGCAAATAGTTTTTATCCATTTATTCCTACAGCGCGCATAGGCCGGACAGAAGAACAATAGGTGTGCCTCGCTCTCCATTACATCTAAGTCACACAAAACACATCTATCCCCTTCCTCCTTGCCCAGTGCCCATTTTACTGTGTTTGACTTTATTTGTAGGATACCATAGCGATATTTAAGGTATAAAGACTTAGCCAATTGTTGCTGTATTTCATCTATTAAGGGTTCGAAATTCCAATCTATTTTCATTTGAAGGAATCGTGTGGTCAATGACCCAACCCTAGAGGAATGGGACATGTCGTGTATAAATGACCAATAGTTTTCCTTTAAAAGCTTTTTTGAGGCCAATGTCAGATTGAACGGCTCATCCCAGTAGTGCCTTAATCCCAATTTAAGCAACCAATTGTGAATGTGCTTTAACCAAGGTAAACCTACACCATTTTAATCCCAGAATTTCTTCTAGACCCTCCCTATAGTGGATAAGCTCTTCAATATTCCATAAGCTAACCCAAAACAACAATGGTCTAAGGTTAGCCTGGTCGTTCAAACGATTAAAATCCATCAATACAGGAGTCAGTGGTGTCCGTGTGGGCAAACTTAGTATTTTTCAAAGAAACTTATTTTCACCCATCTTGAATGTTTCATTTGCAGCGGGACCCCACAGCTCTGCCCCGTACAATGAAGCCAACTGTGCTTTGTATTTGTACACTTCAAGAGCGGGTGAGATTGCTTTGGATGTACTACTTTCTATTTTCCTTATTAATGGAAATGTATTCTGGAGGAGTATAGTTCTGCTTTTTTCCAGCTGGGGCCTCCAGGTCAATTTAGAATCCAAAGTAATATCCATATAATTAAAATCATGCACAAACTCGATTGTCTGATTGTCCGCAGTTACGTTTTTCCTAAAGGTTTTGTGTGGGTTAATTGACATATATTTTGTTTTACTGCGATTTATTTCTAACCCCTTGGCTTTGCAATATTCCCCAAACGCATTTATTAAATTTTGTAACCCTTTCGGTGTTTGGGAAATCAAAATTATATCATCAGCAAAGAGGAGTGTCTGTACAGGCAGCCCTCCTTGCCTAGGGGAATCATGGTCACATCCCAAGAGATGATCAGGGATGTCGTTGACATATAAAGAAAATAAAGTTGGAGCTAGAACGCACCCCTCTCTTACACCCCTAATAACCCAAATTGGTTCAGTGAGTTAGCCTCGTGGACCCCATTTGACCTTTGCCCAATTGTCTTCATGTAATCTCATAATCTGTAAATGAATGACCCCCGGGACCCCTTGGTCCTTTAAGGACTTCCACAGGAGATTTCTAGGGACAAGGTCGAACGCTGCTTTTAGGTCCACAAAGGTGATATACAGATGCCCCTTCCTAAATATTAAATATTTCCAAGCCATACAAAGGAATCCAAAAACCTGGACAACCGTGCCAGTCTTCGCTCTAAAACCTGCCTGATACTTTGATAAAATATTATGTTTCTCAATCCATTCAATCTATTTAAAATTTTGCCTGGCATATACCGTCTGCAGAACATCAATAAGGCTAAATGGTTGGTAATTTGATGGGTTATACCGATCACCCTTCTTAAAAATAGTGTTGAGCTCTGCCCCTTTCCAAGATTCAGGTAATGGTGCACCTGATGCAAGAGAATTACACACGGACCCAACACACCTTTATCATTCTTCCATAAATCACCAGGCATTTTATCAGCACCAGGTGCCTTTCCTGGCTTTAGTGCATCTATGGTTGTGAGTGTTTCCTTTAGACTAAAAAATAGGGGTACAGCATTTATTTTTGTTTCATAACTCATGGGGCAGCAATCAATATCATTTGGGGAAGAGGAGTAAAGACTAGAAAAATGTGTTGTCCAAGATTCAGCATCTAGAAAAAGGTCCTTACTACATCTACCTTTTTTATTGCCCTTTGAGAGTAGTAGCCAAAAACCAATTTGATGTTTTACTTTCGCTGCTAGTAATAATTCATCCCAAATGTTCGCCTCCCATTCTTTCTTTGCTGAGGTTAACAATTTCTTGTACCCGGGGGCGTGGCTAAGCTGAGCAGCGGAATGGCTGCACATTACAGCGGCTCCGCCGACTGAGACTTAAATATCCGGTATTTATCCACCCAACACGCACTGGGCATCTAGATTCTGAACCGTGAACGCCGCTGCTCCTGCCCTCGGAACCCTGACTGGGATTTCACTGCAGGACGGAAAGTAAAAGAGCCTGTGCTGGCCTCGCTGATCGGCGGCCTACCTTCGGTGCCGCTGTGTGGTGCCGGGGGCTTGATTGGGGACAGCTTCTGGCGTTGGATCGTAGACTCTGGTGTCACTCCCCTGTATAGGCAATCGCAAAGTGGTGAATGGCAGACCGCCTTACATCGGCCTTCCGGAGAACAAGGGATTGTGGAGTGGAGTAGATGGTGCAGCTTCGACCCACCAAAGTGGAGGGACCAACAAGCAAGCTGCGAGGCTGCGGCGAGGAGATAATGGCGCGGTGAGCCCGGTCCAGGGTTGCGGCGCCATTGGCGACCCGTAAGGGCAAGCCGGGAATCCGACAGGATTAACTGAACCCGACGAACTAGAACAATTGCAGTGGATCTGCGGGGCATGTGCTCGTCGCCCTGAACTGTGGAGACGCACGAACCGGTGGAGATTGGGCTGCCGCCATTTTAGTCGAGGCGGTTCGATTCGGTGAGAAGGTTGACCCGGGGGTGCTTGCCGCAACAGTGCGCTGCGAGAACGCACGAGAGCCTGACTTGGATGTTCACTCCTGAATCCGTAGTTTATGCGGACTGGAGTGCAGCAAACTTGAAGCAGGTACGATAGAATAGCGGTTGTAGTTCGCACTGCTGCCATTGAATGCTGGAGGTGCGGACGTTGGAAAGGCGGCGGCGGCTGGAGTGAGAGTCTGGCCCTGAGTACAGTGGTATATTAAAGCACGCTCTAGCATGGGAAGCTCCTGTGCTCTGCGCAGAGATTGTGTGGTGCTCATTGTGTGGTGACTTGCCCCCCTACTGAGCAATAACGGCAACTTGCCTAGGGACTGGAGGACAGCTGAGATTTCTGGGCAGGTGCTCCAGTAAGAGGCGAGGGTGAGACCTTCATCGAGCTGACTGCCCGTGAGGCTATTTAATTACTATTGAGCGTACAACTTGCCTGGATGGTAGGTCACGGGCCTCACTACCGATCTGCCAGTGGTCAGACTGATGACCCTACATCACGCCGGTTGCGCATTTTGGTGATGACCCGGGGGCAGGAGGTCGGCGGTCAATCGCTACAGCCATGGGCAGTGGGCATTAAAGGTTGAGGTGAGAGGAGGTCACCTGCTCATTTGCGGTCCCCTTGAGTGGACTTCGCCGTCGGGCAGTAACCCAAGGGTCAGAGATAGCAGTCAACCACAGCTGGTGCAGGTGGTGGATATACTAGGCTTCGGTGTCTAGAAGATACGCGCCACTGCACAGGCCCATTGAGCCTGGCTGTAATCGGACCTGGGCCGCTCTGTTCTGCACCTACTGGCCAAGTCAGCGACGGCCACTAAGATGGGGAAGCCTGAAACGCGCTAGCCAAAGATAAACTTTGATAAAAAATCTAACAAAGCTGCCGAAACTGATGCTGGTCAACAGGAACAGCCAGGAGATAGCGCCACAGACCAGCCCCCTGCCGAGGACATACGGGAAATGTTCAAAGATCTAGAATCTAGCCTGCAAGGGATAGACACCAAGATGGATTCATTGGCAGAAAGGATGGATAGAATCACGCAACGTGTCGAGAAACAAAAAGGCAGAGTAATTGTACTGGAGACCAGAATCACAGAAACGGAGGAAGGTCAAACCGACATGGAAAAGAAACTGAGAGGAATGGATGGAGTACTTCAGCTAATAAGACAGAAGAACGAGGATTTGGAAGCGAGGTCTAGGAGGAACAATGTACGCATTATGGGAATTGCGGAGTCCACAGTCATTCAAAACATGAAAAGATACGTTGAGGAGATGATGAGACCTCTTTGGGTCTGATCTGTCCACCATGTTTCTCATTGAACGGGCGCATCGCTCGCTGGATCCCAGACCAAGACCGGGGGCGCCGCCGAGGACGGTCATTGCAAGAGTCCTTAATTATAGAGACAGAGACACGATCCTCGAGAAAGGAGAAATCCAGTACAAAAGGTATCTGGCACTGTATCCGGACTTTACACTCCAGGTTCAGGCGGCTCGCAGGGAATTTATTCCTGCAAAAAAAATATTCCAACAGATCGGAACTAGATATGCATTGATATATCTTGCCAAGCTGAGGGTTCAAGGCCATGGAAAGCCTACCTTTTTTACGGACGCTAAAGCTGCCCAAACAAATGGCAAAAGATCAAAAGCACTTGGGTGTGGTAAATGATTCACAGCCGGAACGATCCATGAGTGACAACGATTGAAGAACCAAGTCATATACGTTGGAAACGCAGATAAGTGCACAACATGGGCAACTGGTTTTGTGATCAGCGTTCTTCGCGTTGTACTGATGGAACTGTGGGGGGAGGTGTGGGAGCGGCCAGTTTATTAGGTTTTAAAAAGTGAATAATATTGACGGACTATTATTATATAATGTATTAGTTCATTGTTCTAGACTGCGGCTATGTGTTACTGTCTCGGTCACCCCACCAAAGAGTGGGAGTAGTATGCCAGCGACCTCATGTTACCCCATGGGATGATTCCCTTACGCTCCTCATTAAGGACTGCAAGTTATTTGTTTATGGGGAAGGGAGAGGGGTACTCACAACCTGATTGGGGGGTTGGTGTGGGAGAGGGGAGGGAGGGGGATTTGTTCTGTTTGTTGAACCTGCCATGTCACATGTTGAAATTGGAGAGTGACCTGTGCCTGGACTGCACAGGTACATACCAGTTGTACGCTTGGGGGGGTAGTCATGTCATGATGCACTTTGCTGTTACTATACATAGATTCCTGCTATGTCCTTTGTTGGTGCGGACGAGTTGTGTTTGCCTGGATTGGATTGCTATGACCCAGCTATTAGTTTTACGTCAGGCCTTTGCCCCGCCGCAGGTGGCCATCGGGGGAACTGCCTGTTGCATTGATGTTGGTCAATAGACAGAGACGGAGCATGTATTTATATTGCCATTGTTCACTGCAGCTGTGAAGGCCATTACATGTCTTACATGGAATGTTAGGGGTTTAAATGACCGTAGGAAGATGCGACTGATTTACTCTTATTTGATTTGTCACGAGGTAGACATCTACTTATTGCAAGAGACACATTTAAGTTCTGCACTCACCAACATGCTCAGACACAACAGATGGGGGGGGAGAGTGGGAGAAGCCAATTTCTCAAATTACTCTAGAGGCGTGGCCATTCTGATCCGCAGAGATCTACAATGGAAGACCCATTCCTCCATAATTGACAAAGAGGGTAGATACATATTACTCCAAGGTACACTCTGTAACACTCCGATGGTGATAGTGAATACCTATGGCCCGAATGTGGATAGCCCATTGTTATTTCGGCATATCTGGCAGACACTTCAGACATCGGGGAAGGCGGTGATACTGTGGGGGGGAGATTTTAATGTAGTTTTATCACCTGCATTGGACAGACAGGGTGCATCCCGTGACCATCACCCTAATGCTACAGCGATGCTTCTAGACATTGTGGAAGACCTTCAGTTGGTAGACACATGGCGAACTCTCCACCCCGCTGTTAGGGAAGGCACGTGCGTGACACCACACACAAATGCTTGGTCAAGACTGGATTATTGACTGGTCTCTCGGGATCTGCACTCCTGGGTCACGGGGGCATCACACCTCCCACGAACATTTTCAGATCATGCATCCACGCAAATGAAACTGCAAATTCCACCGCAGTATATACAGCCCTTCAGCTGGAGATTCCCATCACGGGCTTTACTAGATCAGGTTTTTTGTGAGGAACTTAGGGAGAAACAGGTCGAACACTTTGAGTTAAAAGCGGGGTCAGTGACATCGCCTGGGACGTTGTGGGAGGCTTTTAAGGTGGTTGCTAGGGAGCACTGCATGGCGCTAAAGACCGGGGTCTTAAGAGCTATACGAAACACGTTACGACAACTTAAACGAGATATTGCAGACTTGGAAAAGGAACAACGGGAACACCCATCCACTACCACTCAGGCTGCACTTCCGGCAAAGCACACCGAATTTCAGGAAGAGGCGGAGAGGGAAACAGCATACTTACACAAATATGCTCAGGCCCGGCGATACGACGAGGGAGACAGGGCGGGGAAAACACTGGCTAACCTCCTTCGCGCCCCGAGGGGATCTGAATATATAACTGAGCTGCATGTGGATACTGAGGGGGTGGTCAGAACTCCACAGGGCATTCTTCAGACCATGACTCACTTCTATCAGTCGATACAGTAAAGGGGGTGGTGATGGACAGAGTATTCCGAATTAATGCAGAACACTCCTACCCAGTCAACAGATCAGGGCTTGATCCATCACCGTTTTTTAGCTCACTGCACCATCCCAGTTCAGAACCTGGCTATATGCAAATTAGTCTGTCCCTGGCCCAGTGTATCATGGGAACAGGGCAGACCAAACTATCAAGCCAATTCTTTCACTGGAAAGGAAAACAAGCTTCCGGGGACCGGTTTCTGACATTACAGCCGTCTTCGGCCCGGCTTGCTTGAATCCTGATGGTGCAGTGAGCAAGGGACTCGCATCCGAGTATACCCTTCCACGCTTATGGTGGCCAAAACGATACAGTAAAGGGGGTGGTGATGGACAGAGTATTCCGAATTAATGCAGAACACTCCTACCCAGTCAACAGATCAGGGCTAGAACCTGGCTATATGCAAATTAGTCTGTCCCTGGCCCAGTGTATCATGGGAACAGGGCAGACCAAACTACCAAGCCAATTCTTTCACTGGAAAGGAAAACAAGCTTCCGGGGACCGGTTTCTGGCATTACAGCCGTCTTCGGCCCGGCTTGCTTGAATCCTGATGGTGCAGTGAGCAAGGGACTCGCATCCGAGTATACCCTTCCACGCTTATGGTGGCCAAAACGATACAGTAAAGGGGGTGGTGATGGACAGAGTATTCCGAATTAATGCAGAACACTCCTACCCAGTCAACAGATCAGGGCTTGATCCATCACCGTTTTTTATAATCACTTCTATCAGTCGCTATACACCTTCCACGCAAACCCGTCGTCTACGGATATTACTGAATATTTAGACACTATGGCATTGGCATGGTTCAATAATGGTGCTAGACAATACATGGAACTTCCCATTACAGTTGAGGATATTAGACAGGTGATATCTGGCATGCCGGCGGATAAGTCTCCGGGGGCAGACAGGCTCCCAGCTGCATTCTATAAGGAATATATAGATATAATAGCCCCCCGGTTGCTGCAGGTATACCTGGAGGCAATGGAAACAGGCGTTATCCCCCCCACTCTTGGAGAAGCCACAGTAATTACCCTATTAAAACCTGATAAAGATCCTACGAAGCCGGATTCCTATCGCCCACTATCAATGATCAATCTAGATGCCAAAATCTATACCAAACTCCTGGCTAATATATTGCAGCCTATGCTGCCACAGATTGCGCTACCTGATCAATCCAGATTTATTCCGGGCAGGTCGACGTCGCACAATCTCAGGGTTATATTCAGGTTATTACATTACTTAGCCCCACATGTCTAGGCGATAGCTGCGTTTTTGGATGCTACAAAAGCGTTCGACTCCCTCGAGTGGAAGTTCCTCTCTCCCTACTGCCTAGGATGGGATTTAGTCCCATATTCATTAGACAAATACAAATAATTTACACCAACGCAAGGGTGAAGGTGAATGGGCAGATATCAGACCCCTTTGGAATATTGAGGGGAACAAGACAGGGATGCCCGCTTTCGCCGCTATTATTTGCGATTGCTACGGAGCCTTTGGCGGCAAGGCTTAGACAACACCATACACAGCGCAGTATTGGCTTTACATTGAGAGGATTACTAATCTCCATGTATGCAGATGACATGACCATTTACTTAACTAACCCCAAGGATAATTTTGATATAGTGATGCGTGAGCTGGTTAGATATGGTGGGTAGACAGGGATACAGATCAACTGGACCAAAGCCATGTTGCTGCCACTCACTGGTAACACTGACCAATGTGAGACGGAGTTTCCTAACCAGTGGGTGTCAGGCGAAACGAAATATCTTGGCATATGGATTAGTAGATCCATACAGGAAATACGGTTCGCCAACTATGGGAAGGCGATTGCTTGGATGGAAGGAAAGATACAGAGATGGAAACAACTGACACTCTCCTTAACGGGGCGTATTGCTATTACGAAAATGGTCACCCTACCCAAATTTTTGTAATTATTTGTAAATATACCCATGCCGTTAAACAAACATTACTTTAATCGACTCCGAACGAGGGTCCTGGAATTGCTATGGGCAGGAAAACAACCCCTAGTCTCATAAAAATTGTTGACCCTTCCGTTTTCCCAGGACGGCCTCGGGGCTCCGGATTTTGAGCTGTATGCCTCCAGCGCACAAGCTCAGTAATTATACTACTGGCAGCATCCAAACCCATACCAACCACATGTAGCTATAGAATTAGACATAACTGCGCCCACTCCATTAAATGCAGCAGTGTACCATCCTTATAAGCGGTCTTACTCGGACATAAATACGGTTGAAGCAACACGATGGGCGTGGAGAAATATAGCTAAGCAGGCAGGCCACAAAGAATTATACGCTCCGCCTATGCCACTGGGGAGTAATCCGTTAATAGGCCCACTGACGGACAAAGCTATCACTGAACGCGCAAGGGGGCGTGGTTTACTGGTGGGACGTGATCTGTACCCAAATGACGAGTTCTTGTCTCTACAGAAGATGTGTGACCCGGGTGCACCTTCAGCATCAGACATGCTGTTGTATTATCAGCTATGGGCGGCGTGCAGGGCGAGATGTATTGAATTCCCTGTTGGCGTTGGGAAATATTTTATCCAATAACTCCCCACGGAAATTGATAACGTGTATCTACAACGTAACACAGGAATCATCCCCCATCTTTTTAAGTAGAGCGAGAACTGAATGGGAAAGGGAAGCTGATATTACTATTACAGACAAGCAGTGGCAATTTTGCTGCTCTCAATTGGAACATCTCTCACTAAACTATAGGTTGTGACTCATACATTTTAATTATCTGCATAGAACCTATCATACGCCTATACAATTATATCGTATGGGTCTACAACAAGATGCGAGTTGTTGGAGGTGTGGGGCACTGGAGGCATCGTTTTTCCATTTAGCATGGCTCTGCAGGCCAATAGCGCAATACTGGGCGGAGATCTTTAGGCATGTTGGAAACATTTTAGGTATACAATTGCAGGCTATTCCACTTGTGGCTCTTCTGGGCTTTGCGCTGGATGTGCCTAGGGGTTCCCGTAAATTGTCCTCCATGTTGCTACTGCTTGCCAAACGCCTGGTGGCGCTTCATTGGAAGAAATCGAATCCACCTTCTATAGCAGAATGGATAAACACGGTCATATATTGCAAAGACCGGCTGTCGACTTACTGGGAGTTATTGCCTAGCGGCTCTAGGCCCTTAGATATTTGGATGCCGTTCATGACCTGGTTGGAGCAAGGGGGCTCTGACCTTCGTGCAGGTCAACATTAGGGACCACTCTATCAAACATGGCTCCTGATTATGGTAACATCATGAAATGCTTGCATTTAATTGATTGGTGTATCCCCTTCACTTGTTGCGGTATGGATTCCTTTGGTAGTGTGCGGTTGGGGTCTATGGCAGGTACTCAGGTAGTTGAAAACAGTTTCGATCTAGAACTATTTGCTTCATGACATGGCAGCGGGGGCGAGAGTAGTTTATTAGTTTATAAATACATTTTTTTTATTAATAATGATTATCTTTGTTATTCAAATTGAACACAAGTCGATTAGTTTTCATGATACAAATCTAGACCCGCTGCCGGGCCCCCGGGATGTCGGCTCACAGGCTGTGTTCTGAGAGAGAAGTTCATTTCAACATTACTGCCGGTCCCAGGGTTGTAGGTGCACAGCGGTGTTATTGTATGGCAAACAATAAAGGTTTTGGAAATAAAAAAAAAAACAATTGCTTGTACTCTATCCTTTTTTCCCTTAAAGCCACTACGTTTTAAGCTTTAAAAGCCATAATGAGCGCATTTTGTACAGTTCTGCATGCTTTGTTGTACCATGTTTTTTTTTAACTCAGCCACCACTGTAATCACGTTTTTAGTTTCCTTCGGGATTTTACTTAATATAGGTTCCAAGTCCTTGACTAAATTGTAATGAATATCCATTATTGGAATGTCTAATACAGGGAAATCTGCATACGGGGAGGCCCTATCCACAAGAGCTTCATAAATCTGTTTAATAGCCACTAGGTTATTCTCTATCGAAGGCCATTTTAGAGCTCTCCTATTATTAGTTACACGTGGATCTATGATTCTACTGACAAATTCCCCCCTTCTTAAGGTGGCAGAATTCAAAAGGTGAGCTGACAGCGACAAGCATAGTGGATAATGGTCACTCTCTACACTAGTGTCAACTTTTAAGTCAGAGGCCATAGGCCAAAGCTCAATTGAGATCATTATATAATCTAAATGGCTTTTTGTATTCTTCCTAGTGAATGTGTGGGCTGCTGGGCTATCAGATGGAAAACGGCCATTATAAGCTCTCAAGCAGTGTCCTGAAACAATTCTTAGTAACTGGGCAACCGCTATTGTACAATGTACTACTAACTGGCTATCCAGGAACGGAATATTATTGGCCGAATCTTCTTCATGAAAAATATTTTCTAACCCCGCCAGAGGTTCAAAATTGCAATTAAAATCCCCTCCCACTATTTTCAATGCCCTTGCCTCGATAGTGCTTAAAAAGTTGTCTAACTGCTCAATTACCGTCAATTGTTTACTTGTTAAATATGGTCTAGAGTATATATTTATTATATAGACTTCCTTTTTGTCGGGTGTTTGAAATTTTACTCCCAGGATGTCCTCTGAACATATATCGGCTTAACATCTAGACCAAGAGTATCCTTTACCCAGATACAGAGGACTCCCGAAGGCCTCCCTCTAGCAGAAGAAATAGCACATTTACTAAAAGTTTTGTAACCTACTTTATGTAGAGGTTCTACGGACCAAGTTTCTTGCAGCATAATTATATCTTTGTGGTCGATGTATTCCTGCCATACAACATCTTCTAAATTCCTTTTAAGGCCTGCAACGTTCCAGAAGGTCAATACTATCTCCTTTAAGCTGCCTACCTCACTTTCTTTCCTACACCCTGTTACTATGCTTAATACACAGACTGGTTCAATATGATTTTTACGACAATTAACTTTGCTAACAGAAACCATGTTTAGAATGGTGGTAATAACCATTGCAGACCCTTCCTCCTGAGGTTGCAGATGGAATGCACAAGATTCTACCCTTGGCACTGATAATTGTCAGTCTTGGGCATCCAAGTCTGACAATGCATTGTATCTGTTTGTGAGTGGCACTATAGACTGCCTAGATTTTGAATTCCATGACGGCGGTCTATAAAAAAAACCCAGTGGAAGTGCACAGATATTAGTATTCGTCAAGTTTATTTCCTTACTTCTATTTAAAATATGGCGAACCATCTATGGTCGACGAACGTTTACCACTATGCAATCCCCTTCTATATTTTTATGGGAACAGCCAAGCTAGCTTACCCTGCGGACCATTAATATTTCCTTTATGTCCCTTAATTGAAAGTTCTTATTTTTAGCTAGCCAATCTATGGTTTTATTCCGGAGATCTTCCCAGCTTTCTTTCTCACTTGTTCTAAGCGTAGGGACGCCAACTAATATTATCGTATATGGGCATGAAGCAGGGGGCAGGTTTAAAATATCTGTGTTGGCAGTTTTGCTCAAAATCCGTGCATTGTGTATCCTATCCACTTTAGGGAGTGATGTACAGTGCCTCAATGTCGCTGGTGATCCAGGCCCAGTTGATGGCACCTGGGTTCTATCACCTATACTAATCTGCGTGATCTGGGTAGTACTACCTTAAATTCCATCCATCGGTTGATGTGCAATTCTTTGTGTAGTTCTATCCGCCCTTTCAACCCTTTCAGTGTGTCTCCCAGTATAATCATCAGCCAAACTGGCCTCTCTGTTACTCCCTAAATTTTTTTACTACTATTTCTAAACTGTTCAATTTATCCCATAGCTGTGTGAGACCGTTATTGAGTAAACCCTGTATCTCATTAACCATTACTTATAACATTCTGGCATTACTAGTGGCATCCGTCGCAGCTACCTTAACATTATTTGCGCCTACATCAAGGATCACAGGGTCTGTCTGTGTACCGACAGAAATGGAAGAGGTTTGACATCTATTTGGGACATATTCCATATCAAGACTATCCGTTACCTCTGAAGCCCCCCACGTTTGGTGTTTCTTACAGGCGCCACCCGCTTCCCTCTTGCGGAGGCAGCAGCTTTTCCCTTGGCAGCCACATTTTTTTGCCCCTTAGGCCTAGTGACTCTACACGCCGCCGTTACTGGCGTCAATTCCCGGTTACAAACAGTAGAAGGGGAACATGACGAGGATGGAGGAATAGTAGGGGAGTTAATAAGTAAACCACCATTTACACTCAAATCCGTACCCGCTAGTTGAGATTCTCTTAATAATAAAGGGTCCATAGATAATCGACGCTCTGTTAGTTCAATCTCATGAATCAATATTGACTCAGCCCTAACCAAAAAAGCGACTAATGTCCCCACTGCACCCTTACGTTACTCCATCTCCTTAAAGTGCTCAGTTAATTATCTGCGCAACTTAGTTAATCAAAGGAGCAAAATGACAATGTGGAGGGATTTCACAGAGCACAGTACCTTCCTGCAACAGCATCCAACCGATGTTCTTCCAGAAGACAAGATAATAAATGGGTGACCCAGCCCAGCCTCTTCCAGGCTATGACAGGCGCGGACGGGCCCGCCCGCTGCGGGAGCCCTGGCCCCGTTTTCAGCTCCGCACAGGATGCTGGGTGTTTTGGTTCTGGGCGGGCGGGCAACAATGGCGGACCCCAGGCGCCTCGAGCCTGTCAGCAGCAATGCCCCTGTGGTTCCGTGGCAAGAGCAGGTATCCCAGAGAGTCAGCGGCTGAGGCAGGCGTCCCAGAGAGTCATAACCCATATGTGTCTCCTGGCATAAGACCTACGCAGATACTGTCTTACTACTCACCTCTAAATCTAGTTGTCTAGTCCGTTCACATTCCAAATCATTATTTCCTATTTGGCTTCCGTTCCGTCTCCTAGTGGAATAATTTCTGGTCCTCCTTTGTTTCTACTAAAGGCAGGTGGACAAGGAATATAATCTATCTGTCGTCCTTTCCACTCCATGCCCCCATCTGTCCAGTACAGAGGTCTCTGACCTGTTCTATGAGAGCTACTTGTGATCACTGAAAATAGTCCAGAGCTACTAATGACTTTGATCCTTGTTGCAGCAGTGTCCACATCAGATACAACTAGAATAGTGACCACACCTTGCAGGATTATAGCAGTGAACACCCAGATGTATGTCACAAATAAAACTAAACTTACATATATACAGTTTCATTCATGATGTTGTGGTTGTCAATATTCTGGATACAATATTTTGATACTCAATATTATGATAGAACATTAATCACCCCCAAGAGTAAGTTGGGTTTACCAACAGTAATGTTAAATAAACCTTTATTAAAATAAAATGCCTCCACATGACTAATGAAATATTACCCACAGCAACCCACTGGCACAAAGGAAAGACCAAAAGCTATAAATCTCCCAAACACACATGAATTATCATTCCAAGAAGTATGTTGAAGAATTTCATTCATTTTGTTTTCAAACATCAGCATATCACTCTCTCACAGTACACAAAACACAGCAAAAACGTCTGTTTCACACACTGCTTGACTGATAGTGTGAGGCTTGATATATCACAAATCTCTATGTAACTTTGTTACTAGAAAGAAGAGACAGGTGGTTATATTGTAAGCCCTGCAGTTTGTCACAGTATGCATTCTGAAGATGTATAGTGCTGCCTTCTTCAGTGTGGCTAGAACTTCTGAATCACAAACTGCTGGGCTGCATTTCAGGGAAGTACTTCCAGGGTACTGGTGAGTTACTAGCAGCCCCTGAGCTACCCATTGGACACCCCTGGTCTAGTAACAATGTGCTACTCCCTTCTGAGTTTAGACCTCAAACATCTACAAAACCAACAACAACCACAACCATGTCTCAGTCCCTGTACTTGAGCCTTTTGAGGACAATCAGTTGGGGCCCGCTCCCAGCCGTAGGCATTGCACAAGGGCTCTTTCCACAGCAAAACAGTACAAAAGTTCTCCAGGCGGCATAAGTGAACCAAGTAATTTCTCAAGAACTGTATCAGTTGCTTCCACTTCAGTAGACACACCATTCTAAGATTACTTTGTTTGGTTCTTTCATCCACCTGTTTCACTCTGTCCTCGAGTATCTTAGACACAGCCTGTAGTTTTGTGCGGTTTAGCTTAGGTCCAGCCATGTCATTTTCAAGATTCTATAACTTCTTTTCTGCAGTTGTGACTCTTTTTGCTACTTTTCTTAAGTCCTGGCGGAACAGGTTTACATCGATCCCGCACTTCTCCTATATTGTCTTCTAGCACTCATCGAGCCTCTCCGATTGCTTGCAGAGTGTCAGATGCTGCCAAGGTTAATGTTTTCCTCACATCTCAGTATGTGGTGGTATGGCCGGGTGTTGCGTTTCAGGTTTTGGCCCATATAGCTAATTTGGTCGTTGCTGTAACGCTTTACTTCTATGCCCCCGTTCATGTCCTTGATGCATTCTGGTTCACACCAGTACTCTATCCCCTCACCTGAGGTGCCCAGTCAAGAGGTACAATTATGCTTTGCTGCAGTCTGGGGTCCTACTCCCTCCTCACTCCACTACCAGACCACAGGTTTCTCCTTTATTTGTGAGCAGGTCTTCCAACTCCCCATTGCCACCCAATGATGTCCCTGGCAGTGGGCACAAAACTCCTTCCTGCAACAAGGGAGGCGGGAAAAGATTTTAACAACCACAGCTTCTTCCCGCCTCTCCACACAGCCTTAGCTTAGGGAGTAAAGGGCTGTATAGGTGTGGCTGCATCCTCTAAGGCCTCAGGTTTACATCTTGGCAGAATAAACGCAGCCTTGTGTTCTTCAGAGAGCAAGGAAACATGTAGTAACTTAAATTGGATAGTAAGAGTATATAAATTCTTTAACAAGAGGCATATGATAAAAAAATCCCTATATTTCAATACCTTGTGATCCCCAGTATCCTAAAGATGTGTACCACTATGCTACCCAGTAAATCTGTGGGAGTCATTGCAATCCCCCGCTACTCACACCACCATGTCTGACTGACCTGAATGAGTTTCTGATTGAAAGCCTGTGACTCGTCCTTCCTCAGCTGTTTTTCTTGGGACAGCTGTTCCTGCAACCCTTGAATGCGGTCATTGGTTTCAGACAGGACCATCTTCAGCTCCTTTATCTGGTCACCAAATGAAAAAAACAGGAAATAGGTAAAGTTGCCAACATAGTATTCATGAAATGGTAGGGCAGCAAATTGGGAATGGCACAAAAACGCAAGCAATGGCATAGCTCCAACAAACCACAACGTATTGTAAGACAACACCACAACAACTAATTATATACAAAATATAACAGTTTTTGTACAACCCTTGAAGGCCAGAAAGGCAGTTTTTTGGTTCTGATAATAGATGTGTATTATAATCCAACTCAGTTGTATTAATTATAGAGACCTCAGGATGAAAAAAGGTTGAGTGGTATAAACTCAGCCTTTTATTCTTCAGCGATCAAAGAAACACTGAGTGACTGAAATTGGATAATAAGAGTATATGAAATCTTTAACTTAAAGCATATTTAGGCTTTCCTGTTTTCAGTTTCTATTTTTGGTAAATTCTGGTGGGCTTTTTTTTCAGTGTTTTCAAGGGATTTCAATACCTTAAAAAAACTGGTTATCAGTGGTTACACATTTTCGAGCCATTAAAAACTACAGAAACAGTGTTTTTCTGGTGTTTATGGAAAGTTTTGCTTTTATTATTGCTTGCTTTCTGCACTGATAGTGCATGGTATATAGACAGTGAAAGTATAGTGTAAAAGAAATCCAAATAGATTTTTGCAAATTAAACTTATTGCATTACACCATACAATACTTCTTCAGTGAGTCTTTGGTCATGTGCGCTCGCTCTTTCCTTTACCATGTAAATGTCTGTGAAAAGGCCCTCTAAACATTGGCACTTGAGATGGGCAACACCAAAACAGCCAATACACAACTTGTTAACTCTGGCCACTGACATAGCTTTCCATGTCAATCATGGTTCACTTGAAGATTGCGATTCTCAGGGCAGGTTCAACAGAATTTGAGCTGCTCTGGGCGTTTATGCCCTCAAAGTTACTGAAGCTGTTAAAAATAAAGCAGTACTTTTGAAATTAAGAAGGAAATTCCTTTTTAAGGAAGGGATCTAGAACAGAGTACCACCGTGAGCTTTCATTGACTCCATATGCCATTGTGGTGAAGGGGCATTTCTTTGCATCATTGCAAGCCATTTCTCATACATTGTAAAATAAAAGTTCCTGAATTGCTCTTCATCATTGCTTTGCTTACCAAGTGGCAAGCCCTCTAACATGGAACATGTTGCAGTGCCAAAGTCACTAAAGGTATCGCCCAGCCTAATCTCAAGGAGATGTTTCACATCTACACCAATTATGCTGAACACTTGGCAGACAAGGGTGTTTTCAGTCTCTAGATTTTTTATTATGTCCATTACAGCAGTTATGTTTTCCTGTAAAAATCAAAGAATGCAGTAGAGTGTACTTTTTTCACATCACTTTTAATATGTGACCAAAGATCCTCACATGTCTTGCCTTTGGCATCATCACTCAGCAAAGATTCTGTAAATGGGTGCCACAAGGATGATATAGCATTCATAGCCCCTTGGACTGAGAACTATCAGCTAAGGGACACAGTTGGGATGACTCTTTCTTTGATGCCACATAAAGCACAAAATAATACATATTTGCATTTTAGTTCCTGTGCATAGGAAAGCAGTGCACCAGAATGGACTAAAAAGTCAATAGCATTCCTCATTAACTCTGAAGCTTGTAAAGATGATTTCAGCATACCATCTAACAAGTGGCAAGGATATCTTGCAGGTTAGCACTTCAGCTCAGGTATCAATTTTGAAAGGTCATCACACAACTTTTTCATATACGTAGCTGAATCACTGCAAATACAAACAATATCACTCCAATCTTTGTTGAAATTGGAAATAACCTTTTTTGCAGAGCATTCCAAGTGACACTGCATTCCATGTTTTTCAAAAGTCTGCTGTCATGTTTTGTGTTGTGTGATTGGTTTTATACTCTTCCGAATATAGAATTCAGGGGTAATAGAATCCCCAAATTTAGTTTTCTAAGTCATATGTAATGAGGAAATAAGAACTCATCTTTGGTATTTTTTGGTATTCTTTTCTTTTTTATTTGAAGTCCTGTGCAGGAAACGAAAGACAGCCGACACGTGTTTAGCCCAGGGGCTAAAAAGCCAGGGCTTTCTCAAGGCAGGAAATTCTCTTAACGGTTGGTGCTGGTTATAGAGTTATGTAAATTGATACTTGTATAGCGCACTACTCACCCGCAAGGGTCTCAAGGCGCTTGTACGAATACCGCTGTGGAACCCATCCTGGCTTTCCCTGTGAGGTGTCCACTCCTGGGCACCCACAAGTTGGAGGCCAGGCATCCTTAGCGTTGTGGGGGCCGTTGTGGAGATTAAGCAAGCTATTGCCCAGAGTTGCAGAGTGGGACTCCATGATTGGAATAGGCACCGACGCGAGAATTATCAGGTCCGTGGGATTTTTGAGCCCAAGACCCGCCGAGGCGGGGTATTGAACCCTGGTCCCGGGCTAGACCTCTGCATCAGGTTCTGCCGCTCTAACCATTGAGACACACTTCTCCACAGGAAAGTGAGCGAGGCACACTTCAGGCGAGGCCCCGGCGGCACAAGGAGATCAGACAAGTCCCAGCAATTTGTCAGGCAAGGCACAATAGAGTCCACTGGTCCTGGGACTCTGGTCAGGGGGCAAGCTCAGTATCAAGCCCATGGAGATAGTTAAGCACCAAATAATCATGTAGCACACAACCAGTAATCACTGGTAAGAGGTAAGTACCACCTACGCAACCCTAACCACCTTAGGAGAATGTCGCGCAGGGAACCAGGACCTCACTAGCAACACCTGTACTAGGAAGAACAACCACCTAAGTATCACTATACATTTAGGCGTGTAAACATGAGAACATTACACATGATGCATCACAACATTCAGAGGTGTAGGAGAAGAAAACACATGATGCATAAACATACATTCAGCGGTGTAAGGAAAGCAACTTTGTACATGATGCATAAAAACACATTCAGAGGTACCAGAACACAGGGTGCGCCAAACATACACACAGTACATTTCCTAGCACCCTAAGAAGCACATAACTCACAACAAAGTCCAGGTTGCGCCACTGCGCCAAAAACCTAACCGTAGCAGCTGCCCACTACTTGCTGGGCAGCTGAGGGACAAGACAGGGCCTAAACGCTGCAGCTGGCACTAAGTGCTGCGCAGCTGGGGAGGGCCAAGTAGGGGCGAAGGAGTGCGTCTCACTCCTAGTCCAAAGAATAAGTACCTAGAAAGAAAGACCTAAACGGTGCAGCTGCCCACTACTTGCTGGGCAGCTGGGAAACAACAAAACTGCGACAGGGCCCTCACTGATCTCAGAAACCAAACTGCGTCCAAATGTTGGAGCCACACAGGCTCTGACACAAAACATGCCCGCAAATGGTTGGAGCCCTCTGGAAGAAGCATGGGGGCACTGGAGCCCTCTGGCTCAGAAAGCATAATGAGGCACAAGTGTGGGCACAAACATGGGCCCCTCTGGAACCCTTTATCAGGAATGCGGCAATGTTGGAGCTACCTAGGCTCTCTAAATAAATAACTAATTTACTCCAGGGAGCCATCTAGGCTCTGACACCGACTGGGGCCTCGTTGGAGCCACCTGGGCTCGGGAAACACACCTGGCCCTTCAAACACCGGAGCCCTATAGGCTCTCAACAAATTAGGGGAGTGCGAGGAGCCACCGTGGCTCCTGAAACAAACATGCCCCCCAAGAATGTGGAACGAACATGGGCATGTGTGAGCCCTCGGGCTCTCAAAATAACGGGGGGGGGGCGCTTCTGGAACCATCCTGCTCCTCAAACAAACAAATGCCCCATCGTTGAGCAGCCCCACTGTCAAGCGGGGGCTGCTTAAGAACACAGGGACTCCAGCGCGTGGGGCCTCAATTTGGGGCTCTCTCCTCCCCCGCCCTCCTCCCATGCAGCTCTACTCACCAGCTGCTTCTCCGGGGCGAGGGGGGTGCACCACGCTTCACCCGTTCCCCCATCTCGGGACCGGGACTTCGGGAGGCAGAGCCCTCGTGGCTCTGGGCGGACTCCTCGGCCGGGGCTCCCTCCATTACATGGGAGCCCCGCAACACAGGTGCTGCGCTTTGCGGGATGCCCCGGGGTTCTCCCCAATTCATGTGAGCCCCGGGCGGCCATCACTCAGCCTGCTTCACTTTCCTGCCAGCGGCGGCGGCCAATCACAGCACGGCAGCGGGCGGGACTTCCTTCGGCAAACCGGAAGTCCCGCCCATCGTCAGGCACTAGAGTGCCTGACTTCCGGTTTGCGGCACGAGAGGGCCGCGCCGGCCGGTGATTGCTAGATCGGCAAATGAGGGGTGGGCACCCTCAGTAGGCAAAATAAACGTAGAAGAGAGGTGGGCACTCGTATAATAAGAAGTTGCAAATAATGACGCAGGGTGGGCACCTGCGCACTCAGGGGCATAAAAGGGGCAGGAGCGCTTCCCTCCTAGGGAAAACGACAGCGCTCTGCCCAGCAAGGAATATACAGCGCTCTCAAGGCGCTGGGGGCATAGATAGCACCAACAGGCCCCCCAGAGATGACCCCTATAGCAAGAAGGGTCCAGCAACACAGGACAAGGTTTCCAGGGTAAAGCAAAGTCTCCAATGATCCTAGGAAAGACAGAGGGGTCCCAAAGAGTCCTCCAGCATCCAGGGGCTGGGCAGGGCCCAGGGAGGCAAGCTTTCCCCTGGGCCCCAGCAGCAGCACGCCCCTGGTAGATTCCAGTCAGAAACAAGAACATTTTGTAAGGGGACACAGCCCCTTTTTATACAGTGAATTCCTTTGTCTCAGGGTGCAGGGTTAGGGAAAAACCAGTCGCAGCTGGTTTTGGAGCACTGTGATGTGCTCAACCACCCTTTCTTTTCACTGGCCAGGCTAGGGACATTAGACGCACCACAGGGGGCGGAGCCAGCATTGTGTGGGGAAAGCCCAGCCCTATTCAGGTCCCAGGTGCACCACTCCCTCACATCACACATGCTAATCTGTCGTGTATTTCTATAGGTTCTGATTCGATCCCCCTATTCCTGACCCTATTCTGGTTAAACTTACTAGCTAGTTAACTAACAGTCAGCCCATGAGGCAAGAAATCCCCCATGATGCAGATACCGTTATCTGACGCAGTCACACTACGGCACAGGAACGTGTTATCTGATTAGGTCATAACGCTTGAGATCTAATTAGACAAGCGACATTCCTCCAGCCCCTGATAAGGCATACGACGTTCTCATAACAAATCAAACCTATGACAACCTGGATAATCCGTGCGGCCATTGTTTTGATTTCACAGAGAACTTTAGTAAAGAATGTGCTAACGAGCAAGTCGTATGACATCTTTATTGACGTACCTATGTCCATCCTTACGTCAATCTCGGCACCTTTAAGGTATAAATATTGCCGACCTTGCCCTATGCAAACACACGCGTGGTGACAAGACGGAGCAGCCATACTTGCCGAAGCCGAGAGCAGAAGCAGACCCCGCAGGCAGCAGCCCCGCCTTCCTGACGCGCTGAGAGACGCGCTGCTATCTCAAGCCGAGAGACCCAGCACCGGCGCTTCTGGGCAGCCCTCGCAGGCAGCCTGGAATATCGAGAGCAGAGAAAGAGATACCATTCCTCATTCATCCTAAATTCCAGGTACAGAACTGAATAACCCCTCCTAGAGAATTCTTTAGTTATTCACTTGGCAAAAACAAACTTAAACTAAACTGTAACTTTCTATTCCCGCCCACGCATTAGACTTAGGTCAGGTACACGGGGTAGGCGTATTTAGAAACACCAGTTGAGTACGTTTAGTCAAATGTATATGTGTATGTAAATATATTTTAATCATTTTAAACATCATATGGCTCAGAAACCATATCAATGTTTTTACAGTATTATTTTATACTATTGCTTCTAATGTATGCACTTTACTTAACTATAAGTATTGCAATAATATCGATCCATTTCTCTTGTACGAGAAAAGAGACTGATCAATAAATAACATCTTTTATTGAACACGCCCGTCTCTTCCTTTTCTCTACATTCTGATGAGACTAAGAATGCACGTACTGACTGAGTAAAATAATTGCCTTGTGCTCACACGACTCTCGAGATTGACTCTTGATTAGGGGAGAGCAAAGTTGTCATGTTCTATGGTTGTCAGAAACTAAATCCCTTCTTGTCTAATCAGGGGAGTTAATCCTTCCTTGAACATTCGAGAAAGTTTCTAGCGAACTCTGAGCTTAGCTGGCAAACCCAAAAATTAAGTCTAGTATCGACAGTAGTAGACCTAGTTAACGTCTGGTCTAGGCCTTTACTGCCGTAGGTACTATTCCAATGCGCAGAGCCTATTGGGAAGATAGGAACTACAATACATGGCGCCCAACGCGTTTGGAAAGGGCGATAAAACTAACGTAAGACATTTAGAGTAACTCAGTCGTGCTTTCTCACTCAGACCCCTTTTCCCAAATACTCCAAAGACGTCTGGAGTGGGTGAAAGGTTATTATATCCTCCAAAACCTCGCAGGAGGGAACTCCTATGTATGGTTCTTGGTCTAGTCAACGTTGAAGGATAAAACAGTTCCAAAATATTGTGCATCTAATCTCTGTTTCCATAAAGAAACCTGATCTGCAAACAAAAATAATACCATCCTGTCAGTAAAATGGGAGACAGCGATGGAGAAAGAGAGGCAATTAGATTAGCTACTGAAATAGCAGATGCTGATGCTACCATGCAAGCAGCAGACGCGGATATAATACTTATTCCGGTCATTAAAAGGAGATCTATAACCTTAAAACTTATAGAAAATGGACTGACACCTAGAGGTGGCACAGTCATATTCGTAATTGAGGCACACGAATATCGGCAGACAGAGGTATACTATACATGGATACATTTTCCAGCAGCAAATGCTGTAACAAAGTACTTCCACTATTACAAAGTAGAGGAACCTCCTGAAACGTACACTCCTTTCGAGGAGGTGGAAGTACCACTCAAATTCCAAGAGCATTTGCTCTTATTTGATGGCGCCCTAATACATAACAATCACATTACAAGGCTCGGTCCTTTAGGAAGACCAGGAGCAACGTGGCCGGTCCTAGCCGGATACACACCACATCCAGACATCGAAAGAATGCCTGCAGCAGAGCTATTAATACAGCTAAAACAACTACTAAAAATTCATAGACAATTAGTTCAGTATGTAATGCGGACTTCAACAATTCAGCCAGCGATTAAAATTCCACAGCTGACCCCTCACCAGGGGAACACAAATAAAATCACACCACAGAACATCCAATCCTGCCTAGGTAAAGTTCCAGCTAAACGGGAACAAATACCATTCTGGTTGGCACAGAAAATTACCCAAATAGAGGCGGTGTTTCCTGACACCACCCCATTAGAAAAACACAGGATTCTGACTATATGTCTCCCAATGGGAATCGCACCACACATTGAGGACTGTGACACTTGGGGTACAGTCTTTGCTTCCATCTATACAAAAACGCACGGTGTTCCATCCATTTCGGTGATACCAGATGTGCTAAAACAAATTCAAGATGAATACGGTCCAGAACCTGCTTTAACTCTCGGTATGAAATTACTGAAAGACTTCAAGCAGGTCTCGGCTATATTACTAGCCAACATAAAGGGTGAAGCAGCAAACGTGGCGATCCGCCAGAGGTTAAAAGAGACAGATATAGCAGACCAACCAGCTGAAATTGCCAGAATCATAGAAAAATCCTATGAAGAACTAGGCAGAGATAGTCTAGGTGGAATACCAGTAAAACCGCAACTGACTACAAGTCCAGAAAAAATATTTTTTAATAATAATTCACCAAAAAAGAACTGGGATGGAAATAAACAATCCAATCCTAAAGAAAAGAAATTCCAGTCCAGAGGAAGGTCTCCTAGGCGAAGAGAGAAATCTCCAAACCCGAGACAAAGGTCACCTCAGAGTGAACCCTCTGGGAATAGATATAACCTTAGAAATATGGATAATATTAAAAAACCTGATAGATATCAAGACATTGATACACGTCCGTCTCAATCTTTTCAGAATTCCTCGCAGAAATCGGAAAGAAGAGGACGATCAGAAGAGCACGCCAAGTCCAAAGACAAGGAACCTGCTCAACTGAAAAAGAAATCACAATTTCCAAAAAAGAAGGTAGCCAGTATCAAGGTAGTTAACAATGCCGAGAATACTGAGGACACAACTGAAAAACGGAGAATGGGCTCAGACAATGCTAGACAGCGCAGCAGAGGTGAGCATAGCTCGCAAAGTCCTTATGAATCATCTGGAGACAGTGGACACGAATGAATACCTTCAAGTGGAAACTGCAGATACCAGAGTTAGCAAGCCCCACAAAATATACGAGATAACATTACGTATAGAGGGAGATAAGACTAGGAAAATAAGGGGACTATTTTGGGATAACCTATCCAAGGGCTATGACATCCTTCTAGCTGAAAAAGACTGGCCACCAGAGTTTGTCAGGGAGTGCCCTCATGGCGAAGAAGTAATTATGCCTGCCTTCTCGAATCAAATACCGATTCATAAAAAATATACACTTGCTAGAAAGTGGGCAGTGGCCTTAGCACCTGCTTTATATAAAAATCATGTAGGATGGGATGAGGATTCTCCTCCTCAAAAAGTCCAGTTAAAATCACAACCTACTGCACAAAGGCAGTACCCAATTAAGCAAGAAGCTAAAAAACAAGTAAATGAAATACTAGATCAGCTAGAATACCAAGGGGTGATTGAAACTTGCACCTCACAAATGAACAATCCTTTGTTTCCGGTCGCCAAACCAGACAACTCATATCGTCTAGTTTTGGATTACCGACACCTTAACACATGTTGCAAAACCTTTGCAGTGCAAAACTCACACAGTGCTGCACTAATGAATAACATAGTGCGCAAAAAAATACAAAACAACCTTGGACATCTCCAATGGATTCTTTTGTCAAAACATAGCACCAGAGAGCAGATATTTAACTGCATTCTCAGTAAATGGCACTCAAAAACAATTCTGTCGGTTAGCCCAGGGGTACAAGAACAGCCCGGGGGTATTCTCAGCGAGAGTAACAGAATTACTACAACTATATGATGATGAAGCATTATCTTATGTCGATGACATTTACTTAACAGATGATGACTTGGAAACTCACTTGAAAAGAGTGAACACCATAATACTTGGTTTCGCTGCAGAGGGTTACAAATTCAACTTCAAAAAGTCCAGAATTGCCCATCTGAAAATCCAGTACGGAGGATATGAATTATCAAGTATTGCCTGGTTAACAGTCTTTTAAGAACTAGAAGAATTAAAAAATCTAAAATATGAAAAAACGTATCCTCTGCCAATCGACATTCTGCCTCTACGACATTACGCCTGTGTAATCTATACAGACGGACATGCTCAACCCTCCGTTTGGGGAGAACATGCATACAATCCCACATGTGAGATTACAAAAGAAGTGTGGCACGGAGGTAAACTAAGACCTCTATTAACAAAATCACACTCAGTAGAAACTAATTCAGAACTACAAACTGAAATATTAGCTTTGAAAATGGCGCTAGATAATGCGGATCGCGAATTCCCGACGCTCATAGTGTCAGATTCATATTTCTGCGTCAAAGCATATAACAAGGATTTGCAGACCTGGATTCAGAACGATTACAAAGATGACACGGATGCACCAATAAAGCAGAGACTGCTCTGGGAACAGGTAGCTCTTTTGAAAAAAGAACTACCAAAGACTCACGTGACACACTCACTGAGTCACCAGCGTGATGGCGTTCACGTTGTAGGGAATTCATTGGCTGAAACAGCCGCAGCGGCAGCCAGTAAACCGGCTCCCGTAGATCGAAAAAAGCGTACATTAAAATACATTGACGGCGAAACATTGCTGGCAGTAAAAACGTCATCAAAAGGCGACTGCTCGGCGTTACCGATCAACTATCCACTCAATTACACATACATCATAGATGCAAACTCCATTCCTTTTGCTCGAATCCCTGGAGTGGGGGATAGAGTGATTCCAAACATGGACAGGAGAAACTTGTTAATCGCAGACGCACACATGGGCGAGGGTCTCAGACACCTTAAATTAAAGGATTCTCTGGAAGAATTACAATCACGGTACTGGTGGCCAGGCATGAGCCTGCACTACACCATGTTTGTAAAAAACTGCCCAAACTGCAACAGAGATCGCAGTGGGGAGAGAAGCAGTTTAATACCTCGTCGTATCAAGGCAGATAACATCACCACTAAAAAGAATGGCTTGCGATTAACATATACAGGCTAGTTCCCACTTATAATGTAGATCCACAACACTCGGCTGACGTCCGGACTGTTATACAAGATTTGCGAGTCTAAATGGCATATACGCTAAGAGCATGCTACGTTCGACCAATTTTTTTTCCTTTTCTCAGGCAATCCAGCCTGGGGGGGGAAAGAATGGCCAAATGAGCACAGCCCAGCGGGAATCTTCTCACTTCCTTCCTGAGGGTATGGGATGGTGTAAAGAAAAAACCAAGACAGAAAGCAATCTATAATAGAAAGGATATTAGGTTCGGGAGCTGGGTGGGTCAAACATCTAATAAGTGTCCAACGTAGTCTAAATAACTTGCCAAGAAATTCTCTGAAGGGATTCAGTCCGTACGAATTATTATTCGGAACTAGGATGTTGATCTCTGACCTTGATAGTCAGACTTCAGTGGTAACAGAAAAAAGCTTTGATGTCAAAGACCGTTTGGCTATTTTGCAGGACTTAAACAAAACAAGAAAAGACCTGAGCAACATACAGTTGAAAGAACAGCCAACGACCACTGAAGAATCACCACCTGTCCCAGCAAGACCTGTCTGGATTCCAAAAGTCGGGGATCTAGTCAGGGAGAAGATCGCGGTAAAGAAGGAATTTGGGCCTTCTTACAGAAAAGCAGTTCCTGTATTGTCTGTCAACGGGACAAGATCAGTTGTACTACCGCCACTTGCTGGAAAAAAGGAGAACCGAGTTGTATCCATCGACCTGGTAAAACCACAACATGTGGCCGATAACAAACAGTAGGCCAAGTGGACTCCCAATAAGTAGCAGAACACCAAGGTTTGCTACCAGTACAGAGGTCCTATCAAAGAGGCTCATCACATTCGAAACGCCTACGGAAGAACAACAAGGACTATGCAACAATGTAATAGAACTTAGACCTCTGAAAACCCAAATAAAGACATTTAGCAGAGACACACCAATCTATACAGAAGTACCAAGTGAAAATGCGAGAAACAAAAATCCTGAACCAATTGGAACAATTGACAGAACTGCATCCGGTTACTTCATCAACTTCGATGATTCCTCTGACGGCTTCAGCGAACAAAAGACACAGCCATCATCAAAATCCTTTAAAGACAAAGCTAAGGAACTTTTGAAACAACTGAAAGAAACATATCTAGTTTCTCCATGGATTGAATTTTGGGTGGGTTTTGGTGCATTTATCCTCATACTTTGGCTCATCATGGTATTTACCTTGGGACGCTTCATTGAGGGAAAATATGCTAAAATGGACACAGCAAGTCAGAACATCAACTTGGTCCTCAAACCACACACATCTTCACACGTCGAGAAAAGAGAACTTTCTTCAGAACTTTCTTCAGCCAACTTCACAGCAATTCCAATATCTGGTGGGGTAGCCTGGGACAACACTGACTATGAAATTTATGGTCCGGTCGAGATCCTGAAATATCCACACCAAATCAAGATCTCCTTGAGTGACTTTGCAAAACCAAACTCATTTGCTGATGATTGGGACTTTGAAAGTATAAACAATATGATGTCTGACTTAGTAATGTCTGCTAAATTTACAAAACATGATTATTTGCAGGGTTCTACAAATTATGACAGCATGTACTGCTATAACCATTATGGTAACCATTTCTTGTATAAATCTGCACAACCTAGAAATGTTTTAAATTTTAATCAATGGGAACATTGTGCTACACCTCCAAAAGGGAGCTCTAGAACCGTGTATGGCAAATATTCATATTTTTCAGGTTTTAACATAACTAATGCTGAAACATTTTATTACAAATTGTCAAACAAGACAGGGATGAAAACCATGATAACCAACACAAAATTGATATATTCAGATTCTTTCTTTGAAAAAATGAATACTTTTGGATTTGATTATTGGGACAAACATGTTGATTTGAAAAGTGTTTGGGGCACAAAAGAATGGCAAGTACAGGGTTTAGAAGCTTTGTTTAGAGCCTGCATGATCCCAGAACAAATGATATTTTTAAATGACACCGTTCAACAAACCACCTGTCTTGGCTTAGCCAAAATCAAAGATTTAAATAACCTGTCTATTCCAAAGCCAACAATGTTTAGCAATAACTCTGAAACAGATGAAGAAATAGACATAAACCATATACTTAACCAAAACAGAACACATCCTGATTGGAAACAATGGTTGATCTGGCCCACAGATACAAATAACTGTCAAGATAGATTCCTGAATAAAACACAGGGTTTCAAAATGTCCAGGCCAGACCCTAGATATCCCCAAAGACATCACCCAGGGATAATAACAACCTACAGTGTGGGCAAATTATGCCTTCAATGGCTACAAACTTCCACACTGCCTGAAATTAAGCAACACCTAACTTTACTTACTGATGGTGCTGACTTGCGTGATTTCATAATGGGACCACGCAAACAGCGTCAAAAGCGTTTCATAGCAGCCTCTGTATATGCAGCATACAATGAGGCCTGGAAGGTTACTCAAATTGAAACAGCAGAAAGAATACGGGAAATTGACCGTATTAATTTGGAAAAATCACTTTCTGTAGTGGACAATGGGTTAATGACTCTGTCCTCCAGAATTTTTTCATTGGACAGCATTGTGTCTTCAGCAATCGATATATTATCGCAAGACTTACTGTTATTACAACATGGTCAGTCACAATTGCGTTCTATTGTACAGCTTGGCTGGACGTTACAAAATCTGCGTTCAGGCTATGTGCCTTGGCGTTTAATCAACACAACGTCACTATTCCAAATCTTTAACCTTACTGATAGACAAATCGGTATGGCTCAGAAGGGTGCTGATTATACAATCTTGAGCATTGAAAAACTAGAAAGATTACCGTTGACAATGTCAGAACGACCTGTCAGTGAATGGATAATCCACGGAATCATAAATATTCCAATCTCAACCTTCAGGTTTCAATACTGCCAAAAATATATACAGGCTGGCATGTACGAGAAATTGGGAAAGGGGTACCTTAAAACAACATGGAACCTGCCCTATTCACATGCATGTGTCAGTAACAAAGGACAGAAAGTGTTTCTTAGTGGCAACAATTGTGCTATGTCACTAAGCGGCACGCTTCTGTGTAACGGTATTAGTTTGCACGGAGCCTGTGAAGGGAATTCATACAACCTTTCATGTCACCAGCAAGGCGCACCTGCAACTGAAATAGAACCATTCTTTCAAAGACTCTATAATGGGAGTTACATTCTTATTGTAGACCGCAGATGCTGTAGTCTTATGCCCGGGACTCCTTATCTCGTCACTACGACGGCGAAGGTCAAGTGCTGTGGACGTTCTTTGTTTCCCAGCTCCTTTCCAGACAGGGAGGCAAGGGCATGGCCCAGTTTGAAAATTACTTCTATTCGAATAGACACTTTAAGCAGAATGAAAACAGTGCTTCTTCAGACGCCTACAAGGCTCACGTCATCTAAAGAAACGTATGATCTACAAGTCGCAAGGACGACTGCAGAGATACATACATTATTATCAACTAATTCCCCCGTACATTTCGCGGAAATCCTGAGCGAAATCTTAAATATTTCTGATACCACTGGGGTCTCAAAGGTATTTAAGACAGTATTTTCGATGGCATTAACACCATTCAAAGCCATACTGGGTATTTTTCCAGACTTCGTCCATTCGATTTTTGGCGGACTTCCCCTGATCCTAGGACTAATTGCAGGAATCCTATTCCTAGTCCTTATTTTTCGTTATGGCAACCCATGTCACAGATCAAACTCTCGCGACAATGGAAGATACGATCCTAGCCATTGGATACCGGGACCGGATATCAAAAATCCTGGGACTATCCCGGCTTAGAGACCTAAACATGACTTGGTTTCTATCATTTCGACCAATGTGGCAAAGGTGTGTTTTACCTGTACTAAGGTGTCTGCTATGCGGAGAAGAATGCGTGTTAGACACCTGTCTGACGCTACAATCGGATGCGCCGGTGGATGCAGATACACTGTTGGTTCCTACCAAGGTTCACGCACTGTGCTGCCCTCAAAGGCTGCCAATTCTGATGACGGCATTCCTGGAATCTTCACCACTGCGATTGAAGAGTAGTGAAGTTCAAGATGAAAGCAGCATCGAACAGGTACGACCTTCTGTCAGCAATGCAAATCAGAATGTCAATGGAGACAATCATGCGCATGAATGCATGGTTACCCCTATTTCCGACTTAGAGGAACTTTCCCATGAAGCTGTTGACAGTTTTTTCGAAAGCCTGAATGATATGATGTTCTCTCCGGAACAGAAATAGAGACTTTTGAGTAAACTCGCACACGGCGTTCCCTGAATTCGGCCTTCAACTTTAAAAATAAAGTCACATGAACAATTACAATCCAGTTCACGGACAGCAACTTTTTTCAGCAAGCCCCTAAAATATTTTTCTATATATTTTTTCCCGGGACACTGATTTTCTGCTTAAAGTAAGAGACTATTCCTAGAGAACTAAGATTTCTATTTTAGATACTTTATAGACTTTATAGACTTTAGCTGCCCGCTGGTATGTTCGCAATAGATTTTATGTGATGAAATGGTTTCGACTTTTTTTCTGTATAGCCATATTAAGAGCCATTTCATGTGTATTTCTCATATACCAACAATCAATAATGCATAACAATGCGTGTTCACTTTTGCATCTAATTCATAGCTTAAGTGCATACAATATATATGACTGCAATTTTTCAGTATATTTGAAAATTTCGAAATGCATTTATGTATTTTGGGGTGGTAAGGTATACACTATACTCTATAGTATGTTGTACTATGTTATACTATGCATAGATTAGTAGATATGACCATAGTTAGCGTGGAGTGGGTGTCGTGTATTTCTATAGGTTCTGATTCGATCCCCCTATTCCTGACCCTATTCTGGTTAAACTTACTAGCTAGTTAACTAACAGTCAGCCCATGAGGCAAGAAATCCCCCATGATGCAGATACCGTTATCTGACGCAGTCACACTACGGCACAGGAACGTGTTATCTGATTAGGTCATAACGCTTGAGATCTAATTAGACAAGCGACATTCCTCCAGCCCCTGATAAGGCATACGACGTTCTCATAACAAATCAAACCTATGACAACCTGGATAATCCGTGCGGCCATTGTTTTGATTTCACAGAGAACTTTAGTAAAGAATGTGCTAACGAGCAAGTCGTATGACATCTTTATTGACGTACCTATGTCCATCCTTACGTCAATCTCGGCACCTTTAAGGTATAAATATTGCCGACCTTGCCCTATGCAAACACACGCGTGGTGACAAGACGGAGCAGCCATACTTGCCGAAGCCGAGAGCAGAAGCAGACCCCGCAGGCAGCAGCCCCGCCTTCCTGACGCGCTGAGAGACGCGCTGCTATCTCAAGCCGAGAGACCCAGCACCGGCGCTTCTGGGCAGCCCTCGCAGGCAGCCTGGAATATCGAGAGCAGAGAAAGAGATACCATTCCTCATTCATCCTAAATTCCAGGTACAGAACTGAATAACCCCTCCTAGAGAATTCTTTAGTTATTCACTTGGCAAAAACAAACTTAAACTAAACTGTAACTTTCTATTCCCGCCCACGCATTAGACTTAGGTCAGGTACACGGGGTAGGCGTATTTAGAAACACCAGTTGAGTACGTTTAGTCAAATGTATATGTGTATGTAAATATATTTTAATCATTTTAAACATCATATGGCTCGGAAACCATATCAATGTTTTTACAGTATTATTTTATACTATTGCTTCTAATGTATGCACTTTACTTAACTATAAGTATTGCAATAATATCGATCCATTTCTCTTGTACGAGAAAAGAGACTGATCAATAAATAACATCTTTTATTGAACACGCCCGTCTCTTCCTTTTCTCTACATTCTGATGAGACTAAGAATGCACGTACTGACTGAGTAAAATAATTGCCTTGTGCTCACACGACTCTCGAGATTGACTCTTGATTAGGGGAGAGCAAAGTTGTCATGTTCTATGGTTGTCAGAAACTAAATCCCTTCTTGTCTAATCAGGGGAGTTAATCCTTCCTTGAACATTCGAGAAAGTTTCTAGCGAACTCTGAGCTTAGCTGGCAAACCCAAAAATTAAGTCTAGTATCGACAGTAGTAGACCTAGTTAACGTCTGGTCTAGGCCTTTACTGCCGTAGGTACTATTCCAATGCGCAGAGCCTATTGGGAAGATAGGAACTACACTACAAATCTCAACACTCACCACCGGAGCAGACCCATCATGACTCATGGAGCCTGGCACCCCATCCAGCTCCAGCCAATCACAAGCCAGCACATTCACTGCACAGACAGGCACACTTCTAGAAGTGGCGCTTCCATATTAGACACAAACACGTTGCACGCGTCATTGCGTAGCATTCAATCACACGAGTCCGCACATACCAGACTCGCGCCTGCACACCCCTTGCATCAGGAACTACTAGGGACACATACATTCCCCATGCATTCCTATGGGAGGGCAGGCCAATCTCACCACACGCACTCAGAGTGCGCACGCACTTTCCACTGGGACACAGTGAAAGTGCGCAGAAACCAAGAAATCACTATAATTATTTAATAATACCAGGCAAAAAGTTCAGGGGTGAACCTGCCAGAAGGGCCAAGTCCAACAGTTATAATATGTTTAAACCTAAAACCGGACAGCCTAAGCATATTGGATAAAAGAGGCATATGATAAAAAAAATCCCTTCAGTTCTATACCTTGTGATGCCCAGTATCCTAAAGATGTGTACCACTCAATGGTCAATAGTAGGTTTTTGAGATTTGAAAGGCTCTCTAGGTGCACAGCCTGAAGACCCCTGAAGGGGACAGTGAGACACTTCAATTGCATTTTTGATTATTTATATCTTACATCGCCCATGTTCAGTAATTTATTAGTTTATCTTTTTTGCATTGAGGGCTTATAGTGCAACTTGGGTAAAACTATCTGTAGGAAAGTAGGATCTGCTTTTATGGTTACCCTCTCTTTTTGCGTGGTGTCAGTATGTTTTTGACTGACTGGGATCCTGCTAATCAGGACCTCAGTGCTTGCTCCTTAAATTGACCGTGCTAAGTACTTCTGTACAGGGGGGCGTGGCCAAGCCGCAGGCAGAGATGGCTGCGTTGCTCTGAAGATCCGCTGGCCACATAGGCAAACATCCTGAAACCCGCAGGTTGGAGTGACCCCAGGGCTCGGAAAATGCTGTCAATAGTTGCGGGCTGAACCCTGAACATCGGAAGCCCTTCATCGCCTGAAAGTGCAGTCTGGAACATAAGACTCGACTAGTGCGGCGGCACAGCCCGTAACCACAAAATGGCGGCGTTCGACTGCCGAAAACAATCCGGAGAGTGAACAAAGGACACGGAGTGATCGGCAGACCTCGGATCACATACAGGGAGGTGAGAGGACAGGGGCGAACTGGTGCGCGTAGGGAGTAAACGCCGGCAAGCACTGAAGAACTTTAGCGGGAGGTCCATAAGCCGCCCGAAAATATACACTCCAGTGCGGCGCGCTGACCCTGGCATCGGGACGCTGAGACGGGACCCGCATGTACGACTATACTCGCAGCTAAAATCAGCGCTGGAAACATACAGTCTGTGAGAGCGAATATGCGCTCAATCTACACAGACTTGGTGCCGGTGTCACTCCCCTGCAGATCCCTCCACCCCCCCCCCCCCCCCCCCCCCCATGTTGAAGACGCCCGTATCACATACATTCATGCCGGAGGTGGATTCGGCATATAATGTTCTACATGCAGCCACACAGTGATCTCCACTGCCACATGAGGTGGATACTCCTACAGTGACCTGTTCCCCTACTACAGGGTGCAAGCTATTAAACAAGGGCACACAAACGTGGGAAGCACTAGCGACATTGACCTGGGGACACTCAGCTGGGTTTGGCCCTGGCAACTCGGAGCCTGGGAGCAAGAGAAATAGCGCTGCATGGCCGAAAACTGTGGGCAGTGTCTTTAACCTATGAGGTCCTGTAGACACATTTGTGGCGACTGCACTCAGCTCTGTACGCATTAGCCTGGGCCTAAATAGTCAGGCGAATCAAGGAATGGGCCGCAAAGACCCGTTTGAAAAAGTAACAGACACAGTGCTAGAACAGCCCAGCGAGAAGGCGGAAGGTGGGCAGAAGACGTCGGCCCCCAAAGACTCTGGAGCACAGATAGGGGCCCTCCTGCAAGAGATGCGAGCTGGTTTCAAGGCGCTGGATGTTCGCTTTGACGCCTTGGATAAAAACATTGCAGATATGGGCGTCAAAATACAGGCACATGATAGACGCCTTGATGCATTTGAGTCCAGAATCTCAGATCTTGAAGACGGTACGGCGCAGACACTCAAACGACTAGCACAGGTTGAAAAAATTCTCAAAGATGTGGCGATCAAGAACAAAGATTTGGAATCCCGCAGCCGCCGCAACAACATACGAATTCTTGGTGTGCCCAAATCAACAGCCACGGGCCGCATGGACACCTTCGTAGAAACGTTCCTCATAGACTTATTTGGTAGGGAGGTGTTCATGGCAGACTTTGTGGTAGAGAGGGCACACCGGTCTCTTGGACCTCGGCCAAATCCTGGATGCCCTCCAAGACCGATAATAGCTTGCGTCATGAACTTTAGAGACCGAGACACTGCACTGCATATGGTACGAGAGCAAGGCAAAACAATATGGCAGGGTTCCAAAATTTCACTATTCCCAGACTTCACTATCATGGTGCAGGAAGCCAGGAAGAAATATAACGGGGTGAAGGCCACCCTGAGAAAAAAACTTGGACTGAAATATGGCATGTTATACCCCGCCAGACTCAGAGTGGACACTAATGGGAGGACCTGCATCTTTGATAACCCTACAGAAGCACAAGAATTCTGCCACAAAATTAAGTCTAACAATGCTCGCACTAATGAGGAACACAGAAACTCCCTCCGCTGAGTGGGTCATACGCCATTATGGAACTCTTCTCTGGAACAGGCCATGGATGAGCTGTCTTACATCTACTATTCGCACCTATGGGTCTAAAATGTACACTTCATTTTAATTTACAATGCCTAATGGCGGACGGGGCATTGTCGCCCCTCCCTTGGTGATCACCGTAAGAATGATATATGTTATGTTTAACCACATTTTACGGAAGACAATTTTGGTAATAATACTGTACGATATGTTCAGTTTTCGTTCAGCAAAGTGGGGTCTGCCCCCTAGGAAGGGCAAGGAGGTTGGGAGCGGGGGTGCGTTTTTTTGGTTGTTGAGATGCGTGAATCAGATAGTTACACACTGGAATACGGTCAGGAAAAATAGAAATGATCAAATAACACTAGTCATAAATAAGAAGTTCAATTTAATATGGCACAAGTAGGACATAATTCTGCCCCCTTGGTACGGTCTGTGGTGACGTGGAATATTAGAGGCCTAAATGACACTCGTAAAAAAAGACAAGTACTGCACTATTTGATACGACATGGGATTGACGTGGCATTTCTACAGGAAACGCATTTATCCAAGATTGATCTGAATCGCTTTGCTTCCAGCTGGGGAACGCACAGATACTTCGCAAACTTTAGTGATTATGCGAGGGGTACCGCCATACTTATACACAAAAAAGTTCCTTTCTGCTTCCACTCCGAGTTGGCAAACAATGAAGGCAGATATATGGTGGTACTTGGCACGTTAGGCAAACAATGAAGGCAGATATATGGTGGTACTTGGCACGTTAATGGGGAACAAAATAGTGTTGGTCTGAGTTTACGTCCCTAATGTAGATTCCCCTGATTTCTATTACTCTCTGCTCTCTTTTCTATTAACGTTGGGCCAGGTCTCCATTTTAATTGGGGGTGATTTCAATGTCACACAAGATCCACCATTAGATAGTACATCTAACGCTTCAGACCCTAAACCCCGAGCACGCAAGGCCTTAACCTCCCTTATGGATCAATTCTCCTTAATGGACGTCAGCCGTATTCACTACCCTAAACACACTGATTACACCCATTATACAGGTCTACACAGTACATGGATATGGATAGATTACTGGTTGGCTTCCCCAGACATACTCGGATGGTGCAACCCCACCCAAACGCTCCCACGTACGTATTCTGATCATTCACCAGTAGTGCTAACCCTGAAGATTCCACGCCCAGAGGGCTTTGAGAGACAATGGAGGTTTCCAAATCGCGCATTAGAGGATGAAGTCTTTCACAATGAACTTCGAGAAGCAATAGAAGAATATTTTGAACTTAATACAGGTTCTGTAGACTCCGCGGCGATGTTATGGGAAGGATTTAAAGCTTATATGAGAGGAGTATGTATATCTAAGCACGCAGGGGTACTTCGAGACTTACATAGAACACTGACACCAATCGAAAAAGAACTTGTGTCACTGGAAGCCAGACTACTCCTAATGCCCAACCCTGAAACTAGCAAGCAGAGACTGTTATCCTTACTGACTATAGAGACACAGCTGACAAAGAGATTCTATATATGGGGAAATATCAAAAAGCTTTGAAATATGGAGAAGGTGAACGCCCGGGAAGGATTTTGGCCCAGATGATTGGACCTCCATATCAAAATGCATACATAGCACAATTACAAACGGACTATGGACATAGGATTACAGACCCGTTAGAAAATCAGGGGGAATTTTTGACACACTTTAAGAAATTATACGCTTCCAAGGTGGGTTCGGACAAGACAGACCAGGAAACTTATCTCGCAGAAGTGCCACTTGTGTACCTGGAAAAATACATGCAATACTTCCTTGTGGAGGCAATATCAGCAACCGATATTGATGAGGCCATTACAGATTTAAAACCATCATCAGCTCCTGGATTGGATGGCTTCACAGGGGCCTTCCATAAAGCCTTCAAAGATGTATTAATTCCGCAACTATTAGAGGTTTATGTCGTGCTTGCAGCCGGGGTCGTGGTTGGCAAGAACAGCAACCAGTTGGTTGGCAAGGCACGCTGCGCACGCGTGAAGATCTAAGCATGCGTATGAGCGCCTTCCCCAGCATTTAGTCCCTCCCTTCCGTTCCAAGAACGCTTCGCGTTGCTTTCCGGTTCCGGGGTCGATTGTTACTGAGTCCGGGTCACGGTGGTGGCGTTCAGCGGGTTCCGTCGGGTTTGCGGCTATCGTCGGTTTGGTTACAGTGAAGGCTTTCTATCCATGTCCAAAGTCCAGGTATTCAATTTCTTTGATCGTGACTTGAGCATTCGTCTGTTTCTTTTGGCTAATAGCGGTTGGTGATTCAAAGGCAGTTTCTTCTTCGAGACGCTTAATGAGATTCGAGTTTCCGATGCTAATCCCTGATACTTAAAGGGATTCGCATTTCTCCTGATTTCTACTTTATATTCCCCACGGACTTTCTGTCCATTGTTTAGTATTGTTTTTGTAATTAGAAAAGATCGTTCTCCCTTTCATTTCAGTTGGGACTAGAGGAGTATCGATTCTAGTCCTAGCTTTTATCTCCCTTTCCTTTTTATTTGGAACTAGAGGAGTATCGATTCTAGTTTCTAAGTTCTACCCTACGCATACACAGGTAGGCCAAGGGATATACCCTTTACATTGTTTAGTCAATTGCAAGCAGAGAGGAAAACCATTCTTGTGGTATTGCAGGGCACACGGAGTAACTTCATTCCTGTTACCAGACCAGTCATCCTTTCCTTTCTATACCAACCTCTACATACCAAACAGTACACATACTTATCACTCTTCCTATATTTTCTCCTACAAGCCAACAAGGATTACATTAACGCCTGTTCTTTGTCCTCATATCTAGGAGACGGTTAACAGAGGTGCATTGGTTCCCCAGGATTGACAGCCACTCCAACTGTGTATGAAGAACCTGTGTTTCCCCTACTCACCTTGTTTTGTTTCCCTGTTTACCCCTTGCGGGCATCACTATTTGTGTCCAGTTATTCTATTCTGGCATATGGTGAACCGGCTAGGGGAAGTTGTGGACTGAGCATCACTTCCGCGGTACTTCCGAGGCAACATCAGCTTCAAGCCTTACAGATTATGCTGAGGCATTAGAAAGACAACTCTTACCCCCTACCTTGCGTGAGGCAGTGATTATCCTACTTCCCAAACCTGGGAAAGATCCTCTGTTGTGTGGGTCATATCACCCGCTCTCTCTACTAAACTTAGATTACAAAATATTGGCTAAAGTCCTCTCCACTAGACTTTCCCTACTGATGGAGTCCATAATATCACCAGCACAATCTGGTTTAGTACCCCACCGCTCAACTGCCTTTAACTTGCGTACCTTATTCAATACCCTACACAGGATAAACCCCGAGATACCAGCAGTTGCAATACTTCTGGACACCGAAAAGGCATTTGATTCTTTGGCATGGCCTTTCATTATCTCTATTATGCACCGTATGGGAATGCCGACCGGGTTTGTGGCCACAACAACTTTAATGTGGCCTATTGAAACGTGCCAAAAAGCGTGCGTGGTACCAACCCAGGGACGACCTATTGGAGGCTAAGGAAAAGTCAAAAGAACAGTGGCATCGTGTGCGTCACTACGTACAACACTAGAAGCAACGATATAAAAAAGATCGTAAAAAAGTATTGGAACTTGGTTTCAGGTGAATTACAGATGACACAAGAACCTTTGCTTGCCTTCAAAAGGGGCAAAAACATAAAAGACACAGTGGTAAAAGCCTTTCTAGAACCCCCGAAACAACCTGATTTAAGAAACTTGCTGAACCTCCCACCTCTGAATGGTCATCACAAATGTGGTAGCTGTAAGGCCTGCGAGTATTGTCAGGAGGGGCCTAGGTTCACCCACAACACCAAAACGTACGAACTTACACACTTTACGAATTGTAATAGCGCACAGGTTATCTATGCCATCACGTGCCCCTGTGCGTTAATTTATATCGGACAGACAAAGCAAAAGGTGAAAGCCCGGGTTCTACAACATATGAGTAGAATCCGTTGCAACACTGTGGGAGCACAACTGGTTGAACATTTTAAGACTCACAATCATGCGCCAGAAGATATCAAGTGGAGGGTCTTAGAGAAAATAATACCTAGCGCAAGAGGCGGTTCCATCTCGAGATCACTCAATTACAAAGAGTGTAGATGGATACACTCTCTGAACACAGTACAGGAAGGATTAAACGAAAGGGAGGAGACTGCCAGGCAAATGGGGCAACTGTAACCGTCCTCCCCCCATCCCCCCTTGGTTCATTAGGATCTTCAGTTAGTCCTGTTACAGCGTAAGGTAATAGATACAGAGAACATGCACGGTCTGACGTTATACACTACTAGTCCAGCATTCGATAGATCGGAATTTGCATGGATGTTATGAATTCAACTGTCAAACTTTTTACCCTAACAGTATGTTAAATACTACCATGTAAATTATGTTGTACGAGCATTTGTAGTGTGATTCCTATATTCCCAATAGGCTCTGCGCATTGGAATAATATAAACAGTAGTGTAGACGTAGGACTGAGGTCGACTAGGTCTCTACTGACTATATTGGACTTAATTAGTTTTGCCAGCTAGCTCAGAGGTCACTAGAAACTTTCTCGAATGTTTAGGAAAGAGTTAACTCTCCCGATTTAGACAAGAAGGGATTAGCTTCTGACAACCGCATAAACATGACAACTTTGCTCCCTCAGAATAAAGAGTGTATCTCTAGAGTCGTGTGAAAACAATAGACAACTATTTCAGTCAGTCAATCGTGCGTACTTAGTTTCACCAGAGTGCAGAGAAATAGAGAGACGAGCGTTTTCAATAAAAGGTGTTATTTATTGAGCAGTCTTCTTTCTCATGCAAGAGAAATGAATTGCCACAGTTGCAATACTTATCATGAAGTAAAGTACGTACAGTAAAAGGAGTATTATGAAATAATACTGTAAAAGCATTGATATGGTTTCTTAGCCATATGATACTTTAAAATGGATAAAATATATACATACATAAAAACATTGACTAACCTACTTAACTGGTGCTTCTAATATACACCTACCCCGGTGCACCTGACCTAAGCCTAATACGTGGGAAGGAGTAAGTAGCAGTTTAAGTTAAGTTGGTTTTTGCCAAGAATCTGAATCAAGAAATCTCTTAAGGGTTTAGTCAGCTCCGTACCTTGGTAATAGAATGTAGGAGGTCTTGTATCTCTCTCAGGACTCGATCTCCCAGCAACCCGCAAGGGTGACTGGAAACACCGGAGCTGGATTTTCTCGGCTGGAGAAAAAGACAGCGTCTTTCTCAGTGCGTCAAAAGGGAGGGTCGTCTTCCTTCGGCTCTCGCATCAGCTGGGCGTCGGGCAAGTAGATAGCCGCTCTGCTCCAAACCACTGTGTGTTTGCTTAAGGCAACGTTGGTATATTTATACCTGAAAGGTGCCGTGTTTGACGTAAGGTTGGACATAAGACGTCACTAAGAACTAACAGTTCTTTCTGGACTCCAGGAGTTCTTGTGCAAATCAAAACAAAAGCAGGGGGAATTCCCGGGCTGCTGGAGGCTTGGTTTGTTTAAAGAACACGTTGTGCTTTCTAGGAGTCTATGAGAGTAGCCTTGCCGTATTTGGACTGCATGGGCTATTGCTAAATATGGATATGATTCTTATGCCTTTATAAGGATACTATTTATTATAACCATATAAGGGCATAAATCGGGAATATCGAATTAGGGTCCTAGATAGAAACACAACACATTAGTCTGTAGATGATGCAGGCATGTGACTTTAGAAGTGTGATAACATGACATAAGGTATATTCTAAATGCACGGTGTCTTTTTACAAGTGCCGAGTTGTGATTTCTGTCAATTCCAAATCATGTTAAATCTCGTTCGAAATGTCTGATTTTCTGCACATAATACATTTTCACATTGGCCTAGATCTAATCACTGAGGGTATTATATGCAAAGACATAATGATTGAGGGTAGTTTACACCATTCCGTGTGTTGCAGGAATTGAATCTGAAGTAAACCTGAGTGTAACCAGGCAACCAGGAACGCGTGGCCGCCTCAGTGACGAGGACGTTCCTTTACGTGCACGGAGACCTTCAGTTGCTTAGCAACGAGAGTTCCGCGTCAATGCGTCCTCGAGGGAAGTTATACCGGCCGGAACCGGCAAACACTTCCGTGAACTGCTGAGCTTGGGTGCGGCGCACAGAGGGATTGTTATCCAGTGCGGATTGCAACTTAACGATCTAAAGCTGTTATTCGAATACCAGGTGAGATCCCCCGCTGCATTTCACGCATCGAGTCAGCAGTCTGACTCTTCTATGAATGCTGATATTAGTGCGTGTTGTTAATGTCTATCTTGAACGGCATACTGATAGCCCCCTTCACCATCTTTTTCAGATCGCTCGAATCAATGCGGCTGATTCTTTAAATAAGGAGTGCCCCAGATACATTCGGGCGGCATGCTGTTTAAATACACGCCCAGCGGTGAAGACTACACAGGGATTCGCCATTTTTAAACGTCAGGGTGAGTCTTGTCTTAATGTTAAACAGTCGGATTAATTTGTAATCCCAAAAACGGTTGACTCAATGAATTATTTTGTTTGAAGCATTATTGCTTATCATGCTTCCTTAATTCAATTCAACAGAATCAAACCTTTTAGAAGCCGGATGGCTCAAATTGAGGGGTGACTACTCCGAACACCCACTGGGTTCCTATTCAAGAAGGGCCCATAGGTGAGTGCGGTATTAACTAGAGTGCTCACTGTGGCTTTTAATTTTAAATTTAATTTGAATTCATTCACGCAAATCCCATCCTGATGGCCTATTCCCTTTGACCAACAGGCACTAACTCACTACTCCATCCTCCTTAGTCCTGAAGAAGACCCGCCCCAGACCCAGAATTAAGGCGTCCTAGGGTCGAAACGTCGACGATATTTCCATCAGCAGACCAGTATAGAACATTCAGTTACTAAGGCCAAGTGAAAGGGCGTACTGAATGATTTACAATTAAATAGGAAAACTGACCTGTGAGTGTGTATAGAAGACATCACAATATCCCCCTTCCCCTTCCCATCACTCACTTGTTGTATATAATTCACTTTTTCACGCGTGTACTATGTCACATTGCACGCACTTTATTTATATGCGCCGTTTGTTACTAAGTAATGATGGATTGTCTTGATTGATTTATCTGTATCATAAACAAAGTATTCATGAATGAAACTCATTCAGAGATTAAAAAGTATATTGTTACTCTGTTCTCCTTTGTATGGGATTTGCTTTTTGTTTTGTTTTTTGATAAATGCTGTTGTTTAATGATTGTACAAAGTAACCTAAAAATAATCTATGTTTAACCAAGAAACGATCTTGAAATAAATGGATATGCATTTTTGAAGTAATCAGCTCACATACCCGACAGAACCACTGTATATACTAAACTGTTCTGCCCAGGTTCTGAGGGATACTGAGTTACCCCATAGTGATTTACAATACGTTTGAGACTGAACAGCACGTTAACTGCTCCCTTCACCCTTTCCGAGGAACAAGGCAGGGATGCCCACTGTCCCCCCGGTTATTCATTCTAGCTATGGACCCATTAATGCGCCATTTCCAAGAAAAACACCTACACCGGGGAATGCAATTCACTACAGGCCCTCTGCGGGTATCGCCATACGCAGATGATACAATACTGTATGTTCGCGACCCACAAAACAACCTTGACCCTCTACTTAGGGAAATTCTGTGCTTTGGCAGGTTCTCTTACGGCAAGTACAAATAGATGGGATCTGGAGTTCCCGTTTGAATGGTGCACGGAATCAGTGAAGTATTTGGGAATACATATACATCTAGACACGGTGCAAATTATCAGACTGAACTACGGACATGCCGGTTCTACAATAGAGACACACATAGATAAATGTCTCAAACTCCCTTTGTCACTAGCAGGCAGAGTGGCCCTTATCAAAATGGTTGTACTACCTACATTTTTATATTTATTTAACAATGTTCCAATTCCCCTGACAAATACTTTTTTTGCAACACTAAATTCTCATTTAACACGACTGGTCTGGGGCAATGGAAATGCAAGGGTTAGATGGCAGATTATGACATTACTCTGACCGGGGGGGGGGGGGGGGGGGGGAGGGGATACGGTGTACCAGACTTGAAACTATATTATTTAGTAGCCCAGTGCAGCTTTGCTCAATCGTGGTATCACCCTGACACCAGAATTCCCTATCTCCGTCCAGAATCAGATTTGGTCCGCCCAGACCCAATGAAATCTGTCTTACCCACAGGTTTTCCCAGGGACCCCAGGGATATCCAACCAGTATCCACGACCAGATGGGCATGGGAAAAACTATGTCGTATCGCCTACACAGCTACATTATATTCCTCAGTATTGCCTCTCCCAAACGCTAGATGGCTTCCTATTATGAGGGAAACATTAATCCAAATTTAATATTACAAAAATATGAGACTTGTTCCCAGATGGTCATGTTTTTGATCCAAGTGACAAATCCAGATTTACCGACCTTACATTCATGGATAGGTTTGCACTCATGAGAATACGATCTGCACTGCGCACTATCACCCCCACTTTCCCGTTAGAACCTCCGCCATTTTCTCCACTTACCATTGTGATATGAAAGTGAGAAAGGAATGCACTTGATATCCAAGCTCTACAGAACTTGTGCAGCGATTATCCCAGTGGCAGATGATAAAATACGACGTGCATGGGAAGAAGATTTAGGATCCCCGATTTCGGATGTACAATGGTCTTTCTGCTGCTCTGTCATCCAAAAAGTCTCAATCAATAGCCATCATAAATTAATACATTTTAAATTTTTAGGGAGGGCATACATGACTCCAGCTAAAGTCCATAGAATTGCTCCATCTAGAGGGGGCGTGGCCTGGCCACGAAGGGAAATGGACGCCTGAAGACGGAGCTCTGCGTGGGATGGACCCCTGACGGGATTCCTCCACATACCTGCATTGCCGGAGCTTTTCTTCCCTGCCCTACTGTTGTCGGACGACATGAGGAGGGGTCTGGTGGTGTTTTGTGGTGGCTGGTACTGACGGTTTCCTCGCACTGTCTTCCGGTGAGGTGACTGCGCAGTTCCACTGTATGCCGCGCTTCCAGCTCCACACATGACGTTAGGCCGCGCCTTCTTTGTTCCACAGGGCCGCGCCTCTTTGCTCCACAAGGCCGCGCTTCCTTGCACATTGGAAACTCCTCGGCTCACATTACGCCTCCTCCTGGTGCTTTTCAGGCGTCACTTCAGCGTTTTCATTATAAGTGGCATTTCTTAAACAGCGCTCTCTGTTTGGCATGCAGCATTTCTTTTTCCCACCGTTTTTCTCTGCTTCACTGGAACTGTGCTTACCAACCACACAATACTATGCTCATTAATATTTGTTGCTGTGCCCCTCACCTCACATGAGCTGGAGCCTGACAATGCTGCATATTGTGGTTATGTATGGGCAATAATAATACCACATATGTTTTTCATTTTTTACACCATTTAGACAGAAGACTTCTCCACGTAACTTTCAACTCATGCTTTCATTGCCTATGATTACAAATGTCTGCAATATATTTATGCATGCTACTATTTCCTTATTTATTTATTGAGGAATTGCAAATATCGCTGAACACTGAGGGTATTAAGTCTTTATTTGCTTTTAATAGCACGGAATGACTTGCATTGCTGGGAGTGTCCCCATATTTCTGACAGGGCCAGTTCTCTCTGTAGTGTCGTCAGAGTGCTTTCACCACCCTCTTTTCAGTCAGTTTGCTACCTTTTTCATAGATAGTGACTCTTAAACACGCAGGTAATTTTTTGCGGGCTTCACTGCTGCTGGAGTTATACTTTCATTATTCTATGCGCGGCATATCAGCTGGCTCTACTCACTACCGTCACAGCTACTACCATGCGCTCTTTGAACATTCTACGCATTTAAGCCTTACTCTCTCATGAATGAAATCTCCTCAAAGTCATAGGCTCTTGCATCATTAACCTGGCACAATCTACATAAGCTTGTTCAGTGAGAAATATTCAAATGTTGCTTACCTTTTGATGCTTTCCTTAACATGTATTTCTTATGAAATTCTCTTATTGTCTTCACATATGATATCTTTGATAAGTTCAGTTTCCAATACTGTTTTATATACTGTATTGCTACTTTTCGCTTTTTGTTGTAAATTGTGCAATTGCTTTTCAACATTGCTTCCTACCACGTTCCTACGTCAATACGTTACTGTAAAGTGTCTATGTAACGCAGCTTACAAATGTCTACTAACCGGAACGGGAGTAAAATACCTAAACAACCACTCTTCACAGAGGTTTTGAAACAGTCTCCAACTATGCCAACGAAAGCGAACTTGTCGCCCTCCACGAATCTGCCCCAAGCTTCGCCTTCTCACAGTGACCAGGTATTAACGGACACTATGCAACGTATATTACAGGAACTTTCTGGGGTTAATCGTCGCTTGGAAGGTATGGATATCACAATTACATCACTGGCTGAAGAAACTAAATCAATTAGGGCAGACCTCACAACTTTTCATACCAGAATTGACAGTCTTGACTCTAAAATTATGGCCATGGTAAATCGCCTGGATTTAGTTCAAGGCTCCAACCAAGATCTTTTCTTTCTGCACAGCAAAATCATTGATTTAGAAGATCGCAGCAGAAGAGATAATGTTCGTTTTTTTGGTTTTCCTGAGAATGTTGAAGGGCATAACACTAAAATGTTTCTCTGTGATACCCTTCCAATTTTGACTGGCATCTCCTTTGCTCCACCTCTTGAACTTCAACAAGCTCGCAGAATTGGCCCTCCACACGCAGGCCCTGCAGCACGTCCGAGACCAATTATTGCCGGTTTTCTTTGCCATGAGCAAGCCCGACAAATATTGAATGCTACTCGTTCACGAGGCTCTCTTCTTTTCAAAGGTCATGTCATTCACATAGCAGCGGATTTTTCTAAGGAGACGAATGAACGACGGAAGGCGTTTTTATCCATGCGGCCTCAATTATGTCAGTTGGATATCAAATATGGATTATTTGACCCTGCACGCTTCCGGATCACTAGAAATGGAGAATCAAAAGATATCCATGATCCTGATCTTCTGCAAAAATTCCTGAATGACATCAACTCACAGGATATGGAAACGCAGTCTTCACATTGTGAACAACTCCAACCATCTTCTTCCTTTTCAACGCAATCGCTGGTGCATGGCCCACGATCATCTAGTAATTGTAGACGAGGTAGAGATTTGAACAGAGTCAATCGTTCCCAGGATGATAAAACTTGGCTGAAGTTTTATCATTTACATTCTGTCTCTACACTCACAAAGGATCCTCAGAGAGACAAATCTAGGTCACCTCTTAAAACTCCTTTGGATGCTGACTGAATAATTCAATGTTATTTAGTGGTCTATTTTTTGTGACTTGATGTACTTCTATTATATCTTGTATTCAATCCAGACATTTCTTCATCAATGTTACCACTAGAATTAATTTGGTTGCCTTTACATGCTATTATATCTATTTATATTGTTAGATAATGTATTGTCAGTTTTGCTTTTCTGCTATAAAGATGTTTATTTACCTATTATCAAATTGTTTGTTGCACGCTTAGACATAGTTTATAGTACCTTTCATGTTTATTCTTCATCCTCCATTTCTTTTAGGGACAATTGAATTCTTTTATTCCTATTTACACTGAATAATCCTTTATTGTTCAATTGTTTACTTCTGTGCTTTGTTGTATCTTTAATCATATCTTGTATTTAACTCTGCTTTCTTTCTCATATTGCAGTATCTGCTCTAATGTTAATACGCAATTTATAATCAGCACTATTTTCTACTTTAAAAAATGCATGTTTCCCTAATACTAAATTGTTTATTACATGTTTAGACATAGTACCTAGCATCTCGCATGCTTTCCCTTCATTATCGGTTCCCTTCCCTTAGAGGTATTAGCATTATTTTATTTAGTACTGCATTTTTATCACTCTCAGTTATCTTAAGGATTGTAGTTAGTATTGATATCCACTTTCTTTATATGTCCAAGTGTTATTAATATGTATAATTCCCCCTCCCTTTCTTTACAATTTGTATGTTTACTTCTTGTCATTAGTTTCTTTGCGAGATATTAGAATAATTCTATCTTTTCCTGAAAACCGCTTACCACTTTATATTGATTAATGCCTATGGTAAGTTTTGATATCCCCTTTCTTTATATGTCCAATAATTTTATAAGTATGCATGTTTTCCTCCCCCCCTCAATCTCCATCCCCATTTTTTATTCCATTCTACAACCTGTTCTATTTTCTTGTATTACTGTATTTTATACTTCTCTAGTCTTAGTTTGTTTATCAGCTGCTAATTTATTTCATTCCTTTGTCTTCGTTTATTTATGGATGTTCATTTTCTTCTTCATACCTCTTCTGTTATGCGCTTTTGCTCTCCCAATTTCTCATTCTTTTGTCATCCCTTATTGCACTCTTCTCTTAATATCTTATTATAGTTTTATCATATTGTAGTTTTGATTGTTCCTATTTCATTGATTTGCAATACAACGTTGTACGTTATGGTTTTGTTATGTGGGAATCTAGGACCCTAGTGTAATTTTCCCGATTCATGCCCATATATAGGTATGATTCATCCAATCTTTATATAGGCATAGGAACCATTGCCTTATTTAGTCTTAGCCTGTGGAGCCCAAATACGGCATAGCTACTTCCACTAAACTCCGCGAATCCACAATGATTTCTTGGAATAACCAGCCTTCAGCAGTCAGGGACTTCCCCCTGCTTGAATACTAATTTATCCTAGAACTCCTGGAGTTTTCAAGGAACTGAGGCACTAGTGACGATATGTCCAATCTTACGTCAAACTCGGCACCTTCAAAGTATAAATATGCCTACATTTGCCCAGTCAAACACATGGTGGTTTAGGAGCAGATCGACTAACTACTTGCCCGACGCCCTGCTGCTGCAAGTGCCGAAGGAAGCCGACCTTCCAACTGACGCACTGAGAAGACGCTGTCTTTTCTCTTGCCGAGAAATCCAGCTCCGGTGTTTCCAGGCTACCCTTGCGGGTTGCTGGGAGATCGAGTCCTGAGAGAGAGATACAAGACCTCTATCATTCTAAAACCAAGGTACAGAGCTGATTAGACCCATGGAGAATTCTTGGAGCAGAAGATTCTTGGCAGAAAATTACTAGACTTAAGCTACACCACCCTTACTCCTCCCTCGTACTAGACTTAGGTTAGGTACACAGGGGTAGGCGTATTTTAGAAGCACCAGTTGAGTACCTTTAGCCACTATTTTATCACTGTATGTATTTTATGCATTTTATGTATTCTATGTTTATGGCTTAGAAACCATATCATGCTCTTACAGTACTATTTTATAATACTATTCGTATTATATGCATTGTACTTCTTAACTAGCATTTCAATTGTAGCAGTGCATTTCTTATCCTTAACCGCTTCCGTGCGGTGCCGATTCCGCCCCTGTGCTGGACATTCCAGAACAGGGTGCGGTCGTGACGGAACCGTTCCGTCATCAGCACAGCTCAGCCGTGACTGATGACGGAACGGTTCCGTCACAAGCATCGAAGGGTCTAAGAAATAAGACTGTTCAATAAATACTTTTATTGAAAACGCCCGTCTCTCTATTTCTGAGCAACTCTGGTGAAACGAAGCATGCACATCTGACTGAGTGAAATAGCCGTCTATTGTTTCTGCGACTTTAGAGATACGTTTCATTCTGGGGAAACAAAGTTGTCATGTTATATGGTTGTCAGAGACTAATCCCTTCTTGTACTTTCGAGAAAGTTTCTAGTGACCTCTGAGCTAGCTGGCACTCACAATTAAGTCTAATATATTCGGAAGACCAAGTCGACATATATTATTCCAATGCGCAGAGCCTATTGGGAATATAGGAACTACACTACAGTTTACTATGGTTATTATAGTACTGCACTGAATATTTGATATTTATGGCATTTTCATATATTCTATATTGTTCTCTACTTATACGATCCATACTTTTCTTCTCTCAGATGGGGTCTTGTCCCATGACGTTGCTTTAGTACGCCCAGGCCCGCGGTTCACAGCCTAGGTTCCCTAACTATCCTCCTATCTTCTTTTTCTATCCACTTTTTCTAATTTCACTACCCTATATATTTCTTCTATCTATTTTTTATTCTTTCCTATACGTAAGGTTTGCATTGCGTTTCCTAAATTACTCACACCCTTTTATTCTTCCTACTTCTTCCTTTCTATTTCTATTCCATCAGTTTCTTGTAATTTCAATACTTTTGTCACTTGATAACCAGAGTAACACCCCTCCCTACTCTTCCCTGTGCCCCTATTCCTCTTCCTTTTCTCTATTCTGTCTTTGAACTCCTTTTTTATTTTTTTTTAACATGTCTCATACTCATTCTCTATCAGTGGCTACATGGAATGTTCACGGTCTTACTCATTATATTAAAAGAAAGAAAGTTCTCTCATACTTACATTCCAAACATGTGGACATAGCGTTACTACAGGAAACACACTTAGATGACATTGAATCTAATAAACTCAGTAGAGATTGGGTTGGGAAGGTTATCCATAGTAGTATCTCCAAAAATGATCCCACCAACCCTAATCCTGTGCGTAAGTGTGAAGTGGCCATTCTTGTCCGAAAGTCACTTCCCTTCACGATTTCCAAGACATGGTCTGAACCGGATGGTCGCTATGTTTTTGCTAAATTATGAATTGGGAACTCTTTCATTTGTCTTGGTTCCATATACGCTCCAATTGGTGCTATAAAACAATTTTTTCTCCATTGAATCGTCTTCTTACAGAGATCAATGCTTCTCAGTACCTTATTGGAGGAGACTGGAATTTGGTTCAAGACCCTATCCTTGAGAAAACGGGCCCATTTGATAGCATCAACGCTGCAGATAGAGCAATCTTGCAAGATATTCTCGCCGACAACAGTCTAGCTGATCATTGGCGGCTTAGTCATCCACAGGATAAGGAGTATACTTTCTTTTCTTCCCTACATGGCACATTTTCTCGTCTATATTATTTTCTTTTATCACACAAGGCAGTCCAATTGGTCACAGATTCAAGAATCTTGGAAGCCGCCACTTCCGAACATTCTCCTGTTCTTATGTCTCTCGATTTGGGTCTATGTAGACCTGGACGAAAGCCATGGAGAATGAGTTTGCAAAAATATAGGACGCCTGGAGGTAAACTTCTTTTGCAATCTCATCTTCAAGATTACCTTACTATTAATGAGAATTCAATCTCTTCCAAGAGAACAGTCTGGGCAGCAGCTAAAGCTACTATTAGAGGACAATGAATGCGCGATGCTGCTCTTATTAACAAAAACAATGCTGCTAAGCAAACATAATTCGAACGAGACATTCAACATTATTCCCACTTGTATATATCTAATCCTACCTTACAGAATCGCAAACTGTTGGAACAAGCACGAATGTCTCTTAATAGTCTTTTTACATCGATGGCCGAATATGCCTTGCAAAAGATGAAAGGGAGAGATTATGAACAAGGAGAAAAAGCTGGTTGACTATTGGCTACACAATTGCGTCACAGGGAGGCTGCTATGGCAATCCCAGCTATTAAATCCATCCACGACAAAATACTTACCAGACCTCAAGAAATAGTTGAGGAATTTGCTTCCTTCTATAGATCTCTCTATTCCCCAAGTGATCAACTAGATCTGAATAAAATGTCCACCTTTTTAGATCAGGTAACTCTTCCACGACTTTCTGATGATGGCAACATTACGAGAGACAAGATTTCTTCGGCTATTACTGCCTTGCCGTATCATAAGGCCCCAGGAGAGGATGGTTTCCCTCCTGAATTTTATAGATGGACCGGTCAGAGTATGATAGATACTTTACATGCTGTGTTTCTAGAAGCTGATAAAGAATCCTCTTTAGGCTCCCTTTCTAATACAGCAATTATAGCTGTCTTGCCCAAACCTGGCAAAGATCCCCTGCTGTGTGGCAGTTACCGGCCTATATCTCTTTTGAACTCTGATATCAAGATACTAGCTAGTATTCTTGCATCCCGTCTTCGCAAAGCCTTACCTTCTTTAATCCATAATTCTCAAGTGGGTTTTGTTCCGGGTCGTTCATCCCGGAATCATCTCTGCACTTTGTCTCACACGTTATGGTCGGCTAAGCATCTGACAGAAGATGCTCTGGCTCTCGCGCTTGATGCTGAAAAAGCATTTGATCGCATTGAATGGGAATATCTCTTTACAATAATGCGACGATTTGGCTTGGGTGACCAATTTATCAATAAAGTATGTTTACTATATGATAGTCCACTAGCTCAAGTCATTTGTGGAGGCTTCTTATCTACCTCCTTTCCTATTCGCAGAGGTACTCGTCAAGGTTGCCCGTTGTCCCCTCTTCTCTTTCTCTTGGCGATGGAACCTCTGGCTGCGGCAATTTCGACAATCTAATGAAGTTGTAGGTGTTCCTCTTCCAATTGGCTATTCCAAAATTTACTTATATGCAGATGATATTCTTTTTACTCTTACTGATCTCCCCCGTTCTCTTCCTGCCCTTCTTCAAATTATTACTAACTTCTCCTCCTTCTCAGGTTATAAAATAAATTGGGATAAAAGTGAAGCATTACCCATTTCAATTGGTACTACGAAGTCAGCAATTTCTGGATTCCCTTTTCATTGGCAACCCTCACGCCTTAAGTACCTAGGAGTATTGATCAATAGAGGTTTGGACAATATGATTATGGATAATTTGACTCCTTTATTTACCCAAATGCAGAGGGACTTTGACAAATGGAAAGCTTTGGGATTATCTCTTTGGGGAAGAGTTCAGGCGGTTAAGATGGTCACTTTACCAAGATTCCTCTATGTTTTAGGTATGCTTCCTCTTCACATTCCTTTAGCTACTCTTAGATCCATTAACTCCAAAATAAAGCTCTTTATTTGGGGTACAGCCAAACCGCGTCTTGCTGTTGCTAAATTAAAAGCCCATCAGCTATAAGGGTGTATGGGTCTTCCCTCTATTGAGCATTATTCACTTGCCCTCCATATTTCTCAACTCTCATTTTTTCTACCCAAATCTAAAGATATTCCACACTGGGTAGCAATTGAATGTTGCCTTTTAACTCAAGATCCGGGATTATCCCTTTTATACGGTACTGGGACTAGTTATTCTGATCCTAAAAATCCTATCTTATCTGCAATGCATAAATCTTGGCAGAGAGGTCATCGCATATTAAGTTCTAACTCGCGAATTCACATTAAAGCTCCCCTGTGGAACAATTCAGCTATTCGTATTGGTGGCCGTACCTTGTCTTAGCCTTTATGGAAGGAGGCTGGCATTTATTCCATAGACCAGCTCCTGCATGATGGAGATTTCAAAATGTTTCCACAACTCTGGGAGGAATTTCAGCTCCCACTTTTGCAATCCTCTAAACACATCCAACTTCAACAAAAATATATTAAAAAACACCTAGGTTCTCCTCCCTGGTTGCTTGAGGTATCTCCCATTTTATCTTATTTACAATTGTGGGGGAATTTCAAAGGAGTGACTTCTGGTCTCCATAAAACGTTTTTACACCCTCTCTTCTCAGAGCCTCTCTCACATTCCCTTCAGATTAAATGGCAATCCCGTTTATCTATTATGTATTCCAACACTCAATGGGATCAAATATTAGAGGGATTACATAAAGGTGTTCGGGAAGCTCGTCTTAAATTCGGTATCTTTAAAATCCTTCATGAATGGCATTGGTCTCCTGTTAAGTTACATCAAGCTAAATTATTATCACATACTTCTTGCTGGAGATGCTCTGCTCCTGGTTGTGACATAACACACATCATTTGCGAATGTTCAGGTACCAGATCCTTCTGGCTCTTTGTGGGGAAGACATTGAACTCTACAATGTCATTAACCTTGCCTCTTACACCTGTCAACATTATTCTACATGATTTTCGTGGTTTCCCAAAACGTTCTAAGCCACAAATTACCCTTCTTCATACTGCATTGGCCACAGCCAAGATTTGCATTTTACGTCACTGGAAATCTCCCTCAGCTCCTTCTCAGGAAGAATGATTTGTAGCAATGATGCAAACGGCCCTACACGAACGCACAATTTACAATCTTCAGGACCAAGCTGCCATTTTTCTTCAAACCTCGTCCCCATTTTTGGAAACTACGGTAGATGATGATTCTACACTTACTCCCTCTTCTACATACGCTACATCTACTTAAATTCATCCCTTCATTGACTTCCCCTACATTATTCTACTCTGGTTATCTTTTCCCTTTCCCTACTCCTACTCCTTTCCCTCTCCTGTTACTCTGGTACTTTCTTACTTTCTTTCTTCCTTTTTCTTTTTCTCTTCCATTCTTCTTATTTTTTCTTCCTGCTTTCTGCTTCTATATTTTCTTTTCTCTTTTCTTTTCATCCACTATGATTTTACATGATAAGCTTAGTCCATATCTTTTTCTATTGTTACTCCATAATAGGTCATAGAATATGTACTGTTAATTTTTATTTTTTTCTCTTCTACTAGGAAGGTATTTTATCACTTTTTAATTTTTTCTTACATTTGATTTCCTGTGAATAAGGTTTATTGTTACATGTATTTATTATTTTTTTAACTTTTATTACTATGATATTTTATCACTTTGATACTTACTATGTATTTTATTGAATAATTCAATAAAAAATGTCAACACAAAAAAAATTGATCAATCTAGATCACATCGCTGCCCAAAACGCAATGCCCCCGGTGCAGATTTCGCCCATTTGGCATGGACCTGCCCACACATATCTGCATTCTGGGTGCTAGTGCATAACGTTACAAGCAAAATGGTGAACATACACGTCACCCCTACCCGAAATCGCATTGTTGGGTTGCGCAATTTTCCCCAAATATCGGTATATTTGCCGCTATTAGCTTATTGTTAGCTAAAAGGGAAGTGGCAATACATTGGGGTGGGAGGAAAGCCCCTACAGAAAAGGGATGGTTGAATAGTCTAGCCCCTTGTTCTATGAACAGCGAGCTATATGCGGCCATGACCCCTCCGGCCTCCAGTCCCAAAGATATATGGGCACCGTTTAGACGCTAACTGAACGCACAACAGGCTGACCCGGCCACGGAGCAAGAACAGGGTATTGTACCTACAGGGATTAGGTAAAATGTAAAGGCATACACGCTGAACCCCTCTTGTTTGCACTATACTGCTCATCTTACCAGGTCTTTGATTGAGTAATGTACTACATGATTTAATATGGTGGAAACTGTCATAATGTGAAATGTTGCTACTAAAGTACTGAATGTGAGGCAGAAGGCACAATGAGAATAATTGATTCACTATGCAAGTCCTTATTGAAAGACTGTGATATATTGATCGTCCAGATAACAAGGCATATGACAATTCTCTTGATGTAATTGGCTGAATACTCATATTGCTTGACATTGTTTGATGTAATGAAGAAAATACTAAATAAAGTTTTAAAAAAAAGAAAAAGTACTTCTGTACATACACAATTGGCTACTGGTGTACCCTTGTAAGCCCCAAGTATATGGTACTAAGGTACCCAAGGCATAGGTACACCCCGGGTCTCCCATGGGCTGCAGCATGTATTTTGCCACCCATGGGAGTCCACTTAAACTGTGACTAGAGGCCTGCCATTGCAGCATCTATGAGTTGGTGCTTGCACCTCTCACAACGGATATATGTTTCCTTATATCTGAGGTCACAGTACTTAAAACCTATAAGTCACCCCTACGGCATGCTCTTCAGTCCTGAGGGTAGGGTGCTTGGTTAGAAGTGTAAGGGTGCCCCTGCATGAGCATGGCACCCCTACAAACCCCAGAGTAAATACTCCTGCCTTTGTAAGTGACGTCAGCCATTCAAATACATATACTGAACACCCGTCATTACGAGATGTCTAACTATAATAAGGCTGCACCGAACCCGCTCATGTTTGGTATCAAACATGTTGGAATCATACCCCAACCCCCATTCCAGTATTGGAAGTATGATCCCATGTACTGAGGGGCTCACTTGGGGTACCCCACTGTACTACTGGCAACAGTCTTTCAGGGTCTAACAGCAAGCATGTGCTGCTGCTGACCACAAACACGATTCTGCCCTACTGCTGCTGAGCCAAGCTCGAGCAGGGGAAGGGCAGAACAATAGGTTTTCTGTCACAGGGAGGTGTGTGTGACCACCTCCTAGACAGGACTTAGTGTATGGGGCTGGGGTAGGGGCAATTGCCAGCGCCAAGAGACTGCTTTGAAGGGCACATTTGGTGACCTCCTTACATACTCCAGTTTGAGCTAGTTCAGAGAGCCTTTGGCTCCTGCTATGGCGTGAAACTGGACGAAGGACATGGAAGTATACTTCCCTCTATCCAGCCCCTCCTCTTAGAGGGACCCTTGAGTCATTCCAAACCTTTCCCAAAGGTACCTAAGGGCTTACCTGTGGGTGGTTCCTTAGATTTGTCATGGGACGAGACTCAAGCCTGAAACCACGTCACTCTTCGCCCGTCTGTACACTTGGAACCGAGACTGCATCAAGGAAAACCCCTGCTGCTCCTTGTCTTGCTGTTCTTCAAGTCTTCTTCGTCGTCTGGGTCTGTACTTCTTCCAAGATCTTCGACAGACCTGTGGTCATCAAGGACACCCAAAGTAATCTCCCTTGGAGTGAAGGAGTCGCTCCTCTGCATCTGCAGGCACCGCAAAAAAGCTGACCGGTCTGCTGCTCTTGATGTCCCACAGACTTCGAAAGTCTCAGTAACACAGGTGGTGGTTCTGCAACTCCCTCGAGGCCTGACCTGTCGTCTCCGCTGCAAATTTGAGGCCTGTATCCCTTGTCTGAACTGCTGGGACTAAACCCTTGTGCACCAAGTCGGGATGTATGACGTTACAACGCATACTTTTACAACGCATACCGTTACAACAAATTTTTTACAACGCAAACACTTTAACAACGCATGCCATTACAACGTAAGTATTGGTAAGTATATAATATTTTTTTTTTTATTAATTGTAATTAATATAATTTAATTAATTAAATTTTTTTTTTACCCTGTACCCCTGTACCCCAAAAACCCAAATTAACCCAGAACCCTAAAAATACCCCTGTACCCCAAAAACCCCAAACTGTCCCTGAACCCTAAAAATACCCCTGTACCCCAAAAACTGAAAACTGTCCCTGAACCCTTAAAATACCCCTGTACCCCAAAAACTGAAAACTGACCCTGAACCCTAAAAATACCCCTGTACCCAAAAACTGAAAACTGACCATGAACCCTAAAAATACCCCTTTACCCAAAAACTGAAAACTGACCCTGAACCCTAAAAATACCCCTTTACCCAAAAACTGAAAACTGACCCTAAACCCTAAAAATACCCCTTTACCCAAAAACTGAAAACTGACCCTGAACCCTAAAAATACCCCTTTACCCCAAAACTGAAAACTGACCCTGAACCCTAAAAATACCCCTTTACCCAAAAACTGAAAACTGACCCTAAACCCTAAAAATACCCCTTTACCCAAAAACTGAAAACTGACCCTGAACCCTAAAAATACCCCTTTACCCAAAAACTGAAAACTGACCCTGAACCCTAAAAATACCCCTTTACCCAAAAACTGAAAACTGACCCTAAACCCTAAAAATACCCCTTTACCCAAAAACTGAAAACGTAAAAAAAAAAAAAAACATAAAATATTAAATATAATTATATACTTACCAATACTTACGTTGTAATGGCATGCGTTGTAAAAGTACTTGCGTTGTAAAAACATGCGTTGTAATGGTATGCGTTGTAAAAGTTTTTGCGTTGTAAAAGTTTCGTTGTAATGGTAGTGCGTTGTAAAAGTTGCGTTGTAAAGGTTGTTTCCCACCACGTCGACTTGTCATTGCCAAGGCTTGTTGGCTCTGTACTCCAGAGATCTTCGGGCTACAAGAAGCTCCAGCATCTCATCCAGTCAAGTACAGCGTTCTCACCACATCGTCTGCACCGTTTGCCTTCCTTCTTGGTGAGCTACTCGAAGTCCTCTTGCGACTCCTGAGCCTTCGGCCTATGGGTCCTCCTGCCGGGTCTTCTCCTTCTTCAGTGGGCTTCCCTGCCTGCTCTGACTCTCATGCTTGTGGTCTACACGTCAGTTGCGGCTACCACAGCTTGTTGGGCCTCACACCGGACGCCAACGCCCTGGTCACCGACATCCGACGTGCACGGCTCCTGGTCTTCCTCGACATCGCCTGGCCCTAACAGCTGCAGCGACGAGGTCACCGTCAACTCGTTCTTAACCATCCAACATCAGTGGGCGTTGCTCTTCCATGCCTCCTGGTCACTCCTGTGCGGCACAGACTCTGTCCCCTCTGCTTGCAGATGCTTCACTTCCAGAACCCACACTTGGATTCCAACAGACTTCTCATCTACTTTTTCAGAGACACTTTTCTCCAAGTCTTCCATTGTCGTCTACGAAGGTATACGATATCTCTTCACCCCTATGCACCTGGCTTTCCTGATGTAGGTAACCTGGTCTTCGAGGCATCCACAGGTGGGGTGGCTCTTCAACCTTTAGTCCTCCAAGGGAATTCTTCGGGGTCCACTCGGAAGGGTCCTTCTTCTGCAAAACTGCAACCGCAACTTCTCCTTTGAATTCCATTGGGCATTCAGCTGTGTTCCCACTCTGCACACAGCCTCATTGTGGTTCCTGGGTATTTGCCTAGGGTGGTTCCTTGGGTACCCAGCTGTAGAAGAGTAGGGTCTGCTTTCCTATGGTCACCCCAATTTTTGCTTTTTGCTTCACTGGTTTTCGACTTAATGTGGCTGTGGGCCTGCTAATCAGACTGCTGTTCTCTCTCTAGATTCATAACCATGTACTATAGGTACATCACCAATTGGGTATTGGGTCACCTTATCAGCCCCTGTACAGTGTACTATAAGTACCCAGGGCATAGGTGCATCCAAGGCCTACCAGGGGCTGCAGCATATCTTTTGCCACCCCAGGCTGGCCATCCAAACAGACACAACTGGCTGATCACTCAGCTGGGGCAAGGTCGTGTAATCACCCTTGCTTAGATATAGTATACCTATATCTGGACACATATATACCTATAAGTCACTCCTATGGCAGGCCTTAACAATCCTGGAGGCAGAGTGCTTGGTTTTATGTGTGGTGGTGCTCTAGCATGAGCTGAGCCTGTCTGCAGCTTTCGGAACCATTTCCTTATAGCTGTTCCAGGGTAGTGCCATACCATATACTCTTAAAGTGCATTATAATCCTCGCGGTTATTGGTAACTTTGGTTTGGCTTTACCAAAACATGTCGTGTAAGGTGTCATACACTTTGGAATACTACCCCCTCGCCAGTTCTGGAGACGGGGGTAGCATTCCACCCTTCTAGAGGGAGAAGACATGTTACTTTACTTAAAACGCGGTTAATCCTAACCAGAGCCCCAGCATCACAAAATGGATGCTGCTGCCCCGACACAAGTCGGGCCTCCTGCTGCTGACCGACACTCCGGCAGGGGAGGCCTGGACAAAAGGTATCCTGTCACAGGGAGGTGTTACACCACCCCAGACAGGAGATAGTGGATTGAGGCAGGCAGGGCGAGTGAAACTAGACACTGCCTGGGGTGCACAAGGCTCCCCATGCATAGCCCAGTTCAAACCAGTGCTGGGACACTCCAGCCCCAGTCCTGGCGCGAAACTGGACAAAGGGAAAGGGGTGTAACCACCCCCTTCCTGGGTCCCACCCATAGGAGGGACCTGGCAGGATATCCAGCCCCTTGATTTGGAATAAAGGTAGGAGCTGTGCTAATGCACATCAGATAATCCTGACTGAAACTTTGAAACTAAACTCTGGACCCTTCGACATCCCACTCGACATGGAAGACTGAAGAATCTCCCTAGTGGTCAAGGAGTGACCACCCTGTGCAAACAGGCACCATCCAGCGCCCAATTGTTTGCTTTGTTGCAGCTCCCGCCAAAGCTCGAGCAACAGAGATCGACAAGAACCAGCTCCCCTGACTTCCAACAGCCCGATCCACAGTCCCAGCAAAGCTGAGACCCGTGGAGGCGACGTGAGGTGTGGGGCCGTCCATCTTGAAAAGACTGCGAAGTGCTGACCGTGCTGCTCCGAGGCACCCTCGAAGCTGTGCATTGGGGTTTGAGAAGCCCCAGCCTCGAGCAGCTCGTGCACCGAAGATCACCCCTCCACACTCACCGAGTGCTGCGTGGGGCCCTTTTGCATTTTCCTGCTCGACTCGTCTGTCCGGTCACTTGCCCGTTGGCTAGTGGTCCCTACGACGACGAATCTTTGAAACTACTCTGCTAGTCTGGTTGCTCCCGACATCGCCTGGTTCCTTCCTGGTTCCATCCTGGTCACTGCCAAGTGACCCAGACTCTGTCCCCTCTGCTTTCAGGTACTCTACATCTTCGATCCAACCTTGGATCCAACCGGACTCTTCTCTCCTGGCCGCCTGCAGCATCTTCATCTCCAGGCTCCATAGATCTCCACAACGAAACCTGACACACTTTGGCACCTATGCACCCGCTTCCTGTGGGTGAGGTAACGATCAAACACCGGTGCTCCTGTAGTGGTTTACACCTCTAGTGTCCTAGTTTAAAGTGGCTTAAATCTATTCCAGTCGGAAGACTTCCAAAACAGTAACTTTGTAACTTTTAAGCGCCATTGACTTTGCATTGGTGTATGCGTGTGCTTTCAGCACTGCACCCGAATCCCACGGGCTACTCCCGTCCTAACTACAGTTAGTCCAGTGTAGTCCCAGCGATTCCCAAGGCCCTAGGCCTTACCATTGTTCGTAAAGTGATACTTATACCACTTGGTTTGAGTGGCCACCGGCCCTATCCATAATTGTGCAACTTTTGTATGTTTAACTGTGCTTTTGTTTAAACGCTTGTGCCTCTGGTCTCATAAAGAGTACAGAGGATTATTCTAGTAATTAATACATATATTTTTATAATATATAACTCGTGTGGTGTCCTTTCATTTGATATTACAGGATTGCATATAGTAAAACAGCTGGCTTCACATGCCCTCTTGAGTTAAGCCTTAGACTGCTTAGTCCATGCTACCCCTGGGATAGCTGGTCTATAAGGTTGATTTTACAACCACCACCATAAGGGATTGTTTGGACTGATACATGGTGCTCACTTGAATAGTGAACATCATACATCAGGCCAACTTTTCACATTGGTGTGCAGCGGTTGGGATTTCAGATCACATTAAGTACCATAGGTACATATAAACAAAGCTTAATATACTTAAGTTCTACTGAACTTAGTAGTTGTAGACCAAAGGGCTTAGCACACCCTGACTACAACTCACTAGCAAGGTTCCAGTAGGAAAACACATAATGTAGGTAAGTGCACCACTTACACCTCACTAGAATCATGTCTGGCACAGGTGAACAATCCAGTTCTCTGCCTGTGACAGGTGACCTTACCAAGGCACCTTCCAGATATGAAAAATTCAGCTTCAGAGACTTGAGTAGCTTGTGCACTACAAGGGGGCTGAAAAGGGTCATAACCCTACCATCCCAATCCTGATAGGAATCTTAGAGACAGATGATCTTGAGAAGTCTAGAGCAGGCCTCTCAGGTAATCCAGGAGAAGGAACGCTCCCCATAGCTGATGATCCCATCACCCCAGAAGTAGAAGATGAGGAGGTTGATGAGAATATAGATTCAGATCAGGGGGATAGCCAGGTACAGGCCAGAAGACTTAGCCAGGCTAATGTCAGTATACATGGGGATGGAGAGGTGAACCACTTTTCCAGACCCAACAGTAGACTGTTCCCAGGCAATAGAAGAGAGATATCCCTTTCCAGGGAATCTAACAATTCTAATGCCTCAAGAACTTCTCAAATGGGAATGACTTCCCCTCAGAGAAAAGAGCATAAGGCTAGGATGAAAGCTGTCCAACTCCAGATAGAGATGGAAGAGATAGCCCTGACCCAAGCTAAACTTGCTTTAGCAAGGGAACAAAAATTGAGTGGGTTAGAATCCACTGGTGGCAGCAATATCCCTAAAGAGAAAGACAGGCCCTATGAACATAGAAACCTGACAAAGATTGTGCCCCCCTATAGGGAAGGGGATGACATCCACAAATGGATAAATGCTCTGGAGAGGGCCTGCATGGTACAGTAGGTCCCCCAAGATCAGTGGGCAGCAATCTTATGGCTCTCCTTTTCTGAGAAAGGGAGAGATAAGCTCCTCACAGTTAGTCCTGGGGATGCTAAAAACTACACTGTCCTGAAGAGTTCTCTTATTGATGGGTTTGGCCTAACCACTGAGCAATACAGGTTGTTGTTCAGAGATACCCAAAAAGCTCAGACTCAGGACTGGACTGATTTTGTTGATTGTGCCACTAAGGCTCTGGAGGGTTGGTTGCTGGGAAGTAAAGTCACAGACTATACAGGATTGTACAATCTAATAATGAGAGAACAGATCCTTAATAATTGCCAGAACCAGTTGTTGCATCAACACCTGATTGACTCAGATCTGACCTCTCCCAAGAATTGGGAAAGAAGGCAGACAAGTGGGTCAGAACCAGGGTTAATCAGAAACCCCAGAACCATGGAAGTGATCAGAAAAAGGCAGACCAGAAGGGTGGAGATCAGAAACAAAAAGACCAGAAGTCTTCTTCAGGCCCCCAAAATACTTCTAATGAGGGGGGGTCACAAACTGGAAAGAAAAAGAAGAAGAATGATGGGCCAAAGAAACCTTGGTGCAATACCTGTAAATCAGTTTCTCACTGGGGTAGTGAGTGCACTAAAAAAAATCCAGCCCCTTCCACTGCAGCCCCTAAGGCACCTGCACCCCCTAGTACAGTTAGCAGTGGTAGTGCAACAACCAACATTATAGTGGGGTTAACCATGGGTACTGAGATGGAGTCTGGCCTAGTCAGAATCCCTACTCAGGCAACTCTGATCTGTGATGTGGACATGGCCATGTCCACTACTATAAGTCCCAATACTTTGGGCAAGTACAGGCAGACGCCTTTGATAAATGATAAGATGGCTCAGGCCTACAGGGACACTTGTGCCAGTGTCACTATGGTGACACCTAACTTTGTGGACCCTGGACAAGTTGTACTAGGTGAAAGTTACCCAGTGACCAATGCTAGCAAGGCCACTACTACACATAGTGTGGCTGTTGTTAACTTCTCCTGGGAGGGGTAACTGGCCTCAAAAAGGTTGTGGTAAGTGCAGACCTCCCAGTTGAGTGTCTTTTGGGCAATGATCTAGAGAACTCAGTATGGTCAGAAGTGGAGTATAGGACTCATGCAGAGATATTAGGTATTTCAGCACATGTCCTTGCTGTAACCAGGTCCCAGGCCAAGAAGTGCCTACCTGAACCTGTGGCGGATCTTGAAACTATAGACCAACCACAACCCAAGAGGAAGAGCAAGAGGGTGAAGCAGTGCCTTCCACCACCTTGCCCCAGGTTGAGGATCAGCCCTCTCAGGAGGATGATTCTGTGATCCAAGAGGAGACTGTCCTAGAAGAGCTTGAACCTGATCAGGTTGAGTTTCTGGGGACAGGGGGACCCTCAAGGGTAGATCTGGGGCAGGCTCAGTTAACTTGCCCTTCCCATGAACCCCTCAGACAGCTAGCTGCTGCTGAGGCTGCTGGGAATGCTCAAGGTGCCCATAAAGTATATTGGGATGATGGACTCCTTTATTCAGAGGCTAGAGACCCCAAGCCTGGTGCTACCAGGAGGCTGGCTATTCCTCTGCAATTTAGGGGTTTCCTTCTCACCTTGGCCCACGAAATTCCCCTAGCAGGACACTTAGGCCAGAACAAGACTTGGGACAGGCTTGCCCCACACTTTCACTGGCCTCACATGTCAGAGAATACAAAGGAGTTTTGTCGCTCCTGTGACATCTGCCAAGCCAGTGGCAAATCAGGTGGCACCACAAAGGCCCCCCTTATACCACTACCTGTGGTGGGGGTACCCTTTGAGAGAGTTGGGATAGACATTGTTGGACCAATGGATCCCCAAACAGCATCTGGGCACAGATTTATCCTGGTGGTAGTGGATCATGCCACCAGGTACCCAGAGGCAATTCCCCGGAGGACCACAACAGCTCCTGTTGTGGCAAGGGCCCTGCTTGGAGTATTCTCCAGAGTGGGCTTTCCAAAGGACGTACTTTAAGACAGAGGTACCAACTTCATGTCTGGATATTTGAAAGCAATGTGGAAAGAGTGTGGTGTTAACTATAAGTTCACCACACCCTACCATCCACAGTGCAATGGGCTTGTTGAAAGGTTCAACAAGACCCTAAAGGGAATGATAAAAGGGTTACCTGAAACGCTTAGGCGAAGATGGGACATCCTTTTACCCTGCCTACTCTTTGCTTACAGAGAGGTCCCACAGAAGGGGGTTGGCTACAGCCCTTTTGAACTTTTGTTTGGCCACCCTGTAAGGGGTCCCTTGTGCCTTGTGAAGGAAAGATGGGAGTTACCTCTCAAAAAGCCTAAACTTGACATAGTGGACTATGTACTTGGTCTCCGCTCCAGGATGGCTGAATACATGGAGAAGGCAACCAAAAATCTTGAGGCCAGTCAAGAATTACAGAAAGCTTGGCATGACCAAAAGGCTGTGCTGAATGAGTACCAGCCAGGACAGAAGGTGTGGGTGTTGGAGCCAGTGGCCCCAGCAGCCCTCCAAGACAAATGGTCTGGACCCCACACCATACTGGAGAAAAAGGGAGAGGTCACCTACTTGGTGGACCTTGGCACCCCTAGGAGCCCCCACAGGGAGATTGAAGGCATATGTGGACAGGGCAGACATGGGCTTGCTCATGGCAACAGATGGGGAACAGGAGGAAGAGAGTGGCCCTCTCCCAGACTTGTTATCCCAGAACCCTGATGATGGTTCAGTGGATGGAGTAGCCTTGGCAGTCAGCCTCTCTGACCAGCAGCAATTGGAATGCAGACAAGTTCTGCAAGCACACAGTCATATGTTTTCTCTCACACCCAGTCAGACTAATTGGTGCACCCATGAGGTGGACACTGGTGACAGTCTGCCTGTGAAGATAAAATCTACAGGCAACCTGACCATGTCAGGGATTGTATAAAGAATGAGGTGCAGAAAATGCTTGAACTTGGAGTGATTGAGCCATCAGAGAGCCCCTGCGCCAGCCCAGTAGTCCCTGTGCCAAAACCTCATACCCAAGATGGAACGAGAGACATGAGGTTCTGTGTGGACTATAGAGGTCTCAATGCTGTCACTAGGACAGATGCTCATCCCATTCCAAGGGCAGATGAGCTCATAGATAAATTGGCTTCTGCCAAATTTCTGAGCACATTTGACTTGACAGCTGGCTATTGGCAAATTAGGTTAGCTGAGGAGTCTAAGGCCAAAACAGCATTCTCAACCCCCAGTGGACATTATCAGTTTGTGGTAATGCCCTTTGGTTTGAAGAATGCACCTGCCACTTTCCAAAGGTTGGTGAATCAAGTCCTTGCTGGGTTGGATGACTTTTGTGCAGCTTATCTAGATGATATTGCTGTCTTCAGCTCCACCTGGGAGGATCACCTGATCCACCTGAAGAAAGTTCTGCAGGCCCTGCAAAAGGCAGGCCTGACTATCAAGGCTACCAAGTGCCAGATAGGGCAGAGCAAGGTTGTGTACCTGGGCCAACTAGTAGGTGGGGGGTCAGGTTCAACCATTGGAGAGCAAGATCCAGACCATACAGGACTGGGCTCCTCCAACTACCCAGACAAAAGTCAGAGCCTTCTTGGGCCTGTATGGGTACTACAGGAAATTTGTAAAGAACTATGGATCCATTGTGACTCCATTAAATGATCTGACATCCAAGAAGATGCCAAAAAAGGTTCAGTGGACAGTTAGCTGTCAAAAGGCATTTGATGACCTGAAGAAGGCCATGTGCTCTGCACCTATCCTAAAGAGTCCTGACTACTCCAAATAGTTCATTGTCCAAACAGATGCTTCTGAGTTGGGGGTGGGAGCTGTGCTTTCACAACTTAATGTAGATGGTCAAGACCAGTCCATTGCTTTTATTGGCAGAAGGCTGACCCCTAGAGTGAAACGTTGGTCAACTATTGAGAGGGAGGCCTTTGCTGTGGTTTGGGCCCTGAAAAAGTTGAGACCATACTTGTTTGGCACTCACTTCAAGATTCAGACAGACCATAAGCCCCTCTTGTGGCTAAATCAGATGAAGGGTGAAAATCCCAAACTGCTGAGGTGGTCCATTTCCCTACAAGGGGTGGACTTTACAGTTGGAGCACAGACCAGCGACTGACCATGGCAATACAGATGGTCTCTCCAGGTACTTCCACTTAGAACATGAAGACTTATCTGGTCAAGGTTAAGTTTAATGTCCCTGCGTTTGGGGGGGGGGTATGTAGGAGAGTAGGGTCTGCTTTCCTATGGTCACCCCAATTTTTGCTTTTTGCTTCCCTGGTTTTCGACTTAATGTGGCTGTGGGCCTGCTAATCAGACCCACAGCCTGCTGTTCTCTCTCTAAATTCATAACCATGTACTATAGGTACATCACCAATTGGGTATTGGGTCACCTTATCAGCCCCTGTACAGTGTACTATAAGTACCCAGGGCATAGGTGCATCCAAGGCCTACCAGGGGCTGCAGCATATCTTTTGCCACCCCTGGCTGGCCATCCAAACAGACACAACTGGCTGATCACTCAGCTGGGGCAAGGTCGTAAAAGCACCCCTTGCTTAGATATAGTATACCTATATCTGAACCTATATCTGGACACATATATACCTATAAGTCACTCCTATGGCAGGCCTTAACAATCCTGGAGGTAGAGTGCTTGGTTTTACGTGAGGTGGTGCTCTAGCATGAGCTGAGCCTGTCTGCAGCTTTCGGAACCATTTCCTTATAGCTGTTCCAGGGTAGTGCCATACCATATACTCTTAAAGTGCATTATAATCCTCGCGGTTATTGCTAACTTTGGTTTGGCTTTACCAAAACATGTCATGTAAGGTCATATACTTTGGAATACTACCCCCTCGCCAGTTCTGGCGACGAGGGTAGCATTCCACCCTTCTAGAGGGAGAATACATGTTACTTTACTTAAAACGCGGTTAATCCTAACCAGAGCCCCAGCATCACAAAATGGATGCTGCTGCCCCGACACAAGTCGGGTCTCCTGCTGCTGACCGACACTCCGGCAGGGGAGGCCTGGACAAAAGGTATCCTGTCACAGGGAGGTGTTACACCACCCCAGACAGGAGATAGTGGATTGAGGCAGGCAGGGCGAGTGAAACTAGACACTGCCTGGGGTGCACAAGGCTCCCCATGCATAGCCCAGTTCAAACCAGTGCTGGGACACTCCAGCCCCAGTCCGGGCGCGAAACTGGACAAAGGGAAAGGGGTGTAACCACCCCCTTCCTGGGTCCCACCCATAGGAGGGACCTGGCAGGATATCCAGCCCCTTGATTTGGAATAAAGGTAGGAGCTGTGCTAATGCACATCAGATAATCCTGCCTGAAACTTTGAAACTAAACTCTGGACCCTTCGACATCCCACTCGACATGGAAGACTGAAGAATCTCCCTAGTGGTCAAGGAGTGACCACCCTGTGCAAACAGGCACCATCCAGCGCCCAATTGTTTGCTTTGTTGCAGCTCCCGCCAAAGCTCGAGCAACAGAGATCGACAAGAACCAGCTTCCCTGACTTCCAACAGCCCGATCCACAGTCCCAGCAAAGCTGAGACCCGTGGAGGCAACGTGAGGTGTGGGGCCGGCCATCTTGAAAAGACTGCGAAGTGCTGACCGTGCAGCTTCCGAGGCACCCTCGAAGCTGTGCATTGGGGTTTGAGAAGCCCCAGCCTCGAGCAGCTCGTGCACCGAAGATCACCCCTCCACACTCACCGAGTGCTGCGTGGGGCCCTTTTGCATTTTCCTGCTCGACTCGTCTGTCCGGTCACTTGCCCGTTGGCTAGTGGTCCCTACGACGACGAATCTTTGAAACTACTCTGCTAGTCTGGTTGCTCCCGACATCGCCTGGTTCCTTCCTGGTTCCATCCTGGTCACTGCCAAGTGACCCAGACTCTGTCCCCTCTGCTTTCAGGTACTCTACATCTTCGATCCAACCTTGGATCCAACCGGACTCTTCTCTCCTGGCCGCCTGCAGCATATTCATCTCCAGGCTCCATAGATCTCCACAACGAAACCTGACACACTTTGGCACCTATGCACCCGCTTCCTGTGGGTGAGGTAACGATCAAACACTGGTGCTCCTGTAGTGGTTTACACCTCTAGTGTCCTAGTTTAAAGTGGCTTAAATCTATTCCAGTCGGAAGACTTCCAAAACAGTAACTTTGTAACTTTTAAGCGCCATTGACTTTGCATTGGTGTATGCGTGTGCTTTCAGCACTGCACCCGAATCCCACGGGCTACTCCCGTCCTAACTACAGTTAGTCCAGTGTAGTCCCAGCGATTCCCAAGGCCCTAGGCCTTACCATTGTTCGTAAAGTGATACTTATACCACTTATTTAGTACATGGTTTGAGTGGCCACCGGCCCTATCCATAATTGTGCAACTTTTGTATGTTTAACTGTGCTTTTGTTTAAACGCTTGTGCCTCTGGTCTCATAAAGAGTACAGAGGATTATGCTAGTAATGAATACATATATTTTTATAATATATAACTCGTGTGGTGTCCTTTCATTTGATATTACAGGATTGCATATAGTAAAACAGCTGGCTTCACATGCCCTCTTGAGTTAAGCCTTAGACTGCTTAGTCCATGCTACCCCTGGGATAGCTGGTCTATAAGGTTGATTTTACAACCACCACCATAAGGGATTGTTTGGACTGATACATGGTGCTCACTTGAATAGTGAACATCATACATCAGGCCAACTTCTCACATTGGTGTGCAGCGGTTGGGATTTCAGATCACATTAAGTACCATAGGTACATATAAACAAAGCTTAATATACTTAAGTTCTACTGAACTTAGTAGTTGTAGACCAAAGGGCTTAGCACACCCTGACTACAACTCACTAGCAAGGTTCCAGTAGGAAAACACATAGTGTAGGTAAGTGCACCACTTACACCTCACTAGAATCATGTCTGGCACAGGTGAACAATCCAGTTCTCTGCCTGTGACAGGTGACCTTACCAAGGCACCTTCCAGATATGAAAAATTCAGCTTCAGAGACTTGAGTAGCTTGTGCACTACAAGGGGGCTGAAAAGGGTCATAACCCTACCATCCCAATCCTAATAGGAATCTTAGAGACAGATGATCTTGAGAAGTCTAGAGCAGGCCTCTCAGGTAATCCAGGAGAAGGAACACTCCCCATAGCTGATGATCCCATCACCCCAGAAGTAGAAGATGAGGAGGTTGATGAGAATATAGATTCAGATCAGGGGGATAGCCAGGTACAGGCCAGAAGACTTAGCCAGGCTAATGTCAGTATACATGGGGATGGAGAGGTGAACCACTTTTCCAGACCTAACAGTAGACTGTTCCCAGGCAATAGAAGAGAGAGATCCCTTTCCAGGGAATCTAACAATTCTAATGCCTCAAGAACTTCTCAAATGGGAATGACTTCCCCTCAGAGAAAAGAGCATAAGGCTAGGATGAAAGCTGTCCAACTCCAGATAGAGATGGAAGAGATAGCCCTGGCCCAAGCTAAACTTGCTTTAGCAAGGGAACAAAAATTGAGTGGGTTAGAATCCACTGGTGGCAGCAATATCCCTAAAGAGAAAGACAGGCCCTATGAACATAGAAACCTGACAAAGATTGTGCCCCCCTATAGGGAAGGGGATGACATCCACAAATGGATAAATGCTCTGGAGAGGGCCTGCATGGTACAGCAGGTCCCCCCAAGATCAGTGGGCAGCAATCTTATGGCTCTCCTTTTCTGAGAAAGGGAGAGATAAGCTCCTCACAGTTAGTCCTGGGGATGCTAAAAACTACACTGTCCTGAAGAGTTCTCTTATTGATGGGTTTGGCCTAACCACTGAGCAATACAGGTTGTTGTTCAGAGATACCCAAAAAGCTCAGACTCAGGACTGGACTGATTTTGTTGATTGTGCCACTAAGGCTCTGGAGGGTTGATTGCTGGGAAGTAAAGTCACAGACTATACAGGATTGTACAATCTAATAATGAGAGAACAGATCCTTAATAATTGCCAGAACCAGTTGTTGCATCAACACCTGATTGACTCAGATCTGACCTCTCCCAAGAATTGGGAAAGAAGGCAGACAAGTGGGTCAGAACCAGGGTTAATCAGAAACCCCAGAACCATGGAAGTGATCAGAAAAAGGCAGACCAGAAGGGTGGAGATCAGAAACAAAAAGACCAGAAGTCTTCTTCAGGCCCCCAAAATACTTCTAATGAGGGGGGTCACAAACTGGAAAGAAAAAGAAGAAGAATGATGGGCCAAAGAAACCTTGGTGCAATACCTGTAAATCAGTTTCTCACTGGGGTAGTGAGTGCACTAAAAAAAATCCAGCCCCTTCCACTGCAGCCCCTAAGGCACCTGCACCCCCTAGTACAGTTAGCAGTGGTAGTGCAACAACCAACATTATAGTGGGGTTAACCATGGGTACTGAGATGGAGTCTGGCCTAGTCAGAATCCCTACTCAGGCAACTCTGATCTGTGATGTGGACATGACCATGTCCACTACTATAAGTCCCAATACTTTGGGCAAGTACAGGCAGACGCCTTTGATAAATGATAAGATGGCTCAGGCCTACAGGGACACTTGTGCCAGTGTCACTATGGTGACACCTAACTTTGTGGACCCTGGACAAGTTGTACTAGGTGAAAGTTACCCAGTGACCAATGCTAGCAAGGCCACTACTACACATAGTGTGGCTGTTGTTAACTTCTCCTGGGAGGGGTAACTGGCCTCAAAAAGGTTGTGGTAAGTGCAGACCTCCCAGTTGAGTGTCTTTTGGGCAATGATCTAGAGAACTCAGTATGGTCAGAAGTGGAGTATAGGACTCATGCAGAGATGTTAGGTATTTCAGCACATGTCCTTGCTGTAACCAGGTCCCAGGCCAAGAAGTGCCTACCTGAACCTGTGGCGGATCTTGAAACTATAGACCAACCACAACCCAAGAGGAAGAGCAAGAGGGTGAAGCAGTGCCTTCCACCACCTTGCCCCAGGTTGAGGATCAGCCCTCTCAGGAGGATGATTCTGTGATCCAAGAGGAGACTGTCCTGGAAGAGCTTGAACCTGATCAGGTTGAGTTTCTGGGGACAGGGGGACCCTCAAGGGTAGATCTGGGGCAGGCTCAGTTAACTTGCCCTTCCCATGAACCCCTCAGACAGCTAGCTGCTGCTGAGGCTGCTGGGAATGCTCAAGGTGCCCATAAAGTATATTGGGATGATGGACTCCTTTATTCAGAGGCTAGAGACCCCAAGCCTGGTGCTACCAGGAGGCTGGCTATTCCTCTGCAATTTAGGGGTTTCCTTCTCACCTTGGCCCACGAAATTCCCCTAGCAGGACACTTAGGCCAGAACAAGACTTGGGACAGGCTTGCCCCACACTTTCACTGGCCTCACATGTCAGAGAATACAAAGGAGTTTTGTCGCTCCTGTGACATCTGCCAAGCCAGTGGCAAATCAGGTGGCACCACAAAGGCCCCCCTTATACCACTACCTGTGGTGGGGGTACCCTTTGAGAGAGTTGGGATAGACATTGTTGGACCAATGGATCCCCAAACAGCATCTGGGCACAGATTTATCCTGGTGGTAGTGGATCATGCCACCAGGTACCCAGAGGCAATTCCCCGGAGGACCACAACAGCTCCTGTTGTGGCAAGGGCCCTGCTTGGAGTATTCTCCAGAGTGGGCTTTCCAAAGGACGTACTTTAAGACAGAGGTACCAACTTCATGTCTGGATATTTGAAAGCAATGTGGAAAGAGTGTGGTGTTAACTATAAGTTCACCACACCCTACCATCCACAGTGCAATGGGCTTGTTGAAAGGTTCAACAAGACCCTAAAGGGAATGATAAAAGGGTTACCTGAAACGCTTAGGCGAAGATGGGACATCCTTTTACCCTGCCTACTCTTTGCTTACAGAGAGGTCCCACAGAAGGGGGTTGGCTACAGCCCTTTTGAACTTTTGTTTGGCCACCCTGTAAGGGGTCCCTTGTGCCTTGTGAAGGAAAGATGGGAGTTACCTCTCAAAAAGCCTAAACTTGACATAGTGGACTATGTACTTGGTCTCCGCTCCAGGATGGCTGAATACATGGAGAAGGCAACCAAAAACCTTGAGGCCAGTCAAGAATTACAGAAAGCTTGGCATGACCAAAAGGCTGTGCTGAATGAGTACCAGCCAGGACAGAAGGTGTGGGTGTTGGAGCCAGTGGCCCCAGCAGCCCTCCAAGACAAATGGTCTGGACCCCACACCATACTGGAGAAAAAGGGAGAGGTCACCTACTTGGTGGACCTTGGCACCCCTAGGAGCCCCCACAGGGAGATTGAAGGCATATGTGGACAGGGCAGACATGGGCTTGCTCATGGCAACAGATGGGGAACAGGAGGAAGAGAGTGGCCCTCTCCCAGACTTGTTATCCCAGAACCCTGATGATGGTTCAGTGGATGGAGTAGCCTTGGCAGTCAGCCTCTCTGACCAGCAGCAATTGGAATGCAGACAAGTTCTGCAAGCACACAGTCATATGTTTTCTCTCACACCCAGTCAGACTAATTGGTGCACCCATGAGGTGGACACTGGTGACAGTCTGCCTGTGAAGAATAAAATCTACAGGCAACCTGACCATGTCAGGGATTGTATAAAGAATGAGGTGCAGAAAATGCTTGAACTTGGAGTGATTGAGCCATCAGAGAGCCCCTGCGCCAGCCCAGTAGTCCCTGTGCCAAAACCTCATACCCAAGATGGAACGAGAGACATGAGGTTCTGTGTGGACTATAGAGGTCTCAATGCTGTCACTAGGACAGATGCTCATCCCATTCCAAGGGCAGATGAGCTCATAGATAAATTGGCTTCTGCCAAATTTCTGAGCACATTTGACTTGACAGCTGGCTATTGGCAAATTAGGTTAGCTGAGGAGTCTAAGGCCAAAACAGCATTCTCAACCCCCAGTGGACATTATCAGTTTGTGGTAATGCCCTTTGGTTTGAAGAATGCACCTGCCACTTTCCAAAGGTTGGTGAATCAAGTCCTTGCTGGGTTGGATGACTTTTGTGCAGCTTATCTAGATGATATTGCTGTCTTCAGCTCCACCTGGGAGGATCACCTGATCCACCTGAAGAAAGTTCTGCAGGCCCTGCAAAAGGCAGGCCTGACTATCAAGGCTACCAAGTGCCAGATAGGGCAGAGCAAGGTTGTGTACCTGGGCCAACTAGTAGGTGGGGGGTCAGGTTCAACCATTGGAGAGCAAGATCCAGACCATACAGGACTGGGCTCCTCCAACTACCCAGACAAAAGTCAGAGCCTTCTTGGGCCTGTATGGGTACTACAGGAAATTTGTAAAGAACTATGGATCCATTGTGACTCCATTAAATGATCTGACATCCAAGAAGATGCCAAAAAAGGTTCAGTGGACAGTTAGCTGTCAAAAGGCATTTGATGACCTGAAGAAGGCCATGTGCTCTGCACCTATCCTAAAGAGTCCTGACTACTCCAAATAGTTCATTGTCCAAACAGATGCTTCTGAGTTGGGGGTGGGAGCTGTGCTTTCACAACTTAATGTAGATGGTCAAGACCAGTCCATTGCTTTTATTGGCAGAAGGCTGACCCCTAGAGTGAAACGTTGGTCAACTATTGAGAGGGAGGCCTTTGCTGTGGTTTGGGCCCTGAAAAAGTTGAGACCATACTTGTTTGGCACTCACTTCAAGATTCAGACAGACCATAAGCCCCTCTTGTGGCTAAATCAGATGAAGGGTGAAAATCCCAAACTGCTGAGGTGGTCCATTTCCCTACAAGGGGTGGACTTTACAGTTGGAGCACAGACCAGCGACTGACAATGGCAATACAGATGGTCTCTCCAGGTACTTCCACTTAGAACATGAAGACTTATCTGGTCAAGGTTAAGTTTAATGTCCCTGCGTTTGGGGGGGGGGGGTATGTAGGAGAGTAGGGTCTGCTTTCCTATGGTCACCCCAATTTTTGCTTTTTGCTTCCCTGGTTTTCGACTTAATGTGGCTGTGGGCCTGCTAATCAGACCCACAGCCTGCTGTTCTCTCTCTAAATTCATAACCATGTACTATAGGTACATCACCAATTGGGTATTGGGTCACCTTATCAGCCCCTGTACAGTGTACTATAAGTACCCAGGGCATAGGTGCATCCAAGGCCTACCAGGGGCTGCAGCATATCTTTTGCCACCCCTGGCTGGCCATCCAAACAGACACAACTGGCTGATCACTCAGCTGGGGCAAGGTCGTAAAAGCACCCCTTGCTTAGATATAGTATACCTATATCTGAACCTATATCTGGACACATATATACCTATAAGTCACTCCTATGGCAGGCCTTAACAATCCTGGAGGTAGAGTACTTGGTTTTATGTGAGGTGGTGCTCTAGCATGAGCTGAGCCTGTCTGCAGCTTTCGGAACCATTTCCTTATAGCTGTTCCAGGGTAGTGCCATACCATATACTCTTAAAGTGCATTATAATCCTCGCGGTTATTGCTAACTTTGGTTTGGCTTTACCAAAACATGTCATGTAAGGTCATATACTTTGGAATACTACCCCCTCGCCAGTTCTGGCGACGAGGGTAGCATTCCACCCTTCTAGAGGGAGAAGACATGTTACTTTACTTAAAACGCGGTTAATCCTAACCAGAGCCCCAGCATCACAAAATGGATGCTGCTGCCCCGACACAAGTCTGGCCTCCTGCTGCTGACCGAAACTCCGGCAGGGGAGGCCTGGACAAAAGGTATCCTGTCACAGGGAGGTGTTACACCACACCAGACAGGAGATAGTGGATTGAGGCAGGCAGGGCGAGTGAAACTAGACACTGCCTGGGGCGCACAAGGCTCCTCATGCATAGCCCAGTTCAAACGGTGCTGGGGCACTCCAGCCCCAATCATGGCGCGAAACTGGACAAAGGGAAAGGGGTGTAACCACCCCCTTTCTGGGTCCCACCCATAGGAGGGACCTAGCAGGATATCCAGCCCCTTGATTTGGAATAAAGGTAGGAGCTGTGCCAATGCACATCAGATAATCCTGACTGAAACTTTGAAATGAAACTCTGGACCCTTTGACATCCCACTCGTATTGGAAGACTGAAGACTCTCCCTTGTGGTCAAGGAGTGACCACCCTGTACAAACAGGCACCATACAGCGCCCAACGGTTTGCTTTGTTGCAGCTCCCGCCGGAGCTCGAGCAACAGAGATCAACAAGAACCAGCTTCCCTGACTTCCAACAGCCCGATCCACAGTCCCAGCAAAGCTGAGATCCGTGGAGGCGACGTGAGGCGTGGGTCCGGCCATCTTGAAAATACTGCGAAGTGCTGATCGTGCAGCTCCTGAGGCACCCTCGAAGCTGTGCATTGGGGTTTGAGAAGCCCCAGCCCCGAGCAGCTCGTGCACCAAAAATCACCCCTCCACACTCACCGAGTGCTGCGTGGGGCCCTTTTGCATTTTCCTGCTCAACGCGTCTGTCTGGTCACTTGCCCGTTGGCTAGTGGTCAGTACGACGATGAATCTTTGAAACTATTCTGCTAGTCTGGTTGCTCCAGACTGGCCCTCGCTCCCCTGAAAAGGAGCCACCTCTCTGACCTTGCTGGTCCGAGTAAGAAGCGATCTTCAAATCCTGCGTGGGTTGCATTTGCCAAGGCCTGTTAACTCCGATCCGGAAGCAGACACCGCCGACAGCGAAAGCCTTTGTGGGACAGCTCGTGATCCACTCCTGGTCATCCTCGATGCCCCAAAGTCCACGTGGCAGCGGAGACAAGCTTCATGACAACTACCTGATTGCGCCCGACATCGCCTGGTTCCTTCCTGGTTCCATCCTGGTCACTGCCAAGTGACCCAGACTCTGTCCCCTCTGCTTTCAGGTACTCTACATCTTCGATCCACCCTTGGATCCAACCGGACTCTTCTCTCCTGGCCGCCTGCAGCATCTTTATCTCCAGGCTCCATAGATCTCCACGACGAAACCGGACACACTTTGGCACCTATGCACCCGCTTCCTGTGGGTGAGGTAACGATCAAACACCGGTGCTCCTGTAGTGGTTTACACCTCTAGTGTCCTAGTTTAAAGTGGCTTAATTCTATTGCAGTCGGAAGACTTCCAAAATAGTAACTTTCAGCACTGCACCCGAATCCCGTGGGCTACTCCCATCCTAACTACAGTTAGTCCAGTGTAGTCCCAGCGATTCCCAAGGCCCTAGGCCTTACCATTGTTCGTAAAGTGATACTTATACCACTTATTTAGTATATGGTTTGAGTGGCCACCAGCCCTATCCATTGTTGTGCAACTTTTGTATGTTTAACTGTGCTTTTGTTTAAACACTTGTGCCTCTGATCTCAAAGAGTACAGAGGATTATTCTAGTAATAAATACATATATTTTTTATAATATATAACTTGTGTGGTGTCCTTTCATTTGATATTACAGGATTGCATATGGTAAAACAGCTGGCTTCACATGCCCTCTTGAGTTAAGCCCAAGACTGCTTAGTCCATGCTACCCCTAGGATAGCTGGTCTATAAGGTTAACTTTACAACCACCACCATAAGGGATTGTTTGGACTGACACAAGGTGCTCACTAGAATAGTGAACATCATACATCAGGCTAACTTCTCACACCAGCTCTTCTGCGTCTTCTAGTCCAAGTCCTGTCCTCTCCTGCAGTTCACATTCCACTTTCTTATTAAATGGTTTGTTCTCTCCCTGGAACCCACAGTATGTTGTGCTACTTCCGTATTGCAATTGTGTGTGTTTGTGTTGATGTCTCCAGGTAGGAGATATACCAATGTGTTAGTGAGTGTTGTGTAATAAATAGAAGTATTTTTATAAACACTGCCTAGGTTATTTTTTAACAAACACGACAAGATTAAACTGGTAGAAGAAGCTGCTTAATACCCCTTTAAGATAAGCCTGCTTTATTTATTTATTTTGGTGCTTGTATAGCGCAGGAATTCGATCTCCAAGGAGATATCTCCGCGCTTTGTTTTTCCGCTGGTAGAGCCAAGAACCAAGTATCTGTATGGAAATGCAAGAGTTACTGAGTAGAGAATAGATACGTCTTCAGGCATTTCCTAAATGCAAAAAGATTGGGATTTAGTCTGAGAGTGGTGGGTATTGAATTCCAGAGGGCAGGGCCCTTATATGAAAGGGCTCGACCTCCCTGTCTTTCTCTTTTAATCCTAGGGATCTGAAGCAGAGCTTGGTTTTCTGATCGTAGGTTTCTCCCAGGTTGGTAAAGTTTAAAGATTTCAGTCAGATATCTGGGACCAATTCCATACAGGCATTTATGGATGGTACAACATATCTTAAACTGTACCCTTAAACGAATAGGGAGCCAGTGTAGTTTATTTAGTAAGGGGCGAGAGGGCGTTCTGGCAGGGGCATTGAGAATTAGCCTGGCAGCTGTATTTTGTACTACCTGAAGCCTCCTTATCTGTTCCCATTGAGAATTAGCCTGGCAGCTGTATTTTGTACTACCTGAAGCCTCCTTATCTGTTCCTCATTAGCAGACACCAATAATCCATTACAGTAATCTAATCTGCTAATTACCAGCATCTGCACTAGTGTTTTCCGATGATGATCCGCTAGGTAGGGAAAAACCCTTCTGAGTAGGCCGATCACTCTCAAACAGGTCCCTGTGACCTGTATGGCGTGGTCTTTAAGCACCAATGACTGGTCAAGTTTGACACCCAGATTTTTTACGCTTTCCTTTGGACACGGAGCTATACCCAGTTCCGGAGGCCACCACTCAGGTGACCAGAGGAGTGGGGCATCTCCAAAGAGCATGACCTCCGTCTTACCCACATTGCATTGTAGGCAGTTGGAGGTCATCCATCCAGCTGTCGCTCTCATTCCGGCAGCAAAAGAGTTCTTAACTGCAGGGGTCATATTTTGGAATGGGAATAATAGCTGGGTGTCGTCAGTGTAGGATATAGGTGTGAACCCATATTCCCTAACAATATTCGCCAGGGGGGCCACAAACACATTAAACAATGTGGGGCTTAGGCATGAGCCCTGTGGAACCCCCTTTGTGAGCTCCCTAAAGATGGAATAATGGGAGCCCAGGCGAACATTTTGATGGCGATTGGAAATAAAACTTTTTAGCCATGATAGGGCCATTCCATCCACTCGTATCCCCTCCAGACGACTTACCAGGGTGTCATGAGACACCGTGTCGAAAGCAGCGGACAAATCTAATAGCACCAGAATCATTGAGCCTCCCCTATCCTGTGCCATCCGGATGGTATTGGTCACAGAGAGGAGGGCTGACTCGGTGCTATGATTTGGCCTGAACCCAGATTGAGAAGGGTCCAGGCCGTCCGCTGCTTCGATGAATTTAGAAAGATGAGAGTTAGTGTCTCTCAGTCATCTTACTCAGCTGGGGTAGGAGGGATATAGGTCGTAAATTACTAAGTTCTGACCAGGGTAACGCGGTGTTTTTGCGTATTGGGTTCACTACTGCCCTTTTCCAGTCCTTGGGAATCTTTCCTTCTTTAAGAGAGAGATTAATGAGTGTTTTGAGGCTCGGCGCTAATATACTACCCAGGGGAGCTATCTTTTTGGCAGGTAGTAGGTCAATAGGTGAGCCTGATTTAATTAAGTTGAGTAAAGTATTTACTTCAGTTAGACTGATCTCTGGGATCGTGGTCAGAGTGGATCTATTTAATCTACTTTTCGTTGACTCATGGCTAGGGATGTTGATGGCATCCCTATTATTTGATGCCTTAGTAATTTTTTCATAAATTAAATCAATTTTATTTTCAAAAAATACAGAGACCTCATCACATAGGTTCTGACTAAGGTCAGCTTCCCACAGCTACCACTTTGAGAGCTTTTTATGGTTATCAAAAACCCCTAAACTCACCATAATGGTTGCCTGGATTAGTGTAAGGTGCATCACTTAAATTAGAGTGCACTATATACTAATCCAGCCTCCTACATTATTACAATGCTATATTTTTAAATTTTAACTATACAACAGAAAGTAGCAAAATGCATTACATAGCCATATTTGCCAAACCTGCATTTAGGTGGTAGGCCACTGCTTTTTTGGAAACCCAGCATCCTACAGATTAATGATGATCATTCTGTGGCTTTTGACAAGATTGAGTGTTGAGAGTAAGCAACAGTATTATTCATAAAGTGTGAAATGCCAATACTTCTAATGTTATGGCTACCAGGACTCTGAATCTGACAGACCCCCTAGTACCAAATCCAATTTCTCATACCAATTTGTTCAACCTTACGCGCTGGCACCTCATACTGGTGCTGCATGAGGAAGAACAGCCCAGGATCTCCTCATCCGGCTTCTGTTGCCTGGAGGTATCCTTCCTCCTGTATCTGACCCAGGCAGAATCTGTTTTCCTCTGTCAGTTAGGACCTAATGAAAGCTAATGCTTTGCCCGGAAAGAAATGTATGGCAAGTTATTTTAAGAAATACAGAATGCTGTCCTTCTGTTTCAATTGTACTTGTCTCATAACTCAAGGTCTTCTATATCTCTCTGGCTAGTGTGGATCCAGGGTCTGTCAGCTGCAGTGGAACAGTTATTGTGCTTGTTTACTCTGGAATTAAATATACCCCTGATCCAGACCAGTTTCTCACAGGACTTGGGCGAAAAGTGTGACCTGTGCTATCTCCTTGAAGGACACTGTCGATCGTTTTAAACAAGCACTGGCAAAACCAATAGGTCTCACCTTTATAGTGTTTGTGCAGATCAGGTAGCTTTCCCACTGTTTGTCTCTAAAGTATTGTTAAAAAAATGTAAAGAAACTTCTAGCGGAGATGCGTCTCCCAGTGCTAGCGGACGATGATAGAGTCGATAGATCGGGATCTCACGAAAGAAGAAATAGTGGAATCTATACAGGACGTGCAGGGGGGGGAAGGCACCGGGCCCAATGGCTCACTTGTGGAACTTTTCAAATGCACCGCCAACACGGTAGCCCCATATCTCCTAGCCATGTTCAACAAGGCAAGGGACGGTGGGTTGCAGCTACTTGATCGGCGAACTGCAACGACACTTGTGATCCCCAAAGCCGGTAAGCCGACGGACCAGTGTGTTTCGTATCGACAGATCTCGTTGCTAAACCTTGAAGTCAAAATTCTGGCTAAAGTTTTGGTCAATAGACTTCTGGTGCCCATTCTGACTCTGATCCACCCGGATCAGTCAGGCTTCATGTCTCGCCGAAGCACCAGACTCAACCTACGACGACTGTATGGGGTCATGGATCTAGTTAAAACCAATACGGGGGTGGAGGCAGCCCTGCTGTCACTGGACGCTCGGAGGGCGTTTGACAGCATAGAATGGAACTATCTATTCCAGGTCTTGAAGAGATTCGGCTTTGGACCACGGTTCATCTCATGGATTCAGTTGCTATATACTCAACCTATGGCAAGGGTTTGTGTCAATGGCGCTGTGTCTCGTTCCTTCACTCTGCGAAAGGGCACAAGACAGGGATGCCCTTTTCGCCGATTCTGTTTGCACTGGCGCTCGAGCCTTTTGGCTGCGTGGGTCAGAGGGGATCCGACTGTATCAGGCATACGGGGGGCAACCAGTGGGAGGAGAAGATATCATTGTATGCAGACGACATCCTCTTTTATGATCCAGATTTTCGGGTTGTTCCAGGGGTACTCTGGGTATCGGATTAACTGGGACAAGTTCCTTTTATATATGCTGTCGGACGGGCCACCGGCAGACCTGGGCGCTGACTCCAAACTCCAGACTAGGACTAGTTTTGAAATTCCTGGGCATTCTGATGTAAAAATCTGCGGCAGCGTTCATAATAGGGAATCTAAAGCCACAGCTGGATCGTTTGAAGAGAGACGTTGCGCACTGGAGGAAACTACCAATCTCCCTGAGGGACGTGCAGTGCTCTTCAAGATGATGTCTCTACCTCAGATACTATATGTCCTACAAATTACCCCCTGTCAAGAACCAGAGAAATTCTTTAGGGACACAGATAATGAGTTAAGAACGTTACTGTGGGATGGGGAGGGGCACGGATAGCACTAGCCAAACTGCAGATAGGGGTGTACGAGGGGGGTTTGGCCATACCTGACCTTCAAAAGTACTACTGGGCCTCACAACTCATGGTCATTATTGATTGGGTCTTTGCAGACAGGAATGACCCGGCATATAGAGTGGATCACTGGACAATGGGGGCAGAAGGTTATCTAGGCGTACTTTATAGACGGGGAAGACGGGACAGACTAGCCCCACATACCCAACTAGTACAAAATGCTTGGATTAAGGCCAGCCATTTTCTGGGCTGGACGGGACGGCTGACGGACCAGACTCCTTTATGGTTGTAAGTATGTGAACATGCAATATGTGGAAACACCACCAACTCTAAAATCTGAACTTCAGCTATATACCAGCAAAAATATCCCTCTTGCTGGTGCGCTTACAGACAAACTGGGAGGGTTGAGGAACACCGCAACAGTGTGTGGGGGCAGATATTTGGGGTGCAAGGGGCAGCACATGAAAAAGAGCTAAAACACTCATGCACTACACGGAATAGTGAATAAAAAAAGGACGCCAGTCGCAAAGTTCTCAAAGAGGCTATACTCCAGGGGAGGGGTTCACACAAGAAGAGGAAGGCAAGCCATAGAATAAGAAGCCAGTAAATAAAGACAATAAAGCCAAGCAATGTTACGGAATGGGCGAGCCATACGCCCACTTTAAGCTCACAATAGGTTTTCTACAACCTGTGCTGTTTGGTAGGGAAGAAGATCTAAACACTCTAATCATAAGGGAGTTGTGGGGTGCACTGCAAGGTAAGTGTAAATTAAGGGCAAAGGTGGGAAAAGAAATTATTAGCTAACTGCTTGTAAAATACATGCGCCATTGGATATCTCATACTTTCCGCTAAGAAGAACATAATTCTAGGGGTATCTATGAATGAAAACAATATTCCGCTAGTAAGAAATATTTATGCAAAGGTAACACAAAGAATTGTAATAGGACCCTCCAACATCGAAATGGTGGCCGTGGATAAAGTGCATTAGTCTATTTCCCTGTAAGAAGTCTCATTATTGCTAAATGCACCTGGCATCATGGGTGGCACCTACAAACAGTTCAGGCTTTAGCCAAAAAGACATTGCATTCTAGTTCCTCTAAACTTGGATTCAAAATGCAAGCATGAAAAATGTGTTAGCTAAAAAGTTAGGACTACACATAACAGAAAGACTATTCAAATATGCATCTACACCGAAGTAAATATTCCCGTAACAATCAATGAGAATCCTGGATTTGGGCATTCAAAATACGTGAGTCAGACTGCATATGTGTAATTACAATGCAAGGTTTGTGACCTGACAAGATCAAGTGATACCATTCCGGGTTCTGACGACAAAGATTAAATATACAGTCCACCTGTGCTTATGATAGCAGCTTCGGACAGCAGGGCAAGGTCTTTCACCCTGCGCAGTCACGAGACTTCAAATCCAGAAGAGCGGTAGCAGCAAATTGAGAATTTTTAGACTAGCAAACTGGTCACCCGTGTGCTAGCACGGAGACTTACATGAGGAAACAGTCTACTGAGGTGCACAGCAGTTATCAAGAGTTATCCACTGAAAACAAAACCCTCCACAGGAAGGGGGAAAGTGTCACCTGCCTAAGAATAGATAAGAGCGCACAGCGTCTCTCAATGGCTAAAGATGGGTCTCTAATACGGGGAGGGGAATCAAATGCACAACTAAACTTCAAAAGAAGTACTTAATAAACGCGCTCACCGTTAATGATACAAAAAGGATTTAATGAGTTCAGAATGCAACAATTTCAGAAATATGTTATGCATTGTGCTTGTTTTAAATGTACATGAAAATTAAAGCAAAGCAATTAACAATAACATTAATGTATTAAGTCCGAGTAAATTCATACAAGAACAAATATACATTACATATGACTCCCCCAACAGGATGAATTGCGGCAACAGAATTAAAACATCCTCATACTAGTTGCATTGAAACACAACCTAAACAATGAGGCACACCGTAAACACATTCGTACTACGACTCATTTTAATACTCCAGGGGAAATCACAAAAAACAATGCCTCATGGCACACCTTTTGCCAATCTCTCAACAAAAAATCTTTAACACTCTTTAAGCAATCAACCCCTCCAATCACTTCTCTGACCCCCTGCCTCCTACCCTATTTAAAACGCTAAAAACAACTATCCTACCACATGGGCATAAATTGTAAACGCCTCTCTTAGATGAGGCTCCATAACGGACTGTCTTAAAATAGGGCTGGTCACACCTATACTAAAGAAATCCGACGCCAACCCATCTGATCTCAACAAATGTGTACAAATTCAATTATGCAACCATATAGAGAATTACAACCTCCTAGACAATCACCAATCCAGCTTCTGCCAAGGTCATAGCACAGAATCTGCACTGACACACATAATGGATGACCATGATTCTCCTTGACTTATCCTCCCCCTTCGATACGGTCAAGCATGACAACCTCTTGTCACTATTGGAACAAAGGATGGGCCTCTCAGGGACAGTGTTACAATGGTTCTCCTCCTTCCTAATAACAGAACACAAAAAAAGGAAGACAAACTCACTCTCTCAACCTTCTGTGGTCACCCTGGGTGTTCCAGAGGGATCAGCCATATCACCTATTCTTTTCAACCTTTTAATGGAACCCCTGGCAAACACATTGAAATCAGAGAATATTTTATATCACCTGTATGCGGACGACACCCAACTGTATTTGAAAATCTTCACTCCTGAAGACTTTATTTCCCTCAACGCTATTCTACAGAACACGCAAAGCTGGCTCACTAACAACCACCTCATGCTGAATATCAAAAAAACTGAATTCATTCTCATCTCTCCACCAATCACACACCTAAGATAGATCTATGGTTGATACATCGAACCTCTTTCAACTGTGCTCCCCTCATCATTGACTCCGCAAAATCCCAAGGAGCCACCGTAGACAAACACCTGAATATGCAGACGCACATCACCAATGCCACTAAGGGAGCTAATCACAAGTTGAGTATGCTAAGTAAACTCAAACCCTTCCTCCCCCAGGCCGACCTATAAATGTCAGTGCAAGCCCTGGTGCTACCAAGATTAGACTATGGAAGCACCAATCTTTGCGGTCTCCCCAAAAACAAGCTGGCACCGCTGAGGGCATCACTTGATGCGCGGCAAGACTGGTATCAGGAACTAAAAGAAATACCCACATGTCTCCAACCCTGAAAGCTCTGAACTGGCTGCCCTATGAGGCAAGAATACACCTAAAGGTTGCCTGCATGACCCATAAAGCACTACATAACAATACGCCCAGTTACTTAGCGCTAAAGCTAGAAAGGTCGGGAGGATGCAGACAACTACGAAGTGCGAGTACTTTACTTCTGAAACCACAATCCTTCCATAAGAAGAGAACTGTCTGCAGAGCATTTTCAGGGATTGCTCCAAAGATTTGGAATTCCTTACCTCCAGTGGTACGTGGAATCTCTTCCTTCACAGCATTCAAAAAAAGAAGTAAAAATACTACTAATGAACAAATTCATGTCCTAAGACTTAATTTTTATGCTGACATCGAGTCACCTATTCGATCCTCTTGTGACTGTCCACTACCTCCGGTGGAATGAAGGAGAATATTGTATGTATGTTTATTACCACATCCACTTGATGCTCATTAACTATAGTCAGTGTAAAGCTCTGTTGGCCACGGGTCTCCTACATTATCCATAGACCTCATAGCTAGGGTGGATCAAAGGAGAATATCATAAGTATGTTTATTATCACAACCACCAAATGCTCAATAACTATATAGGGCAATGTCCTGCTGGAGACCGGTCATCTACGTTATTCGTTTACTATACACCCCTTCTGAACGTAATGACAAATATCAAATGTTTGTATACTGCCTCATTTTTTTTTCTTTTCTTTTCTGATGTTTTTATACTGTATACTGCAAAGAGCTATGATACCCTCGTGGGTCAAGTTTGCGCTATATAAAACTTTATAAATAAATAAAATAAACAGTCATACATTTAAAAGAATTGCATAAGTAAACAGACAGGGACCTTGAATGAAAAGCGATGTGGTATTATGCACAATTATTGAAAAAGAATCTAAGAGGAGCGCCTCAGTGAGGCATTGAAGATACACAAGGTAGTTGGAATACAGTAAACCAACCGTTGTTAGTCGTGAAAAATCATATACAATTTATTATCAGTTTTGAAGCATGAATTTTGCATTACAATCCTAAGTTCTTTGTGGTTCTTTTGCATGTACCACTGTGTGGTTCCCGTCCGTCATGGTGCCGACGTGCGTTTCGGTGTTGGGCTAAGGTCTAGCCGTCACCTTGTTCATGGCACAACTATGATGCAAACCAGGGGATAAGCTGTAAAGTTTGGGGGAAAAAATGATTTTTTTTCCATCTAGGGTGAAATAGAGTCCAGGGCTCCGTTCTTTTAAACAAAGAAACATGAAAAAATTATATTTAGAGTAAAAATACTTGGTCCTCCCCGTAAGAGAACCAACCAAGTGAGTGTATAAAGAATACAGGCTAATAAATATCTCCAATACCAGCACGCCAGTGCCTTGAAGTGTGTGAACCATGGACCACCTCGTGCAACAGATCAGTCAGAGAATTGACATTAACAAATTAATAGTGACATGTGGAGAATCACAGAGAAAGTTACCAAGGTCTAAGCAGAGATAGATTCCTACTGCCAATGTCCTGAAAAATGGTGAGCAAAAAGAATAAAGGAGAACGAACAGATAAGATAGATACATCAAGCGACAAATAACTTACAAGAGATGGATCTAGATTCTACGTGATCAGTCCGAACTGAATCAAGAGGTCAGTATTTGCTGTAAGGCTGATATCCAGGGGCAGGCTAATTGAAAAACAGTAAAAAAAACAAAAAAAACATTTTTTTTAAAATGTAAACATAGGCGACTAACTCATTTCTGAACACATCATGCCACAGCTGAAATAGAAGTCATGAGCCGAAAGAGAGGGCCCTAACATATTACCTTGAAATGAGGAATACAGCATCCACGTGTGTGAGGAAAGGGTAACTCGATGACAGGGCAGGTAGGGTACCTGTTCCACACGAGGAGGGAGATCAATCCGGTAGATAGAGAAGACGAGTACCAATAGTGGCCGCAAAAGGCCTTAGCAAAAGAGAACAGCAAAATAGATTACACTACGGGAGGGCTCCTACAAAATGAGGGCAACCAGACAAAACAGGAAAAATCCCCTTTACGCACAAGTCGCGCTCACAGGAGATGCCCAGGGATAAGCACAGAAGATGGTACACACTGAGTACGTAGCCACCATCGGCCTCCCCAAAAGGTGTGATAAAAAATGGGGCACAACCTAGGATACTGGCGTAAAGAGCATGAATACAGTATCGCAAATATATTGTCACACTGAAAAGTGGAACAATACAGGTATCGAGTAGTGCAGAGGAAATGGGCGTGATCAGAAAAAAAAGAAAATAAAGAATGCCCGGGGCAGGACAGCGAACAACTCGGCGTTCTTACCTGTCGTGATGTGGCTCCCCGCCCTCCGGAAGAAATCTGGGGCCTAGCCCCTTTGTTAGCGTGGCTGGGCCTCAAGATCAAATGTGTCTATCGCAGGAGAGAATAGAAAGGTCTTCGATGGAACAAAGTGAGGTGTCTCAGTCCTCGGTGAAGTATTGATGAGGTCGGCATATACGATCGCTTTGAAAGAGTCACGTGAATAAGGCCAGAAAGTCATGGGCAATTTAATGGCCCAGATCCGGGAACACCCCCCGTCCAGTTCATGGAGCGTTAAACCAAGTAGCCAGAAGGAGGATTCAGGTGGTCATGGTGGGCAAATGGTTCGCTCGGACCCGGAGAAAAAGAATATAAAATTGAAAAGGGACCTAACGAAGTATCGAAAGCACCAAGATATGGAGTTTGAAAATAAGCTAAAAAAGCAAAACAAATAACAAAGAAAAATATATATATATATATATATATATAAAAAGTAATAATATATTTTAACAATGCTGAATACTAACAGCAACAAGCATTTGCACTGCAATAGGTCTCGCATTATAAAAGCTTGAGCTATTGGCACTGCTATTAATAATGCAACACCAATAGCTCAAACATTTAGTAATGCCAGACCTATTGCAACCCGCCCCGCTTAAAACCCTGTGCAAAGTGTGTGTGCGTGCGAGAGAGAGAGAATGAGATAGATAGTGAGCGTTCCTGTCTAAATGTATTTGTATAATATGTGTGTGTATGTGTTTTAGCTGTGTGAGCTGTATGTGAGCGGAGTGTGTGCATCTTTTTGAGTGTGATTAAATCTTATTGTGTCCCTTTGCGACTGTCTGTGTTCATGTATGAATGTGTGTGGTGGAGAGGGAGGGACGGGCAGTTTCCAAGTCTTTGGTGACAGTGTGTAGGTGCACTTATCATTTGTATCTGTCACTGTCTGTTTGTGTGTGTGTGTGTCAAAGAGAGTGCGGTTTCTGCGTGAGAGCTGGGCGTGAGACTGAGTGTGAACATGCGTGTATGAATGAGAAATGCTTGTAAGGATGTGGTACAAAGAGAGACAGCCTGTGTGCGGATGTGCACCCTGAGTAAATTTACTATAAAGTGTAAGAGTACATTTACACGTGTAGTTTTACTCCTGTGCAAATTTACCTTTATAAACTGGTGCATATGTGTTTTTCACATGCTTGGAATTGCTTTTATATTCATCTGTTAATTGGTAAAAACAACTAAATAATAGTATCACTTAACGTGACGAATATTTTGCCTTCATACACATCATATATTGCATAATATCCTTTTCTATGCAAATTCTTTTTGCTTTTTTCCGCCCTATCATTTGGGCAACTTTGTTTGTTCAACCACTGCTGCATTTTTCTACAAGTCCTGCCTACTATATACTGACAGTGGAAGGTTTGTGTTTTCCTTCCTCGTCTTAGGGGTTTATACAATTGAACTCGCCAAAATCTTCCTAATGATAACCAGTGGCGGCTGGTGGATTTTGAAAGTGGTGAGGCACAAAATGTTGTACACATAGGTAATAAGCGAGCAAGCGAGCGAGCGCGCACTGCAAAAGGAGGGTGCGGGGGGGGGGGGGGGGGGTTCTCGCCCCGCAAGAAAATTTTGAAAAAAATGCATTCATATGGTGGGTTTTAAACCACATATTTACTGCAAATTGTTGAAAAAAGGGGGATCCATATATAGCATTTCGGAGCCAAAGTAGATGGTAAACAGTGAAATGCTTATTTGAAGAGCACTGTTTTTAAGTGTTTCCTAAAGCGAATAACATTTCCTACGTGGCATAAGTGATCTGGGAGAGAGTTCCACAGGACAGGAACTTGTACAGAGAAGCTACAGCCTCCTTTACTTTTCTTTACCAATCTGATTAGAGATTTATTTCTTGACTCTCCTATCCACAAAGCAAGTAGCCATGCCATTCAGGACCTTAATGCGGATGCAGCAGGTCTTAAACTGGATCCTTTGTCTGGCTGGAGGCCTATGCAGGGCCATCAATATGGCAGTGACATCTGTGATCAGTGAGTTTACATATCAAACATACACTTATACACACCATAGTCACAAAGTCCTGATTTACATGTAAAAGCTCAGCTTTACAGCTTCTTAAGCTTCACACTAGTTATAGTTTTCAGCAAGAAATTTCAAGGTTGCAAGTAAAAATGTTTGCCAATTCTCAAATCTATAAAACAAATCGCTAGACACCATGTAGCACAACAAGACAGAACATAGCACCCAGCAAAGCATATGAACACATCACAGCTCAATACAATATCACTACTCAAGGGACACCACTACATCGCATCATAGCTCACTGCAACCCATCAGAGCTCAAGGCAACTTGTAACATCATAAGACACATCACACCACCACAGAGCAGCTCGTCACAATATCAGGATGTTCTGTTTCAGGCTCCATTCTGTTTTTATAACAATCACAATCATAGTAAGTATTGTACAACAAAACTCACTAGTAAATCAGCATGTCAAGGTAATCCAAAGCAAAACTCAGAATCAATAGTAACATCAAAATATTATTATTCATTATTATTTAGTGCACAAAAGTATATACTTGGAGCGCTTCCACACTACTAAGAAACGTACTTAAACTGCTCGTCCCACTTGAAAGCTATTCACACAAACGTTGACTGGTCACCCTTCAGGTGATTATTGCTCTATTTGTGTGTAATCTGGTACTAATGTGGTCAAACCTCCGCCCAGTGTTAACATGTGCATAAAATGACAACAGTATGAAGTAATACTATCAGACAAGGTGCCACATTAAGCCACATAATTTGCCTTTTTTTGGCACATAGTTTAGTTAACCCAGCTGCATTATTTAGCCCTCCCCTGTCGCATAATTCCAGTGGCCTTGAATATAGCCAATTAAGGTGGGAATACCCTGCACTATGTCCAAAAAAAACCTTGCCAGTTGTTACCTCCTAGTCCTTTCTTATGCACACTGTTGAAGGAAATCGTACACACTTTAATACAATTCATGTTCAATTTTCCTTCATAGTTTTATCCTGGATCAGTTCGCAGAGAAAGCAGACGACAGGCTGTTCAAACAGAAATCACCAGCTGAGACAGCAGCATTTGGCATCAACCCCCCCTAGCTCCTTGGGCAATAACCCATTAAATGGATCAATCAGAAAAGAAGCATCAGAAATCTTTCTCACAATCTCATTGACATAACCTCGATGTATGGTTTGATATTGCATCGGATGCTTGTTCTACAGAGACAGCCTTGCAGGTGGCAGGTTTTCTTCTGATTTATTTCATGTCTTGATGGATGGCCACATGCCTTTGTGGACTAAGAGGTTATTGCGTTCATGAGGCTGTCATGTTTGATTGATCCATTCGAATGTGAGCCACACCAGGGGTTAAAAGTGGGTGGTGGCCTCCTTAGAACCATTTTCGACACCAACACATATGAGTGTTCCAAACTAATCACTGCTTTTTGCTCTTCTAGGTCTCAGTAAGAAAACAAAAGTGAGTTTACGGAAATGTCCTACATGAAGGAAATTAGTTCCAGCGTGTGCAGTGTGCACTGACTGCCGGAAGCAAACAGGCTTCACTACTTGATTCACCTTCACATCACATGTCAGGGAAATAAACTTTCAGAGCCTCATTGTGGGCACGTAATGAACAACACGGGGATTCACTCGAGCTGATAATGTGATGCAGCACCCCTGATGTGACAGGCGCACCAACCACCAGCTGTAGTTTCACTCCAGGAGAACACCTGAATTATGAATAAGTTAAGAAATGTTTCCTCCAAGAGTAATTTTTAACTATTTACCTAGCAATACCGTGCTGTTCCATAGCTCTGAGCAGTTATAAGGGCAACTAAATGGAACCAGGGAGAGAGAGCTGGCTTTTCCCACTTAATATGACTTTAATGACCTGCCAAAGGGCCTGACCACTGTTGTGTATAGGGTAATAAGTAATGGAACATCTCATCTGTGAATTGCACTGGCAGTAACAGCCCCTGGCAAACGCACCTGCACTAGAGAATTCTGGGACAAGCAAGGAAGGCAGGGAGCTCTCAGAGGCAGGTTACTTTTGATCTGTGCCTGGATTTTTAAAACAAATGTATTTACAGCAAAGGCACCAACTTTATGCAGTTATGGGTTTCATTTTTCATCCATGTTTAAAACTTAAGCAGGGTGATAACATTTTAAACATTTGCTCTTTTCTTAGGGGGGGTGAATCGGAGGTACTGCGAATTTAATGTGGATGAATAACAACAAAACACTCTGGGCCAGATGTAGGTAATCCCAGTTTACCGATTCCTAAATACCGAATCATACTGATTCGGTATTTCAGAATCGGAAAACGGGATGTAGGTAAAAAAAAAATCGGTAATAATTACCGATTCGGTAACATTCGGAATTCCCAATCGGTATTTACCAAATCTGAAAATACCGAATCAGAAAATACAGATTCAGTAAATCCCATTCAACCCTATGGTCTTGGAGGCCCATAGGGTTGAATGGGATTTACCGAATCGGTATTTACCGATTCGGTATTTTCCGAATCAGTAGAATACCGACTCTTATTTACCGATTCGGTACTATTTTGACTCCTACATCTCATTTTTCAAATACCGGTCGGTGTTACCGACCGGTATTTGGCTACCTACATCTGGCCCTTAATTTCTTGTAAAACAGCACGGAATGTGTTTTATGTGTGTTGTACATGTGCAATTTAGTGATGGCTTTTGGGCGCTTTTAATTTCCTAAACACACTACACATTGCTGCCGGTGTGCTGTCTCTTTGTTGACAGGATTTGGTATAACGGCAAGAAGGGACCAGCAATCGAAAATGTGGCCTAACGAAAAATAGACGCGAATCAGATTCATTCACTGATACTTTTATCAAGCAGAGCTGCTTCTCCCGTGCAGATGGTGTGTCTGCGCCACCACTTCAATGTTAATTGTTCAGCCAGCCCATGAACCATGGCTGTAATTAGGCCTAAATGTCCTGATCATAAAACTTTCCTCCTCCGAGGTGAAAGGCAACCCAGTCTTGAGCGAACTTCTATTTGGCAGCCAGCAATGAAAAAAACATAAATAAACATGACTTCATTTGTCAGAGGATTTCTATTAAAAAATCTGAGTGACAATCAATGCAGTTTTAGCACCAGGAACAGAATATTTGCACGTTCTATGCCACTGTAGAGGGTCTATTACAAACCAGTCCCTTTTCTAAATATGGAAAGAAACTATCCTGTGTTAATGATTTTCCAAAAAGTTTTTGTTAAAGCCCTTGTGGAAATTCCAGTTGACAAGTTACAAATGGGTTCTCCTGACCTACCTGTGGCATATGGGTTTAATAACGTTTTACTGCATGTGCCCACTGTGAAAAAAACCCATTATGGAAGTTCTACTTGTTAATAATAAAAAGCTGAAACCAATAGGCACATTTAAACATCAACTAATTAGACAATTATTGACATTACAAATCAGCTCTAATCTGCAACCGCCATCAGCTGGGATTTCCATCAAGGGTGCTCTGTACATACAACCATATGACGCAGGAACTTATAAATAAATAGTCATCACGTCTTTATGTTTGGAGTCTTACCTCTGGGGTCTCTGCATGGCCGACAGATAGAATAAACAGTAACACAAGTGCTCCTTTCATTGTGCCCTAACTCGTGTGAAATGCTGTGATTTCCTTCTTAAATGGGCTGAGTGGGGTGTCTTTGAACGCGTCTTTAATTTCTATTGATACCACACTTTCCAGAACTTTTAGTAAATGATTGCCAGAGGGACAGGAGCATGGGGCACTCATCCTTGACCTACAGGAGTGCTAAAAAAATCAGACAGGCTCTCCACTCTTCAGCCTTGTGAACATACTGCAGTAATTTGCTGGTGCTTCAGTGGGAAGACAGGCGTGACCTTGACATCCATGACTGCATGAATGGGGTGTTCAAAATTACAGTTTTTAAACTGCAGGAAATTGTGATTTGCGGCCCAAATTATCTCGAGGGCAGCTAGTGATGGATAAATAGGGGTGGGGGAGGTTTAAAATGCTATTTGCACGCACAGCCTGGGCGATCTATAGAGGCCAGAAGGGCTGGGATTGAACCAGTCTTGCGACAGCTTGACATGTGACTGGTAGAACCGCTGTCTTGTGGTAGATTTTAAATGTTAGTACAGTGAAGGATTGACTTCAAGAGGCCTCATTTCCTTAGAGCATCTAATGAAATGGTACCAATTATCTCTCACTATGATTACGGACTCCGGTTTTAACAGAGTTCCCGTGAATTAATTGTGTATTGCTTACTTGAGGGAACAAAGAACAGAAGTGCAGAGGAAAACTGTAGAGACATCTTTAAAAGCGATAGATCAGCTCCAATGAGTTATAAAGATTAGTCGGAAAGGAAAATTGGAACTCTCTCGAGGGACCTGTAACAATGGAACTGGGGTTACCCAAGGTCAGCCAGTACAAGCACAGTAAGTGTGGAGTAAACTTTACAACACAAGCTTCATTCATTCGCGTTTTCCAGGACTCAGCTGTGAATATTTACACTCAGTGAGTAACTATAGCTGAATTCAGCACGCCAGTATCTGTAAACTTAAGTTACTACGCTATTTTGTTTACTCCTTACCGCCGTGCCCTTATCAGTTTACTGGATTGGGAGCTGCACTAGGGGGCCATCGGGGCTGTCACTGCTCCTCAGCTCTTGACGGCCAGTTTGAAACACAGGGATCACCTGGAGCTCTAATAATGGCTCCAAATCACGGCCCTGCCATCAACAACAGCGCCGCAGGAAGCAGACAACTCGAGTTTGCAGTGGTCTTCAGAAGTCCTGACAGACTGCGCAGACTCGATGTCTCTGCTTCCCGCCTGCCAGCAGCCTGCCACACCCTTTCCCAACTCAAAGGGTGAGGTGACCCATCCCTCCACTCCCTGACTGACGTGCATCCCCAGTGTTACGGGGCTTAAGAATAAAACGCCGGGGGCTAATTTTGCATGCACGGCTTCAGGGGGTGGAGACTGGTCTTTTAGGCAAAGTATTTGCCGAGCTGATGACCTCACAACCCTCAGGGCTGTGGGATCCTCCGACCGGCAAATATATTCGGCTGTGGCCCTGCCCACAGGCAGCGCCAGCACATTCAGGAAGCTTTCACTGACTTGCAAGCTGCAAGCAGTGTGTGAGCAATGTCTTTTTATTTAAAACTAGAATAGTTAAGAGAATGGCTGACCGAAGGTGAAAGTAAAGGGGGCGGAGCCCCAACGCCTTTAGCCAGAAACCGCCACTGGAAGTGACCTCATAGGAGAGTAGGATGTGAACTTCTCCATACCTTCACAGAAGCAACATAAAACAAGCAAGACAGAGCGAGGGGAAGGCAAATGGAAACACTGCAGGTGTCCAGCTCCCCCGCCTTCCTCACCTCGCTCTGTGCTCAACAGTGTCTCCTCAGGCCTCGGTAGCAGCTCCTGCGAGAGCAGAGGGCAAAGCACTAACAACCCGTCCGCCCATTGCTCGGAGGCGGCAGTAGTGCTGCCATCGGTGTCCTTCGGTGGCCGGGCTCACCACTCAGAGCTCACCTTGCGGCTCTCACGGCACTCTTCGCAGCACCCCTGACTACAGCACTCACAGCTTCAAATACGGTGAAAACAGGACATGGACTTGGTCACTTAATAAACAAGACGCCGTGAGCGTGCACATGGGCTGTCCAGGCGCCTTCGCTCGTGAAAGTGAAAGCGTGGGGGAGCGCGAGAAGAGACGCGTGCATTCACAGCCCATGTCTCCAAAAGCGCACGGTCACAGCCATTGTCTCCAATGTGTTTACAAGCTTGTGCACCTCTCCTGTCCCACTTCGTTAAGCTACCCAGCAACCATAAGTCTCACTTACGCGTGCGGCGCATGGCGCTACTTCGCTAGGCGAGACCTAAAAATGTGTTCTATTTCACTAAGGGTTGGACAAACGCTTGTTTCGATTAGAAAAAGCTGCCCTTTGCGTATTTACATCAGGCAAACTAGAAAAGCATACTGTTTCTGAAGCTAGCGTTTTATATACACATTGACATGAAATGGTTTCGATGAAAATCAGTCCCATGTGCTCTGTGTTTTAACTGAGTCCTAATTGTGTTTCTATCATGCATAGGGGAATAAGTGGGTTGAATTAAGGATCACATTTTGTATTTGTTAAATTATTAAATCGGAAAGGGAGGCAAGCAATTAGTACAGCTAAAGCAGCTGAGAAAAGCAATCTTACCTGTAAGCTCATGCCCTCCTCCTTGCATGAATATTCCTTTATTGAGTAAGGTGTTAACAAGGCTGGTTGCACGTTTAAAGAGTCAACATTGCCTTTTAAACCGCTCTCCATTCTCTTCATAAAAGAATGTAATTCCTGTTGTAATAATCCTAGTTGTACAAAAATGATGTTGCTCATATTGGAGTTGTTGGTCCTTTCATCATCAACTTTATCAGTCAATAAAAGGTCTTCATATTCGTTATCTATGCAAAGTTTAATATCATTTTGCTCACAAATCAATACTTCAATAGTGTTATTAACTAGAGTTGCTTGGTCTCGGACACGGAGGAGATTTTCGAAGTCTTTTGTTTTAAATAAATTGGATGGACTGGTGTGAATGATATCTTGACACTTTATGGTCCTACTTCTGCTCGTCTTCTCCTGACACCCTTCTGTCCCGTTTTCGCCAGCTGCAGGTACTTTCCTACAAACTGGCGTTGGAATACACTGTGCTGAATCTCCAGCCTCATCACTGGTCTCCAGCACTGGTCGTGTTGCTTGGCAGGATGCCAAATCATAGCTTTGGAGGTTAGTAAGCAGGACACGATTCTCGTACTGAAGTTTCCTTACTTTACCACTGAGCTCATTAATTTGAATCTTAGCTGTATAAAGTTCCTCCTGAGAAAGCTCACTGATCACAGAGCAGCTATCCTCCGAAATTGTTATGTCTTGGTCCCGTTCTGATTTGTATTTGTTCAACTCATTCATAAGTAGTTTGTTCTGGTCCTCCGACTCCATGAGCGACCTCCTCAGGACTTCTGCTTCTTCTTCGACAAACTGAAGATGCTTCCCCAATTCCAAATATTTCTCTCCAGACTCTCCATAGTTGGTGCTTGAAAAGCTCAATAGAACATCTGGACCAATGAGGTCTTTGTCTCCTTGTCCCTTCATGTCATCCATCTCAGCCCTTAGACCCCTATTTTCAACTTCAAGTTCCACTATCCTCCGACTTAAGATGTTTGCTTCTTCTTCTACCAGTTTTAGGTGGACCTTTAATTCTGCCTCACGTGAGTGGGGAGAGTCCGCCAGCTCCTCAACAGATAGTGTGCTGTCCAAGTCCCCATACAGTGAGTTATACTTCGATAACTCTTCCCTCATGCTGTCAGCATCTTTTGCCAGCTTGGTTAGTTTCCTGCACATAAGAGTGGATTCTTCTTTTGCAAACCAGAGCTGGCATTTCAAATCAGCACTGTCCTCCTGAAGATTAAAAAGACAGAGGTTCAGCAGATTAGCACTTATTTTAGAATACATTCAAAAAAACATTAAGAGAGGGAATTTCTTCCACCTCTCCAGGCCAAAATATACCATGCAAGGGGCAAGAATATACAATACTTACATCTAATTTAGTCAAAGTGGTGCTTCCGGCATGAAATACAATACACAAAAACTCTACAATATAAACTACTGGTGTACATTTCAGATTACCAAGAAAATGTTCCAGCCCACCAATGCACAGCTCAGCACCATCTCCCTAGCTCACAGAGAGAGCACTTTCCAAGTCAACCAGTTGAGACCCTGAGATAGGAGGTCTGGGCCTGGCTGACATGGAGCTCTAGCACTTAGCTTCCCAGTTAAAATATGCAGCCAAGAAATGGACTCAGAGGAACACAACTCTGATAAATCTCTACCCAGGCAGAATCATTTACAGATGTATTAATGAGTGGAGCCATCATTCTGTCACATTAGTCATATGTTGTGAGGCAAATGGGTCCCCTTTCCCAGGTCTCTCGATTGTGTGTACTTCAACTATTCAAACACATTAGCCGAGATATGTTGCTCACCAGCTGGAGCAATGGGGCCTGTCTTACGCTTCGAGATCTTTATCCATTAGAAGTCTTTAATTCCTTTTTTTTTTTAAAGCACAGCAGGAGTTTCTGGTTGGGCCTGCAATATGCTAAGTTGGCTAGGTCAGAAAGGAAAATCTGGACAGATTTCCAGAATGTATCATTCCTTCTGTATACCAGAGTTAATACCGCAGATGGAACAAAGACGCAGACATGTTTCCGAATTGTATAGGGCTTTGAAAGCAGATTAAAAACAAGCATTGGCAAAGGCAATAGGTTTTGTCTATGGGGGAGCGATTGGCTCCAATCGGGCAAAGGTGGCCAACAATCACTGGGACATTTACAAATGTGTATGAAGTGGCTAGTGCAGAAGCAACATGAGGGGAAGAAGAAAAATCTACAGGTTGGTGAGAAGGGAATAAGCCATATGAGGAAAAAAGCAACACATGGGGTGGGGTGGGTAGGAGAATGGACAAAATAGGGTGCTTAGCATAAGTGGTGCAACATCATTACTCACATGCACAACCAGTACCAGTATCTACTTTACTTTTATTCAACTAAAACACGTTATCAATTAAAAACTCAAAGTATATCTAGGCCAACAATGCATTAGATCATGCATCATGTACTGCTCATCAACAGTCGTTGAAACCGCTGCAGTGATCAGTACTTTGTGGGTTACTTCTGAATTATCGATTCAGATAAACTAAACAAATAAATTAGGAACATCTGATTCAGAATAGTTGATTAAAAAAAAAATCTTTCATCCCCATTTATAATTTTTTATTAAAGAAAGCTACCTATGTTCACTGCCACATAGAGGGACAAAGTAAAGAGTGTTTTAAAAATGAAGGACAACTTAAAACTAAGGGCGGAAAAGCCCTAAGTAACATGAAAATCACAAGTGACAAACGAGTCCTGCAAATGGACTTCCCCTGCTGAGCGCTTGAAAGAAACTGCAAAGAAAACAGTTTTGAAAAGTGAACCGATAGGCAAGAGTCCTTCCATCCAATGTGATGGACATCAATTATGGCTGAGCTTACTTACCTGATAAAAGGCAGAATCTGACTGCTCTGGAGCAGGCCAGTTCAATGCGCTGTTTTGGAGGAAAATATAACACAAGCCCGTGTGGTTTGGAGGACGGAGAATAGTCAGCCGAATGTGAATCCCCCGACATTCAGCCTGCAGCACGAATTGGTGAGTGGTCGTGTTCCGTCCATTTACCCAAAGAAAGTGCAAGGATGGAGAGGGGGGACAGGGTACAGCAATAGAGAGAGGTGGTGGGTGGGATGAGAAAGTTGCAGTAGGGTTAAAAAAAAGTAAAGCCGCCAAATGGTAAGCCCTTTTTGTAAACAATTGGGTCTAGCAAGCGAGAGTGCATGGCTCATGCAGGCTAAAAATCATCTATGTATTGTTCTGCTTAGCCCCAACTGCCTGATCTTTATATTTAGTTAATCTATTGTATTTTGTCTTGCCAGTAAATTAATATTTACAGCCATCTGCACCCAAGTGCTCGCCCTGTAACAAGGTAAAGAAGTCACATGGAAATATTAATTTGCCCAAGATCAATCACTGCAGTAATCAATCAATCAAACACACTTTATTCAGTTTCTGCATAAAACCAAAAAAGTATTCTAAAACCATACATAGTATAAACTGTGAACTGATACAATGTATTTGTACAAGAATCACATAAATAACAGCCTCACCTAAAAATGTCATGCAATACATAAAAATTATATTGTAAAAAGCATATCCAGTAAACCATTGGAAATAAAGAGCAGAAAGGAGAATGAACACAAGATCGCTAGCTAAACTGTGTGTGTGTCACCCGGATATCTAATAGGGGACTATACTGCAGTAATCTGAGAAAGGTGAAGCTGGAACTAAAGTTCAAGTGTATTGGAGTTATAATTGACAACTAGACCACCTCTACTTCCAGGGAGGCCATGTGAAATGTAGTGTGGAGCCAGCAGACTGCGGGCTTCCACTGTGAGCCATGATTACACAGATTTAAGGGTCAAGAAAACACACCCTTGCCTCTCCTGTGCAACGTTAGCGTAGCCGTCACCCCAACCCTTATGTGAATGACAGAACCCAGCAAATTGATGCGGTTTGGGAGAAGTGTTTTGTGAAGATTACAAGCCACAGTCAGTGTGGTGAGTGACACAGGCCCAGGCAAGCCTTTCACAAAAAGCCCTTTCTCAGCTATGGCAATATTCGAAGGACATGATTAGGATATGTTGTGCACTACTTGTGGGTACAGAATAGCTAAACTGTGACAATGATTGTCATGTGCGTGCTGCACTGAATAGTATGCTGGCCGGCATTCGTAATCTGAATACCAACTGAATATGGCCAAGTATTCAAGGTCACTTAGGCTCTGTGCGCACAGCGTGTGAATATATGAAATACAAGAATATAATCTTAAAACTATTGATTCTTATACAGAAATCTAATTAGATATTTATTCAAAATATTCTAGAAATTAACATTTTGCTCCTTGTTGTTATTGCAACAGTACATAGATTTCAAGAAAATAATGATGAAAACTAATACAAGAGTATAAACAATAATGTCTTATTGTAATTCGCCCGTCTCTGTAAAAAATGAATATCTAATTGATAATTTGTTACTTTAAAGATTATTAAATTAAAATTGCTTATTATAAAAATCATGTTTAATTTAATTACATGTTTTTCCGCGTTTCAAACATACGTGTTTTTTAAGAACCCAGTGGTAGATTCAGGGAATGAGCCAATTGAATAATATTCGTAGTTTAGGAAGTCGTTGTTAAGAATGTAGTGGTTTGGCTTTGTTCGTGGTTTGGAATTCGTGGTTCAGGAATTCGTTGTTAAAGTAGTAGTTGTTAAATCATATAACCCAGGTAGAGACATGATCTAGCAGCAGATTTCTTACCTTTGAACTTCCAGGCGTCAGGCTCGATCCGGATGATTTTTCTTGCAGTACCACTGCGCGCCAGTAGGTGGTGTCGGTCGACTCCGTGTAACGTGTTTGTCCTCTTCGTGACATCTGCATCGTCAATATAACTGCCACTCCACGAGCTGACGTCAGTTCTTTTCTTTCCGTGCCAGCAAACACAGATCCGTTGAAGAGGGCTACCCCCTGTCATTTTTTGACAGACTTTTTTGACCTTTTGGCGACTCCTTTCGGAGTCTAGGATGTCCAGTAAAGCCACCTCGGGGTTCAAACCATGCAGCGCCTGTCACCATGCCGTGTGTATCAGGGACCCCCACTTGGTGTGTCTCTAGTGCCTGGTTTGCGACCATGACACAAAGTCGATGCCCTGATTGTCGGGCCATGGCGCCGAGGGCTCATCGGTTGCCTCATCGGTCTTAATCCCAGTCCAGGTCTCGGTTGAGAGGAAGGTCTGAGAACCGCTCCAATGAATCGAAGACCTCTTAGTCGAAGTCAGGTAAGAGGTACCATAAAAAATACAAGAAGTCGACGCATGCTTCGACTTTGCCATGCCCTTCTCGTGATGTGGCAGAGGAACCTCTGCCCCACGCAGCCCTGCGCCATGGCCTCCAACTGGTCCTGTTTCCAGGTCCGGACCGGCGCCAGTCACACCTCTGCAGCTGCCTTCCCCTGCGCCACTTCCACTGCAGAGGCCCTCGGTGTCAACGGCACCCACTGGTGGCGCCTCCCCACTCCTCATTCCCAACTACAAGGAGCCGGTGAGGCGTCCTCGGATGCCGAGACCAGCACCAAAGGAGCCATACGGCTCCATACCATTCAAACTGCGCTATTCTGAAGGGTTAGGCCTGGAACAGGATCCCATAGAAATCCTGCAACCACAAGACATGGATTGGTATGAAGAACTGGATGATGCCAGTGGTCTGGACACCTCCTCGGATTCTGGCAAGCTGTCTCCACCTAACCTGGCAACGGAGGAGGGGGCATCGTTTGCCATGGTGGTGCTTGGGCTGGGCGATCTTGGAGAATTTTCATATGATGCTAAAAGAAAAAAGATACGTATGCGGGAAAAATCCCTGGACTCCGCTCCTAAATATTCTACAATATAGACGCATTAGGCATCCTAATGTGTGTCAAAAGAAAATCAGAAGCAACCTTCAAATACATACAAGTACACTCTAACTCAAATAAACATTCTGTGTAGACAAAACCGGGTGTGTAATCACAACCTAAGACCATCGAAACTGCAGAATATGTAGATAAAAAAAACATCTTCTGTGAAACCAAACAAATGGATTACTAAACGTGTGTGCCCATGAAAAATAAAAATAAAAAGATTTTGTACTGAATTATAAAAACAGTCCTTTCATTTGTCAGATCCTAATTATTACATTATAATGGTTGTGTAACAACTGCCCCTGAGAACTGTGACTATGTAACAAACGTGATAATAAAAACTCATTTATTTATCTGTTTACTTGTATAAGTATTCACTGTATGGAGTGTCTAGTGCTGATTGGTTAATGAGTCTACTATTGTAAGAGTTAACTGTACGTTTGAATGTGCTGCATGTCAATTAAATATAACAGCTAATGTCGATTTTATCGTTCAGACCTTTTGGAGACATAGTATCAAACAGTTTGATCCAATATATTTCTCCCTGCAGCAATGATCTGGTGATGTTTTGACCAAGTACATTCTTCAATACTTCAATGATTTGAAAGCACATTTGAGAACTAGTATGTCATGATTCCGTCCAATGTACCGCCACACTGGGATTCTTTTTTTTTGTTTGAAATATGGTTTTATGTTCAGTAATGCGGGTCTTGATTTTTCGTTCTGTTAGTCAATGAACATAAGCCTGCATGGGCATTTGATGATATAAATCAAATTGCTGGAATTGCAGTCTGCAGAGTGAGTCAACTTCATTGCTTCTCTTGTCCTGAGATGCGCGAAGACGGATCCATTGGTTACATTATAGCAATTAATGCAATTAAAAGATTTCTTTGTACTGTCAGCTGGTATAGTGTTTGTTGGCTCAGAGAGGGCCAAGAGCTCTTTGGATCTTATATAAGCATGCAAGGGTTAGTCCTTTAATATCCCACGAAAATCTGGTTCACTCTATAGAAACTTCCTTTGTGTGTTGATAATTTTCCTGATTGCTACTCAACTGGTTGATTATCTGGATACAAAAACACTGTAGTCTGATTTAGGTTTGGATTGTTTACATAGCAAATTGTTTGTATCCACAGCCAGTACCCACGCTTCTGCTTCCTCTAGAATCTCTCAGGGATATCCTGTGGTTAAATACTTTTACTTCTGTTCTTGCATAGTATGCATGCATGCATGTTTTAGAATCCGAACATATTCTTTTATTCCTAAAAAATTGTGAGTATGGCAAATTTTGTATCAACCTGGTTGGGTGTAAACTTTGATACAGCAACGCATTGTTCCTGTCTGTGGGTTTGTTATTCAATTTTGTCTTAACTCCAGCTTCTAACATTTCGACCCAAACGTCATAAAATGAGATATGAGTATTACTGATGGCATGAGTAAATTGGATCCTAGGATTCCGTGTGTACAAATCTGGAATCTTGTTTTCCAAACTCTATTTGATCCTACTACAAATGAGAAAAATGTAATCAATAAAACAGTTAAGTGTTAAAGCCATGTGGGATCTTGAAAGATATGTACGTGCTCACATTTTGGCATAAAATGTTGGCATATGCAGCGGCTTACCCAAAACCCACTGATATCCCTGTCAGTTGTAGAAAAAAATCTTCTTCCCATTTGAAAATAACTGTGGTAGAGGCAAAAGTGCAAAATATCCAATAGGAGCTTTGTCTGCTCTAACATCCGCTTGTTGAAGTAATGCCCACTCAATGGATTCCATAGAATCTCGGTGTACAATGCTGCAACGTCTATCGTACAAAGACACCTTTGGTTGGTGCCTCTTGGTGGAAGAGCCTGCACCCAATATAAGAAATCTGTGGTGTCTTTTACATATGAACTCATGTTTAAACAAAAGGTTGCGGAAACTAAACAAATATTTGCCTAAAGTTTAGAAAACCGAGCTACATTCAGAAACTATGGGCCGAAACGGTGGATCCAGATTGTTTTTATGAATTTTAGGCAGCATGTATAGCTGTGGTCTTTGTGGATTCATGACAGTGAAGAAAGATTTAGAATAAGTACTAATCCATTCCAACTCCAAAGGCTTATCTAAGTTGTTATTGAGGACCAATGTCATCTCTTTAGTGGGATCTTGATCCAATAGCATGCAGGTAGATCCATGCCTAACACCTCCCCAAAGACAGCCCAGAAGGACATCTGGAGTACCGACGGGAAGAGCGGTGCTCCCATTACCTGAGCTGGGGCCAGGTGAGGTGGAGTTTTTCTCTCCTGCCACATAGTCAGGAGAAGGATGATGAAAATAACACTCAGGTGATAAAAAACCTTTTATATTTGTTACTGAGCAGTAGCGTTAATGGTCCTGATGAAGCAGCAGGATACCCTTTGGCTCCGTCTAGTCTGCAGAAACATGTTGACCTAACACACTCAATAGTAGTTATTTGTTTACACTACTATCTTCGCACTCTTTTATTGGTTTGGGAGTGAAGAGGAGAACATTAAAGCCTTTTACCCCTTCACTATCCAATTTTATCTGTTGAATACACACTTTTTCACTTATTGTTTTTTCCACGTTCTTTGCACTGCTTGACATTTGTCACCTTACACCCTCATACACCATAGCAATCACTGGGCCCCACAGGCCAGATTAGGCATATACATCTGCCAATCTGCTGTGGGTATTCAATCTTGCCTTCAATATTGTGAAGGGCCCAGATGATGAAGGGCGGTTTCGGTCGATGACTGATGGGAATTTTTTCACATAGAAGGAATACCCTAGGCATGATTTCACTAGTTCATATTATTAGTTGAGATCACTTCTCTTGCACAGATACATAGTTAGTTGCTTGCCTTTTTTCTGACCCATTGCTACTTTTTTTTGGTGTAACATGTTGAGTCACTTTGTTCCGGTAATACAATTTATCCATCATGACCAATGTCCCTCCCTTGCTAGCTGGTTGAAAAGTGATGTTAGGATAATTTGCCAATGACCTCAAAATGTTACTTTCCATTCTGGAAATTTAAAGCATTCATTAACCAGTATTTCGAATGTGTCCATCATTTTGTGCTTGAAACTTTGACTGTAAACATGCAGGTACGTATATCAGTTTAATTGGAGGAGACTGATAAAGTCTCAGCCTGTGACATTACTCCTCCAGCAGGTGAGCACATTACGCTGGGATAAGTGACAGGGGGAGGGTGTGTTGGAGCCCAGCAGGAACTTTCAGAGGGTAACTTGTTCCTACATAATTTTACATTGGAACAAGTCATATTGCACTATTCCGATGCAGAGTTAGGACATCACAAAATAAAGAACTTGTCAGTCTCTACCAATATAATCATAATAATAACGTATCATTTATAGAGCACCTACGTCTATGATAATAACTTGTCATTTATATAGTGTCTTATGTTATAATATTGTTCTGCACATTTTAAGACTAGACAGCATGTCATTTATTGACCTCATAAGGATGAAAGCCTGTGACCTGCAATCAGACAAAGATCTCAGCAGCGAGTGCTCAACTCAAAGTGCTTTCTTAAGCTGGACAATCTGTGTAAATGTCAGATCTTAAATTTCCATGTGTTGGTGATTATCCATTTTTGTTTTTTCGTTTCTTTCTGGTACCTGTAGTTTTCTTTTTTTCCATTGTTAAATAGAGTTAGCAAGTACCTGAATGCCATAATAAAAAAAAAAAATACACAACAAAAGAATGCAGACCTGGTTGAGCATCATCTCACGCTTGGCACAAGAAAATTCAAGCACTATGAACTTCAAGGACATGGTGTAGAGTCCTATCATTTTTCGCCCGATGCTTATGTTGTTTCTGGTGCGCTGCAAGTATTTTGGCTGCACACTGGGGCATTGGGGCGAGTTGATGGAGCTAGAGAAGGCTGTGTGTGAGCGAGAATCGTAAGTTGGCGAGAAGTGTTCACCACCGACCTAGCATTCGACTGGCCGTGACATTGGCAACTAACTTCCATAGCTTTCGAATGATTTGAAAGCTATGAAAGTTGCCAATGTCACTGCAAATTGAAAGATATGAGAAGTCGATTAAATATAGTGCTCTGTTTCTTACTAGAGAAAACCAAAAGGGGTTTCGTCCAAAAAGAAGAGAAATCTCTACTATTGAGGCCGAAATTGAAAAATTGCAAGCTGAATTAGATCAACCCATAGTACTTCTGTTGAAATTCGTAACGAAATACAAAATAAACTAATAAGATCAAAAGGTCAGTTAGAAACAGAGCTTAATACACGCCTACTTCGTAGGTGGGAGGCGAGTAAAATTGGCCATTTCGAGTACGGCGAAGGCGTAGGTAGGCTACTCGCCTGGAAAGTGAAGACTGACCAAGCTCGGAATAATATTGGGGCAATTAAACAAGGCAATTCAATGTTTAATTCTGATGAAGATATCCGAAGGGCCTTTCAGTCCTTTTTTCAAGAGATTTATAAAGAAGATAGCCGTATTAATTCCTCCTATATAGGGACCTGGTTGAGTAAGATTTCGTTACCTTCCCTAACTGTAGATCAGCGGGCTCACCTCGATCGGGTGATAACGCAGGAGGAAGTTAAAGCGGCTATTGCAAGCTGTAAAAAAGGGAAAGCGGCAGGTCCAGACGGTCTCCCCTCGGAAATCTATAGGGTTATGGCTGGGGAAATTGTTCCTGTTTTGACAGTTCTTTTTAATCAAATACTTCAGGAGGGTGTAGCCCCCCCAGTCTCATGGGACAATGCATCTATAACCTTGATTCTTAAACCTGGCAAGGTTGCCTCCAATTACGGGTCCTATAGACCAATACTTAATGCCGACTATAAACTCTTTTCATCTATTATGGCCAAAAGACTGGGGTTGGTTGCAGGTGACATCTTGCACCAGGACCAGAGAGGCTTTGTCAAGGGTCGGCAATTAAGTGATTTGACATATGATTTGATCGGTGCTATTGATGCTGCATCCGCCGAATCACTTCCTTTGGCCGTTTTGACCCTCGATGCTACCAAGGCCTTCGACAGGGTCAATTGGTTGTACTTGTCGGAAGTCTTGGGTAAGTTCAATATCGGAGACAAATTCCGTCGAGCGATAGGGTTTTTTTTTTTTGCAGAGTTTTATATAGCGCGAACTAGAACCGAACCGAATCAGTTATCAGAGCGCTTTACATAGCACCAGTTACGTTACATGAGGACACACTTTCATTTTAGGCACGGGGAGATTAAGTGATTTGCCCAGAATCACAGGGTTTTTTTTGGCGTCGTTACCGAGACTCGAACCCAGATCCCTAGGCCCGAGGTCGAACGCCTTAGCCGTTAGGCCAACCCCTCTCCTTTTGCTATACCAAAATCCTTCTGCTTGTCTCCTGGTGAATAGCGCCTTATCGGACCCGCTGAAAATCACGAGGGGCACGCGTCAGGGATGCCAACTCTCCCCTCTCCTAATCAACTTATATATTGAACCTTTTGCCCAACTATTGCGGGATGATCATAAGATCAAGCCTTTTAGGTATGGAGAGTGGGAGAGGAAGGTAGCCCTGTACGCAGATGACATTTTGATTTTTTCTTCTGAGTTGCATATGTTAAACTAGCCCAGGATTTTGGAAAGGTCTCTGGGTATGAGATCAATGCATCTAAGACAGAAATCATGGCTTGGAACATGGGGGAGATTCAACCAGAAGTACAGCTCAGCCCTATAATGAGGTATCTTGAAATTAACATCTTACAAGATATCTCTAGAATAGATTAATTTAATCTCTCAGCTGTGGCAAAGGAGTGTAGGAAACTTATGGGTGCCTGGTCATTGTTACCCTTGTCTGCTTTGGGTAGGGTAAATTTGGCAAAAATGTCAATCCTGCCTAGAATTACTTATCTTTTCAACACTATTCCCCTTCACTTTGAGACTGTTCCACTGCTTAAGTTACAGAGCGATATTAATTCATTCATTTGGGCTTACCACACACCTAGGATCGCCTGGAAGAAGTTAAGGCGGCGAAAAGAGAAGGGTGGCCTAGCTGCCCCGGACCTTCAGTTGTATGCATGGGCTTTTCAACTCTCCCATTCACGCATGCTACTGAAAATGCCCACTAATGTTGTGGTTGGGTGTATGTATCGAACCATGCTCACCGGAGCCATGTTACCACAGGAGGGTTTCTTGTTTAAATTTGGAGAATCTAAATTCTTCAAAAAAATTAAATTAAGGAATTACAGGGTCTAGCTAGAACTTGGGCCAAGTTGAGAAGCACTGTAGCATTAGGTTACTTTTCCAGCATGGCTCCTTTGTGGGATACACCAGGAGGCCCGGGATGGCTTAAAGACAGATTGGCCCTACCCCTGAGGGAAGCTGGGGTGGAAGTTTTGTTTGTTGAAGGAACCCTTATCCTGTGGGAATCCCTTAGGGAGAGGGTTGGTTCTGGCCTCTCTAGGTTTAAATACCTGCAGATTACTAGTTGGGCTCAGTCAGTTTCCCAGAGTAAATTCCCAGTTGGAGGAGGAAACCATCAAGAATTCCAGCTTATGAGCAAAGCCCCGGCAAAGAAGGAAGTTTCCTTCTGGTACCATTCAATATTGGAAGAGGTAGAGGGTGAATTTCATCTGGTTAGTCAACTTTGGGACAGTCCTCTACCGGACCAAACAACGAACATCTGTGGCTGAACTCCTGTAAAATACTCTGGGAGGTAGTTAAACCAGCTTGGCTCCATAGGAATCATCTTCTCACTTTGCATAGGGCCTACTATTCACCTCAGAGACTCTCAACATTTTCAAAGGGCCCTCTCGTTTCTTGTATGAGGTGTGGGACAATAGCCGCATCGGACATTCATATGTTTTTTGACTGTCCTGCTTTGTCTTCCATCTGGGACGCTATTGGTAAATCATTAACAATATCTCTTGACTGCCCCATTACAATTAATCTTTCGCTGGTAATATTTGGCCTGTTGGAGGGGGTTACAGGTTTTGCTAAGCATCTCCTTTTCTACGCAATTCTGCTGGCGAGAAGAGAGTTATTTATAAAATGGAAGGAGCATGCATCTCCCTCATTTTCGGATTGGCAGTCATCAGTTCTACAAGTCTCTAGGTTGGACCTTTTGAGATCGGGCATTCAAAAAAAGCGAGCCTTCTGGAAAATTTTGCAGTGGGGGTAACCTCGATACGATGGACGGGGTTGTTTTTTTTTTCCTCCGGTCCTATGATTACGCTGCCCTGATTTTCTGCAGACATCTCTGGTGAAATCAGGTGGTGCCCTGATACCAATATGTTGGCTAAACCTGGTAAGGCGGCTCCCCATGGGTCCCCAATTTAAGCCTTTTTGAGTATCCTGTAACACTGGTAGGCAAGGGCTATATTCTTCAGTTGCCCACATATCCAGTAAACTGAGGCAGTGTGTGGATATCTCTAGGGTAAAATGGAACTAGTTGGGTGGAGAATGAGGACAAAAAATAAATACAATAAGAGTCTGTGCTTGGTCCATGCGCTCAGACGAAACAGGAGTGATGTCACAACAGTGCAGTTCAATTAGGAGGCACCAAAGAAGTGACACAGAAGTCAAATAACATTGAGCAACCGGCCGGCGCCAAGTCTTTTTTTGTATACAATAGTGTCTCGCAAAGAAGAGGCATTGCCCAGGGCATGCTCTAACAGCCTCGACCCTAATAACATTAGTCAGGGTTAAACAAATGGAGGATAAAGACACTCACTAATTGATGATGAGGAATAGAGTCTGACACACGCCCAGGTAAAGTGTGTGTCTTGTATTGAAAGGTTTAGGATAACAAATTTTAATTGCCTACACCATAGATACCTCAAGTTGCTAAATTTTGGCTGCTTGTGGTAATAAAAATGCGGCGACTCAAGTATCAAGATCAGCCCTGCCAAGTACCACGCATCAAGGGTTAGACTAACGCATTTTTGTGTGGTGGTCCGCATCACATCACTAAAATGCATGTCACACATTTATAGCGCCTCCTGACACCATCGGGACTGAGGCAGGCACAAGTGTGATGGGAGTGCTGCCTTCTATAGGAGAACTCAAGTAAGCAGCACGCTCTGGCAGAGTGCTACCATGGTACAGTTGAACATGTTTACTCATCAGAATCATGGCAGTTATTATGGTGTGGGTTACTGCATATAGTAAAAGGCTAAGTGGGTGCCACAGCAATCTGTAAGTCTTTTTACTGCTGTTGAATTACAAATGTTTTGATTGGCCGATTGCCATGCAAATCAGGTTGCAAGAAGGTGATGAAATAAGCCAATCAGATGCCCACTCTCACTTTTGAATTCCAAACCTGAGAGGTAGTCATTATCATCAGAAATCTATTACTACTTCCCATTGACTGATGAAATTCAGCTACGGCGGGACATGTGGGCTGTGCAAGTGGCAGGCACAATGCATTTGAAAGGCCCATGAGTGCCTTGCTCGGAGGCTATAGAGTTGGGTTGTAGTTCTTCGTCCTGAGAACTTGTTTGTTTGGAGCTATGGTTTACTTAATATTTTTAGGCCTGAGAAGTGTGACACACTGGTGCGCCTGTTTTTTTACATTGAGGATTACATCTGCAGCCATCCTCTGCATTCTGCAGCTGCTCCACCTTCAGCAAAGGTAGTGTAACCATAAATAAATGTGAATAATAAAAATAATATTATATAATTATCGCAGCCAGACATTGCAAGGCGACTCCGGTGCATACCCAACAAATGAAATCTCAAGTGGCTTCTTTTCCTCCATTTATTTTAATTGCAAACATTTAAAAAAAAGCGTGCCGACCAGATCTGAACAAGTCATTGTGCTGTACCACCTCTACATCAAACACCGACACACTGAAGAAGGATCTCTTTGCTTGTGTGTGTCTATCGGGTGTGCACGGGGACCCCTAGAGGCTGGATAAACGCCCTTTTTAAAGCTTCTCAAGCTTCGCTCTTAATTTATTTTGTTAGCTGTAGCAGCACACATGGGAGCATTCCTGAAATAAATTGAAAGGCTCAACGCTAAGCAGATTTGTAGGTTATAGACTTATGCCCCCCCAGTCTTTCATTATCCTAATTTTTAGGTCTCGCCTAGCAAACGCAGCACATGCGCTGATTGGCCTTGGCAAGCCTATTGTTGTGGCTTTTGCTAGCGAAGGGAGACAAACCATGTGCGTGCACGGACAGCCGATGTGCACGCGCATGGCGTCTCCTCTTAGCTTTCAGTTCATGTGCGGGCACACCGCATGTAGTCTCTTTTGCACGCGTGCTTGTTGGGTCTTCAGAGACGGACAAAATGTTGCACGCATACGCATTCAGACACAGACACACTCCCACCACTCGAGGGACGCTGCATTTGTTTTGCTTTAAACGTGAAAGCAGTCCCGAAGCTGCTCCGACCTATCCACTTTCACCGCGCTTGTTTAAAAGGGCTGCTGGTGTCGATGCCAAAGTCTAACCCCATCCCTCATGTTTATTATTACTTGTAGCACCTGGCAATCACGGAAGAAAACTCGCGTCACCTTGTTGAGTCAGGCTCCGCAGAGGTTCTGATTAGCCTGCGCCTACCCAGGTTACAGCAGGAGGCAGGCCTGTAGCCGTTAAACCTGCATGCTATACCGGTCTGTGCTCGTGAGCTCAACCCGGTCTGTACACTATGCCCCTGGTAGTTCAGCCCAAGGGCAAATTGTATCTTAAAAACCTTCTTTGTTGGCAATATAACTTTGCCTGGACGCCCAACCGAAACATAAATAAACAAATTCACATTCTAATGTAGTAAAATGACAAACTTTCAAAAGTTGACCCAGCGCATTTCTAGGTGTTAAAACGTGGAAACAAAACATGAGGCGTAGCCCAATGTGCACTCTAATATGCGTCAATTTCCGGGAAAATTGTGCGTCACTCACATGACTTCCACCATCATGAATACTTTATTTCAGCCTCTTGGGCCATTAAAGTGCATAAATAAAACAATAATATACACACCTGGTTTAAAAACAATGAGTACTGACAAGGATCAATAGTCAACCCGGAGATAAAAGGCACAAAGCGCACAATACAAGGGTACAGCAGGGATGTGGAAATAGGTACTATAATATAAACCAATTTAAAACAACCGTCCATATAAAAGTTTTTTTTAAAACAATCGTCCGTATAAAAAATAGACCAGTTATAAAATGTTATGCTAAAATAGAACTATGGAACAGCGATGCGAGGCGTGAGGCACGAGTACATACTTGCTCGCCCTTCGTCGGTTCATGCAATTCTTCAACCCCCTTGGATCTACTTGAGGTAGGCCTGACGAGTTTTGCCACATACAATTTAAGATACACGATACAGCAAAGACAATTGGTCGGTGAGTGTCATACTTTAGGACTCTGTAAGCCCCTATGGAGCGCACAAAATCTAGATTCTTAGATAGTTGGATTAACCAACGCTTGTGCGGCAACGGATAGGCAGGACAGAGGAGCAAAACATATAATTCACACTCCGCCTTGTATTTACATGCAGGAAATTCACCAGTTTGGTCTCTCACCCATTTGCTGGTGTATGCTGCTAATGGGAGGGTCCCCAGTCTCAGTTGCATATACAGTTTGCTAGCCAGTGGGGGTTGAACAAATTCTAAAAAGGTTTCCCTGCTATATACATCCTTTACCAATAGAAATTCTGAAGTTCTGAAGTTAAACGACCACTTGAGGTACTTTCTCGGATGGACATTGGCTTAGCTACTCTGTAGGAATTAACTAAGTCCAACCTCGAAATCTTGGCACACGATGTCTCTGGTGTACTCCAGAGATCCGGCTTGCCCAGCTTGAATGTGAGATCTCTTATGTGACAGAGCTATGGAATTTTCTTTATGGTGCAAATGGATAGAAGCTCAGATAGCTCAGCCCTATAGACGGACACCTCTGGAGTCACCCACATCCTCCGCCAAAAAGTTAAGGGCCTCAAGGTGATTTCTTCATCAGGCGGCCTCATTCCGAGCTCCATGCGGAGAGGGATGAGGGGGGTGCTGCGGGGTAAGCCTAATAGCTGGCGCATGAAATTATTCTCCACCTTTACCAAATTGCTAGTAGGACAATGCCCCCGCAACTCCACCCCATAAAGTGTGGCACCCATCGCTTGGGCTTTATAGATTTCCACCACAGGGGCGGCTGGTTTGAAAGCTGAAGTTCTGTACAATTTCATTACACCACCCATTGTCTGTGTTAATCTAAGCCTTGCTTTGTCTAACTGTGGACCCCATTCAAAGTTCTCTGCCAAGGTAACTCTCAGGTCATCAAATAGCTTGACTCTTTCTAAGGGAATACCGTGTAGGGAAGGGTTTGGCCGGGTCGTCTTGGGAGGGTTGAAGACCATTTATTTCGTTTTTGCTAGATTGATCTCCAGCCCTCGTAACTTGCAAAAAATTTCAAAACCATCTAAAATGCGCTGGATGCCCATAGGCGATTTTGAGAGGAGCAGAGTATCATCTGTGAACATCAGCGCAGGGACCTTCCCAGAAGCTAACTTAGGAGCATGATTGTCCTCAATTGTTTTAAGATGGTCGATAAGACCATTAATAAAAAGATCAAATAAAGTAGGGGCTAAAACACATCCCTGCCGTACCCCCTTTTAAACAGGGAAACATGAAGTGAGTTCCCTGTGCCTTCCAAAGCGTACTTGTGCGAAATTGTCAAGGTGTAACCTCTCAATGACATTTAGGAGGTATGGAGGAATCCCTAACTCACTCAGCACCAGTAGTTGTAGTCTAAATATCTGGTCAACGGTTGACATTTTTGATCTGAAGCCGTTGCGGTAAGGACTTAATATTTGCTCATCTTCCAGCCAACCCTGAAGGCGGTCCAAGAGCACCCGGCCAAAGAGGTTTTTTTTAGAGATATCAATTAAACTGATCGGCCTATAGTTGGAGGGTGTGAGGGGACAGCCTTTTTTAAGTATGGGAACGATCTCAGCCCCGCGCCAAGTGTCGGGGGATTCGACCCCACATGACTTCCACTTTTACAAAGAGTACAGCAAGCGTCTTTCAGTAGCAAATTGCCACAACATTGCAGTGCAGTGAAACGACACAGCGAGGTTGTTCCTGTTCCTAGAAAAAAATAAAGTTTCTGGTTATTGCTACAAAGTCTGCTGCTGACAGCCAAATGTGGATCCGTGGCAGAAGTCACTTTTCCGCTTCCTGAAATACCGTGTTTTACTGTCCAAGAAAAAAGTAGCGCTTTTTATCGTCAGACTGAAACTGACAAAGTCAACTGGAATCTGGGTTTACTGGTGACGTGCTCTACTTAACAAGTTAATGCCTGCCAACAAACACTGTGAGGAACTTCCATCTACTGTCCTGCCTAAGCTTGCATTATAAAGAAATAAAATAAAAAAACATGTTAAATGAAGGAAAGCTCAGACACTGTCTGTACCGCAGCACTGGCACCACTATATTTGTATTGCTCCAAGGTCCAGGGCTCCTCAAATAGTTCTGTTGTCGCCAGGCAGTGGGCAGCAAACATGTCCGCCCTTCTCTGTACTCTGCACGCGCTGCCATTGGTGACGGGGGACGGGGCCAAGTGTTAGAACCAGGGTCACTGCAGGCTGTGCTGGTCAGGCGAAGAGCAAGGGAGAACTGCACGCCTGTAGCAGTGCGGTGCTGCGGGAAAAGAGACATATATCCCTGTGGGTGGCGAGTGACGAGGGTGGTGTCAGTCATGCTGCAGACAGTGATAGGACATGCAGGAGTGTGGCAGCGACCCAGCGGAGATTGGGGCCCTTCTTAAGTTTTCTGTGAGGACGCTGGTGTAGCTAGGAAGGGCGCCAACTCGTGGCACACACTTGCTTCAGGGACAAGTAAGTGGTGCTGAAGTCTCTGAGGGAGGGGTCACAGATTATAGCAGCCACAGTAGAGGCTCTGGATGTGTCAAAAGAAAGGGACCGCGGGTAATGTGCTTCGAGATGGCAGAAAAGCATAAAAAAATGGAATGCACAATACTTCTTTCAACCTAAAGGAGCAGACGAGAAGGAGGGAAAGTGCACATCCTACTAAATTAAAGGGCGGTATGAAGGGGCAGGAAAAAAGGACAGAGACCCTAGATACCATCTCGAGGAATTGGAAGCTGCAGACGATGCAGGAAGGATATTGCTATTATATGACCCGGCAGTAGATCCTAAATGTCTTCAACACAGGTTTCAAGGGAAACAAAATGTAAATTCTGATAAAATCACATTTTCGCTTATCCAGAAACATGCATACTACATACAAATCTTATCTACCATACATATAATAAATAATTTTCTATGACAACACAGGTCTTGATACTTCTCTAATGTGCAGCTCATTTGGTCATGTTAAGCATAGGGATCTCATATTTTCATTTTGAAACACTATTCAATTATATTTATACAGCCCATTTTTATTTAAAACTGTGGCTAGTGTATAATGCTTTTGAAGAAATATCCATTACTCCCCACATCCCCTGGTGCCTGAGAATCACCAATCGGTGACACAGTTATAGTTACCTTTTGCAGTGCTCATTTGCATGAGTTATTGAGCATCGCAACCCTAAAACATGAGCAACAGATTCAGATTCTGCACATACTCCTTTTCCCAGACCTTTGTAATAGGACGTATGCCGGGAGGAAGAAACCGCTGTAAACTCGAAAGGAACTCTGTGAACTATGCTATTAGGTTCTCTCTTTGTCTCTGGCCTGTCCAAGAGTGGTACAGGGGGAACACAACTTATGTGTTTTCTCGGATGGAAGAAGCCCATTAATTTCTAGATAACATCAAGAATGACAAGGGCAAAACAGCTATAGGGTGCAGACGCAAGCTCTATTTTGGAAAGATGCAAAACTGGCCCCAGTAACAACAAGCATTGCCAATGCACTAGGTCTCGCATTTGCGAGAGGATAAGCTATTGGCACTGTAAAAGAACATTCCTTTTATTTATGTGTTTAAGAGCGTGTTTACACACTGCTTTCAGGTTTTTAAAACACATAAATAAAAGGCATTGTCATTTACAATGCCAATAGCTCAAACTCTTGCAAATGCGAAATCTATTACATTGCAAATGCTTGTTCTAAAAGGGGTTAGTTTGGGTACAAATGCTATCTTATTAGTAAAATCAACCACTGTGGTGATACGTTTTAAAGACCGAGTTTCTCCTTCTCCAGACCAGACATGCTTAAAATGTTCTGCCTACTAGTATGGATGACATGTGATACTCATTCCTACACCTTGTAATCCTCATTATTTTATATAACATTTCTATAACGAATTACCCACCAATTATTCATAGTCTCTGTTTAATGTGTGTGAGATGTAAAGTTCTCAGACACTCTGCACTGGAATTGGAAGTGCTATAAAACAAATTAAATGCACGTGAGAAAGGGGGTATGAAGAGATACAGGGCACTGATGGAGGGTGGAAATAAGGGAATCCATGAAAAAGGAGATCCTGGGAGCAGCCAAAAAACGGGCCACCTCCTGTGATGACGCCGGCTCTGAAAGAGTGAGCCAGTGATGTATGTTGTGCTGTTTGACATTGATAGTTTTGTCCAGTTGGGAAGCTCTGTCTTGACTGTATGTATATATGGACTTTAATAGTATATCACTTATTTTATAATGGAAATGACAATCTCTTACATCCAGTAATTTGTTTTATATTTTATTTAACTGTGTCTCTTTGCATAGCTACAAATAGCATTAATATATTGCCTGCTTGTTTATTGCTTAATATTATGGCTACACAATTGTTTCACAGTAAAATTAATGAACAAGGGCACTAAGTTGGTTCCCTTCCATTTCAGCTCCTTTGCAGCAGTTTCAAGATCTTAGTGTTTCTCGTTGCTCAAACAGGTGTAATTTCTGATAATTAACTGTTTCCATGGACATAGGGGCATATGTAGGTAGCCGTTTGCGATTCGCAAACGCCGAAAGTCGGTGAATTTTGGCGTTTGCGAATCGCAAACGGCGTTTTGATATGTAGGTGCCAGTTAGCAAAATAAGGAATCGCAAAAATTGCGATTCCTTATTTTGCTTATAGCATTTAAGCAATCGCAATTTTGCGATTCCTTAAATGCTATGTAGGGGTGCTTTAAAAATTGCGATTTTTGCATAAGGAATTGCAAAATACCACCTACTTAAAGTAGATGGTATTTTGCGAATTCCTTCAAAAATGCATTTTAAAAAAAAATTCAAAGTGCCATGTGGCGCACAGACATGTACTTAGGGCATGTATGTGTGCCACGTGTACTTACAGGCACATTCCAGGGGTGCAACAGGTGTCCTTTGGACACCCTGGCACCCTTGGAATTGCGATTCTCAAATTGCGATTTTGTCATAGAAAATCGAAATTTGAGAATGTATCCCCATTCATTCCTATGGGCCTCTTAGCCCATAGGAATGAATTGGACACTCATTCCTTAATTGTGATTTGCAATTTGCGAATCGCAATTAAGGAATGCTAGAGATTCGCAAAAAATTGCGAATTTTTACCTACATTCCATTTTGCTATTCTCAAATAGCGATTCCTTAAAAATCACTATTTGGGAATCGTAAATTGGAAATTACCTACATATGCCCCTAAATTGCTTGATTTTGCTCGCGAGAAAGTGCCACTCAGTCGCAGAATGTCACTCATAAGTACAAGGAAACTATGAAAATGTCACAAATAAGCAGTCTGAAACTTTGGCAACATATTGATCTCAATTAAATAATGCCTGCTTGGGTTTGCTGCAAAGTCCCAAGTAGGGCAAGATCCCACATAAACTTACAGCTTTGACACAGGTCCTGAGAAAGCACTTATGTATACTGGCTCTAGTTCCAGGCGCTCACGGTAAGGTCATGGGAAAGTGATATGACTGAAAGTGACTTAGCAGAGGACTCACATTACAGTAGTGAGAAAATGTGAAAAGCTCTCGGAGAACTTGGCAGAGTGGGAAGATATGTAGCGATATTTGTATCCCACCCGAGAATGGTTCTTTGTGAGGATTCGGGGAAGATTCTTCTACTCCGGGTGAATATAGATGATGGGTCACTCTAGCAATAGAGGTTTGTTGATAACGTGAGGGGTGCTGTAAGAAGAAACACAGTGTGCCAGAGACAACTGCATGTGAAATTTAACAGAAATATGAGCCAACCCATATGTGACAAGACTTCCAGCATGTAGGAACACCCAAAACATTGATGAATTAGAGCCCATTGGGGCAGGATGCGGACCATCTGCACCCCTTCCCCTGTGCCACTGCTGGAAGCTATTGGGGGCACAATGCTAATTTTTCAGGAGACCCACAACTCAGAACTGAGAATACTGGGCATGTCCCAAACAACATTGATGGATTCAAGGTGGTGCCAATAGGATGTCGGGACTGAGGACAGTGTCTCATAGAGTTAAAAAAGCGGTGCAGAATGAAGTCTACAGAAGGGAGTCGAGAGAAGGTCTGAGACCGAGTTGGGGTTACCCTATTTCTGTTCCAGATAGTAACACTACATCCTGGTGGCCTGGGTAGGCAGAAGTGACCCCCTGTGAGGCCTGCCTAGGCTCTGGAAGCCCATCACATCTAAAGAGATGGGTAAAAGGTATTGAGTATCAGAAGTGAGGCTGGGGAAAATTGGTCTTTGGTCTGAAGCTAAGATTAGGAGTCTGAACTAGTTGGAGTACAACACCCATGGCAAGAAAATGTTGGTTGATAGCTAATGAGGCAATGTGATCTGAAAGCAGAGCATGAAGAAAGTGTGCCCCTATGCACAATCAATCAATCAATCAATCAGGGGTTTATAAGGTGCGCTACTCACCTGTGAGTGTCTCAAGGCGCTAGGGGGGGAGGTGGGGTGCAGCTCCGGTTCAGTTGAAGAGCCAGCTCTTGAGGTTCTTCCTGAAGGTGTGCAGGGTCAGGGAGCGTCTTATGTTAGCTGGGAGCTCGTTCCAGGTCTTGGCTGCGATGTAGGAGAAAGCTCTTCAACCTGCTCTGTTTCTGTGGATGCGAGAAGTTTCTTTTAATGTCCAAGGAATGTAGGCGTTGCTCTGCCGGAGATTGAGGATTGGCAAAGCAAGTTTTTAAGAAAACAGGTTCGTTAATGTGAAAGTCAGTAGGTACTTTAGGAAGGAAAGTAGGGTTGGTGCAAAGCACTACACAGTCCGATTTGAATTGGAGAAATGGAAGTTTCATGGTGAATATCGCTTACTCTTCGAGAGGATGTCAGAGCAAGGAGAAGGGCTACCTTCCAGGTGAGAAATTTTAGGTCCGTTCTGTGGATGGGCTCGAATGGTGCTTTCATTAGTTGAGCCAGTACAACATTAAGATGCCAAGTGGGAGGAGGACGCCCAATGGGCGGAAACTTCCGGAATAATCCCTTGAAAAACTTGCGAATGACTCTGGAGGAGCAGAGCGAGGTGGAACCATCTTGATGGTAGCGGGAAATCGCCGCCAAGAAGACTCTCAAAATGGAATGTGAAAGTCCTGATTGAGCCAGTTGCAGAAAGAACGGAAGAAGCTGATCCGGAGTGGAAAGAAGAGGATGAATATTGCCATCTGCGCACCAATGACAAAACCTCTTCCACTTGAGTTTGTAGGTTTTGACTGTAGACGGAGCTCTTGCCTGAGCGAGAATGTCCCTGCATGCTGGAGAAATATTTAAATGGGCAAATTCAAGGTGCTCAGGTTCCATGCCGATAATTTCAGAGACGAGGGGTTCGGATGACATACTTGACCCTGTCCATCGTGAGGAGATCCGCTCGAGGATGCAGAAATATGGGTTCGCACTGGGAGAGGAGAAGTAGCTCCGAGAACCATGCTTGTCGAGGCCATCTGGAAGCAATCAGGAGTATGTGGCAAGGTTGTCTCCGCATCTTCCACAGCACGCGAGGAACTAGTGGAATCGGAGGAAAAGCGTAAGCGAATAGATCACACCAGTTCATCAAAAGGGCATTCCCGCACGATCCGGGGTGGGGATGCCAACTTGTGTAAGATGGGCATTTCCGGTTCTCCGGTGTTGCAAAGAGATCCAAGGGTGGATGACCCCACCGTCGAAAGACTAGGTCGAGTGTTGGTTGGTGTAACTGCCACTCATGGGTGGAAGACGTGGATCTGCTGAGGGAATCCGCTAGGATGTTGGAGACTCCTGGCAGATGAACGGCAGTCAGGGTGACGTGGTGACTGATTGCCCAATCCCAGGTCGACTGTGCCAGACGAGACAAGAGAGGAGATTTGGTTCCGGCCTGCTTGTTGACATAGTGCATGCTGGTCGTGTTGTCCGTTTGGATAAGGACTGACTCCCCCTTGATCGCAGGATGGAACGAATTGAGGGCTAGAAAGATGGCCATCAGTTCCAGCCAGTTGATGTGCCAAGAGTGCTGAGGCAGAGTCCATTTGCCCTTGATCGACAGACCTTGAAGGTGAGCACCCCACCCTTCTAAGGATGCGTCCGTCGTCAGCGCGAGTTCCGGAGCGGTGGTCAGGAAAGTAACCCCTGTCTCGATGTTGGACTGTTGCGCCCAACACTGAAGAGCCGCTTTCATTCGAGAGGTGACAGACTATGTCGTTGAAGGATCCGGTGACTTGACGCCATTGCCCGCCCAGTTCTTCCTGAATAGGGCGAGTCTTCAATCTGCAGTTCGGGATAAGAGAAATGCATGACGATGCCATCCCCAGAAAGGACTTCAAGATCCGGACTGAAAAGGACTGTTTTGCGCAAATACGAGCCACAGGTAGCGCCCAGAAAGGTTCTGCAGAGAGCTGGGACAAACTGGGACTGCTTGACATTGATGGAGAGGCCGAGGGAGCGGAAGACCTCCCGACAGCGTTGAGTGTCCCGAAAAAACTGGATGCGAGATTGAGATTTGAGAAGGCAATCGTCCAGGTATGAAAAAATTTGGACGCCCTGGAGCCGCAGGTAGGCTATCACAGGAGCTAACACTTTCGTGAAGACACGAGAGGCAGAGCGTAGGCCGAAAGGCAGCACCCGGACCTGGAAGTCTTTCCGTCCCACTCGGAAGCGCAAGTACTTTCGGTGATGTGGAAGAATTGGCACATAAAGTAAGCATCCTGGAGGTCGATGGTGGTCATATAGTCGTCTTGGGAGAGAAGACGCAAAATCTCCATGAGCGTGAGCATACGAAAGGATTGGGATTTGAGATATTTGTTCAGCGCTCGTAAGTCCAGAATCGGACGCCAGTCTCCTGATTTTTTGAGGATAAGAAAAAAACGGGAATAGAACACCCTTCCTCTTTGAGACTTTGAAACCACTTCGATGGCGCCCTTCGTAATCATAATCCGAATTTGTTGGAACAACTCCTTGAGGTGGGGTGGAGGCGGGCCGGATGGAGGAGTGGGAGGAGGAATCTTGACGAACTCCAAAGCATGGCCCTTCGCTACAATGTCCAGAGCCCAACGGTCTGAGGTGATGGAGGACCATTGAGAAAAGAACAGGGAGATTCGACCTCCAACTTTTGGGGGGCAAGGCAAGTCATTGTCGTTTAGAGGTAGCTCCTCTGTATGCAGACTTTCCTCGATAGGATTTGGAGGACTGCTGACGGGAGGACTGCTGCTGCTGGGAAGAGTAGCGCTGATTACCCTGGTTATAGGAGTATGTTTGACGAGATCCTCCACGAAAATTGGAGTTGGTGCCGCGTCCACGTGCACCACGAAAAGGTTGTTTTCGGAACTGTAAGGTCCCTAAAGAGCGAGCAGTGTTGGTGTCCTTTTTAATGGCTTGGAGAGCCTCATCAACATGTACCCCAAAGAGTGACTCTCCATCGTACGGCATATCAAGGATCTTTGCCTGTACCTCTTGACGAAATGAAGTGGAGCGGAGCCATCCCTGTCGCCGCAACACAGCTGCCCCTGCAAGCTGTCGGAAACCAGTCGATACGATGTCTACTGAGCAGTCTCCTCAGCTGCTCTCTCTCCGTCCTGCAAAATTTTCAAGGCTTCAGCCCTGGAGGGCTACAAGGGCAGCCATATCAGACCACATCTGACGATCGTATCGCCCTAGAATAGCTAAAGCATTCGCTGCTCTCACCGTGGTAGAGGCCATTGATGAAAATTTCCGCCCAATTGCGTCCAGGCGACGACCCTCCAGATCTGGAGGAGCTGTAATAGGTGATGCTAGGTTCCTTGAGCGTCGCTGAGCAGCTTGAGTGACCACCGAATCAGGCTTCGGCTGCGAAATCAGGCACGCAGGGAAACCAATGGGTGCCTTATATTTCTTTTCTAGGTGAGGCATTTGTGCAGGGATGGTATTTGGTGTCTGCATAAGTTTCAACCCTTCGTTCCATATGAAATCAATAATGGGGACTGTATGGACCTGCTTAAATGGCTGATTCTTAAAATCATACAGAAAACAGTCCTCTTCTCTTTGTACTCGTGGCAGTTTAAACCGTTGAGCCGCTCTGTCCATTAACTGATGGAAGCTGGCAATGTCCACTGGTGGGGAATCCCCAGGTGTCACTGGAGGAGGGGACGGCATCTGGATTTGGTAGTCGTCCCAATCGGCCATGGTGTTGTTGTCGTTGTCATCATTCTGGACTTCGCCCTCTTCACGGTCAGGGCAAACTTAATCCTCGTCATCGGCATAGACAGTAGTGTGTATCCGAACTGATGTCTGGATTTGCGGGAACGGTGCAGAAGGTGGTGGTAGCGGATCTACAGGAGGAGGTACTACAGGCACAGGTGCTGCTGGTACTGGCGAACCCTGATTGGATGGGGAAAATCGCCTGTTATCCTCCAACATATATTGTAGGTTAGAAAGGAGAGACAGAGGCAGTGTCGCTGTTGGAACCTGCACCGCTTGTTCTTCATCCTGAAAAAATTTCCTTCAGGTTCCTCCCCATAGTCCTGGCACTTAATGACTAATTCCGAAGGACTGTGTGCCGCCCCAAAAGGGCCACCGTCTTCCTCTTCTGAACCAGAGTCCTCTTCAGAGCCAGTGGCAAACAATGGCGAAGGTGGCTGCTTGTCGTCTTGAATAGACAACTGGTCTACCGGAACCTGGCGACGTTGGTGTAGTGGGCCGGAGTTGGAAAGACCAGAACCTGACGTTGGAAGTGGCAGCAATGGCAACGATGCAAAAGACGAGGTAGTCACCGTCGACGAAGTCGTCGTCGACTTAGCTGATGAAGACGACAGAAGCGTCGATGAAATGGCAGATGAGGAGTCCGTTGTCGACGGTATCACCGTCGACGGCGCTGTCGTCGACGGGTCTGGCGTCGATGAGGTCTTCAACGTCGACGACGAAGTGGCCGTCAACGGAGTCGTCGACGATGATGAAGATGCAGCCGTCGACGAAGCACTCGTCGACGGGGAAGATTTAACAGCTCTCGTCGATGAAGATGTCGTCGACGACGAGTGAATTTTTTGTTTCTTTTTCGTCGACAAGAGGATAGGTCTAGAGCCCATAGATACCTTCGTCGACATAGATGACGTCGACGTAACTGTCGTCGACGAGCCAGCAGCAGATGTCGTCACAGTCGCCGTCGACGAGACGGAGACGGCAGGTCTCGTCGTCGAGGCGATCGTCAACGCTCCCGTCAACGATTTAACATGTTTCTTGGTGGAAACATGACTGGAAGAAGCAGAAGACGCCTGAGAGTCCTATCTCGTGGGCGTAGCAGGAGGAGGTGAAGACACCGCAGGAGCCATTGAAAGAGAGAGTTTCTTTTTCTTTAAAAATGGAAATTGCAAATCCTGCACACTGCTACGCTTACTGGCTGCTTTAGAAGTACTAGACATAAGGCTGTCTGCGTCAGAAAGCGGGTTATCCTTGTCCTTAAGTCTCTGCAACCAGAGGAGGAGACGACCTTCCCTGTCTTTAAGGGTCTTAGTAGAACAGGTCCTGCAAAATTTAAATTTGCTCACCTCATTGTCCGGGTAAAGACAATATATACACTTGCTGTGGGGATCTTCAGAGTATAAGCGCAGCTTCCCACAGGAAGAACAGGGTCTAAATAAAGACTTCTTACTTGAAGACATGTCAAACACTGGAAACCAGAAGAAAAGTTGAGAAAAAACTGAGCAGAGCTCAGGGAGACTCCCTTCACACGACGTGCGGTAGAAAATCTGAGGGACTGAGCTCTGAGGAGAAGGTTCTGGAGGGGTGCTTGCGCCTGATTGGCTGCAGTTTGGACTAACATAATGACATGGATGGATGTTGCAAGTGTTTTTTCTCTTTGCCATGTATTCCTATGTAGGAATTATGTCTTGGTATTTCTATGCATTTCTACTGTGTATTTTATGTGTTATGTTTTTACATACTTATGTTATTAGCATCTTATTGCTATGATATTTACCATTGGACTCCCACTTCGACGACGGGGAATATTCAAGCATGTGAATCTATGAAAGACACCCCAATACTGGAGAAGGTGGGTCACATTGTCCTGTAAGTGGGAGCACTCTCTTCGATGATCCAAACTGTGACCCTTAGCAAGAGGTAGATGAGAGATGCTGCCATGAGGGTTATTGTCTTTGTACTGTGCAATTTGGCAAGTTTGGAGTCGTTGCGGTTGTTCTTCGGTCGTCCGGGTTCTTCCATCACCTTCAAGAGGCTTGATGACTGGCAGGACCACATACTTTCGTCTAGCGTTTCTCAGGGTAGCCTTTGTATTGTTAGCTACCGTTCTGAGACTTTTGACTCAGTTAGTGGCCTGCTTCGTCGGAGCACTCTCCTTTCGTCGCAAGTTGTACCCTCTCTTGGACGGCACAGTGGGGTCTGGAAACTCTGTTAGTTCAAGTGTCTCTGTTTCTGGGTAACAACTCAGGGCTGGTCGGTCTTTGGTCAGCAGCTCTTCTTGGGCGTCCACGTCTTCGTCTGTTGCCAGTGCCGGTGCTATCCGCTTGTAGTGGTAGGCATGCAGCCAATTTTTCTTCCCCTCAACTCGTAGTGCAGTTCGGGTGGTGATCAAGACTTGCCAGGGGCCCGTCCACCTGGGTTCCAAACTCTTCTACCTCTGGAAGTTCCTTATCAACACGAAGTCCCCTGGTTTGATATCGTGTCCGGGGCCCCTGGATACGTCTGGTATGGCTTGCTGCACCTGTTGGTAGATAACAGTTAGTTCGCTCATCAATTTATGCAAATAGTCGGACATGAGTAAGTCCGGGAGATCATTAATGGCTGTTGGGTTTGGGGCCGCCCAAATGTTCATTGGTCTGCCGAAGACAACCTCGTAAGGAGTCAATTGGTGTCTGGTCGGGGTGGAGCGCATTGATAGTAATGCCAGTGGGAGGGCGTCGGGCCATTTCAACCCAGTCATGGGGACTATTTTGGCTAGCTTCAGTTTTAGCGTTGCATTGTGTCTTTCTACCAGGCCCGCTGACTGGGGGCGGAAAACGGCATGGAACTTTTGTTTTACCCCCCAACCCTTTAAGTATGTTCTGTATGGGGGCGTGGCTTGACTGCCGAGCGGGATGGCTGCCTAAGTGAGGAGCTCCGCCGATCGAGTTGATTAATCCGCCTAATATCCGTCCATAACTGACTCTGGGGCTCGGGTCTTGTGCCCGTGGTGCAGGCGAGGCATCTCCGCTTTGAAACTAGAGGGTTTGATTCTACCGCGTCCCGACTTGCGGTGGGAACTGGCTTCCCGACTTGCCGGCGTAGTGGGGCCTGCTGCGGCGTGTGGCGCCGGGAGCTTGCGTGGGAGCTGGCCGGCCGGAAGTGTGTGGATGCCCGGCTTGGCCCATCCTGAAGGTGCCGCCTGGATCGTAATCTGGTCAGCCTGGCCTGATTGCAGGAAACGGTGCCCGGGGCCAGAAGCGTTGCTGCACGCACCCGCTCCTGCGGCGCAGACATCAGCGACCGAGGAGATCTTGGAGAGAGGCCGCACTGCGCAGGATTAAAGGCGCGCGGACACGGCGGAGAGCGCGGCTGGGACATCCGGACGCCACCGGAGAGACGGCGAGACAACCGGTGAGCTGCATTAGCGCGAATGCCCGCTGGGGGACGGGAGACCCTGCAAAGCCTGATAATCCTGGCCATAACTCCATGGACATTGCTTAGGTCTGCTAGTGGCGGTTGGCAAGCGCGGACCGCCATTTTGCCCAGTATCCTACACACTGCAGCTACAACAGTTGGAAGCGGACTATAGCTTCACCTTCATCTTATTTGCGTGTGGTGGGCGCTGATTTTTGTGAATGCACTGCCCTGAGAGCCCTGAGATAGACAACAACGGTGTCGGGAGGTGGGCTTGGGCTACGGCTGCCTATTGACGAGTACGGTGGACCCCTTCACCGATACACGTGGCAGACACCTGGCGCTGAAGCGAGACACACAACTTTAGAAGGCCACGATCGCTGCTATTTAAGTTGCCCGGGCTAGGCACACGCTACTCCTGGACAGCGATTGGAGGCGTGTCGGGGCTGGACGACGCCATGGGCAAGCCGGACAAGCGACACCCCAAAATTGCTTTTGAAAAAACGACCAAGAAACCGTCAGGCAATGAAACGCCGGATCAGGAGTCTTCGGGGGACGCCCGGCCTGTACTCCCGGCGGACGACATCAAAGCCATGTTTCAAGACCTCAAGTCGAGTCTGCAAGGCATAGATGGGAAGATGGACGCTCTGGCTGCCAGAATGGATAGTATGACAAAACGAATGGACAAGCAGGAGGGAGTTGTCGAAGTACTAGAAACGCGCGTAACAGAAACGGAGGAATGCCAATCGGACCTTGACAAGAAGCTTCGGGGAATGGACAAGGTGCTCTCCCTGATCCAAATGAAGAATGAAGATTTAGAAGCTAGGTCCAGAAGAAACAATGTACGCGTCACGGGCGTGGCGGAATCGACGGACATTGCGAATATGGAACGCTACGTTGAGCAGATGAAAGATCTATTTGGAGAGGAATTATCCCCAATGTTCCTGGTGGAAAGGGCACACCGTACGCTGGGACCTGTGCCCAAGCCGGGAGCTCCGCCACGGACAATCCTTGCACGCATTTTAAACTATAGAGACAGGGATACGATACTGCGACTGGCACGCAACATGGCGGATCTGCAATACAAAGGGAACCGGATTGCAATGTACCCTGACTTCACGCTCCAGGTTCAATCAGCCAGGCGGGAGTTCTTGCCCGCGAAAAAGGTGTTCCAACAAACAGGCACGAAATACTCCTTGATCTACCCGGCAAAGCTGAGGGTGCAGGGGCCGGGCAAATCCACCTTCTTCACGGACGCCAAAGCGGCGTTGAAATATGCCAAACAACTTGCTAATGATCAGAGGAGGCAGACTGCTACCGACAAGCGTGGGGACACTGACCAGCTAAGTGACGTTAAATGATATCATATGTTATGAATATGGCACTGCTAGGACACTAACTCGAGGGTGGGGAAATGTAAACGTGCCCCTGGGGGAGAGGGGGCGCTAACCACCTAAGCGGGGAGGTGTTGGCATTACTGTTGACCTGACCAGTTCCTTGTTGCTAGATAATCATTGCTTCGCTTGCATTGGGGGCGTGTTGGGCCCTATAGCGCACAGAGTCGGAGTTGCACTCGATCGCCCTGTCAAAAGTACAGGGTATGAAGGCAGACACCTGCGTACCCCGAGGGATGCATCCCAAACTATGGTTAGACCATCTATCACTGTTGGTACCTGGCTCAGTTGGGTGGGGGTTGGGGAGGATGACTGCACGACCTGATTGGGGGGTTGGAGCGGGTGGGGCGGGAGGGACGGGACTTGGGTCTGTTTGGTTTGCACTGTTAACCTGTAAAAGCATTGTGTTAAATGTGTCACTGGAGATATTCCATTTGGTGGTCACCAGCACTGTGGCGATACCCTGTGAGCTTTGGAGCTATGGCGAAAATGTATCGAGAGCCATGCTAAGTCGATTGCACCCTCACCTCTTACTGTCCCTATGGCCGCTGGAACGAATGGGGAGCGTACTGCCCTAGCTGTAGAGCCCAGATTGTCGTCCATAACATGCTTGTCTTGGAATGTGAGAGGGATGAATGACCGGAGGAAGGCGAGACTAGTACATGCCTATTTATCTCGGAAGAATGTGGATATTTGCATGCTCCAGGAAACACACCTTAGTTCCACGGATGCCCCACAACTCAAACACTCTAGATGGGGAGAAGTGTTTCATGCCCCTTACTCGAATTACGCTAGGGGGTGGCAGTTTTGATCCGGCGAGGCCTACACTGGGTGACACAGCGGGTGATGAGAGATGCGGATGGAAGATACACTTTGATTTTGGGAATGATGTGCGGAATGCAGGTATTGCTGGTGAATGTCTATGGCCCGAATGATGATAACCCTGCTTTCTATGTGGCACTGTGGGATAAAATACGTACATTTGGTGCTGCAGCGATTTTATGGGCGGGTGATTTCAACGTAGTGCTGTCTGACGCGGTAGATAGACAGGGCACTGCCCGGGAACATCACCCAAGGGCAGCAGAGGCACTGGGAGGCATCATTCTGGAGGCGTCCCTGGTTGACTCTTGGCGACAATTGCACCCCCATGCGCAGGCGGGCACTTGTTTTACAGCCCACAGGGCAGCCTGGTCGCGGCTGGACTACTGGTTGCTGTCCAGAGATTTGCATACCTTGGTGGTGACTGCGGTACACCTACCGAAATCGTTGTCGGACCACGCACCGGTGGTGGTGACATTGGCCACTCCAGAGCCGTACGCACAAACCTTCAGCTGGCGATTTCCGTCTCAGGCCCTACTGGATCAGGTGTTCAAGGAAGAATTGAGAATTAAGATGGAGGAATTTTTTGAGCTCAATGAAGGCACGGTGGAATCGCCTGGCACGCTATGGGAGGCCTGCAAGGCTGTGACGAGGGGGCACTGCATGGCACTAAAAACGGGAGTCTTAAGGTCCATAAGAAACACACTGGATACGCTAGAACGAGAATTGGCGGCTCTAGAGGTTGAGCTTACTAGATTACCTACCGTTACCACCCAGGCTGCATTCAGGGCGAAACTTACTCAATACCAGGAGGAAGCTGACCGGGAGGTGAAATTCTTAAATAAATACGCCCAAGCTCGGAGATATGGGGAGGGAGACCGCCCGGGTAGGACACTAGCCGCGATGCTTCGTAAGCCAAGGGGTGCAGATTATATTTTGGAACTTACGGTTGCGACTGGCGAATCTGTCAGGAAGCCGACGGATATCTTACACGCTATGGCAGACTATTATGAGGACCTGTACGCCTCTAAGCTGCAACCGGAGGACGAGGTGATAACGGAATATCTTGACACAATTGCGCTGGCGTGGTTTAACAACGGGGCGCATGAATACATGGACCTGCCAATCACACAGGATGATATACGGACGACCATAGCTGGCATGCCATCGGGCAAAGCGCCGGGACCGGATGGGCTTACGGCATCCTTCTATAAAGAATACGCTGACATCATTGTCCCCAGGTTACATAGGATGTACATGGAAGCGATCGAAACGGGGATCCTTCCCCCCTCGCTCCGTGAAGCCATGATAATCACACTTTTAAAACCAGACAAAGATCCCATGAGCCCTGATTCGTACAGGCCGCTCTCGCTAATCAACCTAGATGCCAAGATTTACGCTAAATTGTTGGCGGAGCGTTTGAAACCGATGCTTCCCCAAATAGCGCTGTCAGATCAGTCAGGGTTTGTGACAGGTCGATCGACCTCGCACAATCTACGCACTTTATTCGGTCTGCTCCACTACTTAGACCCGAAGGTCCAAGAGATAGCTGCCTTGCTGGACGCCACCAAGGCGTTTGACTCCCTCGAATGGAAATTTCTCGACGCACTGTTCACAAGAATGGGCTTCAGTAGGCTGTTTATTCAAAAAATGTGTATCATATACAATAGCCCAACGGCGAGGGTAAAGGTAAATGGACAGATTTCGCGGCCAATAAGTATCTCTAGGGGGACCAGGCAAGGCTGCCCCCTTTCGCCACTGCTATTTGCCATCGCCACGGAACCCCTAGCGGCGAGATTGCGGCAACACCACACCCAGCGCAGTATAGGATTCACTTCCAGAGGGCTGTTAGTGTCCCTATAAGCCGACGACATGACAATATTTGTGAAGGACCCAGCAGAAAATTTCGCCCCCCTTATGCGTGAATTGGTGCGCTATGGTGGTTTGACGGGCATTACCATTAACTGGTCCAAATCTACGATTCTGCCGCTGACAGACGGAACGGTACACTGCCATACTGAATTCCCCATATCCTGGGTGACGGATGAGGTGAAATACCTGGGGATCCATATTAGCCGCTCGATACAAGACCTATGGCTTTTGAATTACGGCAAGGCAGTAGACTGGCTCGAGACAAAAGTGAAGAAATGGGTCACGTTACCGCTGTCAATGACTGGCAGGATAGCCATAACTAAAATGGTTGTACTACCAAAATTTTTATATTTATTTGCTAACATACCACTGCCGCTTACACTATGTTTTTTTAAGCGAATACGCTCCGCGATTTTACACCTGGTGTGGGCGGGCAAACAACCCAGAATCCAATGGAAGGTGCTGATGCTTCCCTTTCGACAGGGTGGGCTGGCGGCTCCAGATTTTGAGCTATATGCATACTGTGCCCAGGCTCAGTACCTGCATTTTTGGCAGCACCCGACCCCGTATCAACCTCATGTAGCGATCGAGACAGACGTATCGTCCCCTACTCCCTTAAACACGACGGTCTATCACAAATACAAACGTTCGTCGGAAGATGTAAACACAGTTGAAACAGCCCGATGAGCCTGGCAACGCATAGCGGAGCGGAGCGGGCGGGCATTGCTGAACTATATGCACATTCCATGCCGCTGAGCGGTAATCCGTTACTGAGTCCCTTACAAGATGCGGCGATTTCGGAAAGGGCACGCAAGAGCGGGCTTTTGGTCGCGGGCGATCTATACCCGGACGATGCATTCATGGAGCTGGGAGACATCTGCAATGCGGAGGTGCCTACGGCATCCGAGTTGCTCCTGTACTATCAGCTAAGAGCAGCGTGTAAGGCCAGATACCCGATGTTCCCGATGGTGCCGCCCACGCTTTCGGCACTAGAAAACATACTAGTGAACAAATCTCCGAATAAATTAATTACCAGGATCTACAAAATAACACAAGACACTGCACCGTGGATACAGCCTGGCTCGAAAGCACAATGGGAAGTGGAGACAGGGCTAAGCATAACGGACAAGCAATGGACGTTTTGCTGCACTCAGTTGGAGCACTTATCTCCCAACTACAGGCTAAGGTTAATTCACTTTAATTTTCTACACAGGCTGTACCGTACGCCGATGCAGCTCTTCAAAATAGGATTAATTGCTGATTCTCGATGCTGGCGCTGTGGTGCGCTGGATGCGGATTTCTTCCATCTGACATGGACGTGCACCCCAATACAGCACTACTGGACAGCGGTGTTCGCTAAGTTGGGACAAATGTTAGGGGAGCGGTTGTCTCCAGATCCTCTGATGGCGCTTCTAGGAATGGTGGCCGATATACCATGTGCTTCGAGAAAATTGATCGCTATGTTGCTGCTACTGGCGAAGAGACAAATTGCACTACATTGGAAGCAAAAGGGCGCTCCTGGGGTGACGGGTTGGATTACCTCGGCACTATATTGTCGAGATCAGCTGACTACTTACCGGGAACTGCTACCGCAGAGATCCAGACCCGCTGACATTTGGCAGCCCCTGGCGTCCTTGCTGGCTGATAACATGTTGGATGAGTGAGTATGGAGAGTGTGGAGGCGTGAACCAGTTGGGATACTAGTTGGCCGAAGTGCGAGAGCCTGATATTGTGCCGTGACGACTGCGAGACGTGGAACAGAGGACGTTGTGTTTGCATGTGAGTGGACACTAGCTCCATGACTGCGACTAGTTGCAGGGTGGGGTTGCCTGCTGTGGAAGACCTAGCAGATCACTGCTCCTCCCCCCCCCCCTCTTCCCTTTCTTTTTTAATGGACAAAACTTACAAGCTTGCTCCAGAACCACTGACACGCGACTCCATAGGTCGACAAGACTAACATACTGAAAACACAGATGCTTTAGGTTTAGTTTACAGGGTTTGTTTCTTTGTTTTTCTTCTCTAAATCTTTCACATGCGAATTGCCGTAGAATGTATGCAAGTGTATAAGACAAGAGACCGCAAGATGAGGTCTAACTGTACCTATTGATGCTGCCTGCCTCCGGGTTGTTGGCTAAATAGCTGTGGGCTAACTTGCAACATTCAATAAAAGTCTTTAACCCAAAAAAAAAAAAAAAAAAAAAGTATGTTCTGTATAACTTCTGCTACGAAATGGGGGCCATTGTCGCTCCATAAAATTCTACAAAGGCCATATCGCGGGAAGAACTCTTTCAGTAATACCTTCGCAGTAGCTACGGCGGTGTTGTCACGGGTATGGTAGTCCTCCACCCATTTGCTAAAGGCGCACACGATTACTAGTACGTATTTTAGACCATGGCACCTCTCTAGCTGGATGTAATACATCTGGAGAACTTCGAAGGGGTGATCAGGGACTCCAAACCCTCCCCGTGGTATTACGGTCCCTTTCCCTGGGTTGTGTTGCAGGCATACTATGCATTGCTGTACTAGGCGTTTTGCTGATTCTGCTATCTTGCTGTTATGCCATACTCTGGTGATCAGTTCGGTCATGTGTGCTGGTAAATGTGCCATGGTCAATATGGGGATCAGATAGGCATTAAGTAGCAGCCATTTGTTTCCGTCTTTTGTCCTCCAGCAGCCTTCCTCGTCTCTCAGGCCCACCCGAGCCCAAACAGTCAGTTTGTCCTGTGTGCCTGTCATTTGTATGTCCCTTACAGTCGGTCTAGCGTCAGTCCATTATTCTGCTTGTGACCTGGTCACGTACATTCGTGTCGTCGTTCTGTCCTGGGCTGTGGTTCGGGCAGTAATGTCGGCTAATGCGTTTCCCTGTCCAATGAGGTCGGTCACTTTCTTATGTGCCTGGCATTTAATCACTGCTAGCTGCTTGGGGAGGAGGACTGATTCTGTTAATGCAGAGACTAGATCTCCATGTAGGATGGGTGTGCCGTGTGAAGTCAGGAACCCTCATTCTCTCCACAGGAGCCCAAAATGGTGAACCACCCCGAAGGCGTACTGGCTATCAGTGTATATGTTTACTGTCGTACCAGCTGCTAAAATACATGCTCGTGTGAGGGCAATGAGCTCTGCTGCTTGGGCGGATCGTTGGGCAATGCAGGCTGTCTCTAGGATGGTTTGGGCTGTGGTGACGGCATATGCAGCTGAGGTGGTGCCATTGGGAAGTTTGATGCACGAGCCGTCTACCCATAGTTCCCCATCTGGCTCTGGAAAGGCAGTGTCTCGGAGATCTACTCTGTTATGTCATGTTAAAATTATTTCTTAAGCGCTCTTACATCAAGCGGATTCATGGCGCTGAGGAAAGAAGGACTGTAGCAATGAGCGTAATGGAGTTTTAAACGTAGGCTTGTGAGAATAAGCGAGTTTTCAGTAGGGTTCTGAATTTGGTGTAGCATGTTACCAGCCTCAGCTCATTAGGAAGGGAGTTTCAGAAGCGGGGGGCTAGGCAGGAGACCTCCATGTTTTTTCCATCTGAAGGTAGGAATGGTGAGCAGGTGAAGATGGGAGGAGCGGAGCTCACGGGACGGAGCATAACGTTGGATCCGGGAGGAGATCAAGGCAGGGGCTTGAGCGGCTAATGCTTTGAAGATGGTGCAGCCAAGTTTAAAAATACAACGTTTGGCTACCGGGAGCCAGTGCAAGCTTTTCATCAAGGGACTAATGTGTTGATGTTTGGGTTGGCGGAAGATGAGCCTGGCTGCCTGATTCTGCACAAGTTGCAGGCGGTGGAGTTGGTATGCCGGGATGCCAACATACAAGACGTTCGTGTAGTCGATACGGGAGGTGACATGAGCCATGATGACAAGGGTGACTGCTTCCTTGGTAAGGAATCTGCAGATTTTACGGATTCTGCGGAGGTGGAAAAAACAGGAGGAAACTACTGCATTGATTTGGGGCTTAAGGGACAGATCGCTGCAGATGATGACTCCGAGGCTCTTTTCAGAATTTACAGGGTGAGGAGTGGTGCCTAATGATGACAGCCAGAAGCTAGGGTTCAAGGGGTTGGTGGAACCTTCGATTAGGACCAGCTCAGTTTTGTCGGGGTTGAGTTTAAGTTGACTGGAATACATCCATTCGCTGATGAAAGTCATGGTGGATTGAAAATTACTGATGGATGTATTAGAGGAATCTATGTTGAAGACCAACTGGAGGTCCTCAGCATAGTTGAAGATAATGGCAGGGCTGTTGCGTAAGGCTACAATAAGAGGCTGCATGTATAAATTAAAAAGGAGGGGCGAGCCCTGGGGAACCCCACAGGTCAGATTGGTTTTACTCGCCAGAAAGTTGTTTAGGCGGACTGCCTGAGAGCGCCCGTCGAGGAAGGAGATGATCCACCTCCGTGCCATACCCTGGACACCGGCATTGCTGACACGGTCAATCAGAAGTTCATGATCGACCGTGTCAAAAGCCGCAGAGAGATCCAGGAGCACCAGGGCCTGGGAGATGTTATTGTCAGCTCCACTCCTGAGTTCGTCCATAATTGCCAGAATGACGGATTCTGTGGAGTGAGCGGGCCTGAAACCCGCTTGTCGGGGATCAAGGAAATAGGAATGCTCAATGAATGAGCTGAGGCAGTTCGTAACATGAGCCTCTAGGATTTTACTGAGGTAGGGGAGCAGAGAGATGGGGCGAAAGTTGCTTAACATCGAAGGATCTACATTGGGCTTTTTCAATATGGGGAGCACAGTAGCGCATTTGAAGATGTCTGGGACGACGCCTGTTTTGAGGGAGTTGTTCAGGAGCGAAAGCGGCGGGTCCGGGCAGATGGTGAAAGCCTCCTTCAGAATGTGGGGAGGGCAACGATTGTTGGGGGAGCCAGATCCCACTCTGTTTAGTAGGGTCAGGAATTCTTCTCTAGAGATCAAAGGAATTTGATCAAATGTGAGGGGATTTTTACATATGACAGGCAGGGTTTAGGGGGAGGTGGGAGTAGGGATGTTATTTTTTATAAGGGTGAATTTATCGATAAAAAATTAGTTTAAAGAATCACAAAGATTGTGAGGGCACAGATTGTTGAGTGACCCTATCGGGTTGGGCGAGCTCATTAACTATCGAGAAAATGTCTTTAACCTTCGTTGAAGAGTTTGTGATTTTTTGGGAGAAGTAGGCAGATTTAGCCTGAAGGATGGAATCTTTATAACTTTTTTGTAAGGCGGCATATGTCACTCTCTCCTCAGGTGCATAGGCTCTGCGCAAACGGCGTTCTGCTTGCCTAAGGGCAAGTTTTTCTTTTTTTAAGGCGTCGGAGAACCAACGTTGGGCGTCATGGGGTCGTTTCAGTGAGATTTTTCTCAGGGGAGCTACCTTATTGCTGGCTGCTTCTAGCCAGCTGTCAACGTTAAGACACTTGAAGGGCGACGGGGGCCTGGTCTGGAGGGGGGGGAGGCAGTTAAGATTGCATGGAACTCGTCCAAGATGGCACGTTTCCAATTTCTGGCCAGGAGGTTGTTGGTAGGAGGCGACGTAGTGGGGGGAATATCAATTAGGGTAAAGGAGATACAGTGGTGGTCGGACCATGTGCAGGGAAAGACTAGAGGAGGTGTAATTTCTAAATTGGAGGTCCAGACTTGGTCTAAGGTATGCCCCTTGACATGAGTGGGCATGTGCACGTGTTGGAAGAGATTCATGCCGTGTAGACAGTCCGTGAATTCAACCGAAGTGGGCCTTTCATGGGTGTCAGAGGGCTAGTAATTGAAGTCACCAAGGATAATAATCCTAGCATGATTGATGACTAGCTGGGAAATGAGATTGCCGAAAAGTTGAGGAAAGAGAGGCATGTGGTCTGGGGGTCGGTAAAATAGGGCACAGATAAAGGAGAATTTGGGGGAATCAAATTTTAAGATAAGGCTATCGACATGAGGTAGGGCGTTTGTCTGGAGGGTAGTGCATTTATGTTTATGTAGGATGATGGCTGCCACTCCACCCCCAGGCTTACCCGATGCCCTATTAGCATGGAGTATGTAATAGCCTGTGGGGATTGCTGCCAGGATATCGGGGTTGGAGTCGGCAGTAAGCCATGTTTCTGACAGAAGTAAGATGTCAGATTTGTCAGCGTCTAGTAAATGAAAAATATCAAGCTGGTGCTTTACCATCGAGCGGGTGTTTAAATAAATGATGGCAAGAGGGCTTGCTGCCAGGGGGCAGGGAGTGGTAGATATCGGTGGTCCCAAGGGAACGATACACTGGGAACGGAGGCCGGGGAGAGTATGTCTGGGTCACAGAATCCCTTCTTTTTTTAAGACTGCCTTGGTATTAGAGCTGATGGGCCAGTTGTCCTGTAATTTATGGAGCTCACAGGAGGTGTAGGAGGTAAGATGGACATAGTGGCTGGCCCCTGGTCCCGACCGGGCGCAGACGGGCTTGCCTTCGGCGCGTCGCCGACGCGTCCGCTGCGCGTCCTGGGCATGGGTTGATCAAATACCCCGGAGGGGAGGTGTCAGGGGTGTGTGTCTCGCTCTACCCAGTCCGCCCTCCACTCAAACAGCAAACAGCTGCGGCGGACTGGGATCGGAGCGGGAGGCGTGCGGCGCGAGAAGCGGACCTTCGAGGGAGAAGGTAGGAAGTGAAGTGATTCAGAGTTTTTAAAATCAAACACGAACCAGATTTAAAATAAAGGAAATCCCCACACACACAAGGGTACAGCCAACGCTCGCTGCATACAAAGCTTCTACTCTACTCTTTGTCTGTTCGTCAGTGAGGGTTACACAGTCGTGCAGGGAGTCACACCAGGGTCAGTTTCGGGCAAAGGTAACAATGTGGCTGGATTGAGAGTGGTGCATCGCTTCAAGGTGATGTGTGGCGCTAGCAGGGTCAACTCGTAACCTGTCAGTCGCGCGCTAGTCAAGTGTTGTGTTTTGGTCTGGTTTAATAGCGTGTCGACTGCATGGTGTACTAACACAGTGATTGGATTGGAGAGCACTATTCCTTCGCTCTGGCGTATGGATACTGCTGCAGCTTCCACAGCGTGCAAACACGCTGGCAACGCTCTAGCTACTCGGTCGGGGGTGGCAGAGAAATATGCACATGGGCGATGCTTGTGACCAATTGACTGCGTTAAGACAGACAATGCACATCCCTCTCTTTCATGTGTGTAGAGGAAGAATGGTTTGGAGTAGTCTGGGGTTCCTAGAACAGGTGCCGAACAAAGGGCATCTCGCAATTCTTTAAATTCTGACTGGCATTCGGGTGTCCAGGGGAAAGGTGAGGGGGGTGTCTTTGGCTAGGAGGGAGAGAAGGGGTTTAACAATGAGGCTAAAGTTCGGTAACCACTGTCGGCAGAATGAGGTGAGGTCTATCAGAGAGCGGACTTGCTTCTGATTCTTGGGAACGGGAGTGTCTAGAATTTCCTGGATCCTGTCGGGTGTGAGTTTCCTCCCTTCTTTCAATAAGAGGTGACCTAAATATGTTACCTGTGGTTTGCAGAACTGCAATTTCTTTCGAGAAACTTTGTGGCCATTTTCTGCAAGGAAGTGTAGGAGTTGGATGGTGGCTGTGACGGCTAGTAGAGTGGTGTCTGCTGCTAGAAGGATATCGTCTACATACTGTAGCAACACCACCCCGTCTGTTAATTGAACGGCATCTAACTGTCTTTTGACCGCCTGGCTATAGATGCTCGGGCTCTCGGTGTACCCCTGGGGTGCTCGACAAAATCTATATGAGCGGAATCTTAGAATGAATCCGAAAAGATAGCGACTGTCTTGGTGAATGGGTATGGAGAAGAAGGCATTTTTTAGATCAATAACGGTGAAAGTGGTAGCAGTGGACGGAAGAGGTGTGGCGCCGCGGCCAGGGCGACTGACGCTGGAAACTGGGAATCAGGGTTCGATCCCCGGCTCCGGCGGCAGGTTAGCCAAGCACCATGCGACTCTGGGCAATAGCTTGCTTAATCTTCCCGACGGCCCCCCAGCGCCTAGAGACCCTTACGGGTGATTGTGCGCTATACAAATATGGATTATTATTATTATTATTATTATTAATTAGGGTCAGGATGGTGGTGATGTCAGAAACTACTGGGTACTGTGGTACTACTATTTAGTTTATCTCCCGCAGGTCGATGATGAAGCGGTAGGCTTTTCCATCTCCCTCTCCCTTTATGATCGGTAAAATGGGACTATTACAAACATTGCTCACTACCTCTTCTACCACTCCTGCTTCTACTAGTGACTGTATGATTTGGGTCAAGGCTTTCTCGCCCTCTGGCGATATCTTGTACTGGGGTATTTTCGGTAAGGTTGCGTCTTGTCGTATTGTCACGTGTACTGGGCCAATCATCATTCGTCCTACGTCTGAATCAGCCCTAGCCCACAGATGCGAGGGTAAAGCGTCTAGTAGGGATGTGTCTGTCTCAGAAATGGGATACACGTGTTGGGATAGATTATCTCTCGGATGTTGGTGATTGTCATATAAGATGACTCGTACTCCGTCTGGCGAACATCTGATAGTCGCACGAAAATGCTTCAGTAGATCGAGACCCATAATGGCGTCTGGAGTGTTGGAGGAGAGAAGGAACGTCATGTCGATAACATTGTTTTCAAGTTTGAAGGGGATCGGCTTGGACAAAGGGTTGGTGGAGGGTGTACCGTCAAATCCTATTGAGGTTATATGTGAGCCAGACAAGGGTGCCCTTGGAATCAGTCGTTTGGATAGCGCACTACGTGTTGCTCCTGTGTCTACCAAAAATGGCGACTCTGTGTCCAGGACCTTTGCCGTAACATAAGGGCCTTGCTGATCAAGATAGTGCTCGACTGGATCCCTCCCTTGCCTCTGGCTGTCCTATGCAAAGTCATACATGTTGTCGTAATCTGTCTGTTGACACTGGTTCTGTCTAGGGCGGTCAAATGCGTTCACTCTTCCTGGCCTTCCTTTGCTAGCTTCACTTGCGTACCCTCTCCCACGTCCTCTTCATCTCTGTTCATTTGGGCATTCGGATTTCCAGTGGCCGTATTCTTTGCAAAATGCGCATTGATCCTGTCCTAAGTCCTGGCGCCGTACATATGGTGTCAATGAGTCATTTCTAGGAGGCTGTATTCTAGGGACATTCTGTTGGTATCCTCCTTTATATTGTTCTCTTCCTGTATTCACCCCTTGGAGCTGTGCTATCATTACCCTTTCCTTCAAATCTTTCTTCTTCTTTTCTGTAGCTCTATCAATTTCATTTTTCTGGTGTTCATAGTACTGGGCCATCTGGAGGATGGCCGCTGGTTTAGAGGCTGCCCAACTACTTTCGCTAGTTTGTAACTTCTGTGATACCCCTGGCAGCAGTCCTTCAATGTAATTTTGCATGAATATGTGGTGTACCTAGTTCTGTGTAAAAGGCGGTGGGATTCTTTCGCAAATCTGGAAGAGATTTACGGAACGTCAGGATGTCCTGTCTGTCCCATGGCTGATATACCCAATTGTAGACCACCCTTCCTTTCGCATCCTGGTGGTTTATGTCATCATTGTTCCCTTGTCCTCTATGGGGGACCCAATAAGGGGTAGCTTCTTTTATTGGCATCATGGTATCCAATTTTTTTTATCGGGGGCCCTGTAATTGTAGATGTCTTATCCTTAACTACCCGTCCTTGTTCTGTGAGATGGCGGAATACCTCTAGTGTGTACGAGAAGAGTTCCGCGGTATCACAGTTATTTTCATCTCCCGTATCTACCTTTCTATAGAGAGCCATTAGTCGCTCGGGCCCTACCTCTCTATACTTTTCCTCGTAAGCAGTGAGTGTGTGATAACACAGGCGTACAATGAAGTGTCGCTTGTGGATTCCGACATAGGAGTTGCATATGTCGGTTATATACTCTTCGGTCTCTTTCCTATCTACGAGCGTTTTAACTATTTTATCGATACCTGCTCGTTCGTCTTTACTTAATCGTGGGATCCTCAGCAACCCTTTCTCTTTTGATTCAACTTCTACTGACCCGCCTTTTGATGAGGCATTGGGCAAAAGAGACTCTGTTGGTGCTGAGGCTATGGGAGTCAAGGCAATGGTGCTGCATACGCTTTGGGATTCCTGACGTTGTATTACAGGATGCGTGGGGGCATAAGGAGGAGGCATGTAGATGATCGGAGGACCTAATAACAAATCATCATCTACTTTCTGTTTAGTTGGTAACTCAGGGTAAAGAGTCGAAGGCGTTCTACCAGGGCACTGGCCCGAAATCTTTGATTCTTGTTCTTTTTTATCAGTTTCTCTTTCTTTTATCTCTTCTTCTAACTTTTTACAAGTTTGGTGAGCTGCTTTTCGTATCTCTTTATCTAGTCCTTTCTAGTGTATTTGTGCCATAGTTTGCTATAAGCAACGATGGCTACTCCATATTTAACATACATGTCCTTGTTAGGGGTGCCTTCCAGCGCTGCTGGATGACTGACCTCTAACAAACGGTCCGGTCCAAAACAATCAAACAATTTTGAGAAGACAAGCATGACGTACAAGCGGTCAACAAAAAAAATCTCAATAGGTTGTGGACAACAGTCCGCACTACCTGCCCTTCGCTGCCTACAAAGAGGGAATATTCCTATTCTACGTGGTTTGCAAGCAGGGAATGTCTCAATTACTACCAATAACTTCAAAGAACGGAATACTAGTATTCGAGCAAACAATTTCAATACAATCAGACAATCAATTTTGTCGTATATCACGACCTTACCCGGACCGTTACGGACAGTTTCTTCGTTGTCCCCTTCCAGCGCCCATTTGTCCTCTCACTCCAAAAATCGAGAGAGGTCCGTTCGGAACCGGTGAAGTTCAGTTGATCGGCCGCCAGACGAGGGTCTCTTTCAGGAAGGTGCACTTCCCTCTCACCGGACCCACGTGTCGCTGATAGGCCCCCGACGTTGGTGCGCCAATTGATGAAAAGCAGCGAGACTCCCAAGACTTTTGATGCCGCTTGGTGCAAGCCACCTCTAATTCACCCTAAGATTAGCAATCAAAATAACGAGGCAGGCGCTGGTAACTGGATGGCGAAGAACAGGTTTATTTCTCCAGAGGAGACACATCACATCAGACACCGGTGCTATCAGGAGGTGCTCTAACTGCATCTCTGTGGCATGGCCTTTTGTATGTTTTTTCCGTCAGTTTATTACATGGTCAAATATTAATGGCATCAGTTAATTGCATAGTCAAACATCCTTGGAATCCCCGCCTCAAGCTAGTTCCAACACAGACCCAGCAGCAATCTTCCCCCACCCCGATCCTAGCAGATGATCGCTATCGCGCAGCTGGGCATTCCGGCAGGATCTAAAGTATGTGGGATCGGTCAGATCTAAGGGGTTTTGTCACTGATTAATTCCGGCCCCTTTGATGGTGAAGCAAGTTCTACTTATACGAGGGTAATAAACTCCCCCCGGACGGAGCTGTAACAGGAGGGAAAAACCCTTGACAAAAACACCTTACTGTTTGGCCGTTGTGTTGTCAGCTACCTCCTGCACAGCTGCCTCTCGTTCCTGAGCAGCCACGAGGGGGTCCGGCTTCGGAAGAGGCCTAGAGGATCGCCGTCGCCGCACAGTCTGCCAGTCGTCTCCGACGCGTGGGCCTGTCCGGCGATCGACGCAGGGAGGTCCCCCTCGAACCAGCTTCCTCCGGGAGGTCAATATCTAGCACCGCACACGTGTCCCGGAGCGATCTGAGCTGATGTAGTGTCCCCTTCAATTTGAAGATGAGGCGGAACGGATGGCCCCAGGTGTATGGCACTCCCTTGTCCCTCAGGAAGTCAGTAGCTACCTTGAAGGCCCTTCGCTTCTGCAGGGTGATGGCGGAGAGTTCCTGGAAGAAGGCCACAGGGTCCCCCCGGAAGGTGATCGGTTGTTTCGAGCTGGCCTCCCTCAAGATGCGCTCCTTCAGTGGGAAATCGGGGAGAAAAGCCAGTATGTCCGGAGGGGGGAGCCTGTGCGCGGCGCGCCGGTCCGACCCTGTGTGCGCGGTCAATACGGATGTCGAATTCGCCGGGCTCCCCAAGAATCTCCCGGAACAGCTCCTGCAGGTAGGTGACGATACTGTTCCCCTCCGATTTCAGCGGAACTCCCCGGACCAGTATGTTGTTCCTCCGGGAACGGTTCTCAACATCCTCCGAGTGCGCCTGAAGATCCACTTGTTGATCCTGAAGGCGGAGGATCTCCTGCTGCAGCCGTTCCACCTCCATGCTGGGGTCTAGTCAGCCTCCTCCACCGCTGCCACGCGTTCCCCCAGACCATCTATGTCTCGGCGCAGCTCCCGCTGTTCTCCCGCCAGTTCCTGCTTCAGGGTCTGGAAGTCGTCCCTCAAAGTGTTGAAGAGGGAGGCAAGGAAGGCCCTCGTGATGGGAGCCGACTCGTCATCTCGGCTTGAGGTGTCGACTGGCGTCTTAGGGGGCGACGGCACCGGGGCTTTCTCCCCTTTCGTGGCAGTTTTGTGAAGCATGTCCACGATGTTGTGGTTTCCTTTGCGTCCCGTGGCCATGAGGTCAGAGCTCTAGAGCCGATGAGGGGCCAGGGGGGTAGTCGACGAGGCCGCAGGGAGCACCTCCGCGGAACCGGGGATAAGAACTGGTAGGCTTGTGAGCTATGTTGGGGGTCCGGAGGGCAGCGCGGCAAGGTCGCCGGAATGTCCGCATGTGCTATCACCGGCTTGCTAGGGCCCCGGGTCGGCCAGCGCGGGTCCAGATTTGCCGTGCTCCTGATGTATGAGCCAAAGACCTCGTAGTCCCGTCCAATCGAGGGTGCAGGGTGGCGGAAGCTGCTCCAGCCGGTTAGCAGTATGTTCCTCGTAGGGGACTCACTTGACTGGCCTGTTGGGATGTGCGGGGGGTCCGGGGAGTGGACCACGGGCACAACATGTGCGCAGGGGGCCCCACGTGTAGCAGCCGAGCATCCAGGGACCAGCCGCTGCAGAATTCCAGTGGGGCCGGCCGCCGTCACCCCGCTGCAAGAATGGTAATGTTCTCCCCTCTCTTATGGGGCAACCGGAGCGCACCCCTGTAGGTACGACACCGGGGTCCGGGGCCCAGTGCCCGGCGCAAGCAGTCCCCCGCCGATCTCGGGCCTCCGGCGATCTCGGGCCTCCGGCGAGCCCCCGGTGCTCCTCACAGCCTGGGCCCCGGTCCTCTGTCTCCTCCGCTGTCCCCGCACTGGCCGGTTCACCAGATGAGCTCGCTCTGTCGCCAGGCTCAGAAGCCGGAGCCCGGTCACTGCCCCCTCGCGGAGCAGGCCCAAAGCCGGGGGCTCCAGCCCGCCTGGCCGCCACCAGACACCGCCGCGGCCCGCTCAGACCGCGGCCCGGTTGTCGGAAGTCTTGGCCACCCAGCCGCTGTCCCAGGGACTGCCGCCGGCGGTCCACCGCTCTCGACCTCCGCAGGCGACCAGCCGCTCTCTTCGCACAGGGCCCATGGGCACCGAAATCACCCCAAACGCCAGGTCCCCGCAGCCGCCATTACGCCGCTTCCCACCGGCGAGGGTCCTTGCCAAACGCCCACTGCTTCTGCAGGCGGTGCCGCGTAGCTCGGCTATCGGGGAGCACCGGGTTGAGTACTGCACCTCCGGTCGTGATTTCGGTGAATTTAGGGGGTATTGCATGCTTTTAAAGGGGCGATACGGGGTTCAGGGCCGGGGAGCCTCGCAGGACACGTCCGTTCAGGCCGCCATCTTAGCCACGCCCCCCGCGTCTCCTTTTATGTGGATGATGTGCTACTATACCTGACCTCTCATAGACGATCTATTTTGGTGCTTTTAAACATCTGCGAAATCTTCGGCCGGGTGTCAGGCTATACTATTAATTGGTCTAAATCGATCTTGTCCGTCTTGTGGGGCCCATCCCCACTGCTCCCAGAGGATTGTCCAGTAAAAATCACGGAAGATACCTTTAAATACTTGGGCATTTATGTAACACCCAGGTCTGAGGAGTTTATCCAGAAAAATCTGCTGCCCCCCCCTGAAACAGTTTAGGCGAGACGTGATGCACTGGCATAACCTGCCGCTGACCTTGCTGTGCAAGGCAGCACTTTTTAAAATGATGACACTCCCCCGGTTTTTATGTGTCTTGGAAAATACTCCATTTGTTGTGCCACTGAAATATTTCAAAATGATAGCAGCGGCTGTTTCCAGTCTACTCTGGGGACATAAATTGGTGCGCATAGCACAGGGAAAATTGGTAAGGAGCTGGTACGACGGCGGAATAGCTTTTCCAAATATACATTTGTACTGTTGGGCAGCCCAATTAAAAATAATCAATCAGTGGATACATGCACCTCACACAGATCCAGAGTTCCAGGCGGACAAACAGGGGCTGGGAGAAGCAGGAATCATGTCTGTACTATACGATGGAGGCAGATCCTCCTCCCTCATTGGACCGACAGCACACACAGTTCACATATGGTATGCGGCGCAGGTCAGACTAAAATGCAAGGGAGTTATCATCCAGATGACACCACTCTGGACCTCACAGCTGCTTGGGCAGCTTAAAAACAGTAAGGGATTCCAGGGATGGGACATGATAGGTATTTCCACGGTGGGGGATATATGGCAGAGCGGTGAAATGGTTTAGTTCGAACAGCTGAGGATCAAATTTGAGCTAGCACCCACTGAGATGTTTAGATAAATGCAAATTAGGCATTCATTGCAACCGGTTCTCACACCTGGTAACGACATACCAGAAGCCACCCCCTTAGAGGACAGGCTGCTTACTGAATATATGCCCAAAAAGGCCACCTCCTTCACCTATCGTAAGCTAATCAACAACCTGCCTGACCCGATGCTGCCACTTTGACACAAATGGTCTGCTGACTTGGGAGATTTCGACTATGCAGATTCGCAAACAGCACTGTCGTCTCCACAGGAAGTACCCATACCAATAAGGCTCCGTTTAGTGCAGCTAAATGTACTTCACCGTACATACTACACCAGAGTGACCCTCTATAAAATAGGGAGGGCCACACATCAGTTTTGCTTAAGAGAATGCGGGGAGGAGGGCACCTTCTATCACACCATATGGCAGTGCCCCAAATTGCAGCTTACTGGGTCCAAGTAATGAGAACAAGGTCACAGGTTATGGAGGTGTCACTTGAGCCGGAACCGAGGCGTTGTCTCTTAAATCTGTGGGAACCGAATGATCTTTCCCACACAGCTCAGGATTGGGTAACGTTGGGGATGATGTTTGCCAAACATAATGCTGCCAGGAAATGGGGTTCCGGGGAGTCACCGACGCTCCGAGACTGGTGCAAAGATATGGACGAGGCTATGATGGCGGAAAGGGTGGTGTACATTCACCGAGGGTGCCCCCGGAAATGGGAGAAGGTGTGGGGAGCACGGAACAAATTCAGGGGCTATATCTGTGATCCGCCCATGCCGGAAATGGACGACGCGTCTGAGTGAGGGGGAGGGTGGGGAGGCGGGGCTAAGCATGATGCCAACAGAAACATGTATGTTGCAACATGTATTACTAATGTGTGTAGTGTCGCTGGCATTTATTTCAGTACGCAGTGATCAATGTAAATGCCATGTGATTTTCCAGTGCCCTGATTTCTTAACAAAAAGTTTTCACAAAAAAAGAAACCACTGGTCGTGGTAGTGCAAAGAGCAAAACAATGGCAATGTGGCTCCACGCCTACTTCACAATAATGGTACATTAATGTAACAAATATATAGAGGGATACTTAAATCCATACTATGGAGTCCTGCCGACGCAATGCAAAGGTTCAAAGACTTTGAAGTTGCTTTCCACAAATGTTGATGGGAATGCGCCATTTCTCTTTGTATAGCTGAACCCCCGTTTTCTAGTATTCACCTAAACAGCACATGGGCTGTCTCTGCTAAACATTTTGTTTACATACAGTGGCCTTAAATCTCACCCACAGCTTGTCAACTGTGTGCTTCAGATTAGTTCTCATTTGCTTTTTTCTCATTTGTCAAGAAGACATGCAGGTATCCTTCTATTTGGGCACCCCCAGGAGCATGGATCAACTACTTGTATCCTTCCACTGCTCCCGCTTTCAGAGCTGCTACTGTTTTTTTTCCTTTTTTTAAGTTCAAGCACTTCATGTGAGGGCTTGTGTTTCAGGCGGTCTCCCATATCGGCTTCTCCAACACCACTTCCTGCCCGCCTCCCCTCTCAGCATTGCTCACACTTACAAGCGTGCTTTTGTCTTCCATTGGAACTCTCGCAGGTGATCCTGCCCCCCCCCTTCGCGTTGCTATAACCTGTGTGCGTATTGGTCCCCAACTGCATTCCTGTTGTCCTCGCTAACCCATATGCTTCCGTGTTCCTCTAGTCCATCTGTGCTTCTCTCTACCCCTATTCCCCGCTCTCTTCTGAGTTGCTCCCGGGAAGAGGCAGTTGTCTGCACCGTTTCCCACCCAGAAAGGGCACCTGCATTTCTAGCCAGCGCACTTAAGGCAACAGTAGGGGCCATGAGTTGCAATTGTGTATGCCGGAGGCCTGAAGTACATAGGAGACGCCTCCTCTTCAATGTAGCTCTTGTAATGTGGGAGAGCGGAGGCTGCAGTACAAGCTATGCTCTGGAATATATGGAAGTCCAGCTCCTTTGCAGCCGCCCGGACCAGCTGTTTTCTTGTTAAAGTGTGTAGTGGCATTACTTTGGCTATGCTGGAGTGCACATGATTCTGATTTTTGTACTATATTCTGTGCAGCACTTCAGTCTCGCCTTATTTGTGTTGCAGCAGTACTGTTAAATTAAAAACAGTTTACCTGCTACGAAAAGCAATGTAACTTCCAAATAACAGCATAGCAACCATGGTGACTCAATTTGTCTGCCTGTTAGAGCGGGTATTTTTTCCAAACGCATAAAAGCCCAAAGGAGGTTTGGATGCACTCTACCTTTTAAACTATATTAAAGCAGTGCATGGCTGCCCTTTCTCACTAAAGGGATAGAAACCTTACCTACAAGCGTAGTAATGACCTAATCGTGTGTAAAATGTGGCACTTTTCCATGCCAGGCACCCGCTCTTCATGTTCAGCATCTGCAATCCCATCATCTTGCCCCTACTGCGGTTTAACCTGTGCCCTGATGAGCTAGTGTGTGACCATCAGCCCTGGCATTCCTGAACTTACTGCATTTGAAGAACTCTTCTCAACCGATCAGATGAGGAAAACTGAAGACTCTTGCATGGCTGATCTTTTTGCAAGTAGTAACATTTTGAGAGTTTCTGTATGCATCTCGTGATGTATGCCCTGCTTTCACAGACATGCTGATACCCAGCACTATGTTTCTACCTTTTAGTCAAGCAGCTCTGCAACACAGATGAAAGACATTGTTAAAGTCAATAGCTCTCTCATAGGCAAAACCTACTGACTTTGCCAATGCTTGCTTTAAAACACAAAATGAGGTATGAAATTCTACAGGCTTCCAGCTGATTTATTACATTAACCCTGCACAAACAAAAATGACTTTGGTAATGGCCATGAAATACCTACCCGTCTCTGCATTGCCCACTTCTCTTATTAAATTCAAATTTCAAACTGAATGTAATTTTCTTCTCCTACACAAATTGCATGCCCTCTGAGAAATGTTTCTATATGTACCTGTGTGAATTGGTTGCGCCTCTAACCATAGCCCTTTCCTTCTCAAAACTTGATAATCACTTGCCTGCAATCTAACAATACCGAGACTCAACTACTCTATCTTTTCACCCCACCAATCATTTGCAAGAACAATCCTTCCCATCGAAAACCCAGTGTTTTTAAATGAAAGTTTTATTGAGGGCAAAAAAAAAATCATTACAGTGGTACATCAGTTTTGAGCAGTGTATACAGTCATGAAATGGATACAAAGCATTAACCCAGTCTGTTATATTGAGATACATCAATGCATCCAAGGGCATAATATGTGCATGAAAATATATCCATCAGCGTTCGACACACTACAAGCAGAGCCTACTACATAGAGAATTTCAAAACATGCAGTGGTTGTAGGAAAGTTGTATCTGCTTCTTATGGTTACCCCCACTTTTTTGCTTGATGTCTCACTGTTTTTGACTAGTCTGACTGGGATCCTGCTGATAGAGTAGAATTCATCAAGATTAAGCATCGCTCTGCTTTGTGTTTCAGACAGACTGCATTTAAAATGGCAATCAGATTTTGGTGCAAGTAAAAACAAATGGCACATGAAACATGAAATGAGGCCTAGTCAAATGCTTTTTGAAAGTGGCACTTTTGGTGCATGCAAAGTGAAAGACAGGAAATGAGGCCTGGTCAAAATTATTTCAGTCTGAAATGCTTGTGCTGAATTAACCTGTGTTTTTGCAATGTAGAGAAACTCGTGATTGCAGTTTCCTTTTTAGCTTTGAAGATAAGCATGGAATGTGTTCTCTCCTCCCGGCTCCTTTTCCTTGTAATCTACACTCCCTGTTCCTGTCTCAAGAGACTTTGGCTTTGTTTCATATTTAGACAATGCATATTCAGTTCATAATACATCTTTATCATAATGTGTTTTAAATAATCAACCATGCACCAACACTACATGTGGGGCAAACACATCTTGCATGAATAGCTATCTAAAACATTAGATCATGTTGCTATGAGTATGTATTAACTGTCTGGGCTTTGAAAATGTGAACTGGTGCATGTTTATGCTATGTTGGTCTTTGTACATTTTTGTATGTTGTGCACAAATTATAGAAAAGCTGCTTTTAACTAATAGCTTTTGCTAGATAATAACTAAGACAGGGTACTAGTATGGGGGAGGTAAACATAATGGGTTTTATTTAATACATTAATATTCTTTTGTGTTTGTTTTTGTTTTGGGCCCACCATAAAAATGGCTGCCTAGGAATCCAGCATGGCTAAGAATTGTTAGCAGTGTGCTGAATTAGAGACGCATGCACAGAAGATTCTCCCAGCTGCACGAACTGCCAAGTGCCTCAAGTGAAGACACACGGGTCAAGGCCCAATGAACTGTACACTCCTGTCATCGTGCCAATGTACCAGTATTTGTGGGAAAGTGTCATCCTTGTGTGCTATGTGAAAGAGAGACAGGAAATTGAGTGATACATTTTGTTGCAAGAAATGTTCTTACTGATACATGTTATGTATATTGTTCTTAGCATTAAGCCCCTATTGTCAGAACTGGTATGGGTTGGATTTCCAATGAGAACAGGATGGTGAGACCCTCATGTCATCTATGCTAACCAATCACAGTGCGAGTTTCTACTGAAACTACAACATTATTAGTATAGTCAGCCAAGAATTAAGAGTATAACAAGCATTGGCATAGTCAATAGGTCTCGCCTTTGGGAGCTTATAAGTGTTTAGCTATAGCTAATGACTTTTCATACGTTTTTACGCTGTGGTGTGTTTAAGTTTGTAGTATGCTGAAATGGTAGAACAATTTAGTGTTATAATTATTTGTGTTATTAGTTAGTTAATACGTGAGTTCGTTAGTTATTTTGAGAGTGATAGAGTTAGTTAGTGAGAAAGTGAGGTAGTTAGTGAGAGAGGTAGTGAATGAGTTAGTTAGAGAGTGAGTGAGAGATTTAGTTAGTGAGAGTTAGTTAGTGTGAGTTAGAGAGATAGTGAGAGAGAGAGTTAGAGAGAGAGAGTTAATGAGTGAGAGAGACAGAGTTAAAGAGCTAGTGTCGTATTAAAAGGAGTTGTAACATAAGGGGGTGGCGGGAATAAGAACAAACAAGAAAGGAGAACTGGAGAGTTTTTGTTTAAAAAAATAGAGAGTTTAAGGGGAAATAGGTGTTTGAGGGAAGAGAAAAGGTACAGGAGACAGGAGGATGTTATAGAAAGTGCTTTACGTTGTGTGGAAAGATATGGGCATATTGGAAGGAAGCATATGAGGAACAAACCATGGACGGGATAAAAAAAATGGTAGGAAAAGAGTAGTGGGGGAGATGTGTTGTGGCTGCCTGCTGTTCATATGGCGTAGCTGGTCTGGTTCCTGTGAAGCTTTGTGACACACGCTGTGTTTCCTTTGCGGGAGCGAGCAGGGGCACCATCTGTTTGCAAGATAATTACAAACAGATGTTGCCAAAGCTCGCTCCCGCAAGGGAAACGCCAAACGTGCTTGTGTTGCAATTGAAAGCAATGCAAGCATGCAAGTTTTTGGGCAAAAAAGCTGATCGATTCCAAGAGGTCCCCATCCTATGCAGCACATGCGCGCTGTGTAGGCGAGACCTAAGAAATGACCCCATAGGGGGCGTGTCAGCCTTAGAGTCTCAGAAGTCTTAGAGGGAGGAGAGGAGAAGTAGCATATCTGACACAGACATCATATGGGTTAGGTACGTGAACACCGCGGTTGCAGCCTGTGACTCAGCCGGACATATTATAACCTCGCTGTAAATTCTATCTAGAAAACGGCTGCATAGAAACATATCGAGTTTTATATCGAGTTTTGTATCAAACACCTTGGAATCATACCTCCACATCAGTAACTGGCGTGGGAGGCATGATTCCACCCTTCTGAAGCGAGCTTCTTGGGGTCACTGGTCTTACCGGTGCCAGCCTTCTCGACCCGGAAAGCACAAAATGGATTCTGCTGACCAGAGACACATTTCTGCCCTTTTGCTGCTGTGCCAAGCTCGAGCAGAGGAAGGTAGCACAATAGGCGTCTTATCACAGGGAGGTGTGACCACCTCCCAGACAGGATTTAGTGCATTGGAGCTGGGTGGGTGCAGTCTGAGAGTACCTGAAAGTCTGCACTTTGGCCACATTTGGTGTCCCTGTGCATAGTCCTGCTCAAACCAGTTCTGGGAGCCACTGGCTCCTGCTCTGATACAAAACTGGACGAAGGACATGGGTGTAGCCACCCCTCTGTCCTGCCCCTCCTCTAAGAGGGTCCCCTGAACCTGTCCAACCCTCTCCTGTGGGTACAAAAGGGTTTACTGGCTGTAGGACTTTAGATTTTATGTGGACAAGATTCAAAAAGAAGAAGTCACTGACCTTTAACCGTCTGGACACCTTGGACTTTGCTGGACCTCGACTGGGCTCGACTTCGTCCCCCTTTCGAACCAAAGCTTAGTTTGTGCCTTTGCTCCATACAGGCTCCGTCCAGGACCTGTGGTGCACTTAAGACAACTGAAGAATCCCCCTTGGAGTGAAGGAGTCACTCCCCTGCTTCGCAGGCACCAGGTGGGTTCCTGGAGGTCCCTGAGATCGATCTGCCCTCTCACCAAGTTTACGGCCAGTATCCCACGTGGGGGCTGGTAAACCGAACCCCTATGCACCGCGTCCATTTGCACATGCATATGCTTGTTGGTGTTTCCTGAGCTTGTGCATTGGACTTCGTATAGTCCTGACCCTGAGCAGTATTTGCACCAAAGAACTCCGGCCTCCTCGCACGGTGTGCTCCGTGGGCTGGTGCTTTGCAATCTTTCTAGAGGTCCCCTCGCAACTCCTGGTCATTCGGCCTGTGGGTCCTCCTGAGGGTCATCTGGATTGTTCTTGGACTTTCCTGGTTGCACCAGATGTGCCCTGACTCCCCATTTCTTGGTGAGTCTCCTGGTCCTTGCTGGCCCACACAGTAGCCTGTTGACCTTTCTGTGTGGGTTGCTTTTGCCAAGGCTTGTTAGTGCTCCCGCCGGACACTGACCCCTCAGCACTCGACATCCTTCATGGGACAGTTCACCTCCAGCTCCTGGTCATCCTCGATGTCTCCTGGTCCTTGTGGCTGCAGAATCAAGCATCCCTTCTTCGCACCTGAAATCGGTGGGCATTCGTCTCCCTAGACCAGTGGTCTTCAATCTGTGGGGCGCGACCCCCAGGGGGGCCGTGGAGGCATGGGAAGGGGGTCGCACTCTTCATTTTATAAAAGAAAACTTCCCAGACGTTTAATTCTGGGGATCTCGTGTGCTGGGGAATCGTAGTCAGCTAAAGACACCTTTCTGCTAGTGTGTTGCTGGCCTGTGAAAGAAATGCAAATGTGTGCAATGAGTTAACCTGCAAATGTAAAGGATTTGCAGATTAACTCGTTGTGAACATTTGCATTTCTTTTAGGCCAGCAGCACACTGTTAGAAAGGTGTGTTCGGATGTCTGCCTGCCTTTTATTTCTCAGGAGAGTGCAGTTGCATTCAATTGATCAAATCACTTGACGTTTTTGAGTGGTAGTGCAATGCGTTCAAGAGGCCAGGAGGGCTCTATAAATTGAATGTGCGAAAAGGGATTTTAAAAAAAAAAATAGCACTTGAAATGTGATCAGAAGAAACATTATAGAACGGGACAATATTGGGGTGCAGAGTGCTTAGAATTTAAATAGAGAAGGAGGTAGGCTTATTTAAGCATTGTTCCTTTAAAAGCAAAAAAAAAAGATTCTGTCACAACCCTGGTGTGAGTATCCTGGGGAGGGGAGCAGTGGGGCGAGGGCATCTTCGGGCATATAAAATAGAAACAACTCAGACAGCATTCTTTATAAATGGGCAAAAACGGCCCATTGCCTGCGTTAGGAACAGCTTGTGCCCTCCCCTGCCTTTACCATTTGAAATCATTTTATGGTTTGTTGTTAAAAGGGAAAGTAATGCAACTCGCGAGGGGCTTATCCTGTGGGGAGGCTTCTGAAACAATTGCATTTTTAAATCCCCCAACCCCAACACATGCCAGCACACAAAAGAAGGGGTGGGGTGGTCATTTTAGATAAGAAATGCTATGATTACGTACGGTAATCCCCATTACTCTTAGTCCTACTCGTCCTCGACCCAGTCATCACTCATGAGGTATTCCACACGACAGGAAACAAAACAGGAAACGCTTTCTGACTCCACCCACCCTCCTCTCAGGTGCTATAATACACCCCACCACCAGAAACAAATCCTGATGTACCAAGCACCAAAGGCCTGGAAAGGGAGGGCGGGCGGGTCGTATGACTGGGTCGAGGACGAGTAGGACTAAGAGTAATGGGGATTACCGTACGTAATCATAGCATTACCTCTACGTCCCTCGTCCTCGACCCAGTCATCACTCATGAGGCATACCAAAGCAACCCCACAAAGGCCTTTGGCACACCACAAACAGAAACAGAACAGAGACCAAGGAGTGCAGCAAGACACAGTTTATTAACAAAACAGAAATAAACAGAATCAAACAGATGGGGGGATCCCCACAGCTTGCAACACACCAGAACCAAAATTAGGGCGGCTAGACAGAGCACAATTCAATCGATAATGTCGCACAAAAGTGGACTCGGACGCCCAGGTACCCGCCCTACAGATCTCCTCAAGGGGAACCCCATGGAAGGCAGCCCAGGAAGCAGACACACCCCTGGTAGATCTCGCCTGGACCCCAGACGGGCAAGGCAAACCAGAGCCCTGGTAAGCCAACAAGATCACAGCCTTGATCCAGCGACCCAAAGTAAGACGAGAGGCAGCCTTACCCCTACCAGCCAAACCAAAGGTCACGAAGAGGGAGTCAGAAGACCGAAACCCAGCAGAACGATCAACATAAACAGACAACGCCCTTCTCACATCCAAAGAATGAAGCAAGACATCAGAAGGAGAGGAAGGAGAAGGACAGAGAGAAGGAAGAACCAACTCCTGGGAGGAATGGAAACGGGAACGAACTTTCGGCATAAAACCGGGGTCCAAGGAAAGGACCACAGCGTCGTCCAGAAACCTCAAAAAGGGGGGTGAACAACGCAAAGCCGTAAGCTCCCCCAATCTCCGAGCAGATGTAACAGCCACCAAAAAAGCAACTTTGAAAGACAGGAATTTCAACTCCACCGACTCCAAAGGCTCAAAGGGAGGGGACTGCAAGGCACCCAGAACCAAAGAGAGATCCCAAGGAGGAACCGGTGAGCGGACAGAAGGAGCAGAAAGAGAGAAACTCTTAAACAGACAGGAAACCAGCAACCCGTCCGAAGGAAGAAGAGAAGCCGGATCACGAAAGGCCCGAACAGCAGCCCACTGACCCTTCAAAGTGGACAAAGCATAGTGTTTTTGAAAACCCTCCAAAAAAAACTGCAGAATAGAAGAAACACCACAAGAGGTAGGAGACAGATCCAGGGCAACACACCAAGAAGAAAAAGAAGCCCAGTGTCTCGAATAGGAGGACAGAGTGGACTTCCGACGAGATGCCTGCATCACAGTGATGAGGTGGTCGGGCAGACCCCGGACTCCAAGAGACAACCGTTCAACCTCCAGACCGCCAAGGTGAGAGGAACCAACAGGGAGGGAGACGGGGAACACAGCGGAGAGGGATAGCGGGGCAGGATCCACGGAGGGCCCACCGCCAGACCCAGAAGCAGAGGAAACCAGGAGCGGCGAGGCCAATAAGGAAGAACAGCCACCACCTGAGCCCCCACCCGACGAACCTTCAGCAGGAAAGCAGGGATCAGAGGAAAGGGGGGGAACGCATAGAGAAACCAAGGAGGCCAAAGGACAGACAAGGCATCCACCCCCCAAGCCCCCGACTCCGGGGTCCTGGAGCAGAACAGGGGAAGCAAGGCATCGGACCGGGAGGCAAACAGGTCCAGAACCGGAGTCCCGAATCTCCGGCAGAGCAACCGGAAAATCCGAGGGGCCAGGCACAGGGAGAGAGAGGACGGGAACCTCCGACTCAAGGAATCGGCAACCACGTTGTCCACACCCCGAATGTGCACAGCAGAGAGAGCCACCAGATGACACTCGGCCCAACTCGCAATTGCACAGGCCACCAAATTCAAGGAGAGGCAGCGGGTACTGCCCTGGTGGTTGATGTAGGCCACAGTCACAGTGTTGTCCGACCTCACCAACACGTTGCACCCCAGAAGATGATCCTTGAGAAGGCGGAGAGCCCTCTCCACCGCAGACAGCTCCCTCCAATTGGAAGAGCGGTGCGACTCCGAAGGAAGCCAACGTGCCTGCACCGACCAACGGCCCAGAGTCGCACCCCAACCGAAAGCGCTGGCATCCGTCGTCAACACCAAGGGAGCTGGAGGATGGAACCACATGCCCCTCGACAGATTCGAAGAGTCCAGCCACCACTGGAGAGCAGACACCAACTCCGGAGTCACAGGCACAGGAATCGAGAAGTCCTGGACAGGAAAGGAGACCCAACTCTGAACATGCCACAACAGAGGTCGAAGATGAGCCCTGGCCCAGGGCACCGTGAACACGGTGGCAGACATGTGGCCCTGAACCACCAGCCACTGCAGCAGAGGAGCTGAATCCCGGGAAAGCAACCTCCTCAACAGCAACTGAAGACGCAGAATCCTGGACTCCGGGAGAAAAACCATGCCCAGAACTGAGTCGAACACGGCCCCAATGAAAGTCCTCCGAGTGGCAGGCTCCAGGTGACTCTTCGGCAGATTGACCAGGAACCCATGATCCTCGAGCGTACGCATGGTCAAGGAAAGGTGGCGAGACATGACCTCTGGAGAAGGAGCCTGCAGCAGCCAGTCGTCCAAGTAAGGAAAAACGGATACCCCCAGGAGATGGAGATGAGCCACCAAGGGAGCCGCCACCTTGGTGAACACCCTGGGGGCGGACGCAAAACTGCCAGTGACGACCCTCCAGGCAGAAGCGCAGGAACTGCTGATCCACCAACGCCATCGGAACATGAAGGTATGCATCCTGGAGATCCAGAGAGGTGAACACCCAGCCCTCCTGGATCAATGGGATCACCCTCTGCAAAGTATCCATTTTGAAAGTGATCTTGCGCACAAACAAGTTCAGGGCCCGAAGATTGATGACAACACGGAAACCCCCCGTGATCTTCGGGACCACAAAGACAACCGAATAAGTCCCCAGTCCACGTTCCAGGGGGGGGACCGGGACAATCGCCAGTTTGTCGAACAGGACCTGAACACCCTCCAACAACCCCAGACGACGAGACGGATCCGAAGGCAATGGGGTCACCACAACACCCGAGGGAGGTGGGGGAGACAGGAACTCTATCCGGTAACCCCTGGACACAACATCCAGTACCCACTGGTCGGAGGTCGTCAACAACTAAGCAGGGAGGAACAGCCGCAGTCTCCCACCAACCGCGGGCCGACCACCAGCGAGAACGGGCACCGGAGCGGCGTAGTCAGGAACGAGGAGCGCCAGACCCACCATCCGGCTGGGGCTTCTTCTGGAACCTCCGAGGAAAGGACCCACGAGCACCACGCTGGCCTCTAAACGAGGACTGCTGAAACCTGGAAGGCTGGCGAAAGGACCTCGCATTCGAAAAGGAGGATCCCTTATGAGAAGGGGCAGGACGGAAGGACAAAGAATGCTTCCTCTCCTTGAAAACCTTATGGAGCTTGTCCTCCAGTGCGTCCCCAAAAAGAAGAGTACCTGAAAATGGCAACCGCAAGGCCATAGAACGCTGCGCCGCATCCGTCTTCCAACCCCGCAGCAACAAGTTCCGACGGGCAGCCACAGAGGAACCACAAGACAGAGCAGAAGCCCGGACTGAGTCAAAGGCAATGTCTGAAAGGAACTCCGATTGACGTTCCATAGACTCCAGCAACTCCGGACAAGTGCCCCCCTCCTGCATAGTAGAAAACAAAGTCTTGAAGTCAGCCAACAAAGACTGCGCAACATAAGCACCATAAACACCCGACCGAAGAGCCAGGTGAGAGCCAGCATAGGATTTCTTCAGCGCAGAGTCAATTTTCTTATCAACTCCATCCTTCAGGATATTATCATCAGCCATGGAAGGCCGACCCACCAGGGAAGCAACAATAGAGTCCACCTGCACCGAATCAGGCAGGGCAACCTCCGAATCCTGCAAAGGATACAGCTTAGACATGAACCTGGGCAAAGAAATATGGTCCGGGTCTTTCCACTCCTTAAGAAGGACATCCATAACAAAGGGGTGGACGGGCATGGAAGAAGACACAGGCCTCCGAAACTGCGGCAGAACAGCATCCTGGGAGGTACTGGCCACAGAGACCTCAGGGAAGCCCATATTCTCCCTAACATGACCAAGAATATCAGGCAACAGCTCCTTCGAAACGTACTTGCCCTGCAGATCCACCGCACCCAAAGCGGACTCATCAGAGGAAGCAGAGGAGGAGATATCAGAATAAAGGGGAGCAGGGGACTCCGAGCGACCCCCAGCACCCTTCTTTGAAGCCTTGAGCTCGGACAGCGTCTCCAAAATCAACAGCTTCAGCCTTTTCGAGTCACCCAGACCAGCACTCCGACCAGCAGGGGCAGAATCACCACTGTCGGAAGAGGATGACCCAACAGGAGAGACATGCTTTCTCTTCCTATGGTGTTTCCCCATTATGAACAGCAAAGACACAGCAAACCAGCAAAGCAACACAGCAACTCCACAAGTGGCACTGAAGAAAAGAAAACGAAATCCCGCCATAAATAGGAGGAAAACACTCACCCCACAGCTGCAGCCGCTTGGAAACCGAGGATGTAGAAGGAGGCAGCAGAAAAACGAGTCATCCAGGAGCACCGACGAAGGAAAAACACCCCGAGTCACCAATGCGGAAAGGAGACGATGACGTCATCGCAAGGATCCGAGCAGCCAATCCAGGAAGGAAGCCAGGGAAGCCAGGGAACCCGGAGCCCACCCGGGTGCCCGCTCAAGCAAAAATGAGGCTCCGAGGACGAGAACGGCATCCCGCGTCCAGCCCCTACAATGCGGCTTCAATCATAGGAAGAAACGGCCCCCACACTGCCAAGCGAAGGGAGGGGCGGAACCGGAGCCAGGAGGTGAGCGCGCCCCGCCCGAAAGGACCGGAGAACGCGGGCAGCCAGTCCGCCACCAACCGTCCAGGAAGCGAGCGCTCCACCACATGGCCCACACCCCAGCGACCGGCAAAGTCAGGGCGCGAGGGCAACAGCCCAAACGTGCGCGGAGACAAGGAAGAGTCCAGGATCCAGGGGCAAAAACCACGGGGACCCGAGAAGCCCCGCAACCCAGGGTCCCCGCCACGAGCGAAGTGCAGGAAGCCCAGCAGCCTGCCTCCAAAAAGGTCCCACGTAGGTCCATGAGCACCCCCAGGGCCCAGCAAAGGAGGAACACCACAGGACAACCGAAGCAGGTAAGTGCCCGGCACTCACCCAAGCGTCACCCATCAGCATCCAACCGACAGGAAACAAAACAGAATTTGTTTCTGGTGGTGGGGTGTATTATAGCACCTGAGAGGAGGGTGGGTGGAGTCAGAAAGCGTTTCCTGTTTTGTTTCCTGTCGTGTGGAATACCTCATGAGTGATGACTGGGTCGAGGACGAGGGACGTAGAGGTAATGACGTTACTGCTATCCCCTACCTCGGGGTGGATGGTATGCACCATATCAAATAAGCGCTGAACACTGTCCGAGTTAAAAATATGTCCTTCCACCTAGGATTCTGTGTATATCTCTGTGGGGGTTGGGGTCATGTGAACTGCATCTAAAGTCAGAAAACTAGAGGGGCACAGGGCGGCTCTTCTCGCATGTCCTCGAAGAGCACCAATGATGGGGTGAAGTAATGAGCAAATTAACAGAAAAGAAAGAAACACACATTGTAAAACTCCGGCATATACCGAGCTTGGAGATCGGGATAGGAGCACCCCAGGAAGCAGAACCCCTGGTTATGCTCGGAAAAGATTGTTGGCGGTTTTATGGTGGGGAGCGAGTGGGAAGAAGCACAAATGTTAATAAAAGAGTAAAATGGGGAGGGCGTCAAAACTGACTATATAAAGCATTGCTACAAATTAAGCAAACAGGGGATGTTCTTACTTACAGCACCAAGTGCCCAAAAAGTGTGTATATATAGATACACAACACAATAATAAAAAAGCAACCCCTTGTGTTGATTTGCTCGATTGTCATTTTTAAATATGACAATACTTATAAGCTCCGCTTAAATATATTTGGACATTATTAGCACTTCCGCTCTTTTGTTCTATACGCTTATGTCACAGCAGTCACTTGTCTACCAACGAGTTTGGCAGTTTTAACATCTTACTCGATACAGGCCAATGAGTGGCTCTGTAAGACACATCTCTCTGGCTGCACCGAGCGACGGTCCAGCCAGTGATGTGTGCAGCCCCTGGTGCTCTGTTTACCTTTCGACCCAATCCGGTGATGCTTGCAGCAGAGTTAGGCTACACTACGTGCTTTGCCACGCCCACCTCGAGCTCCACGAGCATACCGGCGTTTTTCCACTTTCTGTAAGCTTTATTAACTCAGCTCTCTTCACCGCGGACACACTTTCGGGTCCGGTCAGAGAGGTCACGTCCAGGTTCCGAACGGGTGCTTGGCAGAAAGGGCGTAAGTGGCGCCCGATACACGCAGCAGATAAGTATTCTCTCGGGGATATTTACTAATGTCAATTCCTTCTGTTGTGTCTTTTGCCTCATAGGGTGTGCCAAGTTGCCATCACCCCCTCCCGAGACCCATGGTGCACGTAGTGCTCGCACCTTTTGTAAGAAATGTGTACCTTGATTTTCTTATATTTTGCCCGTTACAGCACCATTTTGAACCGGCATTTTCTGTAGTCCACGTATTAGTCAGTAGTTTTAAATGAGTAGTTTTTAATGGGCATTGATAATCACAGCTTTGCCCACAATTTGGATTCATTTTCTTTAGCACTCACATCACTTGAACTGATGAGGTTTTGAGATCCTGTGAACTGTTATGGGATCTCTAAATTAAATAGGAGCAGGAGTACACCAATTTTGACACTCGTATCTCTTGTTAGAGCCTCCAGAGCACTTCGCTGAGCACTCTAGCATGTTACTTTCTGAAGGACATTCAATCCGGACATATTGAAATAACCATGTGGTTCTTTTTTTCTCTCTGTCTTTTTATATGTTTGTCTGTCCCCCCGTTGTTTAGAATAAACTCGGTTTCTCTCCAAATTTGAGGGAATCTTCTAGTGTTTTTTGACAATTTTTAACACTAGCAACCCCAGGTTAGGGTGGGCCTTAGCGTGGCCATACCGCCGGCGTTCTCTACAAACTACACTGGTCCTGACGAAAGCCTGACAAATTGTTCATTCATGGCAGAAACATGTTGAACAACACTCTTGGGATAAATATTGACTTATAATTTGGTCCTTTATCCCACACTTTTGTTTTTACCCATGTTCAATTCGCAAAATTAATAAAGAATTTTTTTTGAAACAATTGGGCATTTTTAAATTCACTTTCATCACTCTTCACTATTCACTGAACCAGCTCCGCAGTAATCTGACGTTGCAGCACACTACGATGGCATTCGGCCACTCCTGGGGGGCCCGATGATGAAGCATGTCACCAACCAGGTTGGTGAGTGAGGGCCTTCAGAAAAACCAAAAGTGATTTAATTCACTATTCTGTGAATATCGTTACATGCTTGCTCTCTTTACTTTAATGAGACACTCCTTTGTTGATTTTTGTACTTAGCTCGAGGGGAGTAGGAGTGGTTTCTTTGTTCCCTTCCTCTCCTGTTGTTCGATATATATATAGATACACATACACACAAATACGCCATTTAAAACTACCTATTTCCTCCCGAACTGAAGGCGCGGCATCACAAATGCTCTTTTGGGGAGGTGAGGGTCTATCAGGGCAATCCAGTTTGATTCTCACGAGGAGATGTGCGTTTTTCAATGAGTGTGTATTGGAGAAGGGGTGGGGGCAGCCATTCATCCATGGCCCCCACCGCCAAACACCCCTTTAAGCATAACAAGGCGACGGCATAGCACTGCAGATGTAACTCAGTGCAAGGAACGCAGTTCATGGGCTAAAAAGTAAACACTTTTTGGGGGTTGGTGATCAAATGTAACCAACATGGGAGGCTAAAGAGAAGGAGAGATTACCTGGGGAGTCATACTGAAAAGTGGGGGTGAGGGGGCAGTAGAAGACCTTGTAGATATGAGTCTGCACTTTACGCAACTAGAGCATCATAAAAAATGACACACCGTCAACGCAAGGGGCTTCTAAATAATCCCCTATATTTTGGAAGCAGCCTGTATATTTTGGAAGCACCATTTTATCATAAAACATTTTGCTCATTTTGTAGCGGTCTATCTTATACAGTGTGTAATGCAAGTATAAAATAAAGACATATATTCACATTGCTTTCTGTCACAGGCAGTTGCTTCATAGCACTAAAAATACACAAGTCACTATTCTCCACTGCACCAATCACAATTTAATTCTGTGGCTCTCTGGTTTCACACAGACTTTTGCATAGAGGTTTAATAATTTATTATAGTGCATGTATTTATTATTCACTAAAGCAGCCCGATATTATATATGTAGCTACCTAATGGTGAGAGACCTAACAAACGTACTTATGTTTTAATTATGATGCATGATGTTCAGGTACCTCCAGTTACATGCAGCTGTAAATGCCAAGCTATCAGCATCCCATGAAATATAGTATGGTTATCCTCTACTGCCGTGCAATAAAGTTGCAGCTCGTGCATTCGAAAACGTTTGAAAATTTTGTTCCAAGTATTTCGGAATCGCTGGGCTCGACCATGCGATATGCAAGAACCCAGCCGGGCTGGCCCTGCGACGCTCACATTCTATGGTATCTCGCAGGCCATATTGATGCAACCTTTCCGGCATATAATAGACTCTATTAAGAAATTTAAAATGTATGAGACTGTGTCGCCCATTCAAGGAGAAATGATGCGTGATCTCACAACAATATCACCATGTGGTGTCATCGAGAGCCACCCCAAGTTCATTCTGCTATTCCAACCAAGCCTTAGTGAAATAATTCCTACGGTAATCCTGTGATGTTATAAATGCTGGAAACTAGCTTACTAGGGGAGTTCGCACACCGCAGAAAAGAAAAGGAAGCTAACTCAGGCGGCTCCAACATATCCTCCCCGAGCATCTCACGAACGGCATGCCTCACTCTGTGAAAATGAAATTGTGCAAGCGGAGTACAGGTGGGCCCTTCATCCTCAACCTCAGCCCACCCGCGAGCCATGCCTTTAGAGAACAGATCCCCAATTTTAGTAAGGTTAATTGTCGTTAGGGCATGGACCAGTTTCCTTTCTCTGCATGCCGACAACCAGTGGCACCACTCCACCGGAGTCGAGGGGGAGGACAGGACCGTGCCTGCCTGCCTGCAACAGATTCTGCCATGCATGGGTTGTAGAATTAACAGAATCCAAAATACCAGTCTGCCTAGATGGAGCATGAAACAACAGCGATCGGAAAGGAGAGGGCTCCGCCGCAACTCTCCCAATCTGCAAATGTGGGAGGCCAGCCTGCTCGTGGACCCAGTAGTAAGCATGTGAACTTTGCGCCACACAATAGTAGAATTCTAGATCCGGGTCCCGAGGCCCCTCATGGAATAGGGTAGTGTGAGAGTGTCCCATTTGACACACTTGTGTTTCCTGGCCTTGGCTAGCTTCACTAAGGAGGAGGAGGAGTGTGGCTCAATGGTTAGAGCGGCAGACCCTGATGCAGAGTTCTGGCCAGGGACCAGGGTTCGATTCCCGCCTCGGCGGGGTCTCGGGCTCAATTTCCTCGGACCAGTTAATTCTCGCCTCGGTGCCTATTCTAATCACGGGCCCCACGCTGCAACTCTGGGCAATAGCTTGCTTAGCCTCCACACCGGCCCCAACAGCGCTAAGGATGCCTGGCTTCACCCTGGGGGTGCCCAGGAGTGAACACTTCACAGGGAAAGCCAGAAGGGGTTCCACAGCGGTATGAGTATCAGCGCCAGGAAGCCGAATAGGTGACCGTCTGGTGACAGTGCGCTCTATAAGTACCATGACATTTACATTTACTAATAAGGAACGAATGACCTTGAAAATGTGTGCAGGGAGCACTATCGAAATATTAAAGAACAAGAATAAAAATCTTGGGAGCACCACCATTTTCATGAGGGATATGCGACCCAATAAAGACAAGGGCAAACTGATCGAGCGTTCCACATCCTCCTCTAGCTTAGCATTCACTTTACCATAGTTCTCGCTAAGGGCCAACTCGGAATCTGTATGAACTTGCGCGCCCAAGTAGCGCACGGGCTCAGAATTCCACAAGAGGGGGTAATCTAATTCAATAGGCTCCACTGCCGGGTACAATGTGAAAATAGTTGACTTAATCCAGTTGATTTTAAGGCCTCGGAGCTAGCACCGGGAACAGATTGGACACTGGGTCCCTGATATACAGAAGCATATCATCAGCACAGGACGACACAATAAGATTGCATTTAGGAAAGCGGATCCCCCTATGGCCATGATATTCCCTTAATACACATGCCAGGGGCTCCGCCACTAGTGTGTATAGCAAAGGTGATAATGGGCAGCCCTGACGAGTGCCCCTCGAGATGTTGATAGGGGCAATGACTATGTCACAAACTCTTACACTGGCTGTAGGGAAATTGTATAGGACAGTCACAAACTGTAGGAAAACTTCTCCTACACCCATCCGTCGCAACACTGCCTGCATGACGGCCCACTCAACAGTCAAAGGCCTTTTCTGCATCGAGAAAGACAGCAGTAGCTTTGATTTCCAGCCTAATATGCTGTATTGCTCCAAACACAGTCCTGAGATTGTATGACAAGTTACTCTCTGGCACGAACCCAGACTGCTCTGGCCCAACTAAGAACGGAACCAGCGAGACCAGCCTATTAGCTAGGATTTTTGCAAAAAAGTTTGGTGTCAACTGTGAGAAGTTGGCCTGGCATATGATGTCCACTATTCTAGTGGGCACCTTGCACCAGTCCAAACAACCCTTATGGTGATGGTTGTAAAGTCAACCTTATAGACCAGCTATCCTAGTGGTAGCATGGACAAAGCAGTCTTAGGCTAAAACTTCAGAGAGCATGTGAAGCCAGCTGTTTTACCATATATAATCCCTTGAATACCAAATGAAAGGACACCGCACAAGGTATATATCAAATATATATGTATTTATTACTAACACAACCCCTCTGCACTCTTTATGAGGTCAGAGTTCGAGATACAAAAGGGGATGATGGACGGAGCGTTTGAGCAAATCAAACACTCACCCCCAGTCAACTGATCTGGGTTTAATCCATCACCATTCTTTAGCTCACTCCGCCACCCCAGTTCAGACATGGCCATATGCAAATCAGTCTGACCCTGTGCCTCATGGGAACAGTCCAGCCCGAACTGCCAAACCATATCTTCCCTGGACCGGAAACAAGCATCCTGTGACCGGTTTCGGATTCATAATCCTCATCAGCCAGGCTATCTTGAATCCAGTGGCAAAGTAAGCAAGGGACTCACGTCTGAGCATACCCTGCCACACTTAGGGCGAACAAAGCGATACAGAAGGGGATGATGGAGGGAGCGTTTGAGCAAATCAAACACTCACCCCCAGTCAACTGATCTGGGTTTAATCCATCACCATTCTTTAGCTCACTCCGCCACCCCAGTTCAGACATGGCCATGCTCACTTTGCCACTGGATCCAAGCAAGCCGGGCTGAAGACGGCTGAAATGCCAGAAACCGGTCCTTGGAAGCTTGTTTCCGGTCCAGGGAAGGCATGGCTTGGCAGTTCGGGCTGGACTGTTCCCAGGAGGCACAGGGTCAGACTGATTTGAATATGGCCATGTCTGAACTGGGGTGGCTGAGTGGGCTAAAGAACGGTGATGGATTAAATCCAGATCTGTTGACGGGGTGTGAGTGTTTGATTGGTTCAGATGCTCCGTCCATCACCACCCCCTTTTGAACCGCTTTGGCCGCCATATGTGTGGCAGGGTATGCTCAGACGTGAGTCCCTTGCTCACTTTGCCACTGGATTCAAGCAAGCCGGGCTGAAGACGACTGTAATGCCAGAAACCGGTCCTCGGAAGCTTGTTTCCGGTCCAGGGAAGGCATGGCATGGCAGTTCGGGCTGGACTGTTCCCATGAGGCACAGGGTCAGACTGATTTGCATATAGCCATGTCTGAACTGGGGTGGCAGAGTGGGCTAAAGAACGGTGATGGATCAAACCCAGATCTTTTGACTGGGTGCGAGTGTTTGATTGGTTCAGATGCTCCGTCCATCACCACCCCCTTTTGAACCAGAGTTCGAGATACCGCACAAGTTACTTAATAAGCATACTATAAGTTGCACAAATACAATTCTGCCCTAGGGGCCTCACAAACCATATACTAAAGAAGTGGTATAAGAACCACTTCAGGAAAGGTGAGTAGGCCTACAGCCTAGGAAATCGCTGGGGCTACACTGTACAACCAAAGGATTGGAAGTAGGAGGCCCACGGGAAGCGTGTGCAGTGTCTAAACACACACGCGAGTTACCATAAAGTTTCAATAAGAACATAAAAGTTACAAAGTAGTAGATTTTAGGCACTTCCGGATGGACTACGGGAAAACCCTGTTAAAATAGGACACTTGGATAGCTGAAACCCACGGGAGCACCAGAGTACTCGAGTTACCTCATCCAGGAAAGCCGGGTGCATAGGTGTTCTTTCGTGTTGGGTTTCGTCACTGTTTCCTAGTTTCCTATAGAGAGCTGCAAGAAAGTGCTGCAGGCGACCAGGAGAAAAGTGTCCGGGTGGATCCAAGGGTGGATCGGAGTCGAGAAGAACCTGAAAGCAGAGGGGACAGAGTCTGGGTCACTAGCCAGTGACCAGGAAGGAACCAGGAAGGAAACAGGCGATGTCGAGATGCAATCAGGTGAAGAGGTGAAGCTTGTCTCTGCAGCCACGAGGACCAGGAGGCGTCGACGATGACCAGGAGCTGGAGTCGAGCTGTCTCATGATGGATCTAGCTGTCGGCAGTGTCGGTATCCGGATTGGACCCAACAAACTTTGGCAAATGCAATCCACTCAGGATGGGAAGATTGGCTTCAGTTCAGACCAGCAAGGTCTGGGGAGCTTCTCCTTCGCAGAGAAGCTGGAGCAAGCTCGGAGCACCCAGGCAAGTGGTGTAGTTTCACAAAGATGTCTTCAGAGGGCAAACTAGCCAACGGGCTAGCAACCGTGAAGACGCGTTGAGCTGAAATGAAGGCGCAGGCCCCACGCGGCACTCATGGAATGTGGAGGGACGAGCTTCGGTGCAAATGCTGCTCGGGTCTGGGGCTTCTCAACCCCAAATGCACAACCTCGAGGGTACCTCAGGAGCTGCACAGGTAGCAAAAAGCAGGTAGTCCAGGATGTCCGGTCCCAAGTCTCTCGTGTCCGCCACAGGTCTCAGCTTTGCTGTGGATGTGGGTCTGAGTCAGAGAAGTCTGGAAGTCCATTTCCTGCGTCGCTAAGTCTTCGGGTTCCAGCGGGAGCGTCGACAAAGCAAACCGGCAAGTTACTGTTGGTGCCTGTTTGCACAGCGTGGTCACTCCTTGACCACAAGGGAGATGTCTTCAGTCTTCCAGTCGATATGGAACGTCGAAGGTCAAGAGTTCGTTTCAAAGTTTCTTTCCAAGATAAATCTAAAGTCTCTAGACACAGCTCCTAACTTTATACTAAACTAAGGGGCTGGATTGCCTGCTAGGTCCCTCCTATGGGTGGAACCTGGGAAGGGGGTGGTGTAAGAAGGTGGATATCTGAATATTAGGAGGTTAAAACAGGGTTCCAACCCTACCCTCAAGCACCTGATTGAGCTCATGGAAGAATATGACGCTCAGAAAGCCTCTAATACAGGCCTGTCAGTTAATGCAGATGAGGGACAGCCCTCAGCAGAGGATTCCCCTGATCCTACTCTAATTGATGATGAGGAGGTAGAGGAGGACTCTGATGGAGATGCTAATAGCCAGGTCAGAGTAGCAGAACTTAGCCAGGCTAACCTAAACCTACATGGGAATGGAGAGGGCCTAGTACCTTCCAGACCCCCAAGCAGGTTTAACATTGAGCCCAGGAGGAGGAGATCCCTATCTAGGGAATCTCACCACTCTGGTGTCTCAGTAGGGTCAGATGTTGTTAGAAGAATGACTTCCTCTGAGAGAAGAGAAATCAGGCCAGAATGAAAGAAGTCAATCTGAGGATTGAGAGACAAGAACTTGCCCTAGCCAAAGAGAGACTTGCTCTTGCAAGAGAGCAGAAGTTAAGTGGGTTAGAACCCACTGGTGGCAGCAATATCCCAAAGGATAAAGATAGGTCCTATGATAATATAAACCTAAGCAAGATTGTCCCACCCTACAAAGTTGGGGATGATATCCACAAATGGATAACTGCTTTGGAGAGAGCTTGAAAAGTACAGCAGGTACCCCATAGTCAGTGGGCAGCAATCCTATGGCTCTCCTTTTCAGAAAAAGGTAGAGATAAGCTCCTCACAGTTAGTGATGAGGATGCTAATAACTACAAAGTCCTGAAGAGTGCTCTGATTGGTGGGTTTGGCTTAACCACTGAACAGTATAGGTTGCTGTTCAGGGATACCCAAAAGAGACAGACTCAGGACTGGACTGATTTTGTAGATTGTGCTACTAAGGCTCTGGAGGGCTGGTTATTGGGCAGCAAAGTACATGACTATACAGGATTGTATAATTTGATTATGAGGGAGCAGATCCTTAGTAATTTTCAAAACCAGCTTCTACACCAGCACCTGGTGGACTCTGATCTTACCTCTCCACAAGAATTGGGTAAGAGGGCAGACAAATGGGTCAGAACCAGAATTAGGCCTAATAATCAGGGTGGTGACCAGAAGAAAGATTCTACCAAGCCTCAAGAGAAAGTTGGGGATAAATCCAAGGACAAGTCCCCTACAGGGCCCCAAAACTCCAATGGTGGGGGTGGGTCCCAAAACACTTCCTCTAACCCTAAGAAACCTTATTGCCATGTCTGTAAGCAGCCTGGCCACTGGAAAACTGACAGCAGTTGCCCAAAAGCCAACAATACGGAAAATATCCCTCCAAGTACTACTCCAACACCTCCTGTTACTATTAGTAGTAATCCCCCAGGTGGTGGGAGTGCCCCCAAGAATTTGGCTGGGTTTACTTGGGGAACTCGGTGGACTCTGGCCTAACCAGGTCCCCTACCATAGCAACTCTAGTCTGTGAGAATATCATGGGGTTTGCCAATTTCACTGCTTGTCCCAACACTTTGGGCAAGTACAGACAGGAGCCCCAAAGCAATGGCCAGAAAGTCAAAGCCTATAGAGACACAGGGGCTAGCATCACTATGGTGACTGAGAGTCTAGTCCCCTCAGGACAACTTTTACCCGAGTTCACCTATCAGGTGATCAATATTGATGGAGTGCAGAAAGATCATCCCATGGCAGTAGTAAATATCAGCTGGGGAGGTGTCACTGGCCCAAAGAGAGTGGCAGTGTCTACAAACTTGCCTGTAGATTGTCTACTGGGGAATGATCTAGAGATCTCAGCCTGGACTGAGGTGGACCAAGAAACCCATTCCAAAATGGTAGGCCTTCCTGAAAAGGTTAGTGGGGCTGTGATAGTCGCAGCCCCAGCTCAAGCAGATTTCCTCCCTGAAAAGGTTGTAAGGGCTGTGATGGTCACAGCCCAAGCTCAATCAGACTTCCCTGAAAAGGTTGGCAGGGCTGTGATGGTCACAGCACAAACACAAACAGATTTTAGTGTTGTGAAGTCTGAAACTATGGATCACTCCACTCAGACAGAGTATTCGGGAGGAAGAAAAGTCTCCTTCCCACCAGACATTAGGTGAGAGTCAGCCTCCTCAGGGAACTGACCCTACCCCTTGTGAAGGAACTGCCCCAGAGGTAGTCAGGCCTAGCCTGGCAGAGCCTCTGATGTCATCGGACCCTTCCAAGGTGGAACCCAGTCTGGAGCAGGTTACCTGCCCCTCTCTACCATGCCTCAGTCAGCCCAGGGCGGTAGAGGTCAGGGAGGCCAGTGGATCCCAAAGGGCCCCCTGTCCAAAGGAACCACCCCATCAGCAGATCAGGGGCACCAAAGCTAGCAGCCCTAGCAAGGTGAAAATTCCAAAAACTCCTGAGGGATCTCCCTTACTTTTAGTTAGGAACCTCCCCCAGATGGACTCTGTTGGGCACAGCCAAACCAGGGACCCAAATGCCCCAAACCTGACCTGTCCCTCCAGTAAGCCAACAAAATGGACCCAGCCTCCAGTTGTAGGTAGCAAGAGGTTGACCCTGGAGCACAGTGCAACTCAGTCCTGCAAAGAAAGGCATATGAGGTGGAAAGTGATTGGCGGAAGCTGAGCCCTACACTAGAGGAGCCTCACTTCAGTACTCCATCCCAACACCAGCCTTTTACTTTGCCAAAACACACCACAGGTAGAGATTCCCTATGGTGGAGACCCTCTGATACCCCTAGGGTGAGGGATTGCTTAGTGGACCATGAGACAGGGGATAACCATGCTAGTGCAGGTACTTCCTTATATGACTACTTAGGCAATATAGGCTTACCTGGCCAAGGATAGCCTTATACCCTTTCGTTGGGGGGGGGGGGGGGGTGGGGGGGGATTGTGTAGGAAGATGGATATCTGACTATATGGTTACCCCAACTTTGTGCCTAGTGTTTAGCTAGTTTTTGACTTAGTTGGCCTGGGACCCTGCTATTCAGGGCCCCAGGCTATCTGCTGTCTCTGTAAAATGGACTCCATGTACTTTAGGTACATATCTAATTGGATATTGGGTCACCTTGTGAGCCCATGCATAGTGTACCATAGGTACCCAGGGCATAGGTGCATCCAAGGCCTACCAGCCCCTCAAATCAGTATATAGGTAGGACCTGAGTCTAGAGACTTTAGATTACCCTGAACTGAAACTCTGAAACGAAACTCTGGACCTTCGACATTCTATTTGAAACTAGAAGACTGAAGAATCTCCCTTGTGGTCAAGGAGTGACCACCCTGTGCAAAAAGGCACCATCAGTAACTTGCCGGTTTGCTTTGTCGACGCTCCCGCCGGAACCCGAAGACTTAGCGATGCAGCCTTTGGACTTCCAGACTTCTCTGACCCCGACCCACATCCACAGCAAAGCTGAGACCCGTGGCGGACATGAGAGACGTGGGACCGGACAACCTGCAGTACCTGCTTTTTGCTAACTGTGCAGCTTTTGAGTCGTCCTTGAAGTTGTGCATTGGACCCTGAGAAGGCCAAACCCAGAGCAGTAAGTGCTCCGAAGCTCAGCCCTCCACACTCCACGAGTGCCGCGTGGGGCCTGTGCCTGCATTTCTTCTTGATGCGTCATCACAGTTGCTAGCCCGTTGGCCAGTGGCCATCTTGAAGTCTCCATTTTGAAACAATGCTGCTTGCCTGGTTGCTCTGGGCTTGCTCCTGCTTTCCTGTAAAAGGGAAGCTCCACAGACCTTGCTGGTCTGTACAAGAAGCCAATCTTTGTATGCTGCGTGGGTTGCCTTTGCCAAGGCTTGTTGACTCCGATCCGGAAGCCGACACCGCCAACAGCGAGAGCCTTCGTGGGACAGTCCGTATCCAGCTCCTGGTCATCATCGACGCCTCCTGGTCCACGTGGCTGCAGAGACAAGCTTCACTTCTTCACCTGATCGCAGCTCGACATCATCTGGTTCCGTCCTGGTTCCACCCTGGTCACTGGCTAGTGACCCAGACTCTGTCCCCTCTGCTTTCAGGTTCTTCACTTCTCCGATCCGCCCTTGGATCCATCCGGACATCTTCCTCCTGGTCGCCTGCAGCATCTTCTTGCAGCTCTCCATAGGAATCGACGACGAAACCCGACACAACTTCACACCTATGCACCCGGCTTCCCTGGGTGAGGTAACGCGAGTACTCCGGTGCTCCCGTGGGTAATAACTATCCAAGTGTCCTAATTTAACTGGGTTTCCTCGAAGTCCACCCGGACTGTCCGAAATCAACTAGTTTCTAAACTTTACGTTCCCATTCTAAATCTATGAGAACCCGCACGTTTGTTTAGACACTGCACACGCATCCTGTGGGACTCCTGCTTCCTAACCTGTGGTTATTCAGTGTAGCCCCACCCATTTCCTAGGCCTGTTCACTATTCCTGCAGTGGTACTTATACCACTTCTTTAGTATATGGTTTGTGAGGCCCCTAGGGCAGAATTGTATTTGTGCAACTTAACATATACTTGTGCTGTATCTCGAACTCTGACCTCATAAAGAGTGCAGACGCATCTTGTGAGACTCCTATTTCCTACCCTGTGGTGGTTCAGCGTAGTCCCAGCGATTCCCTAGGCCCTAGGCCTATTCACCTGTTCTGAAGTGGTTCTTATACCACTTATTTAGTATATGGTTCGTGAGGCCCCTAGGGCAGAATTGTATTGTGCAACTTATAGTATGCTTATTGAGTCACTTGTGCTGTATCTCGAACTCTGACCTCATAAAGAGTGCAAAGGGGTTGTGTTAGTAATAAATACATATATATTTTATATATACCTTGTGTGGTGTCCTTTCATTTGGTATTCAAGGGATTGTTGCTGGTAAAACAATTGGCTTCACATGCTCTCTAGAGTGTTAGCCTAAGACTGCTCCGTCCATGCTACCACTAGGATAGCTGGTCTATAAAGGTTGACTTTACAACCATCACCATAAGGGTTGTTTGGACTGGTGCAAGGTGCTCACTAGAATAGTGAACATCATATACCAGGCAATCTTCTCACAGGTGGTTACACCCCTTTCCCTTTGTCCAGTTTCACTCCAGAGCTGGGGCTGGAGTGCCCCAGCAACTGGTTTGAACCGGGCTATGCATGGAGCACCTTGTGGGCCCCAGGCAGTGTCTCATTTCTCAGCCCTCCCTGCCCCAATACACTAAAAGCCTGTCTGGTGAGGTGCTAGGCCTCCCCTGCCGGAGTTTCGTCCAGCAGCAGGAGGTCACACTCGTGTCTGTGGCAGCAGCATTCATTATGTGATGCTGAGGCTCTGTTTAACTTTAACCGGGTAAAGCAGTAACCAACATGTCTTCTCCCTTTAGAAGGGTGGAATGCTACCCCCCCCCCCGCCAGAACTGGGTGATCAGCCTGTGGTGTCAGTTTGGATGGCCAGCCAGGGGTGGCATAATTCATGCTCCAGCCCCTGACAGGCCTTGGATGCACCTAAGCCCTGGGTACCTATGGTACACTATACAGGGGCTCACAAGGTGACCCAATATCCAATTAGATATGTACCTAAAGTACATGGAGTCCATTTTACAGAGAGAGCAGATAGCCTGGGGCCCTGAATAGCAGGATCCCAGGCCAACTAAGACAAAAACCAGCTAAACACTAGGCAAAAAGTTGGGGTAACCATATAGTCAGATATCCACCTTCCTACACAACATTAAGAAGTGACAGAGGCCTGAAAGACTAACATTCATTAGGGGGTTTACCTGGCTTCAATAATGTAACTATTAAGTCCCCTCTCAATGAGAGGGGTATCCTGCAATCCTCCCCATCTCCTCGAAAAGTGTAATCAGGTGTGGAATTAGCAACTCCGTAAACTCCTTATAGAAAGCGACCTTAAGGCCGTCCTGCCCAGGGGGGCTTCCAATGTGCATTGCATTTAGCGCAGGGAGTACCTCCCTGGAGTCTAGCTGCCTCATTAGGTGCTCCCTGTGTTCATGAGTCAACCACAGGAATGAATGTGCTATAAATATTCTTGGATTGCTGCCTCATCAGCTGCTGCTCTAAAGCGATACAGGTCAGAGTAGTACTGACTAAACCTATCAGCTATTCCAGTTGGATCCCTCATTAGTTCACCACCCGCTGCGCACAACTCAGTCACACAGCCCGATTCCCACTTATCTTGCAGCAGAGCCACCAGAACTGAACCCAGCCTCTCTCCTTCCCCATATGTTTTGGCGACTGCACTTTTCCAAGTGTTTGACCTCGCTGTCAGAGGTTTTGCGATATTCCTCTAAAGTATTTTTCAATTCTTCCCCTGCCCGGGCATCACCATCTGCCGAGCAGCTTGCTCCAGATTGAGCAGGCGAACCTCAAGGTTAGCCAATCTCCTTCTAATAGAACGGAGGACCCCAGAATGCTTAGCCATGGCTGTCCCCCTGAAGCAGACTTTAAAAGTCTCCCATACAATGGAAAACTGACAAACCTAGCCAATATTCGTTTTTAAAAAAACGCTCTAGGGCCTCAGCCATTTCAGACTTAAAAACACTGTCCAGCAGAGAGTATGGAGGAAACCGCCATGTGAAAGGAGCAGGCCTCTTCTGTGGGCTCTCAATGTCCAGCATTATTGGAGAGTGGTCGGTAAAAGAGTGGGAGAGAAACGAGCAAGCGCAAATCTGAGGATACAGAGATCAAGACAAAATAATAATCGATTCTGGTGTGGAGCTCATACAGGGCTGAGTAATGAGAGAAACCAAGGGCGCCGTGCAGAGCCCCCGGAATGGTCCAAAGTCGGATCCAGCTCACAGTTCAGATCCCCACCCCATAGCTGCAGCAGAGATGTCTCCCCCCTCAAACGTCCAAGCAACTCATGGTAAAATTGCGGATTGTCGTAATTAGGTCTGTAAATATTTACTATAAGCAGATCTACTCCCCGCCCTCGGCATCTAGAAATGATGTACCTGCCTCCTGGGTCCGCCCCAAGCATCTCCAACATAATCCCTGATCTAGGATTAACCCAGGTGAGCACCCCCCTGGCATGTGTAGTGAACCCTGCCCCATGAAAGTGACCGTGTAATTGCATACGTGTGAGCATTTTACTATCTAGGGGCAAATGGGTCTCCTGCAGTAGAGCAGTATCAATCTTGTGTCGAGTAAGATAAGCAACCACTTTTCACAGCTCTCTAAAATCATTAAGGCCCCTGATGTTCCATGTTAAAAGGCGAACTCAACTACCCTGGCCCTGCCGCATTCCGACTACAATAACTAGGTCAGCGCTATCTAGATCAGTCCTGCTGCTCCAGCCCTCTCTCAGGAAGCCATGCATTGTTCGAAAGATTAGTAGGTACCATATACACACTGCAATCACAAAACAAAACACAATATGATGCTATGCAATCCCCAACATGGCATAGTCGAAATTTCACCCTCCCCCCCAATATTCATAAATACTCCAACAAAGATTACAGCATAAAAAAAAACACAATTCTGGCATGACGCCATACAGTGGGTAACACACAGGGGCGGATGTTACCAGCTCACCACTTAGATTCCTACAAGCTCAGAAGTAAGACATAGCCATCAGAACACAATTTATACATCCAGAGAGTAACTGGACCCAAAAGAATTTGAGGACGTCCCCCGCCCGCCATCTTAAAGGGCTCCCGGCTAGGTCGATGTGAACCAGTAGAGAGTAATGGTGTGCATAATGTCACAATGTCTGTCCCAAACAGAACTGACCATAGCATTGATTAAACCTCGAACAACAAACCCTTTGCAACATACCTATTCAAATAAATGAACGAGAACTAAGGTACAACAATATCAGTCTTGTTCCTCCAGGTCGCGGCCAGTCACCCCAGCCAGCTCCTCCGTATCTCCTTGCCGCTCATCAGTTTTGATGTACTCCTTGAGGGCCTTCTATAGGGGCTTGGGGTCCGTGAATATCCTTGATTTGCCATTCATGATGACGCTCATTCTGACCGGGTACAGCATTGCATACTCCAACCTGTGCTCCCGCAGTCAACGTTTCAAAGGAGCAAACTGTCTCCTCGTCTCCTGCACCTTCATGGTAAAGTCAGGGAAAAGCGAGAGCGAAGAGCCCTTGAACTGAAGGTCCTGTATCTCCCTACCTCGCCTCAATGCGACGTCCCTGTCCCTATAGTTTAATAATTTATCAATCACAGGAAACGGGGGATCGCCCGGCGGGGGCCTAGGACCGAGGGACAGAATAGGCGTACTCGACGACAAACATGGCAGGAAATGTGTCACGACCTAGGAGTGTCACCGAGAGCTATTTGACAAATGCCTCCATATTGCCCATAGCTGTAAATTCAGGAAGGCCCGGGAGGCGGATATTACATATTCTCGATCTAGCCTCAAAATCCTCCGCCTTGTCCTGCAGAGCGCTTAGGAGCCTCCCCATCTGTTTCTGGGCATTGGCTCTCTCCATCTGGGCATCCTCTACTTCGGACACCCCCCTCTCCGCCATATCCAGGTGCTCCGCATGCTTATAAATTCACTCGAACATGTGGTCTATCCGATAGGCCAGAGAGTCAATTTTGCCATGAATGGTAGATAAGCTGTTCTGCATTGCCGTCAACATTCGGCGAATGTACCCTTCAGACTCATCAACAGTGTCATTCTGAAGTGGGCGAAGATATGGGGTAAATGGAATACATTTCGCAGCTACACTTGCGCCCCCCCCCGGTTGAGGCCTCAGACCCAGATCTAAGTGACTAGACTGCACACATTACTGTGGGATCAAATGAACGGCTTGGAAAAGATATTTCTTGTCTTGCTTTACTGTCTTACAAGTTGGAATGTACAGTAAATGTGTACCTTATGTCAATAATTTTGCTACCTTGCCAATTGTACAAACTGAGATCACAAATGTCATTGGCTGTCAGCAAGTTTGTTATTTAAACAAATAAAAACTTAAAATAAAAAAAACCAGTGTAATTCTGCCCTTCAAGGGTCTTGCCAGCACCTACCTCCTCATGTCTCGACTTGCACTGCTCAAACTGCAGCTTAGCTGTGATTTATCCACCTTGCCCATGGTCTCAAAGAGATCAGGTCGCACTACAGCTGTCCCAAGCCTCCCAGTCATGCAACCAACAGCGCTCGTAAGCAAGGGGCCCCAGATCAATCCACCCCGCACTCCAGCTCAAACCACAGGGCAAGGCAGGATTCTTCTATATAGACTGGGCCAGCAGGTGGTGACACAGCAGGAGATCAAGTAGGAAAATAAGGGGGGGGGGAGGACAACCCACAGACCACAAGGAGAGCACAGCAGTTTATAGCAGGCCAAATAATAGATATGGGCACTCACCACGCATTCTTCCGAATATAGGGCCGTCAATAAATTCCCCTTTATCCTGCAGCACAGTCCAAATAAGCCCCATATCTGCTCGCTAGCAGACAATGTGCGCACTCACCAGACCCCGGTCTTCGCACCGGGCCTCAACTCGCGACTCGCTGCCAGGCCAGAGGTGCCAGTACTGCAGGGCTCTCACTGCTTCAAGCACGGCAGGGGAGACAGATGGGCTACGGCAGAAATGCCCCACAGTCGTCACCCTGGTTACTCGTGGCAGCGTTCTCGGCCGGGGCAAGGCCGCGCCAATCCTTCTGGGCCGAACTCCTGTATCTCGCCCAGCTGCCGATGGACTGGGTTCAAATCTCACCGCTGTCGCTGGCTGGGCGGGGAACTCACCCCCCTCTCACAAGGGGGGCATGGATCCGGCCCCAGGACTCATGGCCGCCACCCATGATCCAGGCAGGGCCACGCCACCTCATTCAGGCCGCTTGCCGGCGTCCCGCCTGGCTGCCGAGGAGTCAGGCGCCGCCCGCTCCACAGCCTACCGACAGGGTCGGGGGCACGCTCCTCACTCAGGTGGTGGTCAGACCAGACCTCAGGGTCCAAGGCAGCAGCAATTTGCGTCGCCGCACCGCCGCCAATAATAGGGCGCACTGCACTAGGCCCCTTTCAGCCGCACCCAAACACCGTCCGTCAGCAGTCTGGACAAACATGATGGGCACAACAATGGATAGCGCTTCTCAGGTGCTCTACAGGGCGGCTGTGAGCATATAGTTTAATACTCGGATGAGGTAGTATTCCTGACAGATAGTTTCGATGGCTAATAGAGCACACCTAGGTAGCTTCTAACACACATATATCACTCCTGATTTCAATACAAAAACTAGGCAAAAACATGGGCTAGTTTCTTCTGAGAATACAAGAGTAACAGACTAACTGAAAATCCGTACATTAAGCACTAACTGGTGGTTATAGAGTTTGCATGGTACTCATGATAAAGTACTTCATAGTTTCAACAGAGTAGTAAGCACTACATAAAAGCAATTATACTACAATACAATATTTACCTGCAGGAAAGACTTCCTCTCAGATTTTCCCGTAGGGCGTCCTCCTCGTTTCTTGAAGGAGTTCTAAGTCAAAACATTAAGACAGTTCATATTCAGTCAATTTAGTAAAATGTGGGCATAATGGCATTATGTAGATCGTGAATAATAAATACATTAATCATTCATAAAGGATGCAATATTGTTGCATGTACTACAGTGCAACCTTCAACAAGGTGATTAGGAGTCTACATTGTAAGAAGCTCACAGGGAGGGAAATCAAATCATCACTGAGGTGGAAATGCTCCCTGCATGGTATGTAGGTGTGTACCCCTCATAGGACTAACCAAACTGCATATGAAACCGATACCCTGACTTATTGTTGACCCTGCCAACATGCTTATTTAGAGTGTGCAGTGTGGCCTACGCCTGTGATATGGAGGACGCACCAAGCGTATGCTCACAACCAATATGGCACTTCTGTCAATGTCTTGGGCTGATCACATCAAGTGGTGATGGCAGGACACAGAGGTCAGTGATTCATTAGCTCCGAACACACCTTTCTCCTGTGTCGGAAAGGAGTGTTGTCTACTGACCCCACTCATGTAATGAATATGCTACTTACCAGTATGCATCTGTTCTTGGCATGTAGGGCTGCTAACATTCATATCTGTAGCATAGATCGCCGCCTAGTGTTGGGTCCGGATGATTGCACATTGTTGTCCTGGAAGAGTCTTCGAAGTATCACGAGATAGGTGGCTCCTCCCCTGGACTACAGTGCGCATGGGCATCGACTCCATCCCCAGATTGTTTTTAGCCATTGTGGCAAAGATGGAGTTTAACAGTGAAAGTGATGGCCATGCTAGAGATAAAGTGTAAGAAAAAAGTCTGCAGCCGCTACGGGCGCCGGGGAGGAGGGCGGGCGATATGAATGTTAGCAGCCCTACATGCCAAGAACAGATGCATACTGGTAAGTAGCATATTCAGTTCGAGGCATGTGGGCTGCTAAATTCATATCTGTAGCATAGAATACATAGCAGTCCCTCCATTAACGGCGGCCGCCCGTGCCAGCTGCAGAAGTCTGAAAAAGTGTTTTAAGAACAGCCTGTCCTACAGCTGCCTGCTGTTTGGAATGCACATCCACACAGTAATGTTTGGTAAAAGTATGTGGTGTAGACCATGTGGCTGCCCTACAAATGTCTTCCAAAGGAATGTTACCCAGGAATGCCATGGAGGCCCCCAACTTGCGTGTGGAGTGTGTCCTGGGGGGGACCGTTAAAGTGCGCTTAGCCTTCTGATAGCAAATCTGAATACACTTAACGATCCACCTGGCTATTCCTGCTTTGGAAATGGGGTTGCCTTTGTGCTGAGCTGCGAAGGCAACAAAGAGTTGCTGTGTCTTTCTAAAAGGTTGTGTTCTGTCAATGTAGTACATAAGCGCTCTTTTGACATCAAGCGTATGGAGCATCCTTTCTGCTACCGTTTCTGGGTTGGGAAAGAATGCGGGCAGTTCGATAGTTTGATTGACATGAAACTGCGACACCACCTTAGGGAGAAATTTGGGGTTAGTGCGCAGCACCACCCTGTTTGAATGAATCTGTATAAATGGCTCTTGGATGGTGAGCGCCTGTAGCTCACTAACACGTCGTAGAGACGTTATGGCAATGAGAAAAGCCACTTTCCATGTGAGGAACTGAAGTTCACATGAATGCAGAGGTTCAAATGGGGGACCCATCAATCTGGTGAGCACCACATTGAGGTTCCACACAGGAGCTGGCGGGGTCCTGGGAGGGATGACCCGCTTCAGCCCTTCCAGGAATGCTTTAATGGCAGGCACCCTGAAGACAGAGAGATGCTGCCTGTTTTGGAGGTAAGCCGCTATGGCGGATAAGTGTATCCGAATGGAAGCGTATGCTAGATTGCATTTGTAAAGATGCAACAGATAGCAGATGATATTAGGAATGGAGGCATCGAGCGGGTTAATAGCGTGCTCCGTACAGTAGATGACAAACCGCTTCCATTTTGCTGCATAGCAAGCTCTGGTAGTGGGCTTCCTTGCCTCCCGGATGATGTCCATGCATTCAAGGGGCAAATCAAGGTAGCCAAACTCTAAGACCTCAGGAGCCAGATCGCCAGATTGAGCTGCTGCGGATCTGGGTGCTGAATGTCTCCACGGTTCTGCGTCAAGAGACGGGGTGTGAGGTGCAGTCTTTGATGCGGTACCACAGAGAGTTCGAGGAACGTGGTGTACCACGGTTGTCGCGCCCACGTTGGAGCAACTAGGATGAGCGTCATCGAGTGTTGCCTTAGCTTTCTTGCCACCAGCGGAATGAGAGGCGCTGGGGGAAAAGCGTACGCAAATCTGCCTGACCAGTTCATCCATATCGCATTGCCCTGCGATAGTGGGTGAGGGAACCTGGCGGCAAAGCTTTGGCATTTTGCGTTTTCCTCCGTGGCAAACAGGTCTATCTCTGGATGACCCCACTGCTGGAAGTACGGGCGGAGTACTGATGGATGTAACTCCCACTCGTGCATCTGGTGGCTGTACCTGCTGAGCAGATCCGCCATCTGATTGTCCGTGCCCGGGAGGTGTTCCGCCATGAGGAAGATGTTCCTCTGAATGGCCCACTTCCACATGCTCTGAGCCAGATGAGACAACTGTGGAGAGTGCGTACCTCCCTGCTTTTGGATGTAGTACATGGCTGTCATGTTGTCCGTCCGGATCAACACGACTTTGTTGCACAGGTGTACTTTGAAGGACTTGAGTGCCATGAAGATTGCCATCAGCTCCAAGTAGTTGATGTGCATCTTCCTTGTTGCGTTGTCCATAGTCCCTGCACCGTATAGTGGAGCACATGAGCCCCCCATCCTAGGAGAGACGCGTCCGTTGTTAGAGTAATCTGTGGCACAGGCTCCTGGAACGGTCGGCCCTTGCAAAGGTTGTGTGGATTCCACCAATGCAGAGAGTTGTATGCCCGACCCGTCACCAACAATAGGTCGTTTAGTTGTCCTTGAGCCTGAGTTCACTGATGCGCTAAGCATTCTTGGAGCGGACGCATATGGAGTCTCGCGTGCGGGACTATGAAGATGCAGGAGGCCATCATGCCGATCAACTGCATGAACACTCTCGCTGGGAGTGAGTGTTGTGGTCTGAACTTTTGGATCAGCGACTGGATGTTGGCGATCCTCGCTGGGTTTGGCTGAGCTGTGGCAGCCAGAGTATTGATAGTCGCGCCTAAATACTGCCGCACATGGGCTGGCTGGAGGTGTGACTTCGGGTAGTTCAGTGTAAATCCTAGACTGTGAAGGAGGTGAATGGTGTGGGTCATGTCGGCGGCGCACTGCTGGGCTGACTTTGCGTGCACGAGCCAGTCGTCCAGATAAGGGTAGACATGTATACTCTGTCTCCGAAGGTGTGCCGCCACTGTCGCCAGACATTTTGTGAACACTCTGGGAGCAGTGGTCACTCCGAAGGGGAGCACCTTGAACTGGTAATGCCTGTTTTGGATGGTGAACCTGAGGTACTTTCTGTGGGAGGGGTGGAGTGGTATGTGAAAGTAAGCATCTTTGAGGTCCAAGGTTGCGAGGAAGTCTCCCTGTTGTAACAAGGGAAGAACCTGCTGCAGTGTCAACATGTGAAAGTGTTCCGAAAGAATGTACTGGTTTAAGGGGCGGAGGTCCAGAATCGGTCTGAGCGAGCCATCCTTCTTTGGGATTAAGAAGTACAGGGAATAAACCCCTGTGCCTTCCTCCTCCACCGGCACGAGCTCTATTGCGCCTTTTTGCAGCATCACTAGAACCTCCTGCAGCAATAAGTGCAAGTGCTCTGCTAACATAGGACGGTGTTTTGGGGGCATGGGTGGTGGGGTGGATGTCAGTTCTAAACAATAGAGGAACTGGATACGTTTCCTGACCCACCTGTCTGTGGTGATGGACTTCCAGACGGGCAGGAACTGTTGGAGTCTCCCCCCCCCCGACAGGTGTTGGATGGTCAGGGGGCAGTGACAGGGAGTCACTGTTTGTTGGCGGCAGAGGTACGGGAACTGTTGTTGCCTCTGCCTCTACCCTTGGCACTGTTTCCTCTGTATCCACCTCTGCCCTGCTTGCTGTAGGAGGATTGTGCGCCACTTTTATTGAATGGCGTCTGCTGCGACATGTGCCCTCTGTTAACACCTCGAGTGCCTGAGCGACGAAAAGTGTTCCCTCTAAATTGTTGTGACTGGAGAGCTCCCCATGGACTTGGCAGTCTCGGTATCTTTTTTGATCTTCTCCAGGGTGGTGTCCACCTCTGGGCCAAACAACCTGTCTGGATTAACGGGTTGGTTGAGGATAGTAGTTTGTATCTCTGGCTTGAATCCCGAGATGCGGAGCCATGCCTGACGCCTCAACATCACACTAGTGTTCATCGCTCTCGCTGCTGTGTCTGCAACATCTAGCGCACACTTTATAGCAGCGTTGGAGATGAGCTTCCCCTCCTGGATAAGCATTTCAGCTCCCTCTTTAAACTGGTCTGGGAGGTGTTGTAACAGCTGCTCTAGGGTGTCGTAGTGTGCCCTATCGTATCTGGCCAACAGAGCTTGCGTGTTTGAGATGCGCCATATGTTGGCCGCCTGAGCTGCTACCCTCTTCCCAGATGACTCCAGCACTTTTGACTCTTTGTCTGGGGGAGGAGCTTCACCCGTCGTCTGGGAGTTTGCCCTCTTGCGGGCATTAGAGACCACCAAAGAGTCCAAAGGCAATTGGCCCCGTATGTAGGTGGGGTCGCCAGGTGCCGGTCTGTATTTCTTCTCGATGCGTGGGTTTCCCACCCGGGATCTTGTGGGTTCCTTGAAAATGTCTGCCGCATGCTTAAGGACCCCTTTCAACATGGGGAGAGTCTTGACAGTTTTTTCAGCAGTAGAGAAAGTGTGAAAAAGGAAGTCCACTTCCACGGGGTCAGCATGCATCTCCACCTTATGGTTTGTAGCTGCCCTTTCGATTAAGGCATTAAACGCCGCAGAGTCCTCAGTGGGGGACTGTTTCACGTGAAAGACCTGTGGATCCTGGACCGTCTGCTGGTCCCCTTGATCACCAGTATCCATCCATGATTCCTGCTGCTCATCAGGCTCTGTATGAGCAGGGAAGTTGTACTCCTCATCTTGGTCCCCTCCATCCCCATCTGAGTACGTGGGTGAAGGTGTGGCACTCCGCCTATGCTGAGGAAGAATCTGTTCCACCAGAACGGGGGTGTCTGCTGCAGGCTTTTTACGTTTCAGAGGAATTGTAAAGGACTGCAAAGGTTGCAAAGTAATCTTCCTCTTGTAGAGCGTGAGTTTGCCGGTGTCGGCATCGATGAAATGCTCCGACCGTTCTTCAACCAAAGGTTGTCGAGGACCCACGGTCCCAGCCGGTGGAGTGGACGTCGACACGGTGTCTTTGGGCACCGACCGCGGTGCAAAGGCCTTTGGCGCCACCTTAGGCGGCAACGTGTAGACGAGCGGTGCCGATGAGGTCTTCGGTGCGTCTTGTAGCTTCGGCGCGGAAGGAGTCTTCGGTTCCGATGCTGAAGCCTTGACCTTAAGGTGCTTGAGGGAGTCCGAGACCTGCTTCGTAAAGGAAGCTGACGGTTTCGTCGATCCGACTGATGTCCGTGGTCCGCCCCCTGGGGAAGACCCGAGCGTGGCCGACTTGTGGTTGTCCGGTCGAGGAGCACTCGTGACCGGTGTGTCCGTTACACTGTCCACTACCGTAGACGTCGATGCCGATGGCTTCGGATCGATCGGTTTCCCTTTAGGGGTCACGGCCCCAGACCTCGGCTCTGCGGCCTTCACCGACTTCGCGTCGACGGGCCCCTTGGTCTTCGGCGCGACAGACTTTCCCGATGCAGGAACGGCAGTCTTCTTGGGCGTCGGCTTGTCTCCCTTGGTAGACTCCGACCCGATGGGCTTCTTCGAGCTTGGCTCCGCAACCACCTTCGGCACCTTAGCCTGGTCTGCAGCGTGCGCCTGTTTGGGGGCCCCCGAGGACGACGGCGTCGGTACCGGAGCGGACGTCTTCGGTTTCGATGGCGTGTCGGTCATCTTTGTTTTCACCGGTACCGAGGGTTTCGGTTTCGTTTTCTGTAATGGCGGCTCCGCGGAGGTGTCCGTAGCCGAGCCGGAAGGCGGGGCCGTGGATCGAGGTGTAAGGTCGTGGGTAAGGCCGCATGGCGATCCCGTGACCTGAGCCTTCGTAAGAGTACGAACGGGGCATAGCTCATCCTCCGAGCTATCTTCCATGGCCCCATATGCTTCGTCGTCGTCCCCTACCTTCGACGAATTCTTCAATGTCGGGACTGTGGTCATCAGCTCCATCTTCGGACTCGACCTCCATCGGGGTAGGGGAAATCTGCAGGTGACGCACTTGTTCGTCTTCCCCGGGGTCGTCAAATATGTCCACCGGTGCTGGAGCTGATCGCTGGGCCTCAAGGCGCGCCACGCGCCGAAGCTTGATCGTTTTTTTCGATCGAAATCTGGAACAGGCCATACAGTTGGCCTCATCGTGGTCCGGCGACAGGCACTTGTTGCACACAGGATGGACGTCGATGTGTGGGTACTTGGACCCACACACGGGACATTTCTTGAATGGACTCCGCTCCATGCCGTCGAAGTCTCGCTGCGTCGACTAGGCCCCGATCACCGAAGAGTCTCACGACCCCCCGGATATCCGACTCTACGAGCTGGAAGAGAGACGGGACCGAACGCGAACAATACCGACGGTGCCGAGAAGGCCTTTAGGCCTAGATAAAGTACTTTTACGATTCCGAACAGGAGACGTCGAAATCACATCCGAACCCAATGGCGGAAAAAAACAATCTGGGGATGGAGTCGATGCCCATGCGCACTGTAGTCCAGGGGAGGAGCCACCTATCTCGTGATACTTCGAAGACTCTTCCAGGACAACAATGTGCAATGATCCAGACCCAACACTAGGCGGCGATCTATGCTACAGATATGAATTTAGCAGCCCACATGCCTTGAACAGTTCAGTTCTAGTGTGACCCCTTGCGCTGAGTCTCTGTGGGCATGCTGAGTTGCAAATGCATGGCAGCCAGATCCAGAGTATGGTGAGGGCTGGGGCCAGTGGGATCATTTTGGATGGCCCATAGTTTAGCATGGCACAAGACAGAGGGTGGATGGAGCTTCCCTGGGCAGGCAGTGGAAGTATAGAGATTGCATGCCTGCAGAAGGTGGTGGAGCAGTGAAATGTAATGCTCCATAATTTTCCTACATATAGTATAATGGGGTAACCCAGTGCCCCTCAGAACAGCGCCAGAGAGCTACAGAACTGTGCTGCCCCATTGATGCGATTCATTACCATCAAGGACCTCACTTCAGTCATTGCTTTTTTTAATCCAGCCTACGGTGGACCATACCCTGAAGACCTTCCTTTCTTTAATTCGGGCTGTCCCTTGGTTCGCCTTGTCCTGGGGAATACTCGCTATGCCTACTACGTGCACTTCTCTGGGTCAAAACGTCGACGTGCTTGTGATAATCCTGACCCTACTCTCTCCGCCCCACGTGAGATGGAAATTTCAATCCCAAGAGGTGCAGAGATTTATGTACCAGGGATGGATGCCATTTGAATGACCAGTTTGAACAGCACTGTATTTATCTTGTTCACATTTAGCACATTTTTCGCACTTTTTTCACCATATCACTTGCGCCGGTTGAACAAATCGTATGTTCATGAACAGTGACAGCCTTCTAATGTTATTTCAACACCAAAAAAAGTAAAAAAAATATATTGATTTATTCCTCAATACAAGTTTCGATTGATTTATTTTTTTTGTGTGTTTTTTGTCTTTTCTTCTATTTCCTTTTTATTGATGATCACTGAAAGGTTTGAGTACAGTTTTCTATTTGTTATTATTCAGTAAACCAAGAATAAATTCTGTACCCGACAGAACCAACATTCTCCACATTTCCATAATTTTACTAATCATATGTTAATCCATGTGTTAATGTGTGGCCATAAACGTATAAAGAAACCACACTGTGTAAATTGAAGTATAATTATTACCTTGAATTATTTTTCTGTTTAACCAAATGTGCATTTTTAACATTGGCCTAACTGCGAGTAGGCCTCAGTTGCTCAAAAGCTTTTACACTGTTAAACATGATGTTGATTTTGGAATGTGCCTTCACATTCTCTTTTTCATTGCAGGACCAAGATAACCTACATCAGTTAAGAGTAGCCCATTGTGTTGCTCTTAGGAATGTTAGAGCAGATCGGACCAATTAAAAATGTGTTTTGTTTCCACTTGTACCATGCAGTCCGGAACAATGATACATTCAAGGTCCTGCAGCTGTGCGTACCTTTGTTTGATGCTGGGAAAGAGGGGAGTTTACCTGTTCCAAGGAGACAGCGCAACCTGATTGGTGCACGTTTAGAGGAGTTGGTGGGAAGAAGTCATGAAGAGAGAAAGCTATGCATTTAATTTTGTGTCTCAGAATAGTTCAGCAAATCCTGGGCTGACTGTTGAGAAAAAACCTTTTCCTAACTCGGCAATCTCAGATTCTATATTCCTTAGTTCTTAAGTTAAACTCCTGAACGCTTACGCCTTCTTTTGGCCACAAACCTTTATTGGTTCACTTCAGACTGACACCTTCATTATGGTCCTTTTAGCAATGGGCAGCCAGGTACATCTTCCTGTGCTCTGTCATGAAGATGGTAGAGGATAGGGGTGGGTCAGCAGTTATCAGTTGTTAAAGGTGAGCACGTTTCTGAGGCAGCTCTGCAATTTTTGTTTTTCCCTGATTCATGCATCAGGAAGGTATCCAGTGAGAGCCATCACACCAAACAAAGGTTGTCTGCGCTAGAGTACAAAAATGACAAAAAAACCTTTCTAGAACCTTAGACAGTGGATCAACAATCCTTGCATCGAAAAGGAGTATAAATGTAAGACACAAACAACCCCACGTGGTTCCAATTCCAAGTTCATCTTTACCAAGGACGGAAGTGCTCCACAGAAACCTTTAGGAGTTACTGTGGGACTAGGGCTGGTGTCTGCATGAAGGTCAGTCTCCCAGAGGTGAGGGGACGTCATCGGAAGTATGCAGAACTTGATGGAGAAGCTGAAAATATGCTTGGGGCCCTAGAAACTTACCTGCATGCTCTGAAAGGGAAGGAGTGCAGGCCCTGCAGGAGTAGAGACTGTCCAGAAGGAGCCCAGCTATGTTCCCAGTATGAGAAACACCAAAATAAAAGCAGCTGACAGTTACTGGGAGCATAGCTGGAGCAGACATTTCATGAGGGGTCTCCCAGAGGCTAAATTTGAAAAACTGAAAGACTGAAATGATTGCACACAGGTTATCAGTCATGAAAACTGTTGTCAATGGGATCACTTTTGGCAAGAACGGTTTGAACTGATCTATAATTTATCCTGTGGGGTAATCACTAGTGAACAGCACCTGTGTTTGACCTGTGCCTGTACCCTTATTTAGGTCACCGTAGACATTTAAAAAAACTTTCTACCGGGAGAGGGCACCGAATTGGGTGTTATATTTGACTAGGCATCGCACGTGAGATCGCAAACTTGTAACGGAACCCCTCCTGAACTGCATAGTATTTTGTTTTGCTGTGATATTAAAATACTTTTAGTTTACTAGGATAAGTACTGGGGTGACCAATATGTTATTGTGTCTTGTTTAACAGCTGAATGAAAAGTCTCTACCCTCCACACTATCTACCCGAGAAGCCTGTGACAGATCACCCTCACTACCCTGAGAGCCGATTGCAAAATAGGTATACCTGGCCCCGGTTGCAGAGCTATAGTAGGCAGACCCCTGTGTGGCCCAGCAGCCCTGTCTCCCCTATACGCCCAAGAACAGGTGTCTGACAATTGGCAGCAAGTGGTGTAGGATCTATAACTTCCAGGTCTAACTGTCTTGACCAGAAGCATAAGTTCTGGTTAAACGCAGTATTATGTGCACATTAAATCAGAAGATACAAAGTTGGTAAACTTAAGACCCTGTCCTTAGATTGGCATAGGGATCTGTGCTTGGAGAGTGGTTGGAGGGCTCCCAGAAACAAGGATGGAAAGATCCTTGTACAAGTTGTTAAGAACTGTGATGGAATCTAAGGAGTGTACCATGTTAGGTATCCACAAATGAAGTGCTGTGGAGTCATGCTCTCTTGGAATGTGTCTCCAAATGTGCCTGTAGTGATTTCTATGAGACATTTCTCCTGCATCTCCTGATTTAATGGCTACTACTGTCATCAAATCCAGGAGTCATTCCCTTGGGTGAGTTCAGTCTGATTGAGACCCTGAACTTGCAGTTGGGGCTCCAGAAGGCTAAGCCTGAGAAAAAGGCAAAAATTAGACAGCCTGAGAGGGGAAAGGTTTAGCTCATCAGGAACTTGAAGAAATGAGAAGGGAAAGACCCAATGAATGGAACAGAGAGTAACGAAAACGGGAGGCAGAGGAAAACGTTAAGCCAAAAACAAAGCAAATAAAGAGGATTTGAGACAGAGAGGATAAGCTTACAGATAAATAAATTCAGTGTGGCAGCAGAGATGTTTGCACCAGGGAAAGGCAATTTCACCTTAAACTCTGCAACAGTAACTACAAAGACTTGAAAAGTGCTTGTGCACACGTGAAAGGCAGGATATTTTTAAATGGTTGCACGTTTTGTGTTAACTTGTAGAGCGCATGCTTTGAATAATATGTAAAAGGCAGCCATTTAGAAGAAATGTTATAATGCACTCAAACATTAACCAATCTATACAAATAGAATCATAATAACAAATTAAATACAAAAACGAAGAAGGTAATAGTGTGCAGTTTGGGGAGGAGCATTGCCTGTGCTCATGTAAGAGTCTTTAGATAGATTGTTTAGCAATGAAGTAAACCCGACCCAGAAGGCACTACTGTAGACCCAAGGGCTTTGACAACAAAGGCTTTTTTGCTTTTTGTGAAAGTTCAAAGTTTCTTGAAGAACTATTTATGATCTGTTGTAAACAGTTTATTCAAAGAACAATAAGTTCAAACTTTTGGATGCAAAATGCATAGTGTGATGATGGGCGCTGGGACCTCATTATGCTGATGAGAAATCAGACACAGACACAGTGGTAGTGGGTCAGCTAATGGGCCCTGAGCGGTTGCGCTCAGCCCCTTTTATTGGCCAGGGTCATCTGACCAATGACGCCTGGTGGTGGGTGGGTGTTTAGTGTACTGACATCAGAGTGAGACACTAGACCGTGTCTTACGATAGTACATCCCTCCCAACCTTAGTTAAGAAAATTAAACTAACTAAAGTCCAACCTGTGGGAAAGAATATAGTTCACACAAAACCCATAACTAAAACACGACAACTCCCACGTAGTCTTCTCCACTGCTACAGAACACTAGAACAGGGGTATCGGGCCAAACGATCTGCACTTTATCCTATATATTGTGGTCCAGTGGATTTGTTGTGGGTGCTATTAACCTGAAGTCATATACCCCTAGACTCCCAATGATTCAAAACAGCACAATGGTACAGCACCCCACACAGTGTATCTTTTACAATAACATTAAATGCTTTCTTCCAAAAAACATTTCAGTAGGACTTGAGGTTCTTTTTTTCTTTGCTTTTATGAACAATCTCCCAGTTTAAAAAGAAACGTAGCCAACGCGTTTCGTCCGTAGGACTTCTTCAGGGCGGGAGGTTTTTCTACGTATTTCAAAGTTATCACACAGAGCTTATTATAAGGCAGTTGTCGGTACGGCTTTGAATATCACTAACAGCCTTTTCATTTGTGGCTGTTGAGAAAAATCTCTTTTCTTTTAATTTCTAGTTTGTTAAGCGTCAAAGAATATATAAGGCATAAGTGGCCTTGCGAGGAAGGATGGCAGTCAAATCCTTCTATGTGTGCTGATCTCGGGTCATTGAGGACGTATCTATTCACTGTCCACACCCCATCTTTTTACGGTTAAGCGCTGCGTCTGCCGTCTCCCTCGATCCAAAGGTTCCTTCCTCGCAAGGCCACTTATACGTAGAAAAACCTCCCGCCCTGAAGAAGTCCTACGGACGAAACGCGTTGGCTACGTTTCTTTTTAAACTGGAAGATTGTTAATAAAAGCAAAGAAAAAAAGAAGAACCTCAAGTCCTACTGAAATGTTTTTTGGAAGAAAGCATTTAATGTTATTGTAAAAGATACACTGTGTGGGGTGCTGTACCATTGTGCTCTTCTCCACTGCTGGTCACGTCAAATACTGGCAATGGTGTCTCTTCTTGCCTTGGCAGACTTGCAGCTTGTAGGTGGGCTGTACAGTCTCTCTCGCTCTGTTTCACATCCTGTGAACGTGTCGAGGTAAGAATAGCAGGTCCCAAGTGTGTTGCTTTCCGCTGGACCGTCCTGGTCAAGGTGTTTGGTTCAAACTGGTGTCTGTTCCTGATGGGATCTTCAGCTGCAGGTTATCCCTCTCACGGATACCCCTCTCTCGAGGGTGTCCCCTCTCACTGGACGACCCGGAGGCCCTTTTTTGCCAGGCTCCCACTGGACCGGAGGACATGCCGCCTTGCCGCTCCAATGTGTTGAAGGACTTCACTACGGGTCCTCTCTCCTTGTCCGAAGCTCCACCTGAAAGGGTGTTCTTGGCACTGGTTCCGTCGTGTGCGACCTTCGGTCCTCCAGGATCTTCAGTGCGAGCTTCAACAGTCCAGTCCGTCTCTCGTTGTGGGATCCGCTGCCACCGGTGTCCCTGAGGCCTCTGCCCCTGGATTTTCTCAGCCCTGTGTCCATCCATCCCAGAGGTGGTTGTTGCCAACAGACCGGCCTGCTCGCTTCTGTCATTCCTGGGTGACTGTCGGGTTCGCACGTGGATGCATGCTTCCAGTGGTGTTACATGTGTCCCGGTCGTGCTTGTGGACTGTCGTGCACCTCTCATGTTCTCCTCGGTGTTTCCCCTTCTGGTGTGTTGTAGTGTCTTGTTCCACACTCCTCTTCGCTCTGCTCCTTTCTCTTGTCTTCCTGTCGTCATGCTGCTCAGACCTCTTCTCCTTTCTTTTCTTCGGTGGTGGCAAACGTGCCACTCAGACCTCTTCTCCTTTCTTTTCCTTTGAGGAGTCATGCCATTCACTCTCCTCTTCCTTTTTGGTGTCGTGCCTCTACTTCTCCATCTTCCTTTTCGCAACGCGGTCTGGTCAACTTGCTGTCTTCGTCTTCCTGACCAGACTTCTCCAGGCAGCGTGCAATCCGCCTGTTTCCCCCTGGTCTTGTCCTGGTTCTTGGACACTGTCTCCTTCTAGTCTGTGACTGGACCGGTCGTTGCGATCTTCTCTCTTAACTCTGAATGTTAAACTGTGGTTGTCGACGTTCGCTGGTCCATGTTCGTGGACTGTGTCTTGGTGGTCGAACTTCTTGGACCTCTTGCCGGTCCACTCTGCCGATGCTGGCAGGCCATCCTCGGTCCTCCTGCTGGACCTCTTGCCATGTCACTGTTTGCTGGCCCTTGCTTTGGTCACCTCCGTTCTCGACCCTTTTGTGGGTCGGTTTCTTGGTGTGGCCACTTGGCTGGCCGGCTTCTTGGATGCGTCACATCGTGTGACCGTCAGAATTCTTCGTGCGACCGCTTGAGGGGTCGGCTTCGTGGTGCGACCATCTGGGTGGTCGGCTTCTCCTTCTGCGTGAGTCTTCATGCTTCGCCGTCTTCCATGTGCTCGCTCTTCACTCTGTTGCGGTGCTGTAGCGTTGGCGCGTTTCTGTCCGCGCTCTTTCTGTGCATCATTGGGTGCAGAGAGTTACGTCACCACTCCTTCTTGCTTCTTCGTGTTCAGGTCGCTCTCCGTTACTTCACGGGGTGTGCTTGCTTTCCTTCTGGGACCCTGGAGCAGTATCGGCGGTTGTCGCGCTTCGTCACTATGTCGCTCTTGCCTAGTGCCAGGTCCGGAACCACCGTGCCTCTTGTTGTGGTGCTGCTGTTTCTTTTCCTGCGGTGCAACGACAACCTGTGGCCATCAGGTGCCGCTCCGCCTTTGGTAGGTCTCCGTTTGGCTCAGTGCGTCCGGTGGTCTGTGCCACTGCTCCCTCGTCCTTCTACTGGTGCTCTCGTGCTCTTGGTCACTTTCTCTTCTAATGGCGTGGCATCACTTTATTCTTCCTGTGTTACTGTGTGCCCTGTGTACTTGGCACTTGTTGGCTGCAACAGCTGCTGTGTTTCTGTGTCACTTGCCCAGCACCAGTGTACCTTATTGGATGCATCTGTGCCTATCTTGCACTCTGTCCCCTGTTTTGCTTTAGCAACTGGTGTGGGCTGCAGTCTCCAGTATGCGTTGCTGCAGGCTTGCCTTATACTGAGTTGTTTACGTTGGTTTGTCCAAGGCTTGTTCGTTTTCCTTGGAACCCTTTCCCTGCCTGTAATTTCTCCATACGGCCACCAGATGGCAGTGTCTCGTTCTTTAACCACGAACCGGATAGACCCGCTCTAGTGCGCACTGTGCCTGTTGAACTTTATGTTCACAATTTTCAGTCAATAATTGCTGTCAAACAATAACCATAATACCACAATGGTGATATATTGCATATCACTATTTACTCGTTATATCATATTTTTTACAAATTGTATGCTTTTTCATATTAATATTAGAAGAACCTGTCTCTTCGCCGTATGCGTGTTTATTAGACGTTGAACGAATCAGTAATCCTAAGGTATCTGAAACGGTCGTCCCTGTGTACGGTAAAACTTCCTACGAGGAATCAAGTGCTCGAGATATGGGGCTTATTTTCTGTATCATCCGGTTATGCAGCGTCGCTTAACCCTTCTCGGTAACTGCTCAACCTAGGGACCGCTACTGCAGACTCCCCGCTGTATCCTCGTTTCTAGAAAGAAAGAGGTTCTTTGCAACAGCGAATACTGCCCCTGAGGAAGGAACAAGCGTTCCGAAATGCATTGGGCCAGAGATTTAATATGGTTCAGTAGCAATTCTGGAAGCATCGTTGAAAGTTGAGAGTTGAATATGTCTTATGTATTGTAATGAGATGAAGTACTTTTCATGAAGTTGTATCGTTAAATATATGTGATGGGATAACATATAAATGAAATATTAATATGAAAAAGCAAACAATTTGTAAAAAATAAGATATAACGAGTAAATAGTGATATGCAATATATCAACATTGTGGTATTATGGTTATTGTTTGACAGCAATTATTGACTGAAAATTGTGAACATAAAGTTCAACAGGCACAGTGCGCACTAGAGCGGGTCTATCCGGTTCGTGGCTTGATTACAAATATTAATGTGGAGCCAACACATGATTATAGTGCAGCACTCTTGTATAAATTTAGTTAAGAGTGTATATAGCGAGTAAATTGAGTGCGCCTCTCACTCACTAGTGAGTATTCAATTGGAGTGTCTCGTTCTTTCACAGCTCGCGAGTCCCAGCAGGCTCTCAATGCTGTGGGCCTCGCGCCTCCTGCCCCAGAGTCTCTACTGGTTCTGGTTGCTTTTGTGTAGGTGCATTCCAGGATTGGCCTCTCCCTCACTGGTGGAATGTCTTGCTGGCCAACAGTAGGGCTTGTGGAGATCTGCTCCTGTCCTGCTGGCTGTGCTCTCCAGGTTCGTGGATGGGACTCCTTTTCCGGTGGCTGCTGCTCGGGACGCTCATTGGGGCCCACGCATGCAGGCACCACCGGAGGGCTCCGCTTCACAACCGGTGAGTCGCTTACATTTCTGCCATCATGCTCGGGCATATTGGACGTTGGCGGGGTCTCTGGGCAGACTCTGTTCTCCTGCGTCTTTTTACTCTCTGTGCACGGCAGGTATCCTGGGGCAATACACCCGCTTGCAGGCACCCCCGGGACACCGTTTTGTGTCTCACCCTCCTGCGCAGCTTTTCTGACTACACGCTGCGTGGGGTGTTGCGCTGGCGGCGCTAGACCTCCTCCTGTGCCTTCCCCTCCCGCACCCGCGGCAGCAGCTTGCAATACCCTCGCTGCGCAGGGTGGGGGTCTCAGTGTGCTACACGGTGCTGCTTTACTTCGGGGCCGGATGGAAGCAGCGGGGTGGGCTCCCGCTGTGGCGCCTTCACAGTCTTTCCTCCACTATCCCCCACGCGGCAGGCCTTTCACTGCATGGGCCGCGCGCATGGGGGGGGCGGGGGGGGTGGGGGCTGACGCTTTTTCTGGTGGCCGCAGGCCGCGTGCTTCGCTTTCCCTTCCCTTCCGCAGCAGCCTAGTCCAGTTCTCGCCGCACGTGGGGGGGTTCGGGGGAGTTCGGTAGAGTCTCTCACGGTGGTTGCAGGTGGGCTCCGCTTGGTGTATGAGTGTCCAGCAGCTCTCAGTCTGCTACGGGCGCTTCCTTGAGGGATATTCACCCCGCCACCGCAGCTTCACCTCACATGCGCGGCGGGGACAGGGGTCACTGCTGGCAAGACGCGGGTGGGCTGCGCGGGCCTTGTTTTATTTGGGGGCCACTCTTCACTATCGCGAGCTGACCTCTTGCCTGCGGGCAGCTCTCCGGCGGGGCTCACGCTGTTGCGGCCGATGCGGGTAGGCTCCGGTCGGTCCGCATTCCCTCTGGGGCACACCTCATGTCGGCGGGCCTCTTCATCCACGCGCGTGGGCTCCGCGTGGATTTCCTCATACGCCAGGGCTCACTCCATCGCGGCCGACGCGGGTGGGCTCCGGTCAGTCCGCTCTTCGTCCAGCAGGCTTGAGAGGTGCGGGGTGGGCTCCCGGTCAGCGTCTCATTAACGTATCGGCTCAGCACACGCCCCGCGGGCCTCTTGGCGGCCGGCGCCGATCCTGCGGGGGAGGGAGGGGGCACGACGTCGCCCTGCACTTCTCTCCCCTTTTCCCCCGAATCTTTAGCTGTGGCACGCTGGGCACAGCTCCGTCCTCGTCGCCAATGTGATGATGGGCGCTAGGCCCTCATTATGCTGATGAGAAATCAGACGCGGACACAGTGGTAGTGGGTTAGCTAATAGGCCCTTAGTACGTGCGCTCAGCCCCTTTTATTGGCCAGGGTCATCTGACCAATGACGCCTGGTGGTGGGTGGGTGTTTAGTGTACTAACATCAGAGTGAGACACTAGACCGTGTCTCACGATAGTACACATAGGTTGCTCTAAACTTGTAGATGAAGTATTAGTGATATATCCATACACAAAATTGTTGTTTGACGTTTTTGACAATGTAACCTAATGTATTTCGGGTGCAAGAAACTTTGTCAGGGGTAACTACAAATAAAAGAAAACATGAAATGAGATGAACATCATGGAGGCGAGATAACTGAGACTGTTGTATAGTTTCCACTAATTAGTAGAAACCGCACGTTTGTGTACAACAAACTTAGGATGGTGCCAGACTGATTCCCCCAAGGATATGTTATACCTTAGGCCAGCTAGCTCACAGTGCCATGGAGCGAACAGTCTGGCAACTACTGAAAATGACAATTCTGTTCCCTCAGGAACCGTGGTGACAGACCTATAACCTTTTGCTCAGTCACTCATTCTCCATTTCGCTCAGACAAATATACAAAGAATACACAAAGGGAAGTTTTTAATATTTATTGAACCAAAGTGATTCTCATATAGAAAATATGAGATGTAATGATCAATAGACAGAAAAAGACAAAAGCTATAGTAAGTGTCAATACAGTGAATAACACAAAGAGTTCCACAATCTTGCTGAGACAACTTATGCAACAATATAACAATTAGGTGTACTCGTACGATGCAGACGCTAACTTACGTGTCTAGGGTGCAAATGTATGTTGTGCCAAGCTAGCTCCTTCTGGATGGTCTAACCCCATTACCACATTGGTAAGAGTATAGAACCCCGCCTGGTCACAAACTGGACACCCCTCTCGGAGATGTCAGTCAGCTGCTGCGCAAAAGCTTCAGCATGTACGGACCCTCGGAGTCAGCAGAAGTATTATCTCTTCTGATTATATTTGGAAACAAAAGGTTATATAAAGAAAAAGGCATCCTTGCCTTGGGCAGAGATTGTGATCAGGCTACCATTGTTTGTATTCTACAGATAGCTGTGTTGCCATATGGATGTAATAACAAACATTTGCATCACGCATGTGAAGGCATTGTACACAATGCCAAGGCAGTGTGATAGCGTTCTCACGAAGTTCTCTGTGTTAGCTAGGTCGGTGTTTTCAAGAAACTAACCTGTGTCACAAATATAAATGTGTCAAAAATCGATCTAACAAATTGAAGGCAACTTTAGGAAAGAACTGTTTACATGAAAAATGGCACTGTTTCCTACCAGACCTAACCAGGACACATGGCATCCACTCCTCCTACATATGTCAGCAAAGAAGGTATCTAAAGCAAACTAATCCCACTACTAAAAATGCAATAGCAGGGTGTGTGGCCAAGATGGCGGCAGAGTAGGACTTGGATCCTGGCTCTCTACAGCCCGATTCTGCCAACATAGCATCCAGAGGGGCTCATCGCCGGCATCCTCTCGTAATCTAAGGTGTCCTATCTGCCACTACACCTGTCCTGTGTTACGGAGGCAGACATTGGATTTTCGGTGCAGGGATGGTTTTGGATCACTGACAGTGAACTGAATCTGCAAGGCTCAAGATGGCGGCTGCGCAGATACAAGCGGCGGACTGTGCCTCACCCGGAGCTGCTATCCCGACACCACTGTGGAGATGTAATGTAATGTAAAGTAAGGTTCACTTATAATGCGCGGCTGTCACCCCAAGGGTATCTGAGGAGAGATCTTCGCCTTCCTTTTTGTTAAGTATTTGGCTGCCCCTGAGAGACTGACAAGCACTTACCTGCTGCGGTGTCGGAGGAACTGCGCTCTGGCCCATGATGCCCAAGCCGAGGGCCTGTAGACTGCCTGAGTCATCTGGGAGAGCCGGAGGTGACAACCTGGACTCCGACTGAGAAGAAGGTGGGCACTGGGTCCCCTCATATTGCCAGCATCACTTCTCCCTGCAATGGTCTCGGTGACCGAGCCGTCCTTGCCAGCGGCCTGGCGTCCATCGCATCCTCCGCCCCTCACTGTGCTTGCATCTCCTGTTCCTGTTGCTGCTTCCGTGACTAAGCCCTCCCGACTTGCAGCCTCGAGTCCCTTGTAACCTCCGCCCAGCCACTAGGGTGGGGGGTTAGTCGAGGCACAGGCTGTATGTCCCACTGATGAAGCTTGGCTTCGGGAGGGTGGAATATGTGACCGTGACACCTGAGGGCTCCCTCCCCGCTTAAGAAATATCAGAGCAGATTGTGGGAGAACGACCCGGGGGACTTACCTTACAGTCATCCTGGTGATAACCTGCAGACCCTAGGAGGCACCATCTGCCCTCAGTTCCTACAGTGTACTGAAACACGCAATGGACTCCTCTAAGTTCAAATGTGACCAATCAGCCAGAGACATGTTTACCCGCTCCACACCGGCTTTGTCCAAAGATCCCTCGCACACTTATCAACCCTCTACGCACTCTGATTCAGAAGGGCCACCAGATGAGGATCAAGCCCTGGTGACCCGGGATTATTGGCTTCCCTCTTTAACTCCCTTAAGGTTGATCTCCAAAGATAACTCTCACGCGATCTACGGGACATGCGGCAGGACTTGACTTCACTTGGTGATCGTGTTGCTACACTGGAAGACAACGAGACATCGAAGGGGGGAAGACAGAGATCCTAAGGCAAGAAATCATTTGTCTCCATTCAACAACAGGACGAGCTGAGGGGGCATGCTGAAGATCTTGAAAACACATCCTGCTAGAACAAGATATGCCTTGGGGTGTTCCAAATGGAGTGGAAGGATCGGACATAAGGGAATATACACAGGCACTTTTTTGCTCCATTTTGGGATGGGATGAGACTGCAGAGCTGCGCCTGGACTAGGGGGCATTGGGTCGACTGACCTAGGAACAGGACATCAGTGGATATTCTGGCCTAAGTTCACATCTTTCAGATCAAGGAAGCCATCTAGAAAGCATCCAGATCTCAACGACCCATCAACTTCAGAGTATTATTAGTACTATTCTTCCAAGACATTTCATTTTCTACCTTTCAACGTTGAAAGGAATTCAAGCCACTGACTGACTTTTTACACTCTAGAGAAGTATCCTATGGGTGGGGAGGGGACACCACTTTCCACCAATCTTCCGCTGATAGGTTGACTTCGCCAAATACGGTCGATAGTAGAGGCCTGACGACTCCTAGGCCTACCTGATGAAAGCAAATTCTCTGCTGTTGTGGGCTCCTCCAAGAGCTACTCCCTGGCGCGACTCTCTACCTGGCACACACCTGCCCCTCTCACTATCACCGTACGCATCAGCATGAAACAAACATATTCGTCATGTTTGCATCTTAGAGACTAGCTACTCCAATCACCCTCCACAGTCACAGCTATTCGGAAGTCAATAGGTGATTATCGCAGACAAACCCCACCGGTCAAGTCACACTGATTTCTCTTTGGGAAGCACTGAAATTAGTGGTCTTCTGAAAATTCATTGTCATATCTGCCTCAGAAAATCACTCTGGAGGGACATGGAGCGGCTTTCCCAACACATACGAGCGCAGCCAGATATCTCCGGCGGCATGTTTGGAGGTAACAACATTTAATCAGCCTCTATGCGTACAATGTGATCTTAGCCATTTCAGACCTTTTGACCTCTTTTGGTGCCTTAGTTATGAAGCTTCAGATTTTAGAAACCCTCTCTGGCTTTAAGGTCAACATGCAAAAATCACAAATTCTGAACCTTACGGTCTTTCCCCTGACAGAAGCCTCGTTCTGAGCCCAATTTCCATTTGACTAGGCCTCTAACTACATTCTTTATATCAGGATCCAATTGGCAAAGTCTATTCTTAAAACCATTGCTTTCAGCTAAAGCGCACTGACCAAACAACATAGGTCAGATATACATAGTTGGGAACATATGGGCCTTTCCTAGTTGGGCAGGGTTGCGGCCATTAAAATTACCACTTTGTTGCACGTTCTCTTTCTATTTCAAACCCTACCACTGACCTCACCCAAGCATGCACTCCACTCAATGCAGGTATGAATTAACAGGTTTGTTTGGGGGTGGGGAAGCCCAGCTTACACACACACATCTTCTCTACCACCCAACACGCAAGGGTGACCTTGCAGTGCCTTCCCTCCTGCTGTACTTTAAGTCTCGCAACTACGATTCTTGGTGGAATGGAGCAGACCTCTCATCGAGAAACATTGGTGTTTCATGGACCAGGATGTTGCTGATTCACATATCTGGAAATAACCCTGGCTTTCCAGGAGATACAGGGCCTGGAGACACTACGCCTTTCATGTTATGATCTCGGTGCTCTGTGTCTGGGACATGATAGTGGTTAAGGCTGGCTTGACAACCTTCCCCTCATCAAGGACGCCAATCTTTGCTAACCCGGAGTTAACTCCACAGCTCCAGCTTGATCGGTTCCGGTGATGGTATGAAGGGGGCTGCAAAATGATTGGCTGCTTATTCTACCCTCAAGGGAGGATTCTCTTTGATCAGCTAAAAACAGAATACGACCTGGAGGAGGCGGACCGCATCCAATACATCATTGGGGACTGCATCCCTCCATCCGGCCCCATGCAGAGCGGCCCTTGTCCCCATTTGAAAAATGGCTAATTCAAAGAAAAGGGAAAGGCGACTTATCTCTGAACTATATACCATTGTAGGAGGCTGGCTTATTACATGGTACTCACTTATGTAAGTGTAGCATCCTGCACTCATCCAGACAACCCTTACGGTGATTTTAGTGGTCTTATACAACCATAGAAAGCTCTCTAAATGGTAGCTTTGGAAAGCAGCCTCCAGGCTTAGTTCAGAAGGAGTGTATAGCAGCCTGTTTTACAGCACTTAATCTTATGGTATGGAAGTGAAAAAGAACCACACAGTGTAGTTATAAAAAATATCTATTTATGATTAACACTCACTAACACTATGCAGTATCTCCTACCCGGAAATATATGTACAATACTTGTCAATAGAATAAGCTAGAAGCACAAATACAAAGTGGTCCCCAAGGGAGACCAAACCATATACTAAAATAGTGGAATGCGAACCACCACTCAAGTCAAAAGCGGACCCAGAAGACAAAGAAGAGTCGGGGACCCAAGGATCCACCCAAGGTGAGTATCTAGGAAATCCACGGAGGTTGTGCGCACTATGGGAACATGACTGCGTACTCAATTCAAGTCAATGGTTAAGTCGCTGTAACAATTTTAAAGAAGAAGGACCCTTCCCAGTGGACCCTGAAGAAACCCTGTGTATGACGGAATGTTGGAGAGCCACCCCATCCGTGAATACCCCAGGAACCAGGATACCTAAACCAGGGAAGCCAGGTGCATAGGTGCTGAGGCATGAGCTGGGAGAGACATATACACACCGGTACACCTGGTACTAGTTTAAAAGAACCCTGGCATTACAAAATGGACAGCCTGGGCTCTGGGAGTCTGGCCTCCTGCTGGTGGACGAAATTCTGGCAGGGGAGGCCTGGACAATTGGTTCCCTGTCACAGGGAGGTGTCACCACCTCACAGACAGGTTTTAGTGTATTGGGGCTGGGTGGGTGCACTCCAAGAGTGCGTTGAAGTCAGCACTGGGGGCACATTTGGTGCCCCTGTGCATAGCCCAGTTCAAACCGGTTGTAGGGGCTACCAGCCCCTGCTCTGGTGCGAAACTGGACCAAGGAAATGGGTGTAGCCACCCCTCTTTCCAAATCCTCCCATAATTGGGTCCCCAGAGTTTGTCCCATCCCTTCCTTGGGTATAAGATAGGAACCCCTGGCAACAGGACTTTAGATTACACCTGGACGAAACTCTGATACTGAATCCTGGAACTTCGACGATCAGCACGAAGCTGGATGACTGAAGAATCTCCCTTGGAGTAAAGGAGTTACTCCCCTGCGTGACAGGCACCAAAGACGCATCTGACCGGTTTGCATCTCTGAAGCTCCTGCCAGACTCCAAAGTATTTGCAACACAGGACGTGGGTTTACAGACTTCCCAGAGGCTGACCCGAGTCCCCAGCAAAGCTGAGACCCATAGCCTTCGTGGGTACCGTGGAACCAGAACCCCTGGGTACCGTGGAACCAGAACCCCTGGACACCGTGCACATTTGCAAGTGCATCAGCTTCTCGACTATCTTTGAGGCTGTGCATTGGGTTACTTGTAGCCCAGACCCCGAGCACCTTTTCCACCGAAGATTGCTGGCCTACACTCCACAAGTGTTCTGTGAGCCGGCCCTTTGTGTTTTCGCTCCAGGTACCTTCGCGATCCAGGGTCCGTCGACTTGTGGGTCCCTGAGAAGGCAACTTTAGCTTGAGTACTCCGGTGCTTCCGGGGGTGTTGGCCCTAGAACCCCTTAAGTCTAAAGGGGTTTGCTCAAAGTCCTCTCCTAAGTGTCCCTTTCTTTAAAATTCCAACAGCAACTTTCCCCATAGAAGCTAACAGTGTCTTGCGGCTGTGTTCTCACACTGCATGCGTCCCCCGTGGGTCCCCTGTGGGTCCCCTGTGTCACTACCTTGGGTGGTTCCTTGTGGTCCCAGCGATTGTACAGGCTCTAGGCCTTGTGTCTAGTCAAGTCGTGGTTCTTATACCACTTTCTTAATATGTTGTTTTGCCCCCCACCCCGGGCCCAGTGTATATTGTGCTATTTACTGAAGTTCTATTGCATTTAAAGTGTGTACTTTACTCTGCAATCTCATAAAGAGATTACTAGAGAGTGTTTAGTAATAAATACATATATTTTATATATACCTTGTGTGGTTCCCCTTTCATTTAGTCATTCAAGGGGTTATAATCTGGTAAACCAAGCTGCTTTACACTCCTTCAAGACTTAGCCTGAAGGCTGCTCTCCATAGCTACCACTAGGATAGCTTTCACTAAAGGTTGTCTTAAACCTATCACCAATAAGGGTTGTTTGGACTGGTGCAAGGTGCCCACTATAACTAGTGGACACCATAAGCCAGGCCAACTTCTCACATACTTCTGCTATGTTGGGCCCTGTTTCAATGAGGCCCCGATGGGGTGCCGTAGGTGCTAGACCCTTCGTTGTCCCTTCTGCCTGTGGGCCAATCGGGCCAGTGGTTTGCCTGCCTTGTTACCCGCCTCGTAAAAGTTGCATTGCTTGATGCAGGAGTGAGCACATGACTTATCTTCTGCCACCTGTCAGCACTCTTCCCTCAATATTTCTAAGCAGTGCAGGTGTTCCCCTTCCAAGGCTTCGCTCTATTCTAGTTCCTCCTGCCTAAGCTGCTGTTCCAGGCCCGCAACCACTCCTTCCAAGCCCTATGTTTGCCCGTTTGAATAACGATGAGTTATCCTCTTGTTTCACGAGTGGGGAATGATCAGAAATGCCATAGGGTAGGAATCCAGTGTTCCCATATCTGCCACCTTGAATGATTGGGGCAAAGAAATAATCGAGGCGAGACAGGGAGCATCTATTGGTGGCGATGTATGAGTATTCCCGCTTCTCGAGGTGAGCTTCCCTTCACATGTCCAAGAGACGCAGTGCTGTAAGGAAGTGTAGGAGGTGTGTGTCATCTCACCCCTGTGTGTCAGTTAGTGTAAATCTGTTGAGATTTTGTTGCAGTGTCAGGTTTAGGTCACCTCCCAGTAGAAGCAGTCCCACGGGAGCCTGTGCCAGCCACCTCCCCATGTGGCCCAACATGATTGGCTGTAGACTTCCCAGTGGGAAGTTCATCGAGGCCACCACTAGTTTTTCCCATTTCCACTCCCCTTGTATGTCAGTGTAGCAGCCCTCTCTATCTGTCCAGACATATTCTATTGTTAATGGGAGCGAGCTGTGAATCTCAATGGCTACTCCCCTAAAGCTGGAAGCAAACCCATTGTGTGCCAGGACTTTATATTGGCCCCTACATGTGAACCCGCAGTTGTTGCCCAAGAGGTGGGTCTCCTGCAACACAATTAAGTCAAGATGCCGGTTTGTTAAGGTATCTGACCATCATTCATCTCTTCAGCTTGTGGCTGGGGCCATTATCATTCCAAGTGTGGATGTTTAAGGCTAGATGCTCGTGAGTGCCACCATTTAAGCGCTGTATGATGTATCTAAGTGCCCCATTACGCTGCAGACTGTCTGCCTCCCCAATTCATAAGGCGTCTGTCGTCCTCCCTTCATGTAACATGTCAATTTGACAAACCTACAAAAGTGGAAATAAGAAGACAGAAAAGGAAAGAAGGTAGTCAGGGTGGGGGTTGTTCTTGATTCGTGGCTCCTTTTTGCTGACTATACACAGCTTCTCAGGCTTCCTGGCTCTGCAGGAGGGTGACACTCCAAGGGTATCAGAAGAACTCCACGGTCCCCGGCTCCGCATCAACCAGCGGCTGCCGCTCCACCAGGCTGAGATGATCTTTAGTTTAGTGGGGAAGAGCATCATGTATTGAATGTCCCTCTCAGCTCTGCCTTCCTCTTCTCAAAGGATCTCCATTTTGCCTGCACTTCCTGTGTGAAGTATGGGAACACCATGATTTATTTATTTATTTAGTTGTAGAGTTTTATATAGCGCTGGCTAGACCCGGAGGTATCAGAGCGCTTTACAGAAGGATCAGCGAGTTACAAGTTAATAAAGTTACCAACAGTTACAGGAGCCAAGTATAACATAGGGAAAACAGACAGTGTTACACAATAACATGAGTTACTAGCGCAAAGCATAACCAAGACACACGTCCTAAGGGGCATAGATGGAAGAGGGGGGAAGGTAAAAAGGGGTAGGGATAGCAGATCGGGTCAGGCAGACCGGCAGGGGGGAAAGTATTTCAGCGGATGGATTTGTCGGAGGGCGGGGGAGGAAAGGAGACACAGCGGAGAGACGAGGGAAACCATGTCCTGGGTAGATGATGGCAGAAGGGGTGAACCAGAGCCTAATCTCCTCTATAGCTGATAAAACAGCTCCAACGGGCAGCGGCCATGATTGTTCGGGCTTCGCGGTTAGCAAAACTCACGGTCCATCGTAAGATCACAAACCAAAATTAAGGGAATTGGAGAGTTGAATATAACCTCAGGTGAGTCCAAAGGCTCAAGGAGGGGGTAGAACACAGGAGATTAGAGCCAAAAGGAATCCCTAGCCGGGGAGCTCCCGGCCAGAGCTCCTCACATGTCGGCCATCTTGACCGTGGGAACCTGCAGGTGCCTGGATCGTCTACTGTGAGAGGACTAAATGCCCGAGCTCCTGGGCGTGAGTGTGCGCCGGGGGTCGATCTCAGGGCACAGTGAGGGACCCCCAGCACCGAACAAAAGTAACCAGCCCAGTCTGATGCTCAGCGAAGAGGCCGCCTTCAAGGCCTGAGTCCGCCTGACCTCTGCCATTTTAGGGTCAGGCAAACCAGGTCCCAGGCCTCACCGCAGAGATATCTGTGCAGAGACCTCTCATCCGCCCACGGGGGCAGCGTTATGCTGGAGGACATCTTCCGCACTTTGAGGGCCGCAGTTTCTCACCCCAGGAGCCCCGTGGGAGCCTCAGCCTAGCTCTAGCGTATTAGGTCTCAAGGCTCTACACTAGCACCTTGCCGCCAGCACCACCTCTACCGTAGCCTATGTGGTTCTTCTCAGCCACCGCACCCCCCTGCAGCCCCAGCACCGGCCTCTAATGTGCCAGGCACAGCGCCGGGCGCCGCAACGGCACAGTGCATCTCAGGTCCCCAGTCAGTGGAGGCACAGGCCGCTCATTTGCGTGTTCGCTCTCGGGACACTTCTGCAATTTCCGGACCGAAGATCCGCCAGGCACCTCTTCCAGCTGCACAGGTGCTCTCCGTTCACAGCGTGCGGGTCGCCATCTTTGCCATTTCGGGCCGCACTGCTCAGCGAGTCTGCATACAATCAGCCTTCCGCACATGCAAGACCTCATATTTCCAGACTCACAAGGGGGGCGGCTGTACTCAACTTCTTACCGCGGCCCTGCTTGCCACCACTCCCAGGGGGCCCACCAGCCACCATGAGCTTCGGCTCAAGCCGCCCTGGCACCGAGTTCGTGTGGCGCACCTCAGCTTCTCCGCAAGTTGTGGCACCAGCTGCGCTATCGCCCGACTGCACCCAGTGCCCTTTCACAGTTTCATGATAGTCAGGTTCTCTCATTGTAGAGGAGTGTTGGTTTGTGCCACCCTAAGGAAGGCATAGCGGTCCCTGTAGGTAAGAATGCTGGCAAGGCGGGTTGCTCCCAAGCCCCGGGGGTGTCAGGTTCAAGAATTCTGTGTGCTCTCTTGATCACAAATTGTCCAGAGAGTGCCTCGGCGAATTACCTTTCTGACAAAGTTCTCTATGAAATCTCCAGGTCGACGAGGTGCACCAATAAGTAGGAAAACCCATCAGGAAGTAAAAAATTAAAATTAAACCTGTTGCGGACAAATCGCTGCTGTCTATTAAGGATAAAAGAAAGATACTGTTGAAGACTCTCATGAATGTGCACCAGGTTGTAAGAACACACCCTGGATTTACAGATATCAAAAGAGTCTCTTGTCAGCGAGACCTCATCATAGAATAGTTGCTTTAAGGTACTTTTTTCCAAAGGGGTGGCAAGACTCTGGAGTGGTAAATAAACCAGGTTGGCTAATCATCTCATGGGCACTTTTCACATATGCAAGCCACAGAATATCTAGGGTAGATTGAAGTCAGAAACAATCCTTTATAATAAGTTTATTGAGTGCGGTTTCCTCCTTTACCCAGGTAGAGTACCACAAAAAGAGGGGGGATAATTTAATTCTGTACTCTATATCAGGGATACCCAATTCAGTGTGACAGATGGCTTTAGCACAACATCGTAGGTCCACCAGTAGATTTTTCCAAAAATTGCTTTCTACTTTTTTAATCAACGTTACGTCAATCATGCCCCAGACACCTGCCTCATAGGTTGCAATGGCCATACATTTGGTAGAATAAATCAGAGATCTCATTAACGGATTTTGAGCTCAACTTTTTAAAGAAACCTTGCAAACCAATAATAGATTTTTTAAATAGGGCTTTCTTTTTTAATAACATTGGTTTACAGTTCTATTTATCATCAACTAGGATACCTAGATATGGGAAGAAATAGCCACTTATACCTTAATAAAGAAAAAAAAATATGAAAGTGTTTTTTTAGCTGGTCTTGCTCCACAGATCACTGTAAATGTTTGTCTCATTTGCCATCAAACCTAGTTCATTCCTTAATACAATAAAATCATTGATTGCATTTTGAAGCCCTCAAACAGTTCCTGCCAATAAAACTGCATAATCTGAGTACAGGAGAATAGGGAGGGGACGAGTCCCGATATAAGGTATGTCCTCTCAATGTAAAAAAAAATCTCAACTTGGTTAATATATAGTGAAAATAAAAAGGGGGCAAGGACGCATCCTTGCCTTACTACCCCTTTAATACTAATATTGTCAGCGCAGTCTCCGTCCTTACCATAGCAGACACAAGTAGAAGCTTCCACATACAATTGTCTTATGAATGACATTTTCCCATGCTCCACTTCCAACTTGCTCATTACAGGCCAGAATTTAGAATGTGAAACACAGTCAAAGGCTGCTGTGAAGTTCGCAAAGGACAAATCTATAGATCCCTTTTGACAGCAGTATGTTTGCCTATGACTAGGCTAAGGTTTAGTCATCGGTCTGCAGTGCCAAAACCTTTCTTAAAACCGTATTGTAGAAGCAATGCTTGGTCGCCACAACAACCCATAACTTTACAGTAGCACCTAAGAGGGATATGGGCTTCTAAATATTTGGCTGGGATTTATCCCATTTTAGGCCCAGCCTGGTCAGAGCATGCGCTGCTCTGCGAGGCATGCTGTATTCAAGTGTGGAGTGGAGGCTCCGTCCACTCTCCGCCCATATTTTTCATTGCCTTGCGTCATTGTCCTTAGTAAACACTGGCTTTTGATTCTTTAATAGGCTTTTTAGTCCCATTTGTAGCCTTCCATGAGGACTGGCCCTCTTACCTCTGTTGTTACACAGTATGTTTTATTTAGTCTGTAAGCACTCTTTACTTTAATGAGTTTCTCCTACAGCAGGCAGGCATGCTTTCCTGCAACATTCAGTGCACCATGCACGCTTTCACTTTCCAAGCAGCCGGGACAACGGCGGCACCTTCTCTGAAATGAAATAGGTCACAAATTTAAAACAGTTTCAGCTGTTGGGACTGTAAATGACAATTGAACTGGGAGTGAGCGTGCACACCTGTTTTTTCACCTTTCATCCTTGGTATTCTTTTCACATTTCATCCATGTGCGTGCAAACCCGTTTTTTCGTGATCTGCCCAAACACGTGCTTTGTAGAAATATTGACAAAAAGAGGCGAACTGACGCCTCTGTCCGGGTGCACAGCGTTATTGACTTTCTCACAAAAGTGCCAAACATTTTTCCAGTTTCTCAAAGTTTTTATTCACTTGTAATCCTTTTTTTTTCAATACAGCTTTATAGTTACTCCAATCACATGAGAGACACTTATACACTGTTTCCTTAAAGCTGTCGAAATGCCCACCCAGGCCTTATTCTGAAGCATGGATTGTGCGTAAGTCATCCTCAAAGGTCAATCAATGTTTACCAAATGCATTTCGAGCCGTACTTGGCTCTTCGTCAGGGGTTATCTACAAATTAAAACATTCTGTTAGACTGTAATCAACCATACCGAAAAATATAATTTCAAAATGTTTAAAGAATACATCCTATTAAAAGTAACTCACTCTGCACTCAACGTCTGCCCTCTGAAGAATACCAAGGATGAAAAGTGAAAAAACAGGTGTGCACGCTCACCCCCCATTCAAATGACATATTACTTTTTTGCCCATCGAGACTTGCACCCACGGATGACAGTGATGAATTCTGAAAAAAAGAGTCACATGAGAGATTTCGAAAAAACTATTTCCCCAGAGTGATTGACATAATCTACGTTTTGAGAAACTATATGGAGGACTGTTTTAAACATCTACCGTTTTACAGATGATGTTTGTGAAGCGCTCACGTTATAAGTGATTAACTGTACTTATTAATAACATTACGTCATGCATGGCAGCTAAGGGAGGGCGGTGAATTCATGTAAATATATTGGAACAGATTAAAGTTACGGTGGATGATTTAAGTATAGAATATTCAAGGATAAGAACCAGAGCGAGAGATGAGACAGGGGCATGTGATGCATTATGGGATTTGTAGGAGTGAGCACTAGGAGGGTTGGCTCTTACTAAAGGAAACGTTGGTATAACGCTGAATTGACTCCACTGGACACTAGGTAGTTGTATTAGGAGGGTAGATTCACACGGTAGACATAGAAATCCGAGGGAGAAAGGAGTCATTTACAAATGGTTAAGTGCTCAAGGCTGTAATCAGCCTACGGAGGTCAGTGAATGTCAGAAGAATCGGCAAGTTTTATTGGTTAAGCATGGAGGGGAGGGGAGTGGAGAAAGGTATTAAAGTGGAGGGAAGGGCGAAGCACAAGAAGGATAACAATTAAGAGTGGAAAGTACCGGCAGGTCCGTTTGTTAAGGTGTGTGCTTGTTTGAAGAATTTATGCGGGAGGGTTTACGTATTGAAGAAGTGTTTGTCGAACTTACCAATGAGCATTATAGGTTTTTTTTTGGGAATATGCAGATGATTAACATGTGGTACTGTGGCAGTTAGGGATAGAGTGTTCCCAGGTAAAAGTTAATAACGAATTCAGAGGGCAGACGTTGAGTGCAGAGTGAGTTACTTTTAATAGGATGTATTCTTTAAACATTTTGAAATTATATTTTTCGGTATGGTTGATTACAGTCTAACAGGAATGTTTTAATTTGTAGATAAGCCCAGACGAAGAGCCAAGTATGGCTCGAAATGCATTGGTTAAACATTGATTGACCTTTGAGGATGACTTACGCACAATCCATGCTTCAGAATAAGGCCTGGATGGGCATTCCGACAGCATTAAGGAAACAGTGTATACGTGTCTCTCATGTTATTGGAGTAACTATAAAGCTGTATTGAAAAGAAAAGGATTACAAGTGAATAAAAACTTTGAGAAACTGGAAAAATGTATGGCACTTTTGTGAGAAAGTAAATAACGCTGTGCACCCGGACAGAGGCGTCAGTTCGCCTCTTTTTCTCAATATTACTGTAAATGACAATGCCTTTTATTTATGGGTTAAATATCAAAACTGATAAATAAAAGGCATTGTCATTTACAATGCCAATAGCTTAAACACTCGCAAATGTGAGACTTATTGCATTACAAATGCTTGTTTATTAATCAGAAATATTACTGATCTATTCCATGTAGGAGGAGGGCCTACCATAGCTACTGCATTAAACATATTGTTAAGTAAAGGGGCCCACAGATCCAGCCGGTTTGTAAAGACATTTAGTGGAACTTCCCTTTGGACCTGGTGGCTTGCCTTTCTTACTTCCGGCCAGTGCCCTACAGACCTCAGCATGCTCAAATACATGGGGAGGGCTAGCATTCTGTATACGATCCCTTGGGCTATTATCTACTTGATCCTCCAGGGACTCCGGAGCAGAATAAATATTAGAAAAGTGGTCTACCCACTGGTGAACCGGAATATGAACTTCTGCAGAAGGACCCGAGGATCACTAAAATAGATATGACCATATGAAATCATTTCAGTCATCCTCCTTGATCTGCCTTTTTCTTGCTACCAAAGCTGATTGGATAAAATGCACACGCTTTCCTGATTAACTCCACAGCTCGAGGTCTGACATGAAGTGCAATGTGGAGAGACGTATAGGCTTTGGTGCAGGTGCTATCAAACCAACCACATGGCTTTTGTGAGGGAGGTCTATTAGAGATAGTTAAAGACTACCTAATATTCATTGCAATTTCTATAAAAGCTAGCATATTCTCATTGGCCTCTGCTTGCACCTTCAAGTGCTTTTGTTGCATAACAGATAAAACAAGATTAGTGGTATTGACCTTGGCCCAGTTTATAGTGAAATCGTTTTTCTGTGCCAGAACCGGTTTATAGCTAACTTTGGACCATATTTGGCCAAGGCTCCAATCCCCACCCTCAACTTTAGGGCTGCATGGTCGCTATAATAGGTGAAATTAGACTAAAAAACACTGTCAAAATTACTCAGTTTCTGAGACCAAAATGAAATCAATAGTTGAGGCGCACAAATTTATCGTAAAGGTGGGAGCAATATTTGTAAGTGCTGATCCCATATCATTGGTCATGATCAAAATATGCTTGACTAATAGATTATTCAATGTATTCCAATTGTGGTCATGTAAGAAGTGCGTCAGATCCTCCTCTTTAGAATCAACAAACCCAAACACTAACTTGGTTGGCAAATTTGCAGTGGTGGGCATTAATAAACTTATCCACCTTCCCAGGAAAAGTATTCATAATGTATGTTGAGAGATCCCCCTTCGCTCTTCTTGAGCGAGAAGGCTGAGCCGGAATACAATACATTGAATACCGATGAATGTGACCTCCCTGCAGCGCCCACGTTTCTTGAAAACAGAATGTGAAATATTGAAATATTGAAATATATTCCATCTAGTCACCGTAGCCAACTTTTTGTTTAGCCCTGATATGTTCCATGATAATTGTACTTATATAGTGTTTACACTACCTGATGAAGCGTCTAAGCCCTTTTTGGCGAGTAGCACGCTACTCCATAACCCAAAAAGGATTAGTGGTGAATTAGCATAGGGAAATGAGTTAATTTGAGCAGTAGACATGTGAGTCTATTAGTTGGATTGAAAAGGATATAATGGAGGGATAGAAGAGGGAAGAGTCTAGAAAGGGTTTATTGGGAGATTTTAGTAGTAAGAGAAGGTTTGGGATGGGTAAAGGAGAGATACAGGAGGGAAGAGTCTCTAGAAGTGGATCAGAGAGATCATAGTAATCATCATCATCAATAACTTTATTGCGGCTATTACAGCCATAAAAGCACATATACATTTGCAAAACAATAATACATGTCCCAGGACCATATACAGTAGAATCTCGTTGGAACATTGGTATATACATGTGTAGGGATGCATAAACTTCGTTAATTTTAGCAAGTGAGAACTTCATCATTAATAGTAAAATTATACAAATAAAAATTGATTGTAAAAATGTAATTTAAGATAAAAGCTTTAAGAACATTATTAAATGCATCCTAAAGTCCTTAGAAAGATCCATTGTTAGTAAGCCAGGTGACAAAAAGGTGGACCACCTTCCTCACAAAGGTAACTTGCACTACCTTAATGCAAAATAATTGTAACACATTTGGGCAGTCACAATTAGCTAAATATAAATTTTCAGCAAATGCCTTCGTTTAAACCACATAGCTAGTAGAAATTTACACAGTAATCCCTAATACCCAAGTTTCTACACAATTGTATAACCCATTTAGACCTAGCCTGTTTATATGCTGGGCAGAGAACAATACATGAATTTCTGTTTCCTGCTCCACTAAGCATCCAGGACAAAGGTAATGGGTTTCATCCGACCACTTATTAGTTATTGCAAAAAGTGGAAGGGTCCCGTATCTGAATTGGAGAAACAACTTCCTTGCTAGTGCGGGCTGTATTGAGTCTAGCACCTGTTCAAATTGGTAATGTGACTTAAAATCCAAAAACCCATGCGTTAAACTCGTTGCTCTAGTTGCCTGGATTAGGCAAGTCAATCTAAAGTCTTTTAATGCTTTAGGGTTTTTTGGGGATAGCTAAGCAGGACTCTTCTGGGGTAACCCTTAAGTCCTCCCTACCCATAGCACGAAAAGAGTCCCACACGAAAGACAACCAAGGTATACTAACCACGGCCCCCAGTGATGATAATACTGCTTTTAGTTCCTCCCTATAGTGTCTCAACTCAGGTGTGCTCCATAACCATCGCCAATAAAGCAATGGTCGACTCGAGATTAGGTCCACCACTGGGAGGATACCCAAATTCATCCTGAGGGGTACCAAGGGTGTATTTGTTGGCAAAGCCAAAATGTGTCTAATGAACTTATTTTCGGTGAGGGTCAATGCTTTTGTTGAGCTATGCCCCCAAAGTTCAGCCCCATATAGAGAGGCTGACCGCGCTTGTACTCTGTATATTTCTAGCGGTGGGCTTATGACCTTGGACACACAGCTCTTCTAGACTTTCAATAATCCCCCTATTGCCTGGGTTAACTTAAAATTAGCCTTGTTAATCTGAGGGCCCCAACCAATCTTATCGTTTAGGGATAGGCCCAAATATTCAAAAATATGGACCCGCTCAAGCGGCATATCGTCCATTATTGGATGTGGGCAATTAGTAGAATTGGCATTAAAGACCATGTATTTTGTTTTTTTAATATTAACTAAAAGGTTCCTCCTCTTGCAAAACTGGCTGAATTCCTTTAAAGCTCGCTGCATCCCCATTGGTGACTTAGAGAGGAGCAGGGTATCATCCAGAAACATTAATGCAGGAAATTTGCGAGATGATATCTTAGGGAAATCCAAATCCTTCACAGCAAGTAGATCTTCAATTAGATCATTTAGAAAAAGTGAAAAGAGGGTGGGCGCGAGCGCACAGACCTGCCTCACCCCCTTGCCAACAGGGAAGGGGGCTGTCAATTGGCCATTCTTGCCATATCTTACTCTAGCGTATGTACCCCAATGGAGGTGTTTGAGTTGGAAACAAAGGCAAGATGGAACTCCCATGGCCAGCAGGATAGTCCATAGCTGGTCACGGTCAACCGTATCAAATGCAGATTTCAAATCCACGAAGGTAAGATACAGACTCCCACCTTCCAAAACCACGTGCTTCCAGTATATTAACTGCAGCCTAAACAGCTGATCTACAGTTGAAATCTTGGCTCTAAAGCCAGCTTGCAACGGCGTTAATATATCACGGTCTTCCATCCACTCCTGTATTCTTCCTAATAACACCCTCCCAACTCCCCAATTTTTTTTGAGAAACATCGATAAGGCTAATTGGCCGATAGTTCGAAGGTTCGATCGGGGACCCTTTTTTATAAATCGGAACAATCTCAGCGCCAGCCCACGTGGGCGGTGCTGGAAGACCATGTAAGATTGCATTAAATAGTAATAATAGATATGGAGCCCAGACTGTCTGCTCATTTTTAAACAGATCCCCCGGGATTCTGTCCAATCCTGGGACTTTATTAGGTTGTAATTTGGCTAAAGCAGATACAACCTCTTCCATAGTACACGGGGGTGTATCCCATAACGATTCAAAATTAAAATTACACTCTGGAATCTTACTAACACTTGGATCAGCAAAAGAACTTGAATAGAGTTCCTTATAATATGAATGCCAGGTGTCTTCATCAATATTCAGATCAAGGGTGGTTCTACCCTCCGCTTTCCCGGAGTGGACCAAATTCCAGAAGCTTCTACTATCTTTTAAATCCAAAGCCTTCTTGATCGCCTGCCACCTATCAGTTTCCCACTCAGATTTGGCCCTTGCAATTATTTTCTTAAAGGCCGCCCTAGCTTCCTTAATACAGAGACTGCTGTCCCTTTTAATGAGGTCAACAAAACTTGTTTCGCTTCCCTACAGTTCTTCGAGTACCAGGATTTTTTTATCACGACCAGATTTTTGTTTAATGGGGCCATTATTAAAGATAAAACCGCCAGTACCAGGACCATTTATTGATGGATTTTTCCTAGGTCGTTATCGAAACCTGGCTTAGTTAAATGTTCTGCTACAAGGCTTGCTCTCTCTAACAGAGGTGTAATACCCACATACAATTTTGACATTGTTTCCATCGATTGATTTATTTTAGACCAACGGATTCGGACTCCTCCATTAGCAACAACCAAATTGTTTTGGCGCAACTCCTCAGGGAGTCGACCTAAACCCCCCATCTGAGAATCCAACACCATAACTAGGGGGTTGTGGTCGCTTTCACTGCGTTCTTCAACGCAAAAATCCGCCACATTATGCCAGATCTCTTCGCTAGTCAAAATATAATCAATTTCCGTAGCCTGTCCAAACCTCTTAAAAGTCGGGCACCCAGGATTATCGTCAGGGAATTGTCCGTTGCAAGCCCTTAAAGAAAAAGTCAGTGTTAATGAGGTTAGCTGAAGAACCAAAGGAGTCCAGCGCCTGATCGAGTACATGTTAGGTGCTGGAATTGACCAAATAGCGTCCTCCTCACTGGTAATGGGTTGCATAATACCATTAAGGGGTTCAAAATGGCAGTTAAAATCCCCGCAGAATAAAAAATACATATTCCCTGCTAATGAGTTACGAAGGTTTAGTAAGCAATCTAGCGTCGGGGATGTCCCACCATACTGGACTGGCCGAGAATAAATATTAATGATAGCTAATTTAGGTAGTTTATTATGTGTCAGGAGGATGCACGTGATATCCGGGGAGTGTGTTTCTGCTCGTTTAATCTTACATCCTAAATGGGTGGCTACCCATATGCATAGCCCCCTCAATGATCTACCCTTTGGACCTTTCACTGCACCCTCACAGTATGCCTCAAACCCTACCCTATATTGGGGGTCTACCGCCCAGGTTTCCTGGAGTAAGCAAATCTCGTGGGAGTCAATATAGTCCCCCCAGTCCAATTGATCTAATTTAGACATGAGGCCTGCAATATTCCAAGATAAAATTCTAGGGCCTCCAGGAGTCAATTGTTTACTTGTCCTACAGTTTCCCTCGGATTGAGATCTATCAACCACTCCAGGACTACAAATTCCAATGCAGGTTGGCACTGATTCCATTAAACGGTAGTCAACTTTGCCACCGCCATAATTTATTGTATTTGAGACAATAGTATTCTCCAACTCCCCCACTTTTTTAGCTAAACTAGGTGTTGGATCATTATTATCCCCCACTTCATTGTTTAACCTTAAATATTGATTTAAGCCCCAACTCCCTGTTTCCCCTAAATTAACATATTCTTCAGGGGTTATGTCCTGGTGAATATCAATGGTTGTCAGTCAGTCCACCAGATCCAATACACTAAATCTATTACTAAGGGGTACTGCTGACAGTTGCTCACTACACTTCCCATTTGCCCTGCCGATCATCATAACAGGCCGGACGTTCCTACCCCTGTAACACTCATGATGGCCAAAATTAGGCGTAGAATCTGGCGGAATATAGAAGTAACTTAAATCCCTAGCCTGGATGAAAGATCGTGAATATATCTGAGAGCCCCAACAAATATGTTCCACCACCTTAGGATCTTCAAAATTAATGACAATACAATCTCCTACTGTATTTTTTGGTCTGCAGCCTACCCAGCTCACTCATCTCACAAATAAAATCTTAGACTGTACCTCTCCGGGAAGTGGTCTGTTGTTGTTTAACCAATTAATTGTCTTATTTTTTAGTTGATCATAAGATCCCGCTTTACCATGTTCCAATTCTGGACACCAGTCAAAACAACAACATAAAGTGAGCAATCAGGGGGTAGGTCAAGATGGTGGTGTACATTCTTTGCCTCGTTCCCAAGAGGGTTCCCCCTCGAAACTGGGCCAACTTTCTGGGACCGACCCTCTAATGCCCCATGATTACTACGACTGGCGCCCTGTGTCTCTAAGGCCACTATATTTCTCCCACTCATTATTTCGCCCCTTAACTCATTAGGGTCTGTTGATTGCACACCCAAACCCACAGTCGATGGTACATTAATGCCAGGGCAGGCCACAGGATCCCTTCCTCCCTCCCTCACCAGCTCATTACCTTGACCACAACTCACTTTTTTGTTCTCAATACCTCCCAGAGTGGACATTATCAAATCTTCAAATTTCTCAAGCCTGTTCTCAACTAATACAAGTCTTTTTATTAGGGGCTCTAAAGACGATGGTATAGGAGCACCTATTTTTAACCAATAAGCATCCTCAATCTGCGGCAGTCCAGTTGTAATTTCAACCTTTTTCACACTGTTTACTGCAGGCAGTATTTCCAGGGGGACTTCAATGATTGGAGGGTCTGCATTTGGAATCTCTCTCTATTTACTTAGCTTAGAGATCTTAGGCTTCTTTCCCTTCTGCTGTGTCCCTCCTCGTTTCCTCTTTAAAATAACCCCCTGTGCATGTTCCATGGGTTGTGTAGGCTCTTTATAGGCTTCTGCAGTGCACGTAACTGTGCTCTTCGATGGATTTGGCAATGCGCCGCACAGCAATGAGATGGGATGTAAAGAGACTTCATCAATGATATTGGACAATACAGCTTGCTGCAGACTTGCGCTCGGAGTCTGGGGGCCAGGAGAGGGGGCAGACTGGGAATGTCTTTCTGGTGAGCGCACATTCATTATACCCCCCAAAGATGACCGTTTGACAAACACGGGGTCCATCGAGAGTCTGCGCTCAGTAATGGCTATCTCATGGGCAAGCACAGATGTAGCCCTCGGTATGAATTGGTCTAGAGTTCTCGCGACATAGCCAACTCCAGCTGCTTTCCTCCCTCTTCCCTCACGTTCTGCCATTTTTAGTTCAATTTAATAGAAAAATATGATCAGATACCAATCGTATCCACTTACTGGAAAGGCAAACCGGCTGTTGATATCGAAGGCCTCAGAGGGGGGGCCCAGCCCATCCTCTCAGTCTCGAACGGGCCCAAACGGGCCCGCCCTTCTCCCGGGCTTCACCCGGTACGCGCTCACCTGCGTTCCACGAAGCGGGGCCGCGAGCAGTTATGTAGCGCTTGTGGGCGGGTCGGGCAGGCACAGGTGAACAAGATTATGGGGCTCCTAGTCCTTGGAGTCCACTATCAGCAACCCAGCAAAAGTTTTCAACTACGAGCGGCTCCCGCAAAGCGAGGGACGCGATCAGTTATGTAGCGCTTGTGGGCGGGTCGGGCAGGCACAGGTGAACAAGATTACGGGGCTCCTGGTCCTTGGAGTCCACTATCAGCAACCCAGCAAATGTTTTCAGCTACGAGCGGCACCCGATCATAGTAGTAAACTTAGTTTTGAGAAGAGTTAAAGGAGGAATATATGAGGGAAGAATTTAGAAAGGGTTGTTTGGGCATTCATAGAGGTAACATTTAGTTTGGGGTGATTAAAGAAGGGATGAGGAGGGAATAGTCTAGAAAGGATTATTTTGGAGATCATACTAGTAGAATGAGGGTTGGGATGAATCAGACAGTGGAGGTAGAGGATATATTGAGAGAGGTATAGGGTAAAGCATAGAGTAGTACATTTGAGAAACTCAGTTTTTTTTCACAGTAAGAGTAAAGTAATATATAGATTCACAAGTACATAGAGGGTATACATATATAAAGAAGGACTACATCAAGATTTAAGTTGCATTTAATAAACTCAGACTTTCAAGCGTTACTGTACTTTAGGCTAATTTATTAGTGTATTCTTTTTCCAATATTTTAAAAGTGAAGCAATTGTAGATAAAATAGTTCTAATATTTACATATTGTGATAGATAAATAAACGGAGAAGCATAAACATCTAATCAAGTAACTTACATGAAACTATGCAGTGACCTATATACATGTTATACAAATAACAAGGGAGGGAGGGAGAGGAGAAGTGGATCCTGTCTCTCCTAACGTTATGCATAAACAAAAGAGAATCCACAAAATGGGACAGGGTGGACCCTACAATGGAGGGGAGCACCCAGTGTGGTTTAAATACCCCTCACACACCAAAAGGCCCCTTGGTGTCATGCTTCATCATCGGGGTCTTCGCAAACCTCTACGGAATGCGGCGTGCTACGACTCACGGCTACGCAGGAGCACTTTAAGGTGAGCTATGTGTAAACATGTGTGAGGGTAGGAAAATGTGAGTGAAGGTGAAGAGAAAGGTTTAAAAAATACCTGGCTCGTGGGCTAACACAAAAAATATTTTATTTAAACCCCGGCTGGTATTGTTAAAAAGTGCAAGGGTGGCGGCCTTTACTAGTTAGGGTAAGGCAACTTCACAAGTGCGTCGTCAACATGTTTCGGAGTAAAGAACTCCCTCTTCAGGACAAGGAAGTCGAGCAGGCTATGCTGTAACCGTCGCCACAGTAGGCAGGACAGCTGACCCCCAATATCACGCATCGGGCTCATGAGGTTATTAAACTTGTGATCATAAGTTCCTATTTCTCGCCAATTGGGCGCAACAAACTTGTATCAATTTGATAGGTACATTACACCTAGACTTATTTTTGTAGAGCACACTTTTAAATCTACATCCATGTGAGTAAGGTGGGGATACTTAGTGCATATCCTTGTCCTGAAGAAGGAGTTCTTTACTCCGAAACCTGTTGACGACGCACTTGTGAGGTTGCCTTACCCTAACTAGTAAAGGCCGCCACCCTTGCACTTTTTAACAATACCAGCCGGGGTTTAAATAAAATATTTTTTGTGTTAGCCCACGAGCCAGGTATTTTTTAAACCTTTCTCTTCACCTTCACTCACATTTTCCTACCCTCACACACGTTTACACATAGCTCACCTTAAAGTGCTCCTGCGTAGCCGTGAGTCGTAGCACACCGCATTCTGTAGAGGTTTGCGAAGACCCCGATGATGAAGCATGACACCAAGGGCCCTTTTGGTGTGTGAGGGGTATTTAAACCACACTGGGTGCTCCCCTCCATTGTAGGGTCCACCCTGTCCCATTTTGTGGATTCTATATACATGTTAAGCATAGAATAATTAAATATATGTAACCAAGTTATATGTACATCTGTCAAGCAGACCTAAAGAATATCTTTATATTTAAAACATAATTATTATAAATATTTATACAAAGAAATACACATATCTAGATACATACATATAATTAAATTAAAGGTTTATATACACTGGGATATGCTGTACATCTGTGTTTGAGTATGGTGGTTATGTAGGAAAGAGCCAACTCTTGAGTAGTCTTCTGAAGATAAAATAGTTATCCATGGATCTTATGCTTGGGGGTAACAGGTTCCTTAGTTTGGCTGCTTGAACAGAGAAGGATGTGCCACTTATGGGTTTTTTCTTGCATGCTGGGGTTTTGAGCGGAGATGCCAATCTGGTCATGTTCCGCATATTGCTTTGTGTGTGATACAAAGCAGCTTGAATGTGGATCGCCTGGCAACAGGTAACCAATGTAGGCAGGGGAGATTTGGGCTTGTGGCTTTACATATAGGAGTAGTCTGGCAGCAGAGTTCTGAATCTGTGTTAGTCTTTGGTTGATAAAGAAGATCTGCGGTAATCAAGCTTAGACAGTACAAGAGAGATAGTAGCCTGGACCTTGTGTGGAAATCCCATGTGGGGTAAGATGCGTTGCACACTTTTCATAGGAAAAAAACGTGATCTTGCTAATTTATCACTTGTGCATTCATTGATAGCTTGTAGTCCATGGCAATTCCAAGGTGTCTTACTTCCTTAGATACTTTAGGAGGTGGTCTCAAATCGTCAGGCCAGGCGCCAAATGGGTCCTAATTTTTCCAATCACAATGTTAGTATTTCAGTTTTAAAAGAATTCAATTTGCGATGGCTCCATGTCATCCACTGATCAATGGCCTTGGGGCAACTGTAGATTTTGGAGTTTCCAATGTCTTTGGAAGCTTTCCAGTTTACAGATTATTTGTGTGTCATCTGTATAGTTATAACATGTGAGCTGAAATGAATTGACCATTGCTGGTAAAGACTCATATAGATGTTGAAAAGCATGGGTGAGATGATAGAGCCTTGAGGGACCACTCCTTTTGTTAAGTACGGTTAAATCATTCTTAAATGACCAAGAATTGGTTCAGCATTGTGACCAACCAACTCATAATAAAGGAGAAACTCTAGACTTCATTATCTCGAAAGGACAGACCATCACTTTGGATACCATTACCCTTTGCGATTGGACCGCTCACCACTACATCCTCTTTTATATTAACAGGGAGGTGTTGATGAGGAAGGTTCAACCAACAAAAGCAGATATCCAGAAAAGGGACCTCAGATCAATAAACTCAGATGAACTAACTGCCCGCTGTGAATCTGCCCTCTCCTCCCAAGAGGGCATGGTTGAGGTTCAGTCACTCACCGACTCCTACAACTCGGCCATCTCCCACATCATGGATGACATTGCACCACGCCAACAAAACAATGTCTCAACAAAACTATCCAATCCATGGTACAATGACAATTTAAACACTGACCGCTGCAACCTTAGAGCAGTTGAACGTTCCTGGAGATCCAAATCTTCCTCGGACCAACTAAAACTTCTTAGAGATGCTAGGAACCTCTACAACAAACATATCAGGAGCGCGAAGGCAAACTACTTCAGACATCAACTTGATCAAGCTGCAAACCGCCCCAAGAAACTCTTCGAATTGGTCAAACAGCAATTGCAGGTCCAACCACCCTGACTCTGGAGGCAGCCCACCCTCATGCGGGCAAATTCTGCTTTCTTCACTGAGAAATCAAGACTCCTCACCATTGACCTCCCCTCTAAGAAGGCTCTACTGCCATCCTCCGGGCCCGCAGCACCCCTTGACCTCTTTGTAAAGCGCAATCCTAACAGCCTGAACATCAAGAACAATGCGTCATGGGGCACCTTTACCCCACTCAGTGGAAAAGACATCAACAAGATTCTAAAGAATATCAACCCCTCTAACCATTTGAGCCACCCGTTGCCCCCGGCCATTTTCAAAGAAATCAAGAATGTACTCATCCCCACCTGGACTAAAATTGTAAACGCCTCTCTATTGCAAGGTACGATCCCCGACTGCCTAAAAGCAGCTCAGGTATCACCTATACTAAACAAAAACTAACGCAGACAAAGCAGACCTCAAGAACTCCCGCCCTATCTCCAACATTCCCACCCTAGCCAAACTCCTAGAAAAATTTGTACAATCCCAACTTTGTGATCACATAGAGAATTTCCAACTCCTAGACCAGCATCAATTCGGCTTTCGGAAGGGACACAGCATTGAATCGGCTCTTACTCACGTTATTGATGACATTTTGAGAATGCTTGACCAAAACGAATCCTGCCTACTGATCCTCCTGGACCTCTCCTCTGCATTCAACACGGTTAAGCACGACAACCTCCTTTCCCTCCTGAAGAACAGGATGGGTTTCTCTGGTCAGGTGTTACAATGGTTCTTGTCCTTCCTCTGCTACAGATCACAAAGAGTCAAGGCAAACTACACTCTCTCCCAGGCCTCTCCAGTACTCATGGGTGTCCCCCAAGGGCCCGCCCTATCTACTATCCTCTTCAACCTCTTCTTAGAACCATTAGGTAATTCATTAAATTCCACAAACATTCTCTTCCATATGTATGCGGACAATACACAACTCTATTAGAAAATCTCATCCCCGGATAACATCATCGCACTCAACACTACCCTGACGTCTACTCAAAATTGGTTAACTGAGAACCATCTCCTGTTCAGCACCTCAAAAACTGAATTCCTGTTCATCTCTCCTCCGAATCACATCCCCAAGCTAGTCCTTTTGCTGAATCCCCTCACTGCTTTCAACTGCACTCCTCTCATCATAGACTCGGGCAAATCTCTCAGAATCACCCTGGACCAGCACCTGAATATGAAAAATCATATCAGCAATGTATGTAAGGGAGCTACCCACTTGATGAGGACATTTAGAAACATCAAACTATTCCTTCCACAATTTGATTTAAAGCAGGTGGTCCAAGCGCTTGTCTTGCCGAGGCTAGACTATGGCAGCGCTACTCTCTGTGGCCTTCCCAAATGCACCCTGGCTCCATTAAGGGTATCACTGAACACTGCGGCTAGACTGGATAAAGGCACCAAACGAAATGAGCACATATCCCCAGCCCTAAAATCTCTTAAATGGTTGCCCTTCGAAGCTCGAATTCAGTTAAAAATTGCTGTTCTGGTGCACAAAACCCTTCATTTCAAAACTCCCAGGTACCTAGCGCAAAAGCTTGAATTATCCTGTGGTGGTAAAGCTTCAAGAAGTGCAAACACTTTCTTCTTGAAACCCCTCATTCTGAACAAAAAGAGAACTTGTCACCGAGCCTTCTCCGGCGCTGCCCCAAAGATATGGAACTCTCTTCCATCCTAAGTACGCAGAATCTCCTCAACAACTGCTTTCAAACTGGAAACCAAAAGATTCTTAATGAATAAATTCTTACCTTAACTAGACTAGGTTCACCTGCTCAAAGTCATTGATCCTACAACCGTTGTACCAACATTTGATACTGCTCTCCTCTATCACGTGTCCCCCTTTGTAGTCCGCTATATACCCGGTTTATGTACTATTCTCTTTGATTCAATTGTCCTGTAATTATGTGATCATCCTTGTTTCCTATTCTTACCTGATATCGATATTGTATTTATGTCCTTCCTTCCATCCTATTGTAAAGCGCTCTGATATCCCTCGGGATCTTGTTTGCGCTATATAAAACTTTATAAATAAATGAATAAATAAAAATTGTCAACTTGTCGAAGGCAGCTGAGAGGTCCAAGACAAAGTAGTGCAGTGAAACTGTTGCGGTCTACTGTGTTTTTAAGGTTATCCCAGATGGCGATGAGGGAAGATTCTGTGCCTCTTCCAGTGTGGAATCCTGTTTGGTAGTCTTAAAGTATGCAGTTATCTTCAATGGATTGTGACATCTGGTCTAATGCTGCTCTTTCTAACTGTTTGCTCAGGAAAGGCCCATTTGTAATCGGTCTGTAGTTGTTAGGGTCATGTGGGTCCAGGTTTGTTTTCTTTAATAATGGGCGCATGTATGCTTCTTCAGGTTTTCAGGGAAAATTCCCATAGTTAAAGAATTTGTGATGATTCTTCGTACTAGCATGGCAGCCGAGGTAGTTAAAATAATTTTCTTAAATATTGGTGGTGGACAAGGGTCGGAAGGGCAGCCGGCTAGCCTGCTTGCACTGACCCGATCTATAAATTCACTCTGCAATATTTGTTAAAAGGAATGTAGAGGATGGGATAACTTACTTGTGGAGGGGATGTTTGGAAATGGGTTGGTGCTGGAGCGTTTCCTCTGTTTTAAAGTCCAGCGTGTCTGCTTTGGTTGTTTAATGATTTGCCAGTGACTTTTTGAGTAATAGCAATTTTCTTCTGTGAATTTAGGTTTATGAAAGTTTGTGAGAATTTTGTAAAATTCTTAATTTGTACATTTATCATTTTTAATTCTGTCCGACTTGTACCTTTGTTAACTTCTTTGATTGTTGGCTTGTCTTGATTGCTGTTTGTTTTGATCCAGGTGTGTTGCAGCTTTCTAATTTGCTGTTTTATTTCTTTTAGTTCTGTATTTCTCCAAGGTGCTAGATTTCTTTATTCCTTTTTTGTTGTTCTGACAGGTATTAGGATATCAAAACCTTCCCGTAACCCCTCAGTATTTGAGGTGAATATATTGAGTCTAGTTCTTTGTTGGATGTTAGTTGTGTTTCTAAGTATTCACAATGGAGTTTGTTCCATGGATGATAGTGGATGCACGTAAGGTGGTTTTGTGTGTGTTTCTGATGTGTTTTTCATGTTGGAAAGCTAGCAATTAGTGGTCAGACCATGTGACTGGGGTAATCTTTTAATGGTAACTAGTTTGGGATTTGCAAAAATGACATCTAGGATGTGCCTACCGATATGTATGGGTTTCTGGACGATCTGATTCGGTTCAGTGCGTCTAGGTCAGTGCTGATAGTTTTTGGATGGGGCATATTGGGTTTGTCAAACCACATGATTAGGTCACCAAGGAGACAAATGTTGAAATGTAGTGTTATGGGGTTTGAAATTGTGTCTAGAAATGTGGCTGAGAATGTTGCATTGCTAGTTGGAGGTCTGTAAAGGAGAACCAAGTTACAGGAGGACGTTGGTGGAGGGTTGCATCTGGTGAAGAGGGTCTCACAACCTTGTATAGAAATGCTGTCAGCTTTAGTGACATGTATTATTTGCTTGAATACAACAGCTAGTCCACCTCCTCTTTTGCCTATATGATTTTGTGTGAGCCTAGAGGAAGGACTTCATGCAACACTAGAGGCATGTCATCTTCCAACCATGATTCAGTTATGAAGAGTGAGTCAGGTTGTGTGTCAGAGAGGGTCGTAGATGTGGTGCTTGGGTTTAGAAAGTGATCAAACATTTATCAGTAGGCAGTTTAAACATTGTTTTTTGGTGGTGCTATGACTGTTTTGTAGAAGAGTGAGCAGCATTTTTGGAACATGTAGCAGGTCTGTTATTAGTGCTGCTATTTGCTGTATGGGATAGCAATATTGTTGTTTTTCTATATCGTATTCCTCGTCCAGCAGGCTTAGAAGGCATGTTGATGGGTCTGTGTGTAGGTGGTGGAGATGGTGGTTGAGAGTGAGTTGGTGAGCTGTGTTTTTATAGAGTAGGATTGTAGTGTAATAGACATGGAGATGCAAAGTTGAGAATAGTGGCATGTTGTTTTGTTTGCGTCTGTTTAAGGTGGAAGGTGTATGAGTTGAGGTGGTGGTGGAGCATGAAGATCATGCTGTAAGGCTCTGAATTATGCAATGGATAAGAGGGGATTGAATAAGAGTTGTTGTGTTGGACTATTTGTGTTAGGTGTGGGAGAAGAGAGAATATTTGGGAGTAAAGATGGTTTAATGACAGGTATTATTTGTGTCATCAGGAGGATGGGAGTAAGTGTATGTTTCTAATTTGCGATGGGATGTATGGTGAAAGTGTGTGTGAGTTGTTGATGCATTGGTGTACGCGTTATGTTTTGTTTTTGTGGGGTAGTGAGAGAAGAAGGTATGAAAAATGCTACTTACCCAGTATGCATCTGTTCTTGGCATGTAGAGCTGTAGAATCACATGCTTTTCATAGCCTGCCATCTGGTGTTGGGTCCGGATGTTTGCATTTTTTTTCTTCAAAGAAGTCTTTCCCAGTCACGAGGTAGGTGACTCCTCCTATCGGTAATAATGAGCACAGGCACCTACTCCATTGTTAGATTGTTTTCCCACAGAGGGTGATAATGGAATTAGTAAGAGTAGTAGAATAGAGATGTCCATGTGTTAGACCCGGTCTCGTGGAGTGGTCCTCCCTGACCCGTAGGGACCCAACCCTGACCCGTGCACCACACCAGGCCCCTAATTATCACGGCCTACCCGACCATTCCCTCCATGACCCACACACCGACACTGGACTTCCCCGTCCTCCCCCTCCATCTTCCCGGTACCGGATGCACCCAAACCCTATAGGCCCCAAAGGCCCCCGGTGCCCATTCCCCTGCACCAAAGATGGCCGCCCCGGCCCAGCACGACCTCGGCCCTACACGCGCCATACCCGGCTGGGGGGTAGAGCGCCCCCATGAGCGAGAGAGGGAGGAGTAGTTCGATCACACCTCCCACCTCCCCATGAGAGATGGGTTTCGATTGCCCTTCCGGCCTCCCTGAGGGCTGGCTCCAAGCCTGCTGCGTGTCTGGGATCCCTCCAGACCCAACTTGAAGGGATGAAAGGGGCCGCGTGGGAGGAACCCCCAACAAGCTGCCCCCAGGTGCTAAGACCTCTGCCTGTGAGGACTCCGGACATCAAAGAGGAGCAGTCCTATATCAAGGGGTACACTGGGACGATCAAGTTAGTTGAATCTTGGAACTACGAGAGCCCTGCTGACATCGTCGCGGCTCCTACCCGGCAGAGAAGGACTTCTGCCCGAAACCATGTGAGCCCTGCTGACATCGTCGCGGCTCCTACTCGGCAGAGAAGGACTTCTGCCCGAAACCATCTGAGCCCTGCTGATATCGTCGCAGCTCCTACCCGGCAGAGAAGGACTTCTGCCCGAAACCATGTGAGCCCTGCTGACATCGTCGTGGCTCCTACCCGGCAGAGAAGGACTTCTGCCCGGAACCATCTGAGCCCTGCAGACGTGGTCGCGGCTCCCTCGCAACCTTGAGAACACCTGAGCCTGCTGATTCGATCGCGGCTCCCCTAAGACCGTAAGAACTGCCACATCCTTGCTCGAGCCCTGCGGACGTGGTCGGGGCTCCGAGACTATCCTGGTCCGGCTGGACCCAAGATCTACTCGTATCCCCCAGCTCGAGGATTGAGAGCTGTGCGCCGGATACGCACCTGCATCTATCTTGAACATTAAGACTGTCCCGCTACCCAAATCCCTACCGAGACTCTTTGAGCCCTTGCTCTACTTGTACATAAGAATCCTGTGGATCATAAAGATCCATTTACTTGAGATATAAAGAATACGTTCTCCTGAAAATCTACAGTGTGGTGTCCCTTTGTCGAGTGGTGCTAGCTCAGCGCGTGCGATCCTAGATTCGAGACTATCTCCCTGAAGGGTCTCCCGCCAGTCCTCCGCTGTGTTCCTAGGAGAGGTGGGTCACAGGGTGGTCAGGTACATACTCTGGCCTCCCCTGGGATCGCCCCTTCTAACACCATGTGTATGTATCTGTGACCGATGTAAGGGGGGGTCTTGGAGAAAATAAGGGGTGACCACTGGTAGAGCTTCTTATGCGGTTTTATTGTAGAGGTAAACAATAAGGAAATAACATCCGTCTCTGGGGTGAAACGAAAACCAAAGAGAAGTATATGGAACGTGGGTTTCGGAAGACGTGGCCAGAAGTCCTTCCTGGATCCCTTTTTCTGTCTTCGGGCTTCACCCTGGGGGTCCGCGTCCGCTCTCCAATAAAGGTATAAAAAAAAAAGAAAGAAACCTCGGGGTTACTGCTTGTGTCCGGGTTCCGGTTCTGGAAGAGGGAGAAGGGGGAGTGAGGGGATCTAAGGGACTGAGACCAGGTTTTTGCATACCGCCAAGCTAATGAAGAATTAGCGCTAGAGGTGTGCTCGGGAACGAAGGAGTGAAATATCCCACACACGCAATCCCGTGACCTCCCTCACCCACCCCTACCCGGTCCCACCCCGTGATAGAGCAAGTCTCCGTATGCGGTCCCGTACCTTGTCCAGCCATACTTTTCCAGAAGTGCGGCGGGGCGACTCGTGTTGACGGTGGCCTCCTGGCGTGTTGATTCTGCTGGGCTGGCCGTCTCCGGTATCTTCGTCCTCCTTCCTGGGCCCCTGGATTGGAACGCTGGTCGGCACCAGCTTCTCTGCTTCCCTTCCTCCGTCAGCTTTCGCGCCGTCTTGTTCCTGGTGGAGTGATTTGAGCGCCTCCTCCGACCCGGATTGGCTGAATGGTGGTGACGTCACGGCCGAGGTTTCCACCCCGGTACAGTCCAAGCGGCATTAAAGGGACCGTATGCGTCCTGTTCTCGGGGTGGAAAGGAAAAGGAATTAGTCCTCGCCCTGCCCCAGACAGACAGGACCCCCGTGACACATCCCACCCCCGGGATTTCCCCGATCGGGGGAAAGAGGAAAACGGGACAAAAATTCAGCATTTCCTTGATCCATGCCTTTCCTGTGACTGACTTCAATTTGGTGTGGCTGGAGGGCCAGAAACCATCGGAGTATGCGTTCATTGTGTAAACGGTTTCTCTGAAGCCAGGTCAGTGGGGCATGGTCCGTATATAAAATGAAGGGCCTGCCTTCGAGGTAATATCTGAGCTTGTCCACCCCCCATCGAACCGCTAGACACTCCTTTTCTATGGTTGAGTATGCCATCTCCTGGGGAAACAACTTTCTGCTGATGTAGAGGACGGGCCTTTCAAGACCTTCCTCATCCTTCTGGGAAAGTACAGCCCCAATCCCAACTCCCGAGGCATCTGTTTGGAGGATGAAAGGCTTGTGAAACTCCGGGGACACCAATACCAGTGCGGAAGGGAGGATGGTTTTTAAGGTCTGAAAAGCAGTCATTTCTTTGTCAGTGGGGGCTGGCAGTCTGGAAGATGTTTGCGATTTCCGTAACAGATCAGTGAGGGGTCCTGCTATATTAGCGAATTGTGCGATAAACCTCCGGTAATACCCCACAAGACCTAAAAACGCTCTCAGATCTCTCTTAGTTTTGGGATAAGGGACACTCATGATGGCCGTAATTTTTCTGTTTGGGGTTCCATCAGCCCGTCACCCAGTACATATCCCAGGTATTTCACCTTCTTAAGGCAACCCATGTCTTTTTGGCATTTATGTGAAACCCTGTGGCCCTGAGACTAGAGAAGATGTTCTCGAGGTGTTTGGTGTGGTCTTCCCACGTCTTACTAAAAACAACAAAAACGTCCAAGTAAGCGGAAGAATATTGATGGTGAGGTGACAATACCGTATCCATGGCCCTTTGGAAAGTCGCAGGTGCGCCATGCAATCCAAAAGGAAGGACAGTGAAGTGGAAGTGTCCATAGGGGGTAGAGAAGGCTGTTTTCTCTTGGTCGGCAGGGGCTAAGGGAATTTGCCAATATCCCTTGGTGAGGTCTATAGTGGTGATATAACGAGTCTCACCAAGGCGTTCTAGTAATTCATCCACTCGAGGAAGTGGATATGCATCTTGTTTGGACACCCTGTTTACTCCTCGAAAGTCAATGCAAAACCGGATGCTGCCATCCGGTTTTGGTACAAGAACTACTGGTGAACACCAGTTGCTATTTGATGGGACTATCACCCCAGATCTTAACATTCGGTTGATTTTGTCTTGGAAGGCAAGTCGCCTGGCCTCGGGGATACGGTAGAGTTTTTGTTTGACCACAACCCCTGGAGGTGTAGGAATGGAATGTACCGCTATCTGTGTTTTCCCTGGCTGGTCTGAGAAGACGTCCGAGTATCGGAGTAAGAGGGATAAGACCTCTTCTTTTTGTACGCCTGTGAGGTCGGGGTTGATAGGGGTGTCATGAACAGTGTGAGGGGTGGTGGTAAGGGTGTGAATCGCTTGAGGGGGTTTTCCCAGCCATTTTTTAAATAAGTTGATATGGTACATTTGAGTCTTGGTTCCAGTTAATTGTAATATCTAGGTGGTTCTGCCTATTTTTCTAACGATTTTAAAGGGGCCTTGCCATTCTTTTTTTAGTTTATGGGTAGAAGTGGGTAAGAGGACCAATGCCCAATCACAGACATCCAGTTCCCTCCATTTCTTGCCTTTATCATAGAACGTCTTTTGTTTTGTTTGGGCTATGGCTAGATGTTCATGGGCCAAGGTTCTTAGTTTGTGGAGCCTGGTTTGTAGCTGACTGGTGTAATCCAACAAAACCTCGGCTTCCCGAGCTCCCTCTTTTTCCCAACTGTCTTTTGTTATTTCCAGTAAGGTCCTTGGACTTCGTCTGAACAATAGCTCGAAAGGAGACGTACCTAGGCTGGCTTGTTTTTGGCTGCGGAGGACAAAAAGAGCCAAGGGTAGTAATTGATCCCAATTCTTGCCATCCCCAGACACAAGTTTCTTTAGGGTGAGCTTTAGGCTCCCATTGTAGCGCTCGACCAACCCGTCCATTTGGGGATGGTAGACTGAGGTTTTGATATGGGTGATCCATAGTTGGTTGCAGACCTGTCTCATTAACCGAGACACGAAAGGTGTGCCTTGATCAGTGATGATCTCTCGGGGAAAACCCATTTGCGAGAAGACCTCGACTAATCTTTGGCAATGGCGGAGGAGGTGGCGGCCTGGAGGAGAAAAGCCTCCGGGTAGCGAGTGGCATAATCTACCAGGACTAATGCGTATTAGTGCCCCCGAGCAGACCTAGGCAATGGGCCTATTCGATCCATCCCCAACCGATCAAACGGTTTTCCTATGATCGGCAGGGGATTCAGGGGCACGGTGGGAGGGACATGGGGGTTGCGTCGCTGGCAGATTTGACATTCCTGGCAGTATCGCTGTATTTGCGCGTATACTCCCTGCCAGAAGAAGTGTTGAAGGATGGCCTGCCCTGTTTTTTCTGCACAAGAGTGTCCCGCTAGTAAATGCGCATGGGCAAAGAAAAGTATTTTGTCTCTGAAGTCTGTCGGGCCAGGAGCTGGGGAACCCCATCAGGTTTGGTTGTTCTGTACAACAGTCCCTTTCTTTCAATAAAAGTAGGATAAGACCTAGTTAAAGGGTCCTGATTAGAACGAGCTGTTTGCCAAGCGTTGGTGAGACTGGCGTCATTTTATTGGGCTGTTCTGAAGTGTGTATCCCGAGCCCAGGGTTCTGATGTCAGGAGGGTGTCACATGGGGTATGGTTAATGGCGTCAGACATAAGGGAGATGAAACCTGGATTATCTGTTCCTATAATGACTGGTTCAGGAAGAGTATCTAAAACCCCAACCACCACCTCTGTCTCATTCCCTGAGGCACTACAAAGGGTGATTTTGGCCAGGGGATACTCCTTAACGTCCCCATGTACACATCTAATATGAATGGTTCTCCCTGGCAAAATGCAAGAAGGGATGACTAACTCCTGTCTAACTACTGAATGTTTACAGCCAGAGTCAAGCAAAGCTTTTACCACCCTCCCGTTGATAACCACACTCACGTAAAATAGAGGACCAGTTTCCTGGGCGTACAGGAGAGATCGAGGGGCGTAGCTCACATCCATAGGCTCCTCTTCTTTTTCGTATGGCAATACCGCGCTATGTGTCCCCACTCCCCACAGTCATAACATTGGGGGCATGAAGTTGGTGGAATGTCCGGTCTAGACAACCGAGGTCGTGGAGGTTCTATTAGGGCCTTGGGGGATTTCTTGTCTGGTTTCCCGGGTGGGTTTCTGTTGGTTTTCCCAGGTTCTTTTATGGGAGGTCGACCTTGGGCGCGGGCATAGCAGGTAGCCATTTCAATAGCATGTTCAAGAGTCCACCCTGCATGCTGTTTGAGCCAGCATTGGGTACCGTAAGGCAGGGCCTCCAAGAATTGTTCAAGGTATATTTTATTCATTACCTCTTCCATGTTTGAGTCCTGTGGTTTGAGCCACAAATCTGATGCTCCTTTTAATTTATAGAAAAGTGTTTTGGGGAGGTCTCCTGGGGATCCCCGTTCTTGTCGAAACTTCAACCTGTGAGTTTCTTCATCGACACCCAGACGGTCTAGGATGTACTGTTTCACCACCCCATAGTTAGCAGTGCCATCTTTATTCACCATCTGGTATGCAGCTTGCGCCTCACCCGTTAATAGAGGGGCGAGGTAAAAGGGTCATCTATCCCCGGGCCAAACACTGGCCCTAGCAGCCTTCTCAAAGTTCAAAAAGAATGCTAAAGGGTCGTCCCCTGGTGTATACTTCTGTAGGGGTACGACCGTTCCCGGAGGGGGGGCACTGGTTCTTCCCTGCCCAAGGACCACCATGAGTTGGGTTTGACCTTCCCTAGTTTCAGTAGGTTATCAGATTGATTTTGTATAGCAGTGGTGAAGGCTGTGCGGTCCGCTTCAGCTTGTGTGGACGTCTGTACTATAGCCCACTCAAGCTTCCTTCATTTGCTGGATGAGATTCTCCATCTTGTGTCAGATGACGGCTCGGATGTAAGGTGGGGTCTTGGAGAAAATAAGGGGTGACCACTTGTAGAGCGTCTAATGCGGATTTATTGTAGAGGTAAACAATAAGGAAATAATAATAAGGGAATAACGAAAACCAAAGAGAAGTATATGGAACGTGGGTTTCGGAAGACGTGGCCAGAAGTCCTTCCTGGATCCCCTTTTCTGTCTTCGGGCTTCACCCTGGGGGTCCGCGTCAGCTCTCCAATAAAGGTATGAAAAAAAAATAAAGAAACCTCGGGGTTACTGCTTGTGTCCGGGTTCCGGTTCTGGAAGAGGGGGAACGGGGAGTGAGGGGATCACCAGGGACTGACACCAGGTTTTTGCATACAGCCAAGCAAAGGAAGAATTAGCGTTAGAGGTGCGCTCGGGGACGAAGGAGTGAAATATCCCACACACGCAGTCCCGTGACCTCCCTCACCCACCCCTACCCGGTCCCACCCCGTGATAGAGCAAGTCTCCATATGCGGTCCCGTACCTTGTCCAGCCACACTTCTCCAGAAGTGCGGTGGGGCGACTCGTGTTGCCGGTGGCCTCCTGGCGTGTTGATTCTGCTGGGCTGGCCGTCTCCGGTATCTTCGTCCTCCTTCCTGGGCCCCTGGATAGAAACGCTGGTCGGCACCGTCTTCTCTGCTTCCCTTCCTCCGTCGGCTTTCGTGCCGTCTTCTTCCTGGTAGAGGGTTTGAGCGCCTCCTCCGACCTGGATTGGCTGAATGGTGGTGACGTCACGGCCGAGGTTTCCACCCCTGGTACAGTCCAAGCGGCATTAAAGGGACCGTATGTGTCCTGTTCTCGGGGTGATAAGGAACAGGAATTAAAGTCCTCGCCCTGCCCCGGACAGACAGGACCCCCGTGACAGTATCTAAGTAAGATATCACTGTAACAGGTATAGGTACCCAGGGAGGCGAGTGGGCGCATGTGAATCTACAGCTCTATTAGCCAAGAACAGATACATAATGGGTAAGAAGCATTTTCCGTTTGTGGCATGTGGGACGTAGATCACATGTTTTGAATAGACTATATAGTAGTAATCTCCCAGCGGTGGCTAACCTGTAGCTGTTGCAGTGGTTTGAAATAGTGTACTTAAAACTGCTTGGCCCACACTAGCTTGCTGTCTTGCTAACACATCTACACAAAAGTGTTTTATGAATGTGTGAGGTGTAGACCATGTTGCAGCTTTGCAGATGTCATCTATGGGGATATTTCCTAAGAAAGCAATAGAAGCCCCTAGTTTGCGGGTTGAGTGCGCTTTAGAGGGAATTGTTAATGTTCGTTTTGCTTTTGCATAACATGTCTGAATGCATTTGACTATCCACAGTGCAATACCGGATTTTGATATGGGATTGCCTTTATGAGGTGGAGCAAATGCCAAAAAGAGTGGTTTTGTCTTACAGAAATGTTTTGTCCTTTCTATGTAATAGAGTAATGCTCTTTTAACATCTAAGGTGTGTAGAGCACACCACAGAATCTGGTTGAGGGAAGAACACTGGCAACTCAACAGATTGCTTGATATAAAAGGCAGAAATCGACTTGGGTAGAAATGTAGGGTTAGTCCGGAGAACCACTTTGTTTTGGTGTACTTGTAAAAATGATTCCTCCATGGTTAGTGCCTGAAGCTCACCTACTCTCCTCAGTAATGTGATAGCTATGAGAAAAGCTATCTTTCAAGTGAGAAATTGCAGTTCACATCTGTGCAGTGGTTCAAAGGGTGGACCCATCATTCTGGTGACAACAATATTGAGATTCCAGACTGGAGCAGGTGGAAGTCTTGGGGGAATGACTCAAGTCGTTCCATAAACACCTTAATGACAGGCACTCTGAAAAGAAACAGATGTTGTCTATTTTTAAGGTATGCAGCTATTGCAGCTTATGGATGTGTACGCTAAATTTGAACGCTGTAGAACAGTAAATAGCATATAATGTTTTGAACTGAAACATTAAGCGGGTTGATTTGATTGTTATTACAATAAATTACAAATTGCTTCCACTTTGTTGCATAGCCAGCCCTTGTGGTATGACGTCTAGCCTTTTTGATGATGTTTATGCAGTCTGGGAGCAGATTTAGCTAGCCAAACTCAAAAGACTTTAGGTGCCAGATCACAAGGTTGAGATAACTGGGATCTGGATGTCGTTTTTCTCCACTGCTCTGCGTGAGAAGATTGGGTGTAGATGTCGTTTTTGGTGAGGAACTACTGAGAGCTCCAACAGGGTGGTGAATCAGGGTTGACAGGCCCATGTGGGAGCAACTAAGATTAGTGTCAGGGACGCCTGTCTGAGCTTTCGAACCACTTATGGAATGAGTGGGAGAGACGGAAAAGCGTAGGCAAATAGCCCGGACCAGTTCAACCATAGTGCATTGCCTCTAGGCTCGTGCCTACTATGGAAAACAATGATAGAGGCAAAAAAAAAACGGGACGAAGAAATGTGGAAGGAGCTCAAAGATGCTTGTGCGGCAAAGAACCCAAAAATATTCTGGGATGTTGTCAAATGGGATAGGGGGGGTTGTCCTGATCGCCCTCAGAACAACGTGATTCAAAACGCCTGGGTTGACTATTTTAAGCCACAGTATGCTAGGAGCGATGACGAAGCGTCTAGTGATCCGCCCTCCCACATATATTATGAAGTGGCGACTTTTAATTCAGCAGATGTGGATAGGGCATTAGACGCAGTGACTGAGGGTAGGGCACCGGGTATAGATGGTATCTCGGCAGATGTTTTTTTCGTTAATGACAAACAAACGTGGCGTCTTTATATTGCGCATATTGCAAACGCAATTGCTCAAGGAGCGGACGTCCCACCTTCTTGGAAGGGAGCGGAGATCGTCCCAGTATTTAAAAAGGGCGACATGTCACTAGCAGCTAATTACAGACGAATTAGCTTAATAGATTCTGTGCAGAAGGTGATGGGTAGATTGGTTTTACAAAAGATCCAGACTTGGATTGAGATCCATGATATCCTAAGCCCCGTGCAGGCTGGTTTCCGGTGCCGCACCAGTACGATAGACCAAGTATTCCGCTTTATCAATCTGTACTGGAGGACGGTGGTTATAGATAGAGGAGCCCTTTTCGCGGTATTTGTCGACTTAAGGGCAGCTTTCGACCTAGTACCACGAGGGAAATTATGGCAGGTCTTCAGAGAAATGGGGATGGCCCCAGAACTACTCTCCCTAATCATCCGTTTACATGAGGGGAACTTTGCCCGGGTCCGGTGGGGGGGTGTGGGTGAGGTGACGGAAGACTCCCCTGTTGGCAGGGGTGTAAGACAGGGGTGCCTCCTGGCGCCTACCTTGTTTTCGCTCTTTGTCAGCGGGGTGGCCGATTTCCTCGCCCTGTCCCCCACGGATGCCCCGAGATTGGCAGGGTCACGCATCCCAATCCTCATGTTTGCGGATGATACCCTAATAATCTCCAAGACGCCAAGTGGCTTACAAAAAGCCCTCCGGCTCTTTGAAGAATTCTGCAAGCTATGTGGTCTGGAGGTTAACACCGCAAAAACGAAGTCGTTCAAGGGCAATGTATTTATGGATAATATGCCCCTGGAACAGGTTGCTTCTTTCACATACTTGGGCGTTATGTTACAGAGTGATATGCGATGGAACTGCCAACTTGATCGGGCCGTTTTGTCAAACAAACAGCAAGCAGGAATCCTTTTAACTACGTTTAAAACCTCCCTCACAAAACCCATTAGCCCAGTTTTAGATATCTACGGGATGAAAGCCTTAAGCTCATGCCTTTACGGAGCAGAGCTATGGGGGTTCGAAAATTTGAAGTATCTGACTGCTTTGGAGAATGCGTTTTTACGCAAAGTAACAAGCCTCCCCCAAAGCACTCCCTTAAGACCATTATTACTTGACCTTGGTAAGAAGCCCCTGGAACACCTAGCGAAGCTTCGCCCCCTACTTTATTGGCAGAGGCTTTGGTGTACGGAGGAACTCACACATTACTCTAGCGGTCTTATGGATGTTATAAAAGCTGACTTGTCTCATAAAATAAAATCGTTAAATTAAATTAGACTCCTCCTGGGAACCTTGGATTACCAGAACTTTGGAATGATCCATCTAATGCGATATTCCCCTCGAAGGACAAACTGAAAGAACGCTATTGGGAAATGGTATTCACAGTAGAAACCTCTCAAGGCCTCTCAACCCACCTAACAGGCCGCATTCTCGAACTAAAGTCTCACCCAATTTTTTAAAGATATTGGGACATGATCGAGAAAGTTTATGACCGCAAATTTTATTTTCAATTAAGGGTGGGTGCACTACCAACTCGAGAATTCACCTGTAGATGGGGAGGTGCGAGTAATGATAAATGCTGTAAGTGTATTGATTAATCTGAATCTGTTGGGCATTATTCTTTTGCCCCTTGTACACTGTGCCCCGCAAAGTTTGGTTAAAGCCTATCTGTAGAGCTATGGGAATTAGAAGGCACGCAGTTGCTTTGCGAATATTGTGCTCTGATCCTGAGCCTCCAATCTCCATAGCCGTTGCGAAGTTCTTGGGGTGGGCTTGGCGAATTCGGATGAGTATATTGCATTCAGGTTCTAATGAGTGAATACTTATTTCATTTTAAACCTCTTTGGGCTTATGTCTGCATGAAGTTTCGTCTATCCAACCACGTTATTCGTTTCCCTATGACTGTAAATTCAGTAATAACATACTTGCTTAATGAATTAAATGTTTACATTTCTTAGATTATAGTTTTAAGGTGACTGTGCGACTATTTATTCGAGGGTTAAGGAATGGTTTAATTGTATTTTAATATTTTTAGCTAATTTAAAAAACTGTTTTAATTGTATTGTATGATGTGCTTTTATGACTTAACTGTCGAATAAAGTTTTGTGAATTGAATTGATAATGTTTATGCAGCCTGGGAGAAGATTTAGATAGCCAAACTCTAAGACTTTAGGTGCCAGATCACAAGGTTGAGATAACTGGGATCTGGATGTCGTTTTTCTCCACTGCATTGCGTTAGAAGATTGGGTGTAGATGTCGTTTTTGGTGAGGAACTACTGAGAGCTCCAACTGGGTGGTGAATCAGGGTTGACAGGCCCATGTGGAAGCAGCTAAGATTAGTGTCAGGGACGCCTGTCTGAGCTTTCGAACCACTTATGGAATGACATAGTGCATTGCCTCTGGACAATGGGTGTCGATACCTGAATGCGAAGCCTCTGCATTTTGCGTTTAGGTGTGTGGCGAACAGATCTATGTCCGGGAAGCCCCACATCTGAAAGAATGGGAGGAGAACTCGAGGGTGGAGTTCCCACTCGTGGATCTGTTGTCTTTGTTGACTGAGCAGATCTGCTATTTGATTGTCTACTCCTGGAAGGTGTTCTGTGAGGAGATACATTTTGTGACGTATGGCCCACCTCCAGATGGTCTGTGCTAGTTGTGACAACTGGAGAGATTGTGTCCCCCCCGTTTCTATATGTAGTACATTGCTGTCATGTTGTCTGTACGTGTCAGGACAGCTTTGCCTACTAGATGAACTTGAAAGGCTTTGAGCGCTAGAAAAATTGCTAGAAGCTCTAGATGATTTATGTGAAGCTGCTTTTTCTGGAGGCTCTACATGCCCTGAATTGTGAGAGTTTGGACATGAGCTTCCTATCCAGTGAGCGATGTCTGCTGTTAGCACTGCCTGTAGAACAGGGTCGATGAAGGGCCGCCTTTTGGAAAGGTTTTTGGGATTTCACCACTGCAGAGAGCGAAGAGTGCGGCCGTCCACCAACACTAGATCTGATAACTGACCCCGAGACTGGTTCCACTGATGTGCTAAGTATTCCTGAAGGGGACGCATTTGAAGTCTTGTGTAAGGGACTATTAGGTTGCAAGACACCATCATCCCTGGTAACTGCATGAACACTCGAGCTGGCAATTAGTGCTGAGGCTGGAACTGACAGAGCAGAGTCTGTATGATACGGATTCTAGCCGGATTGGGGGAGGCCAGAGCTTTTTGTGTATTTAGAGTAGCTCCCAAGTACGCTTGTGAGTTGGAGGGTTGGAGATGGGACTTGGACAGATATACTGTGACTCCAAGGTAGTGGAGCAGCTGCACTGTTATGTCAGTGTCTCGTATACAGCTCTGTTGCGAGGTGGCTTTTATGAGCAAGTCGTCTAAGTACGGGAAGACGTGAATGTGTTGTCTTCGTAGATGAGCTGCGACTGCTGCCGGGAATTTGGTGAAAACCCTGGGTACGGTAGTGACTCAGAATGGGAGCACTTTGAATTGATAATGTTGTCCAGCTATCACAAACCTGAGGTATTTGCAGTGAGCGGGGTGTATTGGGATGTGGAAGTAGGTGTCCTTCAAGTCCAGAGTGGATAAAAAGTCACCTTGCTGAAGGAGCGGAAGCACTTGTTGGAGTGTCACCATATGAAAGTGAGCCGATTGAATGTATAGATTCAGGGCTCAGAGGTTTAGTATATGCCTGAAAGAGCCGTCTTTCTTGGGAATTAGGAAATACAGGGAGTATACAACAGCCCCTTTATATAGTAATGGCACTGGTTCTATAGCTCCTTTTTTCTAACAGAGAGAGTACTTCTTGCTTGAGGAGGTTGAGATGTTCTTGTGACTTTGCATGTGACCTTGGAGGAATGTTGGGGAGTGTGTCTGTAAGTTCCAGGCAGTAACCATATTGGATAATTTGTAGAACCCATCTGTCTGATGTGATTGTATTCCAGACGGGTAGAAATTGGGAGAGAAGTCCCCTGACTGGAGAGGAATGATCAGGAGTAGCTGAAGGAAGTCACTGTTTGGTGTTTGCAGGGGAAGTGCGTGTTGAGTTGCCTCTGCCTCTTCCCTTACCGTTGTTGCCTCTAAATCCACCTCTAAAGTAACCTCTTGATAAGGGCGATTCATTATTGCCCTTGTAAGAGGAGGAGGGATTTTCTGGTGAAATGTTTTTGGAGCCACCCCTGCAAAAGGAGCGACAAAAGGATCTCTTGGAAGGTAATTGAAATGCCCCCATGGACTTTGCAACCTCAGTGTCTTTCTTCATTTTCTCTAAGGAGGTTTTCACTGTTGGGCCGAAGAGGTGTTCTTTATCCAATGGTTGGTTGAGAATAGAGGCTTGGTCAGTAGGTGCTGGATTGTACTTTTTCTCTACAATCGGCGTAGTAATTCTTGCCCGCACTGGGTCTTTAAAAATTTCATACGTATGGTTAAGCATTACCTTGAGCATAGGTAATGTTGGAGTAGATCTCTGAGAGGAACTTAAGGTTTCGAACAAGAAATCCTCTTCAAGAGCCTCCTTGTGTAATTCCACCCCATGGTAATGAGCAGCCCTATTAAGTAGCTCTATATACACTATGTTGTCGTCGGGTGGTGAGGGTTTGGAAGGGTATAGATCCAGATCATTGTCAGTGTTCGGATCTGTGTCATAGTCCTCCCGTGGGTCATTAATGTCCTGTTGCCTATCTTCATCCCCATCCCCTCATCTTGTGGATCAGGTGATGGTGGTTGTGGAAAGTTTGTGGGCGTGCTAAGCAAATTTGGGTCAGTGGGTGAAGGAGGAGCAATGTAAGGAGGAGGAGAAGGGTTAGTACCCACATTCTTGCGCTTTAAAGGAATGTGGTAGTCCTCCTGTAGGTCGATTTTCCTCTTTTCTTGTAGTTTAGCGTGAATATGGCCAGAGTCTGGATGGATGACCAGTTATTTTTGTTTCGGATCCGTGTTTGCCAGTGGAACATCGAAACGTGGCTCTTTTGATGGGAAAGTAATTTTTTCTTTGGGCGCCGTAGCTTTTGGCGTTGAAAGTTTACACTCCGAAACTTTCAGCTCCGAAGATTTACTCTTTGGTAGCGAGGGGATGGCAACAATGACATGTTTCGATGCCAAAGGTCTCGGTTCAACACCGGCATGGGGCCGACTCGATCTCATGCCGGAAGGCAGTGCCTTGTGTTTCGATGCCGGGCCCGAGGGCGGTGCGTCCAACACTTTTTCTTGGTGCCGACCTTGGCCCGAGGGCAGAGGAAGGGCCGGAGCCTTTTTCTTTGTCAAGTATTGGGGCAAGGGGGTATCTGTACTTACGGTACGCTGACCCGGTGTTACTTGCTCCTGCTCCTCCATGTCGGAATCTGCCTTAGACACGGTGCTGTTTTTTGCTTCGTCTTCAGGTCCTTGAGCGTGGAACTCTTTGGAGTGTCTTCTTAGATCGAAATGATCGGCACGCATCATAGTCCTGTTCGTTGTGTTCTGGGGATAGACACAAATTGCACACGGTGCGCAGAAACTTACCCCGACACCTGGGACAAAGTTTTAATGGAGTCCGTGCCATCAACTTCTAGCGAGCCAGACGCTGGTAGGCCCAACGCCGGTCTACGAGTTTTCTGATCAAATACCTTGTGTTAAAACAATCCGCGATCGAGAAACAATACCGTTGAGGCTAGTGGATTGCACATTGAGGGAAACACGAGAAACAGTGTCGAACCAAAGCGCTGCGATTCACATCCGAACCAAATGCAGAAATGCATATAGCCTTCCCAGGTGTTTCCACTTAGAGGATGAGGACTCTCTTGGGAAAGGTTAGTCTTGTTCTCTTTCATTTGAGGGGGTTGTGTACAAAAGTGCCCTTTTTGGTAATGGTCATCCTCACCTTTGCCTTGTAAATGATGACATTTTGATAGAATACTCCAATCTTGTTTGAATCCCACATAGTGCTAAGATGTTTAGCAGGGTTAGTTAACAAATGTTTGAGGTGATAAAGCAGCATTAGTTGGAGTAGGACATTAGGTGCGGAAAAAAGGGATAGGTTAGACTACAGTGCGAGGAAAGTCCCGGCCACACTACAACCTGTTTGAAGGGAGTCAGTCCTAACCATTAAGGTCGCTCAGACAGCCAGACTGATTACCCCTCTTCCAATCATTATCTTTGTTTTGTGAACAGTATCTGGCATTAGACTGAAGGAGTGTTGATTTTCGTAAGAGGTAGCCATTAACTCTGCGCAAAGCACTACGCTATGCTCGTGTAGTTTGCGAAGTTTGCGCTACTTCGCAAACTGCATGTAGCACAGTGCAAACACGCGTAGCTTAGTGCAGCGGTCATTTTTTGCTTGCTCGCGGTCCTCAACGTCAAGTTGGCGACCGCGTGCAAGCAAAATGACATCCCAGCGAGACTGTTTTTTCATTGCGAGTGGTCGTGTATGCTCGCGATGAGAAACTACCAGTCCGCGTTGAGAAAGCTGCCGCTAGAGTAAAAATCTACTCGAGCGGCAGAAAACTATAGCTCACACTGTGCAAGATGCCGTTTTCAATGATTGCGCAGTGCCAGATGCATGTCCCCACTTTGCAACCATTGAAAACGGCATCTTGCACAGTGCGAACAGGGTACTACGCAGTTTGCGCAGCCCAGCCCTAGTAGCCATTATAGGGGGTACTATAGAAATAATCTAAGGGAACAGCCATGATGGACTTAGACAGTATATGGGCACTAGAAAATTAACTTAAAATGTTCTCAACCAAGGCAAGCTGACCAAAATTAATAACAATCCCCCTCATGTTTTCTCTACTCTACCAACCCAGTTCACATGTCTGATCATTATCACATTTTGAAACATAGCACAAGTTAGGCCAACCCTACACCCCAACAATTTTATACATTATATTTAAGCTCCCTTCATGATTCATGTTTATTACCTGGAAGTGGGGAACCCTAACATCGCCAATAAGTAGGGAGTGGACTCAGGTGGTAAGTCCAGGTTAATCGACGGGGGCTTAGTGAGGTTGGGGTGTGTAGTCCAATGTTAAAGGCTGCCTGATCTAAAAGAGTCCAAGTACCATTCTGAACTCTAAGGTGGGGTTACAGTGAGCATTCCCCACCCAAGCTCAATTTTTAACCCCTCCACAGTTCAATTTTTCGGTGGATGATACTATTAGCTTACAGGATTTAAAATCCTGCACCTTAACTGAGAGTCCCAGGCAGCCTACACAGGTGTCTAGGAGAGTTTAAACTGAGGAAAGACTTGTGGAGATGGTAGATAGTTTGTAATGTAATACGCTGCTTCATGGCTGAAATCAAAGCCTGGCATTGTTTAACAACCGCTTTTTGGAAGGTCTGGAGATACGGGTTAAGCAGAGTCTCAAGGCTGGAGCTGCCAGATGATATTGGCGGGTTAATAGTTTGGGCTCATACCATCTCTGGTTTTGGTATCTTTTTAGGAGGTTGTTAGACCTGGCACCATTGGCGTGGGTCTCCCTTCCATTTTTCCTGTTGCCTCATGTGTTTTTTTCTGGTATTAGATGCTTTGGGCACTGTGCCACTGCTATTCAGTGCCACAGTGCAAGTGCCCCTTACTGTAAATTGATGTATTGATCAGTGGTTCCATGTTTGGCTATTTGGTTTACTTGTCAGACCCTAGTCTAGTGCACTGAGTGTGCCAGGGCGTGTAATCCAAATGCTGCTGGTGGGCCTGCAGCACTGGTTGTGCCACCCACAGAAGCAGCCTTGTAAAATGTGTCTAAGCTCTGCCATTGCAGAGCCTGCGTGCAGTCTGGTACTGTCATGCTAACTGGGTAAGTGCACCCACTTCCCAGTCCCTAAACCTTCCCTTTTCTTCATATCAGTCACCCCTATGGTAGGCCCAAGGGCAGGTTGCATTGTAAGTATAAGGTAGGACAAGCCCTGATGTGTGTGGCCTGTCCTAATAGTGAATTACAGCCATTTTTCGTTTTTCACTATTGCAAGGCTACCTGTTCTCCATAGGCCAGAATGGGCTGTTAGAATTGTTACACTTTATAATCCTAACAGGCTCAGAGAACATGGTAGAAATTCGAATTTAGTATGCCTGAACTCAGAATAATAACATACATATTTTAGTAAAGTTTATTTTAATATTCTGTGTTTGCAAATACCACTTTTAGAAAGTAGGTATTTGCTTGTCTAACCATTCAAACCTGCCTCTGCTAGTTTGTGTATTCTTATGTCTGGTTTCTGTGCGTGACAGGGCTGGGGAATTCCAGGAGACAGGCTGAGTCACCCAGTGGTGAATAGAGAGATCTGCATCTTGATGGGAGGGTGGAGTGCACCTGAACTCTGAATAGGGCTGTGCCTGCCTTCTACAATGCTGGCTCCACCCCCTGGGGAGCGGCTGATGTCTCTCCCCTGCACACTGAAAGAAGAGAAGGAGTCCTGTAAACAGGGTGCTCCAGGACTGTACTTGACTTCCACAATGTTGGCTCCACCTCCTGTGGGGCGTCTGATGGTTCTGCCTTGCACTGTGAAAGGAGAGGAGAAGTCTGGAAAACAAAGTGCTCAGGAACTGGTTTGGACTAGGCAAAGGCCCCTTTCCCCTCAGAGAACAAAGGAGTTCTGGGTATAAATATTGGGACCCTGATCCCATAAAATTAGATCACTTTGGACTACAAGAAGAAACCTTTACTGAGGAGAGGAACCTGAAGAAACTGTGGAGAGACTATTCCCAAGCTGAAGTGCTGCTTGGGGGATTGCTAAAAAATCAGTTGATGGACAGAATGTAGAACAATGTCATACATTCACCCCAGTACAAGGATCTGGGCCTAAATCCATCCTTTTTTTTGCACTCCACACCACCCTGGGCTAGACACTGGCTATATGCAAATCAACTCTGACCCTGTGCCTCATGGGAACAGTCCAGTCCGAACTACCAAGCCATGTCTTTCCCAGACCGGAATCAAGCATCCAAGGACCGGTTTCTGGCTATCAGCCTTCATTCAGCCTGGATAGCTTGACTCCAGTGGTGTGGAGAGCCTGGGACTCACGTCTGAGCATACCCAGCCCACTCGGGGTGAAAATTGCAAAAAACACAGTTGATGGACAGAATGTAGAACAATGTCATACATTCACCCCAGTACAAGGATCTGGGCCTAAATCCATCGTTTTTTTGCACTCCACACCACCCTGGGCTAGACACTGGCTATATGCAAATCAGCTCGGACCCTGTGCCTCATGGGAACAGTCCAGTCCGAACTACCAAGCCATGCCTTTCCCAGACCGGAATCAAGCATCCAAGGACCGGTTTCTGGCTATCAGCCTTCATCAGCCTGGATAGCTTGACTCCAGTGGTGTGGAGAGCCTGGGGCTCACGTCTGAGCATACCCAGCCCACTCGGGGTGAAAATTGCAAAAAACACAGTTGATGGACAGAATGTAGAACAATGTCATACATTCACCCCAGTACAAGGATCTGGGCCTAAATCCATCGTTTTTTTGCACTCCAAATGGCTCAATAAATGCGTAGGAGGATTTTGGCCGATATAAAAAAATACGCTTACTAATGAGGAATGGCAACTTGAGTTCCCTGTGCATGCGCGGTGAAATTAAGTATAAATTTAAGATACGTTAGGTCCCACATGGTTATTAAGGTGGTTAGATTTTCCACAAACCACTAAGGCTGACTAACATGAGCTGGTGGTTGATTACTGCACAGCATAACTCGTTGAATTCGAGCTGGCTGTGTTTTGTTTATAAACACCATACTAAGACTGTTTTTGGATTGTAGAAACTGTGTGTCATGTAAGAGTTATTTCAAGTGTTTTGTTTTGTCTTGTGTTTCCACTAGAGCGGTGCTCCTCATACCTGAGCAGTAGCCAGGTAGGGTGACGCATTTCCTCCTACCAATTAGGTAAGAAGGCCAAATGTTCAAATTTGAGATAATGGTGATTTATGACCATACCTTGGATATACGGTGTGATATTCACATCATTTGGCTATACTAAATGTCTATGCCCACATGCTGAATTTACTGTGTTTTTGTTTGTTCTGGTGCATTGTTTTCTTTCAGTTACGGAGGAGAGGACTGAGCAACACCTAGAAGCATACAGGTGATATCTTTCTAATTTTTTGCAGTAGCTTTTAACATCAAGGTCCTGAAGAAAGCAGTGATATATCCAGAGTCACAATTGCTGAAACATGTCGACCCTACTGACTTGCAGATATTATGTTAAATCTGCTTGTTTTTTCACATATATATTTTAATGTTGGGAGTATTGAGAGAATTTATTAAAATAATTTTTCCAATCTACTCAATTACTACCTAATTTTATTACCTCCACGTTTTCATCACAATTTGTTTGCACTGCAATTCAGTTACCCTGATACAGAATATCGGTCCCACCAACTGCACAACTCTTGATTGTTCGTAGAGTTGTCTATCTGTCAGTACTACACTTAAAGACAGATTGCATCTCCTCCTGGGTAAGGAGAGCCCAAATGATGTATAGAGCGGAACCGGACGGGAACTGATGGGCACTTTCTTCCAAATTCAGGAATTAAGTCCAGCATGACACATATGTAAACATTCGTTTCACTCCTGTCCATCTCCTGGCACCATTACTTTCGTTTGCACAGTAAAATTGCAGCATTTCTTGACCCCCAGACACTACTTTTGTCTTCATAGTGTTACCAGGGCATGTGTCTGTTCGGGTCGTTAATCTAGCCCCAGGACCCTTTTTCTAGCGTCGTATATTGTATTTTTGTTCATGGTCTTATGATAACTCTATATAAAGTCTACTTATTTTTTATATAAAACCTGTGTGGTGTCCATTTGTAGTGTTGTCACTGGGTTACTGTATGTGGTCACAACTGCTTAACTTACAATGCCTCTGAAATAAGCCTCGACTGCTCGGGCCACGCAACCTAGAGGGTGAGCAGGGGTTATTTTAGGTGTGTAATCCCCTTTCTCCGACTAGAGGAGAGGGTCCCTGTTTGTCACAAGTACCTACCTGTGCCAACTAGAGACCCCAAATCTAACATTGGTAGGCAGTGGAAGGGATTCTGGATTTGCATTTGTGACTCATGTACAGTGACTAGTGAACACTACTTAGTGAGTGCAGACCATAACAATACTGCATACTTTTTGGTAGATTACTTTTTGATTTTTGGATTGCCTATTTTTGAAAGATGCCTAATTCAGTAGAGAGAGCAGAATCTGTAGCCTCCCTTAATTGCGAATGGGAAGAGGAGAGGCTGGAATGCTACACAGTAAAGCAGATGAAGTACTTTTGCAAGAAATTTAATGTTTCCACTTCTGGATTTAAAGTGAAGGAAGAATTCTACAAGGCGCTGAGGGCCTGGGTAGAAGCAAGGAAAACTCCTGTGATTGAGGAGGATGATGATGCAGAAGTACAACAGGAAGAGCCATTGGGCTCAAGGGGAAGGAAGGCACTTTCCCCTGCTGGTAGCATTGGCTCTAACAAAAGTCTGTCTCCAGAGGACTTGGAGGACAGAGAGAGATCAAGAAGGCATGAAATGGAAATGACCAAGTTCAAGGTGAATAGGCAGCTAGAAATAGAAAATAGAAGGTTAGAGCTTGAGGAAAAGAAAATACAGTTTGAGCATGAAAAAGTTTTGAGGCATTTGGAGTTAAAAGCTAAAAGTTTGGAAATGACTCCCTCTGGTGGCAGCGTACCGTCAGTACATACAGAAAGTAGAGTGTATATTCCCAAGGATGTGGTGAAAGACTTTTACAAAAATGATGATATTGGTCAGTGGTTCAGAGCCTAAGAGGTAGCCATGTCTTCCCACCGGGTCCCTGAGAGAGATTGGGGAGCGGGGTTGTGGGGAAGGTTCCTTAGTGAGGGGCGGGATACATTGTTAGACTTGCCTTATGATGTCCACAATCATACAGCCACATGAAAGATGCATTGATGTCTAGATATGGTTTGACACCTGAGCTCTATAGGCAGAGGTTCAGGAAATGCAAAAAGTTAGAAAACAGTACTTGGGTTGAATATGTCACTTTCTTTTGCAGAGCACTGGATGGTTGGGTAAAGGGCAGCAAGGTTAATGATTTTCAAGGTCTCTTTGATTTGATTGCATGGGAGCACTTGTCCGATAATTGTTTTCCAGAGCTGTACCAGCATCTGATAGATAGCAAGCTGACTAACCCTAGGAAGCTTGCTGAGGAGGCGGACCGCTGGGTCAGTACCAGGGTCCACAAGGGTCACATGGGAGACTCAGCCAAAGGTGGGCAGGGTCCCCAGCAGAAGAGTGGGGGGGACAAGGTTAAACTAAAGGAGTTCCTCAAGGGCCCTAAGGTAATCCCCAACGGAACCCTGTGAAAGGTTCCCAGCCTCCCCCTGAGAGAAAGCAAGGGGCCCAGACAGGTAGTCCTGTTCCCCAGGGGCCCCTGAAATGTTACAAGTGTGGTGATCTGGGTCATAAGGCGAATGATCCGAGGTGCCGCCTGTTTGGTAAACAAGCACCCCCTGGTGCTCCGCCCCGGCAGATGGCTAGCGTAGCCTTGTGGGAGGAGATTGAAGTCCAAGGTGGGGGGGGTCCCGCACAGATGACCCTTGTCTCTTTAGGAGCCTGTGAGATGGTCTCTGAAGCTTAGTTACCCAGGGGCACTAAGAAATATGGGCAGCGAGTGACCGTCAATGGCCAAAAGGTGGAGGCTCTTAAAGATACAGGTGCCAGTGTGACAGCTGTCAGGTGTCTCCTGGTGTCTCAAGAGCAGATTGTCCCTCATGCATTTTGCCGAGTTGTTAACGCCGACAACACAGAGAGTCATTGTCCAATGGCTCAGGTTCCCTTTGAGTGGGGGCGGGGGGGTCTCTGGTACTCTTCAGGTAGCTGTGAGGCCCGCCATGCCTGTTGACTGTTTGTTGGGAAATGATTTGGAGAGCTCCACTTGGGAAAAGGTGGAGAAGACAACTCACTTGAAGATGGTTGGACTGCCTGACTGGGCGTGTGTGACCACCCAGTCAATGTCAGCCAGTAGGGGTTCTCAAGAGGACTTGGAGCCTGAGAGGGAGGCCCAGGACCCTGTCAAAGAGAGAAGTGGCGGGGGCGCGGGAAACCGGCCCCCGAAGTTCCCACGGCCCAGGAGGAGGTAGACCCTGAGGGGATGCCCTGGAGCCTACCGGGGAACAGATAGCTGAACTGGGAGATCTGCCTGAGCTGACCCATTGGCAGCAAGAAGGAGTTCCCTCCAGGGAAGACCTCTGCAAGGAGCAGAGAGAGTGCCCTTCTCTTGTGAGCGTGCGGCAACAGGCTGCAAGCCAGGCAGCAGGTGATCAGTCGGGGTCACACTTGATTTACTGGTAGAATGGTCTCCTGTATAGTGAGTCTAAGGTTGCTGAACCTGGGTCAGCCCTTGTGCTGGTGGTACCCCAGAAGTTCAGAGCCTTCCTACTGGGGCTGGCTCATGATGTGCCATTAGCAGGACATTTGGGGCAGGACAAAACCTTTGAAAGGCTTGTCACCCACTTTTATTGGCCGCAGGAGTTCTGATACTCATTGCAGGACTTGTCAGACTTGCCAGGCAAGTGGAAAGAGTGGGAGGAAGCACAAGGCTCCTCTCCAGCCAATCCCTGTGGTCAGTACACCCTTTGAGCGGGTGGGGATTGACATTGTGGGGCCACTGGACCCCAAGACAGCCTTGGGCAACAGGTTCATCCTGATCTTGGTGGACCATGCCACCCGGTACCCGGAAGCCATACCTCTGAGGACAGTGACGGCCCCGTGGTGGGACGAGCACTGATGGGAATTTTCTCCGGAGTGGGATTCCCTCGTGAGGTAGTGTCTGACCGGGGGACCAACTTCATTTCCAAGTATATGAAGTCCCTGTGGCAGGAGTGTGGGGTAACTTACACGTTCACCACTCCTTACCACTCCCAAGGTAATGGGATGGTTGAAAGGTTAAACCGGACCCTGAAGGGCATGATAATGGGTCTTGAGGAACCCATGAGGCATAAGTGGGATATCCTCTTACCGTGCCTGCTCTTTGCATACCCTGAGGTGCCACAGAAATCTCTAGGGTTCAGTCCCTTTGAGCTTCTCTATGGACACCCAGTCAGAGGACCTCTGAGTCTGGTTAAGGAAGGCTGGGAGCAATCTCCCAGGAAACCTCCCCAGAATGTATATAGCTACATGCTGGCCTTCAGGAACCAGACCAGGCACTTCAGTGAACATGCTCAGGCGAATCTGGAGGCCAGCCAGGGGGAGATGAAGCGCTGGTATGACCAGAATGCAACTCTGGTAGAGCTTCAACCTGGACAGAAGGTGTGGGTCATGGCCCCAGTGGAGCCCTGCGCGCTCCAAGATAAGTGGACCGGACCTTTTGAGGTTGTGGAGCACAAGAGTCCAGTTACCTATTTGGTGGACTTGCGGTCTCCTAGGAACCCCTTGAGGGTCCTACATGTCAACTGCCTTAAGCCCCACTTACAGAGGTCTGAAGTGGGCATGCTCTTGGCAACAGATGCTGGGATGGAGGAGGAGACTGAGCCTCTTCCTGACCACCTGTCAGCCTCAGAGCAGGATGGGTCAGTGGATGGTGTTAACCTCTCTTCCACCCTGACCCCTGAGCAACAGAATGACTGCCGCCAGTTGCTGGGACAGTTTTCTGATCTGTTCTCCCTGGTTCCTAGTGTCAAAGATTGGTGCGTCCATGATGTGGACACAGGAGACAGCTTACCTGTGAAGCACAAGTCTTACAGGTTAACTGACAGGGCGAGGGCTTGCATTAAAGAGGAGGTCTCAAAGATGCTTGCACTTGGGGTGATTGAGTCATCTAGCAGTCCTTGGGCCAGCCCAGTGGTCTTGGTCCCGAAGGCTGCAGCGCCGGGTGCCACACCCGAACTCCGGTTCTGTGTGGACTACAGAGGGTTCAATTCAGTCACCAAGACTGACGCGCACCCCATCCCCAGAGCTGATGAGCTCATTGATCGGCTAGGGGCTGCACGGTACCTCAGCACGTTTGATTTGATGTCTGGGTACTGGCAGATCGCCTTAACTGATGGGGCAAAGGAGAGGTCAGCATTCCCCACACCAGATCGGCATTTCCAGTTCCGGGTTATGCCTTTTGGGATGAAGAATGCCCCTGCCACCTTTCAGAGGTTGGTGAACCAGGTGTTGGTTGGGCGGGAGGAATTCAGTGCCGCCTACCTGGATGACATCGCAGTGTTCAGTGTCACTTGGGAAGAACATCTGCGCCACCTCTGGGAAGTGTTGTTGGTGCTGCGGAAAGCAGGCCTCACGATCAAGGCGAGTAAGTGCCAGAACGGGCAGGGTTCTGTGGTGTACTTGGGACACCAAGTTGGGAGCGGACAGGTGGCGCCCCTACAACCCAACATTGAAACCATCCTGGCTTGGGAGCCGCCCAAAACCCAGACAGAGGTGAGAGCCTTCCTAGGTCTCACAGGGTATTACAGGAGGTTTGTCAAGGACTATGGCAACATTGTTGCACCCTTGACAGAGCGGACTTCCAAGAAGCAGCCAAAAAAGGTGATCTGGACTGGCACCTGTCAGAAAGCTTTTGAGGCCCTGAAAGCTGCCATGTGCACGGCGCCCGTGCTCCTGGCACCCAACTACTCAAGAGAGTTCATTGTCCAAACAGATGCTTCAGAGCATGGTGTGGGGGTTGTTCTGTCACAGATGAATGAGGAGTGCCTAGTTCAACCTGTAGCCTTTATCAGTAGAAGGTTACTTCCACGGGAACAGAGGTGGAGTGCTATTGAGCGTGAGGCATTCGCTGTGGTCTGGGCACCGAAGAAGCTGAGACCATACCTGTTTGGGACTCACTTCCGGGTTCAGACAGACCACAGACTCCTCAGATGGTTGATGCAGATGAGGGGTGAGAATCCAAAGCTGTTGAGGTGGTCCATCTCCCTACAAGGTATGGACTTTACGGTGGAACACCACCCTTGTACAGAACACGCCAATGATGATGGTCTGTCCAGATTTTTCCGCCTTAGTGAAGAGAACTCCCAGGAGTTAGGGTAGTTCTCCCCACTTTTCAGCTGGAGGGGACACGTGTTAGACCTGGCACCATTGGCGTGGGTCTCCCTTCCACTTTTGCTGTTGCCTCATGTGTTTTTTTCTGGTATTAGATGCTTTGGGCACTGTGCCACTGCTATTCAGTGCCACAGTGCAAGTGCTCCCTACTGTAAATTGATGTATTGATCAGTGGTTCCATGTTTGGCTATTTGGTTTACTTGTCAGACCCCAGTCTAGTGCACTGAGTGTGCCAGGGCGTGTAATTCAAATGCTGCTCGGTGGCCTGCAGCACTGGTTGTGCCACCCACAGAAGCAGCCTTGTAAAATGTGTCTAAGGTCTACCATTGCAGAGCCTACGTGCAGTCTGGTACTGTCATGCTAACTGGGTAAGTGCACCCACTTCCCAGTCCCTAAACCTTCCCTTTTCTTCATATCAGTCACCCATATGGTAGGCCCATGGGCAGGGTGCATTGTAAGTATAAGGTAGGACAAGCCCTGATGTGTGTGGCATGTCCTAATAGTGAATTACAGCCATTTTCGTTTTTCACTCTTGCAAGGCTACCTGTTCTCCATAGGCCAGAATGGGCTGTTAGAATTGTTACACTTTATAATCCTAACAGGCTCAGAGAACATGGTAGAAATTCGAGTTTAGTATGCCTGAACTCAGAATAATAAAATACATCTTTTAGTAAAGTTTATTTTAATATTCTGTGTTTGCAAATACCACTTTTAGAAAGTAGGTATTTGCTTGTCTAACCATTCAAACCCGCCTCTGCTAGTTTGTGTATTCCTATGTCTGGTTTCTGTGAGTGACAGGGCTGGGGAATTCCAGGAGACAGGCTGAGTCACCCAGTGGTGAATAGAGAGATCTGCATCTTGATGGGAGGGAGGAGTGCACCTGAACTCTGAATAGGGCTGTGCCTGCCTTCCACAATGCTGGCTCCACCTCCTGTGGGGCGTCTGATGTTTCTGCCTTGCACTGTGAAAGGAGGGGAGAAGTCTGGAAAATAAAGTGCTCAGGAATTGGTTTGGACTAGGCAAAGACCCTCTCCCCTCAGAGAACAAAGGATTTCTGGGTATAAATATTGGGACCCTGATCCCATGATCACTTTGGACTACAAGAAGAAACCTTTACAGAGGAGAGGAACCTGAAGAAACTGAGGAGAGACTATTCCCAAGCTGAAGTGCTGCTTGGGGGATTGGCCTGCAGTGGTTGCCTTACTGCCAAAGGAAGGAGAAAGGAACCGTGTGTACTTTGCTTTCAACTTGTGAAGGATCTCCAATGGCTTGGAAAAGAGTTTGCCTCCTGCTGTAGTGTCAGGGACAACAGACTTCACCCTCCAGCTCCCCAGAGTTCTTGTAGAAGTGCCTGCTGCTGTTTTAGCCCTTCTGAGGAACTGTGTGTCGCAAGGAGCTGGAAGCGCGACTCAACGAGGAGAAGCGTGTCGCCGTCACTGTGCCTTCCGTCGCAACTCCGGAGAAAGGAGGGTGTCGCCGCTGGAACTGTCGCACTGCACCGCATCGGAGAGAAGCGTGCCGCAACGAAGAGGAAGCGTGTCGCTGTCGCAACTCCGAAGAAGGAGGGTGTCGCCGCTGTGGTTGTCGCACTGCACCGCATCAGGAGAAGAATCTCGCAATGAGGTCGGAGCGTCTCGCCGTCGCTGTGCCTGCCGTCGCAACTCCAAAGAAGGAGGGTGTCGCAGCTGGAACTGTCGCATTGCACCGCATCGACCAAGAGCACCTCATATCCCCGAGAAGCGCGCTGCCGTCGGAGCTCCTGCCGTCACATCTTGAATGTCGCTGCTGTAGTTGTCGCATCGAGCGGAAGCGTCACACATCGTGGAGAAAAGCGTCGCCGCTGGAGCTGTTGCCGTCGCAACGTAAGGGTGTCGCCGCTGCAGTCCACGCATCGAACCGAGAGTTTCTCGCATCACCGAGAAGCGTGCCGCATCTGGAAGATCTTCACGCCTTCTTTGCACCTGAACTTTGCCACATTTCCCATCGCTGCGACATTGCTTGTCGTGGAAGCGCAACGCAACTTAAGGTACATTGACGCAGAGTGTCGCATCTAAGAACTGAACTGAACTAAGCTTAAATCTACCATCTTAAAGTAATCATAGTGTGTATTTTTGTTGTTTATGGTCTTGTGGTAACTCTATATAAAGTCTACTTATTTTTTTATATAAAACCTGTGTGGTGTCCATTTTTAGTGTTGCCACTGGGTTACTGTATGTGGTCACAACTGCTTAACTTACAACGCCTCTGAAATAAGCCTTGACTGCCCGCGCCACGCAACCTAGAGGGTGAGCAGGGGTTATTTTAGGTGTGTAATCCTCTTTCCCTGACTAGAGGAAAGGGTCCCTGTTTGTCACAAGTACCTACCTGTGCCAACCAGAGAACCCCAAATCTAACAGAGGTGGACCAGGAACCCGCGGGGAGATACAAAGATAACTGATTAGGCACAGACTATTGCACCGCCATCTGCATCAACGCCCCTAGCTTTAAAAGAAGGATCCAAAGTGTTTTTTCCTGGGTCCGAAGAGTTAGGGTGCTCTCTATGAAGTAGAGCCAGATTTGATGATGGTCTCAATTTTAACCTCAGCACTATAGATCTTTGTTCAATGCCCCCATACCTCCCAATAAAAAAAATCCCATGTCCCAGCACTATCTGTGGAGGTAGTAGTATGCTTCCTCTTGCCCATAAGGTACAGGTAAGATCAATCAACAAGTACAACATCAAGAATTAGAGAAAACAAAGTTCAAAAGTCTGTCACAAGACCATAAGATCTCCCGAGCTGGCCTGTCCTCACCCCTTGGTGGCTGCTGTGGGACATAGTCCCACCCCAGCTATATGCCAAAGCTAGTGCAGATTCATACAAGTCCTGGGATTCTCTAGGCCAAGAGCGGTTGCCTGGCCCAATCTCATTCGGGTGCTGCAAGAGTTTCAAAGCGCTTCTAAGCTCTGATACAGCATCAAGGAGGAATGCTGTGGGACGTAGTCCCAGCCCAGCCAACAACATGAAATCTGGTAAGTTGTCCTGTGCTGCAGGAGTTTCAAATCACTTTTAAACACTGCTGCAGCATGCAGGAACAATGCTGCGGGACGTAATCCCACCCAAGCAAACAAACAGAAGTCCAGCAAGTAGTCTAGTAGGAAGGAGGTAGTGAACACAATAGAGACCGCTCCCAGCTATAGACCAAATTAAATTTACAGTGAGGTGCTTAGTGATAATGAGGCATCTCACAAAAAGTGATAGACTGGCATCACACACCGCCTGGTGTCATGCTTCATCATCTGCCAGTGCTCGCCCTCCAGAAACCGCGTTTGATGGAGGGCGGGCATGCACCTGGAGACAGGGATGCACTTCTAAGTGAGTGGGGGCCCAAAAAGTGAAAATTAGTGAAAATTAAAAGGCCATCACAGTACACCCATAGATCCTTTATGGAAAAGGGAGCCTGTGTCGGATTAAAATGGAGAGAGCGGTGAGTAAGGATCCTATAATCCCGTCACTGCTGTGGAATTATTTTAAGAGGTAGGTCAACATGTTTCTGCCAGTTGTCCCTGTGGGTACGTGGCTTTCGTCAGGACCAGAATAAAAAGGGGCTCCAATCTTACCAAACGTTGTTGGTAGTACCACTGTGTGGGTGTGATCACTAATCACTCTCCACTGGTTGAGTCCATTAACTGATAAGAGGAACAATTTCCGTCCGATCACCTACAGCGTGCATCTCTCCACCTCCCCGGTAGGAAGGAGGACCTTGTGACAATATCTGTATTTCTGCCTCTATGAATGGTGAAAACTCTTGAACTTCCTTGAGCCACGAAGACACAGAAGGGATTGTTTGGGATGGTGTAAACAGAACATGTAGCAGGAAAACAATACAAGGGCTTCACATACTTGGGGGCTGAGGCCCGATTCTTGGTCCTGATCAGATGACATCTGTTGTTCAGTGGCAGCCGGTCTTCAATTGGTCCGGTATGTTCCAGCCAGTTGGGCAAAGAGCCTTTCAAGAAGGAGTGTGGTAGGAAGGTGTGTGGCTCGAGCACAGCCCTCACTTCATCAACTCAATATTGGACCATGAGAACAAAATGTTTATGAATGCTTTTAAATGGCAGAACATTATAATGAAAAGTTACCTTAATGATTAAGTTAACTCTTCATTTTAATTTTTGCCCATTTCAAAGTGTTGCATTTACAAACAGCAGGCCACTTGTTCCCAGTGGCCAGTAGACACTATGCCATATTTATAACTAAACAATACAGTATTATTATTTTTTTAAATGGGAGAAATTTAAAGTGAAGAAAAATATTTTTGTGAAAAATTAAGTGTTAATGTTTTTCTCCACTTTCATTTAGGCCAATTACACCTTAATGTTTTATGAAGCATGTTTCTTCACTTTAAAATTCCAACCATTTAAACAAATGGCTGTATTTTTTGTTAGAAATATGACACCATGTCTATAGGCCACTGGGAGCAAGATGCATGCTGTTTGTAAACATGATACTTTGAAATGAGAATAGATTTATGGTCAAAGCAAGCAGGCCTGCCAGCAGTCCTGCTGATCCGTGTTCACCATACACCTTCAAGGGAATTCTTCTAACAACCTCTGCTGCCATACCAGTAACAATTCCTTAACTACAGAAATAGTTCCAGAAGAACTAAAAAAGTCATACATACGCCCATTACTAAAGTAAACCAACCTGGACCTGCTGAACCCAAACAACTGCTGACCAATCACAATTAGACATTTCCTAGGCAAACTGATAGAAAGAGCAGCATTCGCCAAGATGTCACAATTCATTGCAGATAATGCCATACTTTCAGGCTTCCAAATGTGATTCTGTTCAGGAAGAATCCCAGAATCTGCCCCTGTTGCCATCTGAGATGACATTAAGAACACAGATGACCACAACCGGGTTGCTGCACTACTTCTCTTGGACCTCTCAGCTGCCTTTGACATGTTAGACCATGACGCTCTGATACAAAGACTCTATTGGGAGCTGTTACGACTTAAAAGAAACAATACGCGTGATGAAGAGTTTCAGAAGGCAGCAAAGCAGAGCATACAACGGTTCAAAGTAAGAGGTTACAGTGATGGGGTACTGACACAAGCTCTAATGAAAGTTAACAACATACAGAGAGACGAGCTACTGACCACTAAGAGTAAAAAAGCCAATGGTGGATCGTTTAGATTAGTTACCACATTTTCTGATAATGCAGGACAGCTTAAAAGGATATTACGTAAGAACTGGAATATCCTGCTCACAGATAACATCATTAGAAAGGATCTGCCTTCGAACCCTCTGGTCAATTTTAAGAAAGCTAGGGCACTTAAGGACCATTTGGTTCATAGCCACCACGAGGGACAATCTGTCCAACCATCTCTGAAACCACTGAACGGTTTCTACCCATGTGGTCGCTGTAAAGCCTGTAAATACAGCAAACGTACTCTGACATATAAGGTACCGGGACTAGCGACACCCAAGAAAATACAGAAATTCGTGACATGTTCCACGCCTTATGGCATCTACTGCCTGACATGTCCTTGTGGACTGAGATATATAGGTAGCACGACCCATCCGGTGAAAATGCGCATATAGGAACACATGCGAGCTATCAATAATGTAGATGAAGCCTACCCTGTCACGAGACACTTTAACAAGGCACATGGACATAATAGGGACCTATTGTCCTATATGTGCCTGGATAGTATTCCCGCGAGTGTAAGAGGGGGAGATCGCCTACAGAAACTCAGGCGGTTAGAATCGCGATATATTATATCTGTTTTGTAACCTCGGTTATTTTAAATGTGATGGTGCGCATATGATAGAATATAATCCTACAGTCCAGGCATACGTTATATAACGTTTCTAGTATTGGTTTGACCGTTACAATATGGCGGCTAGCCACAATGTTCATGGTGTGTCCTCTTTTGATGTCAATGGTAAACATGCAACAGTTAAATATCACTAATGGCCGTGGCGCCTACCGTGTAACAATTGACGAAGGCTAAACGCCGAAACGCGTCTTGATGTGCTGACGGTTTTCTAATAAAATATATCTGTTGAAAACCACCCCGTGAGTGCTGCGGTCTTTAACAGGTTTATGACCTGTAGGATGTTTGGAGCTGGATATTGTTGACGGGTACACCCCCGTTACGCAGGCACCCATTCTAGAGTGCAGCAGGCTGGTGTTTTGGAAGCTAATATATATATATATATATATATATATATGTAGTGAGCAAGGCGGACCTGCCTGCCAAAACGCGTCTGATCGTCTTTCTTGCAAATAAAGACCCTTGATTACAAATCCCACGGAGTCGGTGCCTGCTTTTTGGAAAACTTGAACACAGGATTGGATATATATATATATATATATATATATATATATATATATATATATATATATATATATATATATATATATATATATATATATATATATATATATATATATATATATATATATCCAACACAAGTTAGCGAGGTGAAAAAGTACTAAGGCTAACAGCAGCTGCACTGAAACAAAAAGTCTGGAATAATAATTCCACAAACGACAACACCTCACTCGGAGATTTATAAACAATTGAGACTTAGGAGGAAAAAACTCCGGGCACAGTTATTTAGGTAATACCAGCTAACTGGTGCCTCAAAATAGACAGTCAGCTCGTTTAACAACTGAAATTGAACATCTGAACTGTAAAAGCAAGTCGAAGGTTAAAGCAAAATAACAAACAGTTACAGCTTATCTTGCAATAATAATGGAGGAAAGAAGCGCTAAACGGGCCTCAAAAGCAGAGGATATATTTAAAAAGACAGCTCCTGGCACGAAAAGGAGGGATGAAAGTAACAAAAACACATCGACAACCATTACAAATATAAAGCAACAGTTTGCCAAATTAGAGAAATTACAACGCAAGGAAATTTCTCGCTCATGGGAAATCATTACTTTGGAAAAATATGTCGAATGCGACATGGTCCCGAGAGGGCTGAGGATCTTTGTGCTACCCAATCATCCCGACACTACACCTGCAATGCTGGAAGAGTGGGGCAGGAACAATATGGCCTGCTCCAGAAACATGCTACTGATAATAATAAAACATGCCCGTATTGAGGTTGACGAATTACATGTGGCAATTGGTGAAATGGAAAAAATCATTTCTGAGCAAAATGAAAATCCCGAAAATGTGAAGAAAATGAGAATGGAAATGGAAATCAATCTGGACAAACATGAAGAAGAAATCCAGAATAGAAAACAGAGAAAATTCAGGAGAGACGAGGATGATTACCTCTATGGAACAATCCTGACATTTGCAAAGAAATATGACTCCTACAAGAAACAGTGGAAGCGCACCCCGGCTGGGAATGAAGAGAAATCAGCAAGCGAGGAAGAATCAGAAGCCAGCGAGGGGGAACAACGACAAGTTGGTGGCCAACAGCTGAGTTTTTTAGACGAACTTCAGGTACTCCACAAGGAGCAGCAAACGTCAAAAGGAAGACCACAAAGAGGGGGATACAATCGTACCAGAGCAAGAGGCAGGGGATCATTCCAGGCATCAAAAAATCCAACCGGAAAACAAGGAGAAGCAGGAAACACAAGCGGTGGATACAACCTAAGGAACAGAACGATAACAAAGAAGTGAAGGCGATGAGAAAACAGAGAAAGACCCCAGATCTGGTCATCAATCTATCCAGATACACTCTGACAAAGAACGAAAGGAATCTCTTGAATAAAGGACTGTCATTCTGTCCAGAAATTCACCAAGACATGATAGAAACGAAAATTGAGTTGTACAAATATGTACGGAAATTAAAACTGAAAAAACATTTCAAAAAATATCCAAAATCAGACCTAACACCATCAGAACAAGAAGAAAAAAATAAATCTAATAAGACAAGTAACACTGTATTTAAAATGGTGGAAATACCGCAATTGCGGGTTGCTCATGACTTAGCCAATGACACATCAAGTACACAACTTGGTGATACACAAATACTGGCGGAAATGGGAATAGATACCAACAAAAGACCCAAAACAATGTTCAAGGCCAAATCAAAATTTTGCCCAACCCTATATCCAGGAAACAAAATAGATGTTTTTCAGGACTTGGTGTTGGGAGAGCTAGAAAGAATGACCAATGTCACCAATAATAAGCGTGAAAACCTTAGCAAAGAAGAAAGATTGGCGATACAAACATTGAAGGCAAACACAACCATCGAAATAAAGCCCGCCGATAAAGGAGGCAACATCGTCATCCTAGAAAAAGAAGACTATGTGAGGGAGGCGATGAGACAACTGGAGGACACCACCAAATACACTGAACTTGCAAAAAATCCTACAAAAGAGCTAACAATGGACTTAAGGAACAAACTGGAGAAATGGAAAAACGAAGGTCTAATCTCCGAACAAGAGAGGAAATTCTTAATGACGGATAACCCCAGAACACCGACTATATACTTTCTCCCGAAAGTGCATAAGACACTCAACAAACCACCGGGGAGACCAATAATATCGAGTTGTGGGAGTCTGTATGAAAACATCTCAAACTATGTGGACAACTTCATAGCACCGATTGTCCCCACACTCACGTCATACATAAAGGACACTGGGGATTTCCTCCGAATTATCTCCAATACTGACTGGCAACCCAATTATCTACTCATAACGATTGACGTAATCTCGTTATACACCTCAATTGACCATGAAATTGGCCTCCAAGCAATCAAATATTTTTTTCAACAACTTCCAATTGGCCAATATGAGCACTCAAAAATGCTACTAGAAATGATAAGACTGTGCCTATACAATAACGTCTTCCTCTTTAACAAGAAGGTGTATATGCAGCGCTGCGGGACGGCCATGGGAGTTTCCTTCTCCCCAAGCTACGCTAATCTCATGATGGGGTGGTGGGAGAGGTGCGTGGCTTGGGGAGAGGAAAACGACCAACATATGGCCAACGTAGCGTTGTGGCTGCGCTTCATAGACGACCTGTTTCTGCTTTGGAGGGGAACTAAGCAGGAATTTCTTGTGTTCTTCGAGGCATTGAATAACAACGAAGTTGGCCTTAAATTCACATTCAACCTAAGTTCCAGTGAGATAGAGTTCCTGGACACAAAAGTATATGTGAGGAATAACAAACTGGAGACAACTGTACATCGCAAGAAAACTGCCACCAATAGTATTCTCCACGGACAGAGCTTCCACCCCGAAAGTCTAAAAAGGAGTATACCATATGGAGAGCTGCTCCGCATGAAAAGAAATTGTTCCGAAGCAAATGAAATGGAACAGAAGTTTAAGGAGACAAAGACTCGCTTCATGCAGAGGGGGTATAAAATGAAGGACGTTGTCAGAGGAGAAAACGCAGCAAGGGAAATGCACAGAGACGAGATGCTGATATCTGGCGAAAAGATGAAAAGGTCATTACCAAAGAAAAGGAAAAGAAATCAACCGGAAACAGTAAATACAGATGAACAACCATCCCGTACGGAAGAAACAACATCAGAAGATCAACCAAGATTAATAATGAGGTACACAAAGGAGAGTCACAAAATACAGAGAATATTAACCAAATACTGGCATGTCCTAAAAAAGGATGGTGACATTGGCAGAGACATAGGAGATAATCCGCTAGTGAGCTATAAAAGAGCACCAAATTTATCGGATCATCTGGTACATAGCCATTTTGAAACACGCAAAAAACCATCCTGGTTGGAAATCAAACAAAGAGGATTTACAAGATGCTTAGTATGTAAAGCATGTCAGATTGGCAAAAATCTTAAAAATATTTGTGATCCATCCGGGAAAAACTTTGAAGTAAGAGATGTGATAACATGTGAAACATCCTTTGTGGTATACATATTACAATGCAAATGCGGGAAAGAATATATAGGGAGTACCACGTGTCCATTGAAAAAGCGAATCCTGGAGCATACTCGTGCGATCCAAAATAAAGACTTCTCGTATGCCATGGCAAAGCACATGGCCACTCACCCTGGAAAATCATGGCAGTACATGACATACTCTGGCCTGGCGGTGATACCCCTAAACGAACGTGGCGGGGATAGAAAATTGGACTTGAGACGACTCGAATCGAGACTCATCATGAGATTTAAAACGATGCAACCACATGGACTGAATGGAGACGCTGAACTACATGTACATCTGTAATTACTGACATTATTGCAAAATATAACTGCTGATAAATACTGTTTGCTAAAACTGCGAATTGTTGCACCCCAAGACAAACACATTACAGCCTACTCCCATAGACCTATGGCCAGTAATTGCGGTGACAAGGGCACTCAGCCCGTGAATCTTTAATGCTCCCAATCACATCAGTATATACACATATACACAGTTGTTCATAATGAATATAACCCCTGATTAAACATACAAGGGCATATCAGAGAATAATGCACTAACTACTGATATGAGCGCATGGGAAGCATTTCGCCGCAAGGCCACATAGGCAAAGGGAGAAATATTCAGATCTGTTTATCTGCTACAATACACCTGTAAATAGAAAAATATATAAAGGGCACTAAGCCCAAGAACCTAGTTCTTAAGAAAACAAGTGTATTTAAATCAAATAATTGCTAATGCACTGATTTGTCCAATGAATTAAATTGTTCAAATTCACACATGTAAAATAGCTGCACTACAAGGCCCACAATGCACAGCTCCTCACATGTGTATTTAATGGGAAAGCAAAGAAGGACTGACTGTCTAAAATTATGCCGTGATCAAGAACGCTTCAGTTCGAAACGCGTAGGCGATCTCAATTGTTGTTATTAAATAATTTGAAAAGCAACCTCTGAGTGGAGTGCCATCAATTTTGAAAACTTGTGTTGGATGTAAAGCGGGAGACGACCTCGATCCCGATGGTGGCACCAGCGTGAATGTGTTCCCCCTGCGACGAGGCAGAGTGCGAAGGAATATATATATATATATATATATATATATATATATATATATATATATATATATATATATATATATTCACAGAAAAAACCATAGGTTATAGACCATATATAGTTAGGAATTAGCATTTACAAAACCTTGAAAATTCACTGAAAAAACCATAGGTTATAGACCATATATAGTTAGGAATTAGCATTTAGAAAACCTTATTTTACTCACACAAAACCATTGAAATTCCATATATAGTTAGTTGCACTAACTATATATCGCGCACCCGCAATCCACTGCTGATGATGTCACATATTACATCATTCATGACATGGTCAGTGACATCACTGATGACATCACTGATGACATCTCAAATGACATCACTGATGACATCACTGATGACATCTCAAATGACATCACAGATGACATCATGACACACCAATACCAGTTACTACATACGCACTCACTGATTCCTACGTCTACACACACATTCACTCATTCACCCATACAATCACTCATACATACAGTCACTCATTATTACAACACTATCATATGCACTCATACACCTATGCAGACAGTCACACACTGCCACTCATCCATGGAGTTACTCACACACCAAGTCAGTCCTGTAAAGAATCAATCACACTTCCATTTCTTCATCTATACAGTTAAACACAGAACACCATACTTCAGTGACATCACTGATGACATCACTAATGACATCTGAAATGACATCACTGATGACATCTCAAATGACATCACTGATGACATCATGACACACCAATACCAGTTACTACATACGCACTCACTGATTCGTACGTCTACACACACATTCACTCATTCACCCATACAATTACTCATACATACAGTCAGTTATTATTAGAACACTATCATATGCACTCATACACCTAGTCAGTCCTGTGAAGAATCAATCACACTTCGATTTCCTCATCTATAGTTAAACACAGAACACCATACTTTTCACACATATACTAACACATACTTACTCTCTTATACAATCACTGATACAAGTACACATTGATATGCACAGAGTCACACACCTCCCAGCCAGCCACACACACACTCAGTCTTCCATACATCCACTCATTCTTCAATATGTAAAACGTATTTAAACTTTACAAAAACACACAGACACTAGATGATGTCATCAGTGATGTCATTTGAGATGTCATCAGTGATGTCACTGACCATGTCATGAATGATGTAATATGTGACATCATCAGCAGTGGATTGCGGGTGCGCGATATATAGTTAGTGCAACTAACTATATATGGAATTTCAATGGTTTTGTGTGAGTAAAATAAGGTTTTCTAAATGCTAATTCCTAACTATATATGGTCTATAACCTATGGTTTTTTCAGTGAATTTTCAAGGTTTTGTAAATGCTAATTCCTAACTATATATGGTCTATAACCTATGGTTTTTTCTGTGAATTTCATTGGTTTTTTAACAGCTAATATCTGTAGCTGTAAAATGTATTCTTCTTTAAATCCAAAAATATATTTTATATGTTTATGAATAATTATTTTTTTTTATATTTTTTTTTCTTCGTTCCCGCTTCGCGAATCGGGAAGCTTCCCGTTAGCTGACCTTGATGCCGCGAAATAGACCGCGAGCCGGTAAACGTTTCTTTACCGCAAGTGCCGCGTTAGAAAACAACATCGTGACGCCTCCCGTCCGCATGACGTTTCACGTTCTCGCGTGATACGTCATATGACGTGCTACGTTAGCGAACTGGTACGCGAAGCGAGTCGCAAAGCGCAGGTTTCTGGAAGCAAACCGGGAGGCCCTGCAAAGCGCTTAACGTAAACACAGCAAGTCATGTGACTTGGTAATAACACTTTTCATTGGTTCATTTCACTTTTGGTTTCCTAATGATGTAAGACTAGGTCATATAATCTAAAATGAACACTTTTGATTGGTTGAGAACTCTTGTTTTTCCCAAATGATGAAAATCCCTCCTTCTTTCCTCACTCTGACTTTCATCATTGTGAGAGAAAGACCCTTTGTGATCACTGAGCAATGGCTTCTTTAGTAGCTTCAGCTGGTGCTTCCCCACCACCTCCACCACATCCAAGGAAGAGTGGACCACCTGCTCAAGTTATAATTCAACAAGAAGAGGAAGAAGAGGAACAGGACGACGAGCACGATGAGAGGCAGTTTTTGCCTGAGCAGCCCAGGACGTCTCACCGGAAAGAAAACTTCATTTGGCAATTTTTTAAAATTCCCTAAGGTCAGAAAAAAGTAAATGCAAGATACGTAACTTGCCTTATATGTCAAGATAGACTGTCCAGAGGAACCGAGAAAAAATACAGTTTCGGAAACTACACAATGCATCGCCATATGACTAGGTGGCATCCTAACAACTACAGTGCTGCACAGTTTCGGAACGACCTAGATAATCTCCCTATTATGGCCAGAAGATCTGTTGTACCGGAAGTAACGGGACCAGAGGGCAGGGAGATGGTGCCAAATATACAAATGAAATTTGGTGAAGTAAAACACATCTGCGTATTTTGCGATGGATTCATTTCCTACGGAGAAAGAAGCATCACTCTGATCAACAGAGCTATTGACTATCATATGCAAGTTTGTACGAAACGCCCAAAATAATAAATACTTCTTTTTTTGTTTTGTTGCTCCTGTTGAGCCCTTTACAATGAATCGTTTTCATTGCCCCCTCCAAGAAAAACCCCAAAAAATATAAAACTGTTCAGAAAAATCCAAAAAAAGTAAAAAAATGTTCCGAAAAATAATAAAAAAAATATAAAACAACAAAAACAATAAAAAAAAAGTTCTTTTCAGAACTACCTCCCCGTTATTAAAAAATTGGTACAATATTTGGAACTGTGCCAACCTCTATTTCTCTTAGTTCGCTTCCCAGTTCGCTCGCCGGTACGCGAACCGGAAGCGAACCAAAAACAGTAAGTATAAGTGAAGGAAACAGACACTTATGTTAAAAGAAAGACAGCTATAGGGGAGTAAACTAGAGATACTATTACCCGTAATCCACTGCTGATGATGTCACATATTACATCATTCATGACATGCTCAGTGACATCATCAGCAGAGGATTGCGGGTTTTTTGGCAACGTGCCTTATCCACGGTTTAATAACGCTGCCTTTTGCTTTATATAAGTTTTCAAATTGTATGAAATATATACCAATAGGTCGTTATGAACCTTTAGGTAGTGCTTTTCTTCATGAGGTCTGGTCGCTTCCATACACATACAGATGTTTCAAAGATGATCAAGAAGTTTATCTGAATGGAGAGGAATGCACTGAGACGCCAGATCATTCACTAATGTGTAGGCACATACAGTTACACGGTTCATGCAACAAACACCGACCAAATATGGCTTGCGTGTTGCAAGGCACGCCAGTTCCTGCTATCATCCCCACGTTCAAGTTGTTGGAAAATGGTAGTTATTTGATGCTCAATAATGAAGATTGTTCTGAGTTAATTAAAAGTATTCCTTTTATCGTAACAGTAAGTGAACGGGTTATTTGCTGCAGAAATGTTCTATTTCCTCCCACACATGAACATAGGGAGTTTTCAATCTGGCCACAAATACCAACCTTGGGACAGATTTCAACGGCATGGCAAGAATAAGAGCTCTTTTGTCTCAGAGAGAGGTGGCCTTGAGTTCGGCCCGTGAAACTTTCGTGCTTCACATAGCGAACACCAGTACAGAGGTGCAGACCCTTTTCAATTCAGATTTGCCTTTCAATTTCAGCAAGATGGTTCCGACTATCTTTAACGCATCCTCCACAAAGGCCCTGGCGCACTTTTTTAAAGTTGTTACCAGTGGTCTCGTGACTTCATTTGAGAAAATCTTTGGAGTCATCCCTGCTTCCTTTCATTCTATTTTCTCCACTCTGGTTCGTGGATTGGCATTTTTACTTGCATTACCAGCGGACGCTCTTGTGCTTTTTTACATTTTTAAATATGGATGTCCCTCCTATGCAACCTCCCACCCTGCAGCTGCTGACACTGTTCCGCAATCGCATGCTAGAATATTATGGCACAATGCCGTTGGCGATATTAAGCACGGCATATGGATTATCTTTTCGATTCTCCTACTTCACCTGTGTCCAGCCTGTATTTCACTGCCTGACCTGTGATTTCGATTGGGCCATTGATTTGTGTCTCTGCGGACCGGTTTCTCCTGACGTCGACTTTAATCAGCTGATGACTCCTATCATTACTCACGAGTTGGTTTGTCCTGGCGAAAGGATTATGGCTGTGGCATTGATGCATGGACTACTTGGTCCCTGGAATTTACTGGCGGCAGCACAGTCTTTCTTGGAACAGAGCTTTCTTGAAAACCCACCGAGCTGTCCTCTGATGGTGATAGAGGATCCGGTGCTGGGAGAGCACGTATGGTCTTTTCCGCTTTTAAATTGGATGGCTGAACTGTTTTCGGATGAAGACGGTGACTTCCTATTGGCGGCTGTTGCAGCTTATTTTGCATACACAGTTATGTCATAGACCTTTTTCATGTTTGATATGCTGAGTACTAGCATTTCATTGACAATTCATTGACTTATTTGTCAAGTTTTTATTATTTACCTTGCCTATTGGCTTAAGACTCGATAAAGTACTTGGCTGTTTTATTTTTCTTTAGCATTAAATTTTCCTAGTTTTTAATGCTTTACCTTGCGGACCGTCCACATATAAACTTGCAATCTGCTCTCATGAGATGGCACTTCTATTATCTTATTCAGTTCGTTTCCGGATCATGGGGAGGTGTCATCTAGGTCCTGGATATCTTTACACCGTGTTAAGTTAGCATGGGCTCATTACCGGTTTAAACGCCATTTTTCCTTTTTTGCAACTTCTGCACACGACACTTAGTTGTTGCTTTAGCTTTCCACCTAGTAGTTCATCGTGGTTTACATGAGAATCTATCTGCTTTGCTTGTTAAACTATATCTGTACAGCGAGTGCTAAAGTTTCAAGAACAACACGATACAGAATTGTTATGAGGTCTGATCTCCACGACTTCATACTCATAACATAAGTGCAACTTCTGCCAATTCTGGGCATGAGGCGGGTTTTATATTGCTTTGCCGAACACACATACACAACAGTTGATGCGGTTCACATGAAGAGAGAGCTGGTGTATGCTGATGTGATTCCTTCAAATCTAAGACACTAAAGTATGGGCACGCCCTAAACCAACACAAAGAGACCTTCTTAGCAAATAATATAATATGTGTATTAGGGAGGGTGAGATATAAGCAGCCGCGGGCCGTGGAGGGAGTTACGGTGAGGCAGGGAGGCGGGGAGGGGGAGAAGCAGGGTGGAGCCCTCTCTACCTTGCCCCTCCCCCTCCCCGCCTCCCTGCCCCACCGTAACTCCCTACACGGCCCGCGGCTGCTTATAAGTGTTGCTAACTCTTATTCATTTACAGCATGTTAACATACTGTCACCATTCGCTTTTTATGTACTAGTAACTATGCTGGTAATTTTGCTACTGATAATATGTGTACTTGTATTATCTAAGATACTACGCCTGAGAAGACGGCATTAGTAAATAAACATTTCAAATACACATGTGTTCTTCTTAACTCCATGTTCTGGTTTCTAAGAAATATATAACGACCGACTGTTCATGAGTTCCACGTATCCTGAGGTACTATAAGTTCATATTCTGGATTGTCTAAACATTGAGAGTTTGTTATATCCAATGTGACACTGTACCTAGCTTGCTAAGGAGTTTTTGATTACTAACGTGAGTTTTGGGACACCCTAATTCGCCGAGGTTCCAATCCTCTGTCCACAGTTCTGTGTGAGAACAGAAACCCTGCGACAGGGGCACCCCCGACCCTTGCTGGAGCTTCATCACACTTGCGATACAACTCCAGCAATGCGCCACCTTTACGGCACAGATACATCACGCATCTGTGCTGTTTTTGCCCCATGATGCGCCGCATTGTAAATGCAGCACACCATAGGTGACGGAACAGCGGCACAAAATGACTAACACATCCCTGGTGATGCGCCAGTCATCATAAATGTATCCCTATGCTTCTTATCTTGTTAGAGATGAACCGCCATATGTATCATCAAAGTTTTTTGCATTTCCTAAATAGCGAACTTTAAGGAATAAATAGCGATTCTTTACCATTCCTAGTTTGCGATTAGCTATTTGCTAATTACAAATTACCCATTAATTTCCTTCATTTCCATAGGGCGGTTGGACTCACTTTTAGCTCGAACGGCTGAATGGATTTCCACGAAACTTGGCAAAATTGTAGGGACTGGTAGCCCGATGTGCCTTTGCTATGTCTCAAGATATATGCTCCAGTGGTTTTTACGAAAATTAACTTTGAAAAATATATATTGGGCTACATTGGCCTATATATATGTTGGAGCCCAAATGTAGCCCAATGTAGCCCAATGAAGCCCAATGTAGCCCAATGTAGCCCAAAGATGGCCGCCAGACACACAAAAAAAAAATGTAGCCCAAATATCAGCCAGATGTAGCCCAACTATAGCCCAGTGACAGAATGACCAATCAGCTTCGCAAACCTCCGTTACGCGAAGCGGAGCGCTGTTACAGATATATATCTTTTTTTGAACGTTAATTTCTCAAAATCCACTGGAGCACATATATTGAGACCTAGCAAAGGCACATCGGGCTACCAGTCCCTAATATTTTGCCAAGTTTCGTGCAAATCCATTCAGCCGTTCGATTATTATTATTATTATTTTTTTTGCCCCGCGGGGCCCTTTTAAAACCTCCACATCAAACCTAGGGGGTCAGCGAGGATCTACTATGCCCCCTTATAGTTATTTCCCCCTTTGTTTTGACCTCCTCTTGTCTCTCGATCCTACCGAGAGACAAGATGGCGGCCGCTACGGACTGTTTGGAATGTTGACAGACGCCGGAGAACCAATCAGCTTCGCTTCACAAAGCTCCGTTGCGCGAAAAGTACGCGTCCTGGGCCGCTGCCCGGTCCGCTGTTACAGATATATATCTTTTTTTAAACGTTAATTTCTCAAAATCCACTGGAGCACATATATTGAAACCTACAAAAGGCACATCGGGCTACCAGTCCCTACAATTTTGCCAAGTTTCGTGCAAATCCATTCAGCCGTTCGGGCTAAAAGTGAGGCCAACCGCCCTATGGAAAACTCAATGTTAAAAACACGTTTTGGGACCCCCCTTTTTTCTCGGCCCCCACTGGACGAACCCCCCCCAAATTTTCAAGGGCTGCTCAGAAACAAAATGTGCCATTTTCCTGAAAATTTCAGCCAATTCCGTCCACAAACGCCAAAGTTATTAGACATAGAATTTTCAAAAAACCCATAGAGAAAAAATCCTAACTATATATACCTACTGGCGACCGCCAGTAGGTAATATATATATATTATCGTGATCAAGGGAGCATGACTCCCGAAACGCGTTGATGTATGCTACAACATTATTAAATAAAAGCCTAATTTGAAAATATCCACGTTCGAGTGCCGGATGACTTCTTTGATGAAACAAAAGAAATCCGATTTCGAATATATATATATATATATATATATATTACCTACTGGCGGTCGCCAGTAGGTATATATAGTTAGGATTTTTTCTCTATGGGTTTTTTGAAAATTCTATGTCTAATAACTTTGGCGTTTGTGGACGGAATCGGCTGAAATTTTCAGGAAAATGGCACATTTTGTTTCTGAGCAGCCCTTGAAAATTTGGGGGGGGTTCGTCCAGTGGGGGCCGAGAAAAAAGGGGGGTCCCAAAACGTGTTTTTAACATTGAGTTTTCCATAGGGCGGTTGGCCTCACTTTTAGCCCGAACGGCTGAATGGATTTGCACGAAACTTGGCAAAATTGTAGGGACTGGTAGCCCGATGTGCCTTTTGTAGGTCTCAATATATGTGCTCCAGTGGATTTTGAGAAATTAACGTTTAAAAAAAGATATATATCTGTAACAGCGGACCGGTTAGCGCTCTGGTTCGCGGACTTTTCGCGCAACGGAGCTTTGTGAAGCGAAGCTGATTGGTTCTCCGGCGTCTGTCAACATTCCAAACAGTCCGTAGCGGCCGCCATCTTGTCTCTCGGTAGGATCGAGAGACAAGAGGAGGTCAAAACAAAGGGGGAAATAACTATAAGGGGGCATAGTAGATCCTCGCTGACCCCCTAGGTTTGATGTGGAGGTTTTAAAAGGGCCCCGCGGGGCAAAAAAAAATAATAAAAATAATAATCGAACGGCTGAATGGATTTGCACGAAACTTGGCAAAATATTAGGGACTGGTAGCCCGATGTGCCTTTGCTAGGTCTCAATATATGTGCTCCAGTGGATTTTGAGAAATTAACGTTCAAAAAAAGATATATATCTGTAACAGCGCTCCGCTTCGCGTAACGGAGGTTTGCGAAGCTGATTGGTCATTCTGTCACTGGGCTATAGTTGGGCTACATCTGGCTGATATTTGGGCTACATTTGTTTTTTTGTGTGTCTGGCGGCCATCTTTGGGCTACATTGGGCTACATTGGGCTTCATTGGGCTACATTCGGCTAATTAGCAAATAGCTCATCGCAAACTAGGAATGGTAAAGAATCGCTATTTATTCCTTAAAGTTCGCTATTTAGGAAATGCAAATAACTTTGATGATACATATGGCGGTTCATCTCTAACAAGATAAGAAGCATAGGGATAGATTTATGATGACTGGCGCATCACCAGGGATGTGTTAGTCATTCTGTGCCGCTGTTCCGTCACCTATGGTGTGCTGCATTTACAATGCGGCGCATCACGGGGCAAAAACAGCACAGATGCGTGATGTATCTGTGCCGTAAAGGTGGCGCATTGCTGGAGTTGTATCGCAAGTGTGATGAAGCTCCAGCAAGGGTCGGGGGTGCCCCTGTCGCAGGGTTTCTGTTCTCACACAGAACTGTGGACAGAGGATTGGAACCTCGGCGAATTAGGGTGTCCCAAAACTCACGTTAGTAATCAAAAACTATTTAGCAAGCTAGGTACAGTGTCACATTGGATATAACAAACTCTCAATGTTTAGACAATCCAGAATATGAACTTATAGTACCTCAGGATACGTGGAACTCATGAACAGTCGGTCGTTATATATTTCTTAGAAACCAGAACATGGAGTTAAGAAGAACACATGTGTATTTGAAATGTTTATTTACTAATGCCGTCTTCTCAGGCGTAGTACCTTAGATAATAAAAGTACACATATTATCAGTAGCAAAATTACCAGCATAGTTACTAGTACATAAAAAGTGAATGGTGATAGTATGTTAACATGCTGTAAATGAATAAGAGTTAGCAACACTTATAAGCAGCCGCGGGCCGTGGAGGGAGTTACGGTGAGGCAGGGAGGCGGGGAGGGGGAGAAGCAGGGTGGAGAATACAAGTACACATATTATCAGTAGCAAAATTACCAGCATAGTTACTAGTACATAAAAAGCGAATGGTGACAGTATGTTAACATGCTGTAAATGAATAAGAGTTAGCAACACTTATAAGCAGCCGCGGGCCGTGGAGGGAGTTACGGTGGGGCAGGGAGGCGGGGAGGGGGAGGGGCAAGGTAGAGAGGGCTCCACCCTGCTTCTCCCCCTCCCCGCCTCCCTGCCTCACCGTAACTCCCTCCACGGCCCGCGGCTGCTTATATCTCACCCTCCCTAATACACATATTATATTATTTGCTAAGAAGGTCTCTTTGTGTTGGTTTAGGGCGTGCCCATACTTTAGTGTCTTAGATTTGAAGGAATCACATCAGCATACACCAGCTCTCTCTTCATGTGAACCGCATCAACTGTTGTGTATGTGTGTTCGGCAAAGCAATATAAAACCCGCCTCATGCCCAGAATTGGCAGAAGTTGCACTTATGTTATGAGTATGAAGTCGTGGAGATCAGACCTCATAACAATTCTGTATCGTGTTGTTCTTGAAACTTTAGCACTCGCTGTACAGATATAGTTTAACAAGTAAAGCAGATAGTAGACCAATAACATATTATTCTCATGTAAACCACGATGAACTACTAGGTGGAAAGCTAAAGCAACAACTAAATGTCGTGTGCAGAAGTTGCAAAAAAGGAAAAATGGCGTTTAAACCGGTAATGAGCCCATGCTAACTTAACACGGTGTAAAGATATCCAGGACCTAGATGACACCTCCCCATGATCCGGAAACGAACTGAATAAGATAATAGAAGTGCCATCTCATGAGAGCAGATTGCAAGTTTATATGTGGACGGTCCGCAAGGTAAAGCATTAAAAACTAGGAAAATTCAATGCTAAAGAAAAATAAAACAGCCAAGTACTTTATCGAGTCTTAAGCCAATAGGCAAGGTAAATAATAAAAACTTGACAATTAAGTCAATGAATTGTCAATGAAATGCTAGTACTCAGCATATGAAACATGAAAAAGGTCTATGACATAACTGTGTATGCAAAATAAGCTGCAACAGCCTCCAACAGGAAGTCACCGTCTTCATCCGAAAACAGTTCAGCCATCCAATTTAAAAGCGGAAAAGAACATACGTGCTCTCCCAGCACCGGATCCTCTATCACCATCAGAGGACAGCTCGGTGGGTTTTCAAGAAAGCTGTGTTCCAAGAAAGACTGTGCTGCCGCCAGTAAATTCCAGGGACCAAGTAGTCCATGCATCAATGCCACAGCCATAATCCTTTCGCCAGGACAAACCAACTCGTGAGTAATGATAGGAGTCATCAGCTGATTAAAGTCGACGTCAGGAGAAACCGGTCCGCAGAGACACAAATCAATGGCCCAATCGAAATCACAGGTCAGGCAGTGAAATACAGGCTGGACACAGGTGAAGTAGGAGAACCGAAAAGATAATCCATATGCCGTGCTTAATATCGCCAACGGCATTGTGCCATAATATTCTAGCATGCGATTGCGGAACAGTGTCAGCAGCTGCAGGGTCGGAGGTTGCATAGGAGGGACATCCATATTTAAAAATGTAAAAAAGCACAAGAGCGTCCGCTGGTAATGCAAGTAAAAATGCAATCCACGAACCAGAGTGGAGAAAATGGAATGAAAGGGAGCAGGGATGACTCCAAAGATTTTCTCAAATGAAGTCACGAGACCACTGGTAACAACTTTAAAAAAGTGTGCCAGGGATTTTGTGGAGGATGCGTTAAAGATAGTCGGAAACATGTTGCTGAAATTGAAAGGCAAACCTGTGTACGGGTGTTCGCTATGTGAAGTACGAAAGTTTCACGGGCCGAACTCAAGGCCACCTCTCTCTGAGACAAAAGAGCTCTTATTCTTGTCATGCCGTTGAAACGTGTCCCAAGGTTGGTATTTGTGGCCAGATTGAAAACTCCCTATGTTCATGTGTGGGAGGAAATAGAACATTTCTGCAGCAAATAACCCGTTCACTTACTGTTACGATAAAAGGAATACTTTTAATTAACTCAGAACAATCTTCATTATTGAGCATCAAATAACTACCATTTTCCAACAACTTGAACGTGGGGATGATAGCAGGAACTGGCGTGCCTTGCAACACGCAAGCCATATTTGGTCGGTGTTTGTTGCATGAATCGTGTAACTGTATGTGCCTACACATTAGTGAATGATCTGGCGTCTCAGTGCATTCCTCTCCATTCAGATAAACTTCTTGATCATCTTTGAAACATCTGTATGTGTATGGAAGCGACCAGACCTCATGAACAAAAGCACTACCTAAAGGTTCATAAAGACCTATTGGTATATATTTCATACAATTTGAAAACTTATATAAAGCAAAAGGCAGCGTTATTAAACCGTGGATAAGGCATGTTGCCAAAAAACCCGCAATCCTCTGCTGATGATGTCACTGAGCATGTCATGAATGATGTAATATGTGACATCATCAGTAGTGGATTATGGGTAATAGTATCTCTAGTTTACTCCCCTATAGCTGTCTTTCTTTTAACATAAGTGTGTGTTTCCTTCCCTTATACTTACTGTTTTTGGTTCGCTTCCAGTTCGCGTACCAGCGAGCGAACTAGGAAGCGAACTAAGAGAAATAGAGGTTGGCACAGTTCCAAATATTGTACCAATTTTTTAATAACGGGGAGGTAGTTCTGAAAAGAACTTTTTATTTTATTTTTCTGAACATTTTTTTAATGTTTTTGAATTTTTCGGAACAGTTTTATATTTTTTTGGGTTTTTCTTGGAGGGGGCAATGAAAACGATTCATTGTAAAGGGCTCAACAGGAGCAACAAAACAAAAAAAAGAAGTATTTATTATTTTGGGCGTTTCGGACAAACTTGCATATGATAGTCAATAGCTCTGTTGATCAGAGTGATGCTTCTTTCTCCGTAGGAAATGAATCCATCGCAAAATACGCAGGTGTGTTTTACTTCACCAAATCTCATTTGTATATTTGGCACCATCTCCCTGCCCTCTGGTCCCGTTACTTCCGGTACAACAGATCTTCTGGCCATAATAGGGAGATTATCTAGGTCGTTCCGAAACTGTGCAGCACTGTAGTTGTTAGGATGCCACCTAGTCATATGGCGATGCATTGTGTAGTTTCCGAAACTGTATTTTTTGTCGGTCCCTCTGGACAGTCTATCTTGACATATAAGGCAAGTTACGTATCTTGCATTTACTTTTTTCTGACCTTTGGGAATTTTAAAAAATTGCCAAATGAAGTTTTCTTTCCGGTGAGACGTCTTGGGCTGCTCAGGCAAAAACTGCCTCTCTTCGTGCTCGTCCTCCTGTTCCTCTTCTTCTTCTTCTTGTTGAATTACAACTTGAGCAGGTGGTCCTCTCTTCCTTGGAGGTGGTGGAGGTGGTGGGGAAGCACCAGCTGAAGCTACTAAAGAAGCCATTGCTCAGTGATCACAAAGGGTCTTTCTCTCACAATGATGAAAGTCAGAGTGAGGAAAGAAGGAGGGATTTTCATCATTTGGGAAAAACAAGAGTTCTCAACCAATCAAAAGTGTTCATTTTAGATTATATGACCTAGTCTTACATCATTAGGAAACCAAAAGTGAAATGAACCAATGAAAAGTGTTATTACCAAGTCACATGACTTGCTGTGTTTACGTTAAGCGCTTTGCAGGGCCTCCCGGTTTGCTTCCAGAAACCTGCGCTTTGGCACTCGCTTCGCGTACCAGTTCGCTAACGTAGCACGTCATATGACGTATCACGCGACAACGTGGAACGTCATGCGGACGGGAGGCGTCACGATGTTGTTTTCTAACGCGGCACTTGCGGTAAAGAAACGTTTACCGGCTCGCGGTCTATTTCGCGGCATCAAGGTCAGCTAACGGGAAGCTTCCCGATTCGCGAAGCGGGAACGAAGAAAAAAAAATATTTAAAAAAAAAATTATTCATAAACATATAAAATATATTTTTGGATTTAAAGAAGAATACATTTTACAGCTACAGATATTAGCTGTTAAAAAACCAATGAAATTCACAGAAAAAACCATAGGTTATAGACCATATATAGTTAGGAATTAGCATTTACAAAACCTTGAAAATTCACTGAAAAAACCATAGGTTATAGACCATATATAGTTAGGAATTAGCATTTAGAAAACCTTATTTTACTCACACAAAACCATTGAAATTCCATATATAGTTAGTTGCACTAACTATATATCGCGCACCCGCAATCCACTGCTGATGATGTCACATATTACATCATTCATGACATGGTCAGTGACATCACTGATGACATCACTGATGACATCTCAAATGACATCACTGATGACAACATCCAGTGACTGTATGTTTCTGTAAAGTTAAAATATGTCTTAGATATTGAAGAATGAGTGGATGTATAAGTGTCTGGATGAAGGATTTAGTAGGTGCGTGACTGACTGTATGAGTGAGTGATTAAATGTGTCTCACTGAATGCATGGGTTAGTGACTAAACTGTCTTAATTTGTGCATCATTATGTCTGTTGTGATGTAAACTGCTGCATGTGTTGATCATTAGCTATACGAGAGGCTATATGTGTTATTAATTGGTTGCCCAAGTATTTCTATGGGAGATTGAGTTTGTGTGGGGGTGGCTGGGAGGTGTGTGACTCTGTGCATAGATGTGTGAGCAGTTGATTCACTAGGTGTATGAGTTCAAGAGTGCATGTGGAAAAAGCTACATGGGCGGTTGACTGTGTGCATGAGTGTATTGATGAGTGAATGGATATCTCAATGCTACATGTCATAGTAAGTACATATGTAAAACACAGTACATGTGAGAGTTGGCATATATAAATAACTGTGCATGAGAGCCACTGAATGTGTGAGTGGCTGTATGGATCATTGTGAACTTGTATCAGGGATTGTATAAGAGAGTAAATATGTGTTAGTATATGTTTGAATAAGTAAGGTGTGTATAACTGTATAGTTGAGGAAATGGAGGTGAGATTGTTTCTTTGCATGACTGACTAGGTGTGTGAGTAACTCCATGGATGAGTGACAGTGTGTGAGTGTCTGTATACACTGAGTGTATCTAAGGTTATATTAGAGTCTGAAGAGGTTTATCGTATTAGCACAAGAATGATGTCAAATGAGATGTCATCAGTGATGTCATCAGTGATGTCATTTGAGATGTCATCAGTGATGTCATCAGTGATGTCACTGACCATGTCATGAATGATGTAATATGTGACATCATCAGCAGTGGATTGCGGGTGCGCGATATATAGTTAGTGCAACTAACTATATATGGAATTTCAATGGTTTTGTGTGAGTAAAATAAGGTTTTCTAAATGCTAATTCCTAACTATATATGGTCTATAACCTATGGTTTTTTCAGTGAATTTTCAAGGTTTTGTAAATGCTAATTCCTAACTATATATGGTCTATAACCTATGGTTTTTTCTGTGAATATATATATAGATAGATATATATAGATAGATACCTTCCATGTACTTCTGAGTCTTTATATTAATTACTTTGCTCTAATTCAGCATATCCAATGCACTACCCCATATCTCACCCTATATCGCCCGAAATATATTCTTTAACTCAACTCTCTCATCTCAAACCTCATTCTACTACTCTTTCCAATACACTACCCTATTTCTCATCCTGTCCCTTTATCAATATATCCTCTACCTCCACTCTCTCATTTATCCCAAACCTTGTAACACTACTATGATCCCCAAAATAACCCTTTCTAGACTCTTCCCTCCCTTAGCCCTCCTTGCTTCATTGCATACCTCTTTTACTATTCAGATCTCCCAAACAAGCCTTTCTAAAACTTCTCTCCGACTCTTCTCACCCTCCACCTCCCCTTTACTCATCCCAAACCCTCTCCTACTTCCACTGAACTTCAAAAAAACAACTTTCTAGACTGTTCCCTCTTCGATATCCTCCACTATTCCTTTTCAATACAAATAACAGACTAACAGGTCCACCACTCAAATTACATTCTTATCGCCCTATTCTAATCCCCCATTTATACTCTGTGCATTCCAGAGTAGCGTGTCACCTGCCAAAAAGCATTTTGACACTTCATCAGGGGTAGAAAGCACTATATAAATGCAAACCCTTCCCTCTTCCATCCCTCCACTATCCTTTTCGATCCAAATACCAGACTAACACATCCACCGCTCAAATTAATTTCATATTTCCCCAGACTAATTCACCACTAATCCTTTTTTGGTTCTGGAGTAGCGTGCTACTCACCTAAAATCGCTTCACCACCTCACCAGGGCTAGCAAGAGCTATATAAATGCAAACATTTTCCTTCTTCTATCCTCCCACTATCCTCCTCCATCCAAATAACAGACTAACATATCCACCGCTCAAATTAATTTCATATTTCACTAAACTTATTCACCAATAATCCTTTATGGGTTCAGGAGTAGCGTGCAACTTGCCGAAAAAGCGATATATAAATGCAATTGCAATACAATTTAACAGCTAGATTCATGAAAGGAAAATAGTCTCGCAAAGGGCCAGATTCTCAGAATCTGGCCCTTGGCGAGCGCAATTTTTGCATTTGGGATTCATCATCCCAAATGCAAAAATCGCTATTACAGAATTCGCATTTTAGCGAGGAATTGCATTTAAGGAATCTCTATTTGAGATTCCTTAAATGCAATTCATTAACCAATTTTGAATTGCGAATTCACAATATTTGGCCGCTATTTACCACGAAGTCATACTTCGTGGTAAATAGCGAAAAAAATAGAAAAAAGCACTTTAGTGCATTATTCTCTGTTGCATGTTACACACACACGTCCTTTGGACATGCGTGTGCGCTACACCTGTGTAATGTTGCATTTCAGGGGTGCTACAGGGTGTCCTTTGGACAACCCTGGCACCCTTGAAATCGCATCCTTATTTGCGATTAGCAAATTGCTAATCGCAAATAAGGAATAACTCCCCATTCATTCCTATGGGCCTAAAAATATTGCGATTCCTACATCTTCCTTATTTGCGATTAGCAAATTGCTAATCGCAAATAAGGAATAACTCCCCATTCATTCCTATGGGCCTGTAGGCCCATAGGAATGAATGGGGAGTTATTCCTTATTTGCGATTAGCAATTTGCTAATCGCAAATAAGGAAGATGTAGGAATCGCAATATGTTTTGCAATTCCTACATGAATCCCGTTTTGCAAGTCCTTAATAGCGATTCCTTATGAATCGCTATTAAAGAATCGCAAAACGGGTCTTTGATGAATCTAGCTGTAAATGAGGAGTTTAATGGAATCCATATAAACAAAGTTAACTCTTCAGATTAACTTTCTCCCATTTCAAAGAGTTGCCTTTACACACACACACACACTAGGCATCTGGCTCACAGATGCTGGTAGACACTGTGCCATATTTATAACGGAAAAACAGCGCCATTATTTTTGTGGGAGAAATTTAACGTGCAGTAAAATGTTCCATGTTACAAACTTTTTGCAAAACATTTTTCTGCACTTTAAATTTCTCCCATTATAAAAATGTTTGTGTTGTACATGTAACAGTAACACATGACCAAAGGTATGTCCTGTGCCTCAAGTACATATGACACCTTCTCAGTCGCCCATACACGTATATGCCATTCTTACGCACACATGTTCATACATCTCCAAAGACCACACTCCAACTGACTCACGTGGCAGCCCTGTCATAGGGCCCCTAGTCCAAGTATTTTATTCAAACCATAGTATCTGGCCCCATGGACATTAGGGTTAAAGTCAATGAAGCTGGGTGTGTGGGTGCCTGGTAAAATGCGTGAGTTGCCTAGACTTCAGTAGCTCACAATGATTTTCACTGATCTGACCTGAGGCCAAACAAAGGTTTCAGGTATATCTTCCTGTTCTCAAGAACGAATGCACAAAAGAGCAACAGATGTGCTAACTCATGGGGCAGCAAAGCCAGCTGGTCCTTTTATGTAAAATTTGTAAGTATTATTAAATGCACCCTGCCATCAAAGTAACAACTGGCATAGCAGATTTGGGTTTAAAACATTTCTAAATAATCTGCCACCCCAGAGTTTTATTTTACCGCACTGGAAAAGGCCAATGACCTTTTAGTTGCTCTAAACTGCTCATCTGCAGTGAACTACTCCTCCAGTGCCAACTGCCTTAAAGCTATCGTATTTATCAACACTACAGTTCCTACATCTCTCTGTAAAAATTATTGTACACTTGGTGATCATCATATAGTATTTCAATTAACTATCTGGTGCTCCTACAATAAGTACTAAGTGCTAGCACGCAGGCATTGTAAGTTTGGGTGCGGAGGGCGAGGCGGTGAGACCGAGGGAAGGCAGATCAATGTATGTCACAGTTCCAGGTGACTGTGAACACCGGAGTCTGCGCACAATGACCAAAAAAGAGATAAACTCCTACATGCACATTTCAAGTTTAATGGCACACTTTTAGCGTATATACAGCACAGGAAAGTTTTAGTGCTGCAATGCTAATCCAGCACAGCAAGGTGACAAAGTAAAGTGATCTACACTGGTGATATCAGCAACGATGCCCCTGGTCTTTCCACATTGCTAGCAATCATTATTGCCCCCGGACCACATTAAAGCTATTTTAGTAGTGATGGAGCAGGATTTAGCAAAAAGAAACCTGCTCGGATTAACACCCCCTTAATACATACTAACAGTGTACGGTAAAGACTAACATACACATTACATGAACACGAGGGAAACTGCTTTTGCGAATGCATGCACTAATGTGAGAATAATGCATGAAAATTAAAACCATATTTACGCTGTGCATTGAAAGAAACGAGAAATAATGCATGACTAGGCCACAATTTACATCTTGCTTCAAAAATAATAAATAATGCCGCTTTTGCCTTAAGCTTCTGCTAGGAAAACATTTAAAAGGGAATAGTGCAAAGGGGGGAGGTAACAGTGAAAAGTGAATTTTTTACGTAATTAATGAATGTCTATGTTTTAATTGCCATGTTGAGTCGAAATGGGCCTTTATTATTCTAAGTTAGCCAGATAGATGAGGGGCTGAAAGATGAGCGAGAGTGAACACATGACCTAAACAGACGGAAGTGCTGAAGCGCTGCAGAGAAAGTGAACAGGTTCAAGACTACACAGCACAGAGTGCATTGTTCACCTGCCAAGAGATGTGACTAGCCATTAGATCCAAGACCTCTTCCGTGGACGCAGGAAAAGAAACACATGAGAATATAGGTGAATGTATTGGATCTTGTATTAAAAGAATGAGTCAGAATTGATGTAATAGGAAAGGATGTCGTACAATAGACCCGTACAAATTATGAATGAAGTCACAGTGGTGTGACAGACCACCTCCTGAACCCAACAATAAGCTGTTGAATCCTGTGAATTGTTTCAACTGATGTAAGACGGACATGTAGGTTTTATGGTATAACGGGGGGGGTGTTTAGGGGTGTGGTGTAAAGTGTGCCTTTAGCCGACAGCTGTCTGAGAGGGGTGATGCGTCACTGTTCATCAGTTTGCTGAGAGGCCTAGCCGTTCCTGTCCTTGTCCTGCTCCTGGGTCCTGAAATGTTTGTTCCCTGACTATTTTAGAGGGCCCCCACCATCTCCTCAGCCAAGGGGGTGGTATTTCACAGATCTTTTGGGTTTGTATTATTCTGACTTGTACTTTGCATAATTATTTGCAAATGTATTTTTGTCTCTGAAACGATATTATGTATATTGTTTCACATTAATTTGCTGAGACTTATGGCTCTTAATCGATCCACTCCTTCATTGTGCATATTGTTAATTGTGATGAGAATGAAACTGTTTGCATTTGCTGATTGTTTTTCTCTCCTTTTGTGAATTTCATTGTTTGCATTTGTGACCGTATGCAATGAGCATTAATATTTTACTTCAATTTGAGAGACAGCTTCATTAATCATACAGAGAGTCTGTGGTTATTTAGCTAGCTCGATAGTTAGTTAAATAAGTACTAACATTACCATCAACTTCTCAACTAATTGGCCCATCGACCGAGAGGAAAGAGAGTTGATATATGGTATTTGTTATGTATATTAGAGATGTTTTTGTGTTCAAATCATTTTTATTGGAAAAACAGAAATGAGAGCGGCAATACAGCATCATTATTCATATGAGCATAGTGGTACAGTGCCGAGACAAAGATGGGTCAATACATAGGAAATGATACATGAAATAAAAGGAGAAAATAAACAATACAATAAACATCGTTCAAGATCCATAAAGAGGTGATCGCCAGTAACCAAACGATAACAAATTATCATTATTCCTTCATCTTGCAGTTCCGTAAAAGTATTTCAACCAGAAATAGCCCATGTAATACCATATGATACCTTGTCAATCCTGTACAGTCATTCTACAGTTATTTTGCACATTCATTAAGCGTTGATTTAGGCACATAAATACCTCATGGTGGATCAAAGGTAAAGGAGGCCTCATCTAAGGATGACTATAGTTTTTTGTTGGTGACCTGCCACGGTGACTAATGTAGAGCGGGATTGTCAGTGCCCCTAATGCAGGACAGCCATTTTCTCCAAGCATTAAAGGAAACCTCAGTCGCTGTCTTCCAGTTGCATAATACAACCTTACATGCCAGTGTTAGTAAAAGGTCCAGAAGCTGGCGGTCATGGTCTCCCCCCACTATTGGGTCTATGGCTCCCAGGATAATATAAATGAATTCTCTTTTGGGTTGTATGGCAAAAATGTGTTCGATGTAATCAAAAACTTTTCCCCAGTATGTGTGAAGCATGGGACAGTTGAATAACATGTGTGGTAGGTCTCCAGTACCTATTGAGCAGTTCCAGCATGTTGGTGTGTCTCGTAGGCCAGCCTTAAATAGTCTCTGCGGGGTCCAAAATGTTCTGTTAAGTATCATATACTTAGTCTGTGAGAGTATCGGTGACACCTTATGTGTAAGTGCCGATGCGTGTATCCTGATCCAGTCTATATCTATACCGGTGTTATTCGGTTCTGTCTCCCACTTTATTTCATTACGTCTCATTGTTTTGTTGGGCGTTGGAGCAAGTAATTTATAAATTTTTGAGACGAAGTGCCCCGAGGATTGGAAGTGCGGCAGCATAGATTGTAGCCAGGGTGTCGCTTATCTAAATGTGCGTGTAGATAGAGCTGATTTGAGTTTCAGGAAGGCATAGAAGTCAATCGGTAGTAGGGAGTCTCTAGTCTGTAGAGTCGAGAAGGGTAATGGCATGTTATTCTCACTGAGATCTGAAACCACATTGATACCTTTGTCTGACCAATGGTCCCATATGGGAGGTGAACCGCTAATTCTGATCAATGGATTGCGCCATAAGGACGCAGAAGCAGATTTGTGAATCTGCAGGCCAGTTTTATGAACTTGATCTAAACGTAAAAGGGCTCTCTTGGTATTAAGCATAATGTATTTAGAGTGCGGAAGGTGTGAAAGGTCCATTGTGAGTGCAGCAGAAAGCAGGGCCTTGCCCATGATGGATCTCTCAATATCAATCCACAGAGGCGTATAGCTTGGGTCTTCGGCAAACCAGGAAGCTTATATTAGAGATGTTAAATGAACCTGTGATATAGATAAACTTTCACATCATTAACACTTGACCTCCAGCGCATCAGGGATTTGGGTGAATGAGTATGGGCCATTTGTGTGTTATCGAGTATTGATCCCGGATTAGGTGTTGTGCTGGATCAGTAGCGACATGAACTACCTGACTACACAAGATTAAAAATGTAAATCAGTATAATGTTCTTTTACACACAGAAAGATTAACTCACTCATATGGAACTCGTGTCACTCGTAAACTAGGAATAGGAGGGAAAATCAATGCAATTCCACCACTAGAGTGGCAAACAAAGACAATTATTCCGCACCCTGAGCTCAACAGAAATAAACTCAGTAGTGTGTGCTTAGAGGTGGCATGCATGAAGAGACATGGCATGAGGCTGGCACGGGATGCCAAGTGCTTCTTTTTTCATAGTTCCACAAGTTCAAAATAAATCTACGTTCACTTCCAACATCCTAGACCTGAAAGCACTGAAACAATCAAGGTGACTATGTTTCATGTCTGGTTCCATTGATGTGGGTGGCATTTGTGTAACCTCTTTGGGCTTTTATGAACAAATCTACCATCTGTCTTGCTCTGCCCTAGCCACACTGGCCTTACAGTGACTAAGGCCCAGATGCATCAAGCTAGAATCCGCTCGCAAACGGGCAGATTCTCAGAATCTGCCCCTTTGCGACCAGTATATTTGCATTTGGGATGCATCATCCCAAATGCAAAAATCGCAAATTAAGAAATCGCGAAATTGCGATTACTTGCATTTAAGGAATCTCAAATTGAGATTCCTTAAATATATTGAATTAAAGTTTAAAAAATAGCGATTTCGCTAATAGGGCTCGCAAATTACCATGAAGTTGAACTTAATGGTAATTTGCAAAAACTTTGAAAAATGCACTAAAGTGCATTTATCAAAGTTTCATGTTGCGCACACACATGCCCTAAGGGCATGTGTGTGCGCAACATATGTGCACAGATCAATTTCAGGGGTGCAACAGGGTGTCCTTTGGACACCCCTGCACCCTTGAAATCGCATTCTCAAATTGCGAATTGATTTTGAGAATGTCTTCCCATTCATTCCTATGGGCCTCTAGGCCCATAGGAATGAATAGGGAGGTATTCCTTAATTGCGAATCGCAATTTGCGAGTCGCAATTAAGGAATTTTAAGCAATCGCTATTTTTTTAGTGATTTCTTCATGCATTGCATTTTGCTATTCCTTAATAGCGAATCGTTATCTTTCGCTATTAAGGAATAGCAAAATGGGTTCTTGATGCATCTGGGGGTTACTGCTTTTAGTAACAGTCCAGATTTCAAACAGTCAACTTCAGAGCATTTTGTTTGTCTATCCTGCTGTCTTTTACTCTCTTTGCATATGTCTGCCCTTCACAGGGGCTGAAGACAAATGGTGCTGGTAGTGAGGCGAAGGTGAGAAGAGCTTCAAGTCACATGGCGTTGAGGAATATGAGGGCAGGGGGAATAACTAGAAATTATTTTTTCTCTTTCACATTTCTCCCTCTCTCGCTCTTTCAAACCTCCTCTCTCGCTCTCTCCATCTCTTCCTTCTCAAGGAAGAAGAGAAAGTGATTCCCAATTCGGGGATAGGTCATTTAGGACTAAGTTGTCTCTCACAAGTCACTGCCAAGCCCTCAGATCCTTTCCATGAGTATAGCCGAGTCAGACTGGAGTATACTAAAATGTGATTTCTCCCTAAAGCAACATTATGCTGCTTTCCCATTCTATGTGCCTCTCGCTGATCTCTATCAAGACAGCGAACAAGACAGACTGTTCCTTGTGCTGATCTGGTTCTAAAGAAAACCATAGGCTAGGAGTCTAAATGAAGAAGGTGAGCAGGGAGTTTTTAGTTGTCCAATCTGTCCTTGGTTTTAGCACAGATTACTCATCCAGCAATGCTACCTCAGGTCAGTCACATGGAGATACACAGGCCTTCATGAAACTAAAAAGAATTCCCCACAAGGCCCATTTTCTGGCTCAACAACAGGGCGGATACATTGTAAATCTTCTCCGATGCCCGTACTTAAAAGGTGTTTTGCAAGGAGAGGTTACACACGCATCAGGAAGTTTCAATTGACTGACTTTGACCTAAAGATGAAACAATAACTCAGTCTGCCTCAACTCCTCTCTCTGCCTCTTCACCCAAATCAGCTTTCTGAAACTTTCCTTTTGCATCCTCTGTTAATTCCATGCCATGCTTCTGTCTCCTTTCCTCATGTCCAGCCCTTAACCACATCTTTCTCTCAGGTGCTATAGCAGGACGTGCTTGCACTCGAGTGTGGTTGATGAGGGAGAAGGGTGAGGGCTCAGGAAGAGAGTTCACTTTTCAAGTTTTGTATGGTGGATGCTACTTCCACCCTCTTGTCAGTAGATAACCAGTTTCAGATTCAACTTAGCTTGGTGCCTGTCTGATGTGGCGCCTAGGTGGCCTCACTGCTTCTGGCAAAAATGTATTCACTGTCCAGGGTGCAGTGAAGCCCGTAAGTTCTGCTATCCACCAGACCCCACCCACGGTTCCGACATCCACTGGTACTTACCTACTTGATGTGTTCCACCCGTACCCTTCATTCACTGCCAAATTTTAGCAGTCACTTCCCCAGGCCTCACTCCTATGCACGAGAGGCCTAATCAGGGCTGAAACCTTGGGAGGAAGAGTCACTGTCAAGCCTCTAGCTCTGCAATCATGGCCTCTCATTGGCAAGAAACAGCTTATACCAGATCAAAGCAGTCTTGTTTAGACTTGTTTAGTGTAAGGACATGCCTCTTTTTCTATGGTCAGCCCCTCTTTTATGGACTGATGCTGTTGGATTTTTGACTCAAAGTGCACCGAGGCCTGTTTTATGATCCAACAGTGTTTTTGGCAAGTGCTGTTTGTGTCGTTCCCATGTAGCGGCACCTTCAGTCCCTAGCCAGTAGTCAATGCGTGACCAGCTGTTATGTATCGTAGAATTATGTGTCGCTTCCATCTGGAGGGGATTACGCAGTCTCCATATGTCCACCATTTTAGTTTCTGTCAAGCCATCTATTACCGCCTTCACTGCCTTTTTGTGTGGTTCCTTCGTTATCCCTAATCTAGCAAATTCCTCATTTAGGGCCAAATTTAGATCGCCACCCCACAGTAATTCCATTTCAGGCCGGTCTCTTAGTTTCTGCCATATGGTCTGAAAAAACCCAGATCATCTACGTTTGGTCCATAGACATTAACCAGCCCAATGCAGTGCCCTTTAAGATGGCCTGTGACAATAATATAATGGCCTAGGTCATCTGTTATGGTATGATCTAAGTGAAATTGTGTTCCCTTCTTCACAAGTATTACTACTCCTCTGGAGTTTGTGGAGTATGAGGATGTTACAACAGTCTCAGCCCACCTGCCACCTAGTGTACATTTGGTTGTCTTAACTTTATTACAGGAATCCCATTTGGCAATGTCAATGCGGTGTCTGTCAAGATAGGCAAATATCTGTCATATTTTTTTGGGGTTGTTTAGTCCTCAGATATTCCAGAACATTAGTCGAATTGACAATGGTTTTAGTCTATTCACCACAAATGTGTTAATCTTCTTTTCCTTTGCACAGTCTATACAATATACCTCAGCATTATGGTTGCATACAAAAGGTTACTTATAGCATATATTTTTGTAGTGTACTTTGTTTGTGGCTGCCCGTGTGAAACAAAAAACATTCCCATAATCCCCCCACCCACTTTAACATCCCAATCATGTCAAAGACATGCCCTTAGAAACAACATTAACATTTACTAAACAGGTAGGCGGAGCACCCTCGGTGGGGCCATTGAGTGCTCGCATCTACATCTGCAGAAACAGATGCGGTTGGGTATTAGTTTCGCAGCTTGGCCTTATATACCAGCTATACAACAATTGCGACTAGCATTTAGAGGAACCCTGGATTATTTTAGCAGTTTTCCTTTTCCGGTCAATATTCCAATAGTTCCTGCCGTCTTTATATACGTCAGTCTCACTACATCAGTATAACACATTTCTAGTTGTGAGATTCTGACAATTTGTATGATCTGCACATATTTGTCCCTCCCGCCACAGTTAACTATTAGCCTTATGCTTTACATAGTTGGTTTACACTCATATGCATATATATAGTCACAGTATCATTCCATGTGATACTCCACATTCTTATTCTGCTATCATTAAGGTTTATGTTATATCTCTAAATACAGTCTTATGCAATCAAATTTAGTCTCTTACAGTATCTGCGGGTACAAATCATGGTGTATACATTACCACCTACTTTAGCCATCTCGGTCAGAATCCTGGTCGGCGTTCATATGTCCTTGTATCTTTCTGCTGGCAAGTGTATTTTTTTTTAAGTCTTGGGGTGCATTTGGTGTTGGTAGTATTTTCACTCGTCACTTATGTGTTACGCGTAGTCTCGCCGGGTAGAGCATTGCATATTCAATACCCATTTCCCTTAGTTTTTGCTTTGCAGGGTTGAAGTCTTTCCGTGCTGTTTGCACTGCTACCGTAAAGTTCGGGTAGAATGAAAGATTGTTGCCTTGGTAAGTGATTTGTCATTTTTCTCATGCCAGTCTTAATATCACAGCTCGATCTCTGTAATTGAGAATGTGGGAAATTATGGATCTCGGCGGTGCGCCTGGGGGCGGTGCAGTCGCTAGCGACCGGTGTGCGCGTTCGACAATTAGAACAGTAGAGACATTTTCTGCCCCAAAAATGTCACGCAGCATATCTTCTACGTACGTTTCCAGTCTTCCCGTATTAGTACTCTCCGGTCTCCCCATGATGTGTACATTGTTTCGGTGTGATCGCGCCTCCAAATCTTAATTTTTGTTTTTTATAAGTTCTAAGATCTTTTCTAGGTCAACCACATTTTGTTGTTGTTGAACTGGATTCATCTTCCACCGCTGATATGCGTATTTCAGCTGTGTTCAATCTCTCACCCTGTTTATCTAGTTTGGCGGCTATATTATCAACTCTGAGTGATTGTTTCTAGTTTACCATTTATGGCTTGCAGGCTTTGCTGAATGACCTCTAGTGTAGCTTCCATGGTAGAGCTGGTCGCATGTGCCGTGTCTATTTCAGTGTCTGAGTGCGCTGTTGTTACTTTAGGAGTGTGGCAGGTATCAAACGATAGTTTCACTTGTAGTTTGTCCATTTTACCCATGACACTGTCGAATTTGCAATAGCGGCTATAGGTGATGCGTGTGATGCTACTCGTTTGATCGTTAAATAGTTTATTGGCAGCTGTAGTTACGGATATTGTTGTGGTGGGGTGTCCAGTTGGGAGCAGTGAATGCCGCTATAGTTTACTTTTTAAAGTTTGAGCGTGTTTCCCTCTGCGTTCTTTGTTAGACGATATGGGGATGCGTTGTGCAGCTTTAGTGTGTGGCCATATCCCAGTCTATATTCAACACTGTTGGTTTCCGTGGTGGTGGGTGTGCTTGTCTCACATCTCTGTCATCAGTGCTGATGGGGGGGGGGATTGCTCGGTCAGTATGTATGGCATATGCAGCAATCAGTATATATGCTTACCATATTACAGCTCGGCCCTCTATGACCACTGGTATATTGTGCTGGAGTGCACTATTCACATTTTGTGAGTTTCAAAAGATAGCTGGCTGGTAAAACTGTCTTTAAATGCCGGGGTTATTATTCCCACAATGTGGATCTGCGCCTTGTTCGGCGGGCCCACCACATGTACTTCCCCTCTGTAGTTATTCTGTGACGATGGTCCGTGGCGCTGCTTGCTGGGGCATGCACCGGTCGAGTAGTGTGCCCTTTGGGCCTTCCTATGCCCACACCGTTAGTGATTTCTTGCTGTGACTGTCAGCTAGCGTAGGTAGTACAGGGCCACTCTTATTTCTGGCCGCAGTGCTGTAGGTATATGCAATGCGTTATGCTGTCGTCAGGGTCGCCGAGCCTCGCAGATCCATAAAGAGACAGCACTTGCCTGCATGGTGTGATCTTCACTTTGCGTATGTCGGGTCCAAGCATTGGCGATAATCAGCCATGACTCTGTGGCTCAGTAGATGTTTGGGCAGCATTGACTCCGTGCAGCTGGTTAGATGCTGTGGCGGATCAGCCCACGCTCGCCATCGCCATTTTCCGCATCCCCGATCAGCGTCTCACAGGTGGCGATCGCACCCTCGTTGATCACAGGTAGGTTGTGTTCACTTGAGATGATGTGCTACCGTGTTACGAGGTTACGATCAGTCCGCTGAAGTTCCAGTAACGATCGGGCATGGTGGTGTATGGTTGGTTTCGTTTTCCTTTAATGCATCGCATTCGCCGCCACCATTTTGTGAGAACATGAGCGTTTAGGAAGTCTCAACTTTTTTGCTGGTTTTCGTTGCAGCAGCAGTTTTTTTTGCATATTTAATCTCAGCTTCGTCTTGTACCATATTTCTGACTCATTATTTTGTGTCTTGAAGCATGTAGAGAATGCCAAAATTAGTCATTTCTTGATGGATTTTGTCCCCGACCGGCGGAGCAACACTATCGTGCAGCCATACCGCAGCGCGCCCTCTAGAGCCCCTGGCAAGTACAGGGTTACACGCTGACCCCCTCAGCTGTGCTGCCTTCTAAATGGTGCGACCAAAGTTGATACCCCAAAGCATCCAACAAATCATCACATTAGGCCAAACTTGATTACTGAGTCTAAATTAACGTAACAAGTACCAGTGTGTAACTTTTATAAAGTTGCCACATTGTTGCCTTCAATCTCCTGTGCCCTTAACAGCTACACAAGGAGCTTGAACCAGAGAGAGCTTTCTGCCCTCTTAAGGAGTCGTGCTAATGACTCCCAGCAAAGTAGACAATAGGGGCATGCACTGGACAGAGGGGTTACTTTCCTTCCTGCAAGAAGCCACATGGGTGTTAGCCCAAAAGGTGAGCTTGAATGATGAAGTCATCTTTAAGCAGCAAATGGGAAACACTTGGGAGAATGGTAGCCACATTTTCTAGGCAGACTATTTGGAAGTCGGTGAAAAGAGGGGAAACCTTTTGTCAAACTGGCTTTTCAGGGGCATGTAATCCCCTAGGTAGCCACACCTCTGGGTTAGGTTAGGGATCTCTGGATGCCAAGAGATGGAATCTGCCATGTTGGGAGAGGGCAGAATGGTGCATCATGAGATAGCCAGATGCCACCCTTCCCAGGAAGTGGTCATTAGGAGGGAGGGAGGTAACCTGGTAGCCCATTGGCTGCCAACTGCATCCTATTCTGAGGGCATTTTCTGAGCATAAATAGGGACTCCTGGCACCCAGAACTCAGATCACAAATGGACTGTAAGAAGGACCCTCGAAGGACTTCCCTGCTGCACCGTGGAACCTGAAAATAGAGGCTGCACAGGCGTGGACTGTAGCTGGTGGCTAGCAGAGAAGACTGACTGTGCCTGCTATGTCCTGCTTATTGAAAAGTCATCCACAGAACCCAGCTAAAGATACAAGACTCCAAGGTCAGTTAGTTGGCCTCCTGTTCACAGTACAGAGCCACCACAGCTGAAAAGCCTGCTGGGGTAAGTGGTGGCCCAAAATCTTCAGACAGCTGCCATGCAGCACCAGAGACCAGTACGAGATGCTAAAAGTTGCACCCTAGTTTGCTGAGCCTTGAAGAGTCGGAGTGCAGCTTGGTCGCCCAGAAGGCGAGTTACAGATTTGACTGTGATGCAATACCTGGCAACAGGTAGCCCAGTGGCGACTGGACTACCAGCACTGAGAGGGCTTTGAGGGATGCCAACCCTGTTGCCAGGGCCACCTCGCCTCCTTCGTGGATCGAGGAGTAGCCGCAAGAAGACCCCCATCAACTGCATCGCATCTACAGCATTTTTTATTTTATTTTTATTGTTCTTACTGCCATTTTAAGATAAAGCAAACATGGTACAACAGACATAACTGTGAGGGGTAGGAAAGTGGAGGAGATGAAGAAGGGCGAAAGAGATAAGGAGGAGAGCACGGTGTTACATAGGTACATGATACATTATCAATAATAGAAGAGATCCTTTCCAGATGCCCCATCCCAATCAAGCAGTGACAACAGGACGTGTCCATTTACAGTGGATCTTGTATGCAAACCTCAGAGAGAATGGTAGGGTAATGGCAAGTTGGTCGGTCTCGGTCTTGACTTTCGTGAATAGCCGGGATTCCTAGCAGGAGTCAGGGGTGGCGAGGTGGGGTATTCAGGACATGAGGGGAAATCTCCAGAATTAGCATCTTTTTTTTTGTGGAAAACCTTTATTGAGAATCAACATTAGACAGACATCGCAGCTTACTGCCTACAACCACTGTCGGGCCGGCATAGCGACATTGCGGGTGAGTAAAGTAGGTGTATTAGGGGGTAGGCAAATACACTGCAAGCCGCCTACAACCCTTCCGGGCCGGCCGCGTCAGTTGGAGTGTTTGATTGTGAAGGCATACATATCATTGCAGTTAAAGGTTGTAAGTTAAACATTAACAAAGAACTGAGGCATCTATAAGGAACCAGTTCTACTTCTGTATCATTATGTGAAAAAATTTGACCACATTTAGGGGGGGGGGAGTCTTGGCCTTTGGATAAAAGAGGCTGTGACCCATACCGCTCCGTGTCTACCAATGGGCGAGAAGTGCGTGACCTAAGGGGGGGGGCATCGTCAGGGGGCAGATGGTGCAGCTCCTGAGGCATCCGTGTTGCCGTCTTTAGCGAGTTCCAATAAATAAGTTTGCAGCGGGCCCCAGAGATCTCTTGGGCGCGATGAGGGGGGTTGAAGTTCTGCATAGGTATGTAGCTGCTCTTGACAATATGTAAGATCTCGGAGCCAGTCCTTAAATTTGGGCGCCCTCCCTCTTCCCCATTTACAGGCAATTTTCCTTTTGGCGAGTAGTAGCGCTATGGAGGTGTATTTCTGCATTTTTGCAGCAATAGGTTCAGTGTAGCCTAACAAGGCAGTGAAGGGGTCTGTGGGGACATGCAGGCCTGTCATGAGATCTAGGGCAGCGAGTACTTCCACCCAATAGCGTTGTATAGGTGGGAAATCCCAGGCTAAGTGTCTAAAGTCGGTCCCTTCCTGTCTGCAGCGATCGCACCGGTCGTTGTGCCGCAGCTTTAACTTATACAGTGGCGCAGGTGAGTAGTATAAACAATGTATGTATTTGTAGTGTATAATTCGGAATTGACTACTAGCGGAAATTTTCCCGGTCTGCATATAACAATATGTCCACTGTTCATCAGTTATAGAGTGGCCGAATTCCTCCTCCCACTTGCTCTGGGCCGCTGGTGGTTCATATTCTCAGTTCGTTTGTACGACTCTGTATAATTTCAAGTACGTGTGCGGGGGCTTCTTGTTGCAGTAGAGCATGTAGTGGGGGCATCGCAGGAGGTTCCAGGGGGAAAGTGGGTGTGGTGGCTTTAATGTCCTGTCGGAGTCTAATGTAATAAAAGCGTTCTAAGGGAGTGGGTGTTATATGTTTAAAAAATTTGTCGCTGGTGCTAAACTTCCTATTGGTATACAGGTTCCCCCAAGTGTATAGAGATAGCTTGCAGAGGAGCTGGCGGCATCCGCCCTCCTGTGTGACCGGGAGATCCTGCCGTCCGAAAAGGGGCAGGAGAGGAGAGTATAGTAGTGTGCAGTTAGTTGATTTGGCCAGGTCGTGCCATGCTCTGACAGTATATTGCACGGTCGTAGATGCAGTGTGTCTGGGGACCGTTGGGACGCTGAGATAGTCTGTGCTTGTGACGGGGTGCATGTAGCCATTTTCAATCGCCAGGTGAGGCATGAAGGGGGGGTTTCATCCATTATGCAGCATAGTGTGCCTGTGCGCAGCTAAAATATAGTTCAATGTCTGGTATTGAGAACCCACCCACGTTAAAGGGGCATGTAAGTACGTCCCATTTAAGCCTGGCTTGTTTCCCTCCCCATAGCAGTCGAATAAGTTGAGTCTTAATGGCAGAGAAAAAGTGACGGCTGGGAGCGTATGGAATGTTAACAAATAAGTATAGTAGTTTAGGCAGGATTACCATTTTGATTAATGCTGCTCTCCCACCCATGGAAATGGGTAATGCTATCCAGCCTGTGATTTTATCAGTGATGGAGTCCAATACGCGCCCGTAGTTGGCGGTCATGAGTTCATCGCAAGCGTGAGACACTGTGATGCCCAAGTAGGTGAGAGTGTCGTCGCACCATTTACGGGGGGAAAGTCAGGGGTAAATCTCGTGGTGGATTCAGTGAGAGGGTATATCTGAGATTTGGTCCAGTTGATACTGACCCCTGAGAGTTGCCCGAACAGAATAAATAAGCGCAGTATGGGATTCAGGCTGACGTCAGGGTGGCGCAGGTATAGAGTGATATCATCTGCGTATAGAGATATTAGGATCTGCCGTTCAGGGTAGATGATGGCATGGTCACAATGGTGTTGCCTGATTTTCGCAGCTAGGGGCTCAATGGCCAAAGCAAATAAAAGAGGGGAGAGGCGACATCCCTGTCTGGTACCTCTCGCCAGTGGGAAAGAGGAGGAGCGTAGGCCGTTCACCATAACAGTGGCTCGGAGCCCTGTGTATAATAAGTTGATCCATGCTAGAAATGGGGGGGAAAACCCATGCGTACCAAGACAAAGGAAAGATAATCCCATTCCAGGGAATCAAATGCCTTAGTGGCATTGAGAAATATGGCAGCCGCGTTTTCCTCAGGGTCTATGTCATGGAGCAGGGCCAACAGTGTTCTCAAGTTATGAGCTGTGCTTCTGGTCGGGACAAATCCCGATTGGTCCGGAAGGACTAGCACCGTCATCAGGGGGCTGATACGATTAGCAATGAGTTTGGCGAGGATTTTAGCATCCACATTTATAAGAGAGAGGGGCCTGTACGAATCTAGGTGCGTGGGCTTCACGCATTTTACGTGGTAGAATGCCGCTCTCACGGGCCTCCTCAAGCACGTGTCTCAGCACCGGAAGGATGAGATGTTTATATAATTTATAAAATTCAGCTGGTAGGCCATCCGGCCCCGGAGCTTTACCAGACTGCAATTGCATTATAGCGGAGACAATCTCATCATCCTCATGGTGGGCTAGGAGGAATTCTCTTTGGCCATTCCCCAGCCAGGCTATGGCGGTGTCCTCAAAGAATGATTCAAAGTCTACTGGAGCGTGTCGATGAGTAGAGTACAACCTTTTATAAAATTGCTTGAATGCGGCTAGTATGTCCGAGGAGTTCCTGTGTGTCAGGCCATCCTCGTCTTCTATTTCTAACACAGTATTGGTGTGACGTGGAGAGCGGACCGTGGAGGCCAGCGCTCTCTTTCGTCTCTCACCTTCCCCGTATTGACGAGCTTTGTGGTATTTTCCCCTGAATTTACACTCCCGCCCTGCAGTTTCTTGGTAGTCATCAAGCAGTATGCGTAGGTGCGCCTGTAACGTAGGAGAGGGTGTGGACTGGAGATCGGACTCAGTACGTTTGATTTTTACCTCTAAGTTGTGTAGCGTGTTTCGGATATCTCTCAACACCCCGCCGCTTTTCACCAGGCATATTCCCCGTATTGTGACTTTAAAAGCCTCCCATATGGTAGAGTATAGAGGAACGGATCCAACATTACGAAGGAAGAAGTCCGATATTTCCTGTTTCACTTCATCTTTGAAAACAGGATCTAGAAGAGACTGCGGATTGAGGCCCCAAGCTAAGTATGGAGGCTCCTCATGCGGCGGGGTGAGAGTCAGCAATACAGGAGAGTGATCCGAATATGTGCGTGGTAAAGAAAAGGTATGTGATGTCCAAGTTGCCAACCCCCTATCGACTAGCCAGTAATCAATTCGCAGCCATGAAGCATGAACGGAAGAGTAGCAGGATCCCTGGCGTGTATCTGGGTAGTGAGTTCTCCAAGGGTCCGCAAGGCCGAAGTCCTCGACAATGTCCCTGAGGGCACGCTGTGCAGCTGTGTAGTGATGTAGTTGCGGGTGCGACCTATCTAAGCTAGGGTTAATTGTGACATTAAAGTCTCCACCCCATATCAGGTGCGTAGTGTCTATATCTCGTATCTTACCCCACACCACCCAAAAAAACTCTGGGTCATCCGAATTTGGTCCATAGCATGATACCATTGTGATGGAATGTGCAGCTAGCCTTCCCCACAATATGTTGTATCTCCCTTGCGGGTCAGCATAGGATCCTATGGGAGTGTAAGGGAATGAGCGTTTTACCAAAACTGAGGTGCCCCGAGCATAAGACGAGTAGTGTTTCCTGCAGCATGGCGCAGTGGATATTGTGGCGATCCAGGTAGGCAAGGATATGACGGCCTTTACGGGGATCACCTAAGCCACGCACATTCCATGATAGGAAATATTTGAGCGCCATGGGACGGGCCTCTGTCATGTTTGTAATAGAGAAGATCGGAATAGGCCATGATGTGTGTGATTGTGTGGGAATTCAACAAGTAGTGGAGCCGTACAATGCCATAAAAAAAGAGTACATAAAAAACAGTCCCCATTCCCTCCCCCCTCCCACAACAGCATCCCCAACCAGCATCGACCCCCCCCCCATCCCAACCACCCCTCAAGTCCCAGTTCCAACAGGGGACATTGAAGAACATTGCAACCACGTTGCACAGAGTCTCGTGTTAGAGTTCACCTGGTGGGTGGCGTCTAGAGGGCAAACCAGGTGCTCCTCGCGGGTGCGAGGGTGTTCGGGAATAGAATCTTAGGTCCAGTCAGACAGTTGAAGTGGAATGGCCCGGAAGCCTAAACATGTTTTATCAAACATTAGTATCCGAGGCTAGGGGACAAGGCAGACATGAAGGGCCGGGCTCGGGGTGTGCCAAATTGACACTGAGTCGAGGCTCACGCATTTAGGTTCCTTGTCCCGGGCTTCTGTGGTGATGAGGACTGTAGCTTCTTGGAAAGGGAGGCCCCCGCCACTGCAACTTGGAGTCCGAAGTTCTGTTTAGAGTGCGCGATCAGCCGAGTCGGGGGCCCGACAGCATGTCACGTGTAGGCCAGTTACTCAATGTCCGAAGCGCCGCCGTCAACTGCGTCTTGTCTCATAGGGGACTGCTGCCCTCCGGATGATCGGGGGAGGGTTTTGATGAAGTCTTGGGCGTGTTGCGGGTTCGTGAAGAAGTGTTGTTTCCCTTGGGCAGGGACTTTTAGTCGAGCTGGGAACAGCATAGCGTAGGGGATACCAAGTTGTTGGAGTTTCTTTTTAACTTGGAGAAACTTGCGTCTCTGTTCCTGCACAGCCATGGTGAAATCCGGATATATGGAGATTTCTGTCCCTTTGTGAGAGAGGCGGCCTTTCTCTCTGGAGAGGCAGAGGGCAGTGTCTCTGTCGCGATAGTTTAGCATCTTAGCTATTATCGGACGAGGAGGAGTCCCAGGGGGAGGGCGGCTCGTCAGCGACCAATGTGCTCTCTAGTCTACGAAGATCGTCGAGAATTCCTCTCTACCAAATAAAGTTATAAGCAATCGCTCTACATATTCCTCCATTCGTGCGGTGGATTCTGGTATCCCTAAAATGCGGGGGTTGCTTCTCCTTGAGCGCGATTCCAGCTCCTCATTTTTGGCGGCTATCACCTTCAACACCCTATCCATTTCAAGTGTGCGAGTTTTGGAAGCATTGGTCGAGTCCTCCAGGTCAGAAATGCGCCTTTCCGCCTCAGTCAAGCGATCATCGTGCTTCTCGACACTATGCGTTAATCGACATGGAGTCAATTTTAGATTCAATAGAGCTGGATTGCATCGAAAGCAGCAGATCCTTTAAATCAGCAGTTGAGGGAGTCGAAGTGTCGGCCTATTCCTCGTCCGGGCCCGGGGGTCTTCCTGGTGTCAAAGGTGAGCTTCGGCTGCCTGCCGTCTGGCTTCTCCATCCTCAGCCGGCAGGAGGGTCTACGGGCTAGTGGGAGATCGGAGGGATCCGTGTCTTCTCCTGCTAGTTTAATTCTGCGGGCGAAGGATGGGTGGACGCCTGCGCGTGTAGTTCCTGTCTGGTTGGAGGGTATGTCTAGCTTCTCGTGTCCCTCGGCGCAGCCCCCATATGTGTGCCCCACTCCCGTTCCCTCTCCTGGTGCTCCGCGTCAGACCAGCAGCCACGGTTGGTAAAGACTATGAGTGGGCGCAATGTTATCGAGGCCAAGTTGTGGGTGCTTACTCCGCCCCAGAAGCGAGCAGCATCTCAGCCGGCCCCAATGTGTCCCACCACTCCTGGGTAATACCGCCACGCCCGAAATGCAGTTTGTGTAGACACCAAAGGGCGCGAAGTAGCGGACGCGCGATGGCACACGGGCCGTAGGTGCAGGCACTTCAGACCAGGGGCCAGGCAATGTGGCTGTCGCAATATAGCTGGTGGGCCGTGTCGCTAGGTCCGGCCTCCCCTCCTCGTCGGCGCTGTTACGTAGATGCCGCTGCCACCGGCTCGCAAAGCGCTCCCAGCTGCAGCGAGCGCTCAAGGGTGTGCGTGGTCAGCAAGTATCGGCAGCGGGAGGGGGCCGCAGGTCGCGGAGGGCGGCCAGGCAACCCCAGCACACCAAGACCCACGGTCATAAGAAGCCAGCCCCTTTCGCGGAGAACCGTGGGGGATCGGTTGATCACAGATGCGGGCCTTCTCTCCCTAATATCTGGTGGGTTGCACCTAACAGTCAAACAAAAGAAGGAGTAACCACTAGCGGTACTGAATACCTGTATAATTATTACGGTATTTTGGGTTGCATGCCCTGCGACCCAGTATGGGACAATCCTTTGTCCTTTGAAGACCCCTCACTCACCAACCTAGTTGGTGACATTCTTCATCATCGGGGTCCCACCCGGACAGCCGAATGCCATCCAGGTGTGCTGCGACACCGGATTACAGTGGAGCGGGTTATTGGTTTTTATATGTGATAAGGGTAGAAATGTGTGTTTAAAAGTTGCCTCAACACTGCCCACTCAGAGACTTTATTCTGGAGTGGTTGGACAACCATTAAAATATAAACAGTAGTATTTACATGGGGCACCTTTGCCTAATTATGTAGGCTGTGGTGTCAAAAGAGACGTGTTAAAAAGGAGGGAGGTCTACATGTTTCAACCTACGTGTGATTATAGAGGTTTTCGTCAGGACCAGGTGTAACTTAGGCTGGGTGGTATACACACGCTAAGGTGTATCCAGTCCTAGCCTAAAGTGCAAGTAAAATCACAAACAGGTGATTTGTGAAAAAGGTGTTGCTCTCCGTTTAGTTTCGATTAAAACCTGTGGAAAGAAAAGGAAACAAAGGGGGGATTGTGGTAAGGGCATGCAGGTAACGTACAGACATAAAAGTGTGACTAGTGCACAGTATCTGTTCCAAGTCTCCCCCGACACCGACTCTGCCCCCCGCCCGCAGCGCGGTCTCTGCCGCAGCGGGCGGTCAGGAGCGCAGCAGGTCTAGTGTACAGCTGCAGAGGACAGCAGTTCACAGGGAGGAGGCTCCGCACACGGGGGCTCCGTAGCCCGGATCCTGCCCGACTCTCACCTCCTTAGCCGCGGCAGGCTCGCCAGGACAGCGCTCCTCTTACACAGTGGTGGGGGGCGCCCCCTATGCCGTGGCTCCCACGCAGCCTCTCCTCTCCGCCTCACGCCCCCCACGGCAGCCACGGCAGCCAGACCCGGAGCAGCCGGGCAGCCCGCAGAAGCACAGCACGGCAGAACGGGGGCACATGGACCAGCACCAGCCCGGCAGAGGGGGACAGCCCCCGGCCCACTCACAGCGTCCAGCAAGTCTTTGGCTTAGCAGCAAGACCCAGCCAGGTCACCTGGCAGCAGCGGCGGACCTCCCCACAGTAGCTTCACCTCCCCACAGTAGCTTCACCTCAAGCAGTCCGTCCGGCCTTCATCTTGAGCAGTGCGAGCCCAGGGCCGATGGCCGCAGATAGTGCGTCTGCAGGTTGGGAATGGTCGATATTCCGAGCCCGGGCAGCTTCTGATATGTTATCAGGTCATATGTGGCCGGCTTTGTAGATTAAATTGTCTGGATGGCCAGGATTTCAACAGGATGGTCGCCCGAACTGCAGGAGCCTTACGCAAGTGTGGCCATCTTGCTTGGTGCCCTCTAGCGCCCCCCAGAATTAGCATATTATGAAGAAGAGTGGGTGGAGTTCCTATGGCACAGGAGGGGGAGGAGCGGTTCCCAAATGTCTGTGGGGCATGACCATGCAGGCATCAATTCCCAATAGTATGTTAATTGCCCCTGACAACACACTGCGTCTAGCAACCAAGTTTGTATGAGGGAGCAGGACGCTGGCCCCAGTGCATGGCCACTCTGCACTTAGCTAATCGGAGGAGCATAGCAATAAGTCAGCGGTCACAACCCGGGACATCTTTGACATAGCCTAAGAGGGCCACCAGGAGGGTGCGGGGTAGGCAGTGGCCAGTGATTGCTTGTATAGTCGAAAGGAGAACGCTCCTCCAGTACTCTGCCACCATCAGACATCCCCATGCCAGATGTAAAAAGTTGCCTGGGTGATGCGCATCTCAGACATCGTGCGTCATTGGTAGGCCTCATTTTAAGTAGTTGCGCGGGGTGCGGTACAGTCAGTGCATGAATTTGAAATACATCAATCTTAGCCTGTTAGGTGAGAGAGTTGTCGTTTGGTTACAGCAACAGAACCATTGTGCATCGGTTAGGAGAGGGACATTGTCTGCCATCCAGGCAGTGTGAGCATGTGGGATGGATGCCGGTGCAGAGGTCTGCATGCTGGAGTAAGGTTGGGATACTAGCCAGCGTGGTGATGTGTTTGTGAGTGTAAAGTCAAGAACTGGGAGTGTCAGTGGAGGGGCCGAAAATGTGTTATGCAGTGCATGGCAAGTAGCCTGGAGCTGATATAAAATAATTTCCCATATCATTGGATGTGAGGCTGTGTGGGTCTCAAAGAGTGGCATGAATTGATCTCCTGGATAAAGGTCAGAGAATGCTGTGAGATCATGACCATGTGGAAGGACCCGCGTCGGAAAGGAAAGGCAGTTGTGGGTTTTGATCGAGTGGGACTGATGGGGAATAAAGATGGTGGAGTTTTGGACTATCCCAGGTCCATCTCATGCTGCCTCCATGTCTACTTCTGTTCAAAATACCTTGTATAGTAAATAGATAGCTGTGGTGAAACGCTATGGCGCTACCTGGTCCGCCTCAATGACCATGTGCGGCTGGAAGGTGTTGGGTGCAGCCAGTAGTACAAGTATTGTGCCTAGGCACCGAATGCATAGAGAAACATGTCTGGCGGGCCCAGACCACCCGAATAAGCGGTAGAGTTAGGATCTCCCAGGAGATGCTGGGTTGTCTACCCACTCATGTTAGTGTAATGAAGCTGGAGCGCAAACAGCAAACAAATCGAGCGGTGATGGGGATGGATAAGTTGAGGAAGAGGTATAGAAATGTGGGGGGATGATTATTTTTGCTCTTGCTATCCGCCCAGAGATGGACAGCGGCAGACAAAACAAGGATGGGATTTCGACCTCGAGCCAAGACATAACACGCCCATAGTGAGCTCTCCAAAGTTCGTCAAGATTGAGGCTGAGTCATATCCTTAGACATCGGACCAGTTTGATGCCCATTTGAACGGGTATTATGTAGGGAAAAACAAGGTATCGCCCATGAGAGGGAATAATATAGATTTTGACTAGTTGATTAGTATACCTGAGAAGCCGCCAAATCAGATGATCTTGCAAGTCAATGGGGCCAGGTTTACCTGTGGTTTGTGAATGTAAAGAGTGATGCCAACAGCATACATCGAGATAACTAATCCACTGGTGTCGAAGTCAAGGTCTCGATGTGCATGAAATTGCCTGAGTTTAGCCTCTAAGGGCTTGTTAGCCATGGCAAATAAAATGGATGACAGTGGACAACCTTGTTGTGTCCCATGGCTAATTGAAACTGGGACAGACAACATGCCATTAAGCTGTACACGGGCGGTTGGCTGGATAAAGAGGAGCTTTATCTGGCCAATGAATTGGGAGCCGTGGCCCATTCCTCCTAGTAATAGAAAGAGATAAGGTCATTTTTGGGAATCGAAAGTCTTGATGGTGTCAAGTAACACGGTCACGGCTGAAACCTGAGGGTCTAAATGGTGCAGGACCTCTTATTTGGTGCACAAATTATGGGAAGCAGAGTGGCCTGGGGTGAATCCGGTCTTATTACTTTAGGTAAAAGAGAAGACGACTTGCCAAAATCTTAGCAAAAATCTTGTTGTCTATGTTGATCATAGATAATGGCAGTAGGAGTCACAATGTTGTGCAGGTTTCTCTGGCTTAAGAAATGTCACTATGACTTCCTCGCAGAGGGACAGAGGTAGAGCGCCATTTGCTAAGGATTCTCAAAACATTGCTAGCATATGAGGTGCAAGGGTGGATATGTACTCCTTACAGAGCGCATTGGTTAGACTATATAGGCCCTGTGCTTTATCACCCGGGAGATTGCAGATAACCCCCGTAAGTTCTTCTAGAGTGATGGGGGAATCAAGATAGTCCTGATGGAGGAGGAGGAGCTACGCTAGCAACCAAGATGGCCACTTAGGCTCCCGGCTCCGCCGACCTCCGTATCCTGCCAGAAGATCCTGTCAATAATGCTGATTTAACGCCCGACCTCCGCATAGATGAACCGATGCTCACTCCGATGGCGCAACTCCGAAAAATTAATTTGCCTGGGTGACGGAGCTGCGTCGAGTTGAAGTTTGCGGGCTAATCCAGCAGGAGAGCCAGGGCCTCGAGTTTTGACCTGGCCGTGTCGTAGTTGAACAACATCGGCCGTGAGTGGCAGTCAGGGTCCGGTCCACCGTAGTGGAGGTTTTTTCTTCGCCCAATCACGACGGCGCTCAATTTGCCTGACCAACATTGAGGGAGGAGTGACGTGGCACGACAGTGACCGGGGGTGGAGGTCCCTGTCCCGCGGACCCCGTGTGGCCCGGCCGGGGTTCGGTGAGTCGGGGCCTTCGCTCACGAAGCGAGACACATATTGTTGCCGCAGAAATCGATCAGTCTCCTCCGACGCCGTCCGGTCCGCTCCTGTCTGTTTCCCCCCGAGGTAACCGGTTCCCCGGGGGAGGTGATCGATACCGTTGCTGAGCGTGAAGAAATGGACCGGATGGAGAGTGAGCCGTCGATAAAAACGATATTGGCAGCCATCGGGGCATTGCATTCACATGTGAATGCCCTGATTCACAAAATGATGACGGGCTTATCGGCGATGGAGTGTGGGGACCCGGACCCTGTTACATCTCAGGTATTACCACAAGTTACGATTTCAACTACGACCCTCTTGATCCTGAACGAGGACCCCGTGCGACAAGAAGAGCAGCAGCCCTTGGTTGGTTTCCTGGAAAATCCTGAACCCAGTGTTTTGAACATATTGGCATACCTACCATCATCGCTGACTTTGGGAAAATCGATTTGCGTCCCCTTCCCGGAGAATCCTGTGGGTGATTGTCCTTGGACTTCTATACTATTCCTTCCCTCTTTGGTGACTTTCCGATCTTGGAGAAAACTATATTGGGACTTTCCGTCCGTGAAGGAGTGTTCCTATGCTGCTGAAGTTCTTGGCCACTTGCTGACTTTGAATTGTACTGTACTGCATTTATTCAGACTCTTTCTTCACTTTAATTCTCCTGCTAAACTAATGGTTCGGAAGGGCCAGGGCTGAGAGTGATCGACTGTAGCTGGTATTAAGACCTCAAGGGATGTAGAATTTGTGGCTGTTGGTCTCACGGGAGGTTGGGCGGTGCATTACGGCTCCCCCTAATTTATCCATTGATGATTATAGATATTATTGACTTTTCATCATGGGGGTGCTGGTCTCTGGCAGGGGGAGAGGGGACCGGGAGTTTATATGGAAATGCCCTCCTCCACAGTTTCTCTTTTCTATTTTTAGAATTTAGTTAGTTGGGGCGACAGGCACACTGCTAGTGGGGGTTAGGCGATAGCCGTTGCAGGGGTGCCGGGTGGGGGGGATGGGTTTTTTGTTTTCTTTTTGTTATCGCTCATATGGTTTCCCTTTTTTTCACTCTCTTTTTAGTTTTTCCTTTACTAGTAATATTGGCAAAATATCCTGGTTCTGTCTTTTCGATTCCAATGTCTGGTTGCCATGATTCTTCTGCTGTTTTGATTTTATAGGTGGGAAGGTCTTGAGGGTCCGCATTTAAACTGCTTATCGATTGTAATGTTGCAAGTCTTATTTCGTATTCTTTCGCGCTGGCCCTTCAGAGATTCTTCTATTGCTCCACGTCTATCCTGTTATCGCTCCTGTTCACCCTATTATCAACATATGTATGTATGGCACCGGATATGTCTATTACTTTTTTCTTGTTTTAAAATAATAAAAAGATTTATAAATAAAAAAAAGATAGTCCTGAGGGGCTCGGTCTAGCCAGATGAGCTGTAGATATTCTAGGTATGCCTTCAGGTAGCTATCTGATTCAAGCGAGGTAGCAGTGTAGAGGTTGGCGTAGATGCAGGTCACGATGTCAAGTATGGCTTAAGGGGAGGATTGAAGGACATGTGGAAGTCCGTGGCCCGCGCAGCAGCAACGCAAGAGTCCTAACCGATCGGCCTCCCCATAACGATGGGCTGTTGTTTCGCAATCCAGTTTATCTTGAATTGAGCCATTGAGGCAGTATTTTTGGAACAGAAATACTCCAGTTTGAGGACCCAAATTTCCCACTTCAGCAGGGCAAGTCATCCTTGGATAATTTTTAAGACGGGCAATTGCTTTGCAATATATGCGTCACGAATAACCACCTTGAAGGCTTCTTAGAGTGTGGAGGGAGACTCTATGAATCCATTTAGTGTGTAAAGTACTCAGATATTTCCTTGCAGATCTATTCACGATAAAGCGAATCCTGCAGTGCCTGCGGGGCAGGCAGTAGGAGAAAGCGCGGGGATCTGACTGAGGGATAATGAGCTCCATCAATACGGGGGGGGGGCATGATCGGAAAGTGTGATGGGTAGGTGTGATATTTTAGTGACCCAGGTCAGGGCACCGCAAGAGGTCAACCAATAATCGATCCTAAACCATGCGTTGTGACCTGCCATGACACAGTCTGTGCACCATGCGTGTGTGTCGCCAAACATCCTATCAGTAGCTGTCGTGGATGATAGTGTTGAGGGTCAGTGCTGCGTTAGGGTGTGGGCACCTAGATGTTCCTGACCAGTCCACCTGGTCTTTTAGCACGACATTGAAATCTCCTCCCAATAGTATGGCCCCTGGGTCAAGGCTGGAAATGAGCCGCTATACTTCAGAGAAGCCAGGCCCATCATTATTGGGGCTGTATACTGCTGCTAATATCACAGGCTTATGTAGTGTCCCGGCTACCAGCACGTAGGGGCTGTTTTCAGTGCATAGTACTCTTGCATATGCCGCTGCAGACCCTTACGCAGAAGTGTAGTGATGCCCTGGGTGTAATTGGAATATAGTGAAGTGCATGTCTCATCGCATCCATCTACAGCGTTCTTCATCCCTTGCATCAGGACCATTTCCATGGGAACCTATTCCAAAAGAGATAAAGTGCCAGGAACTGCGTCACCTGTAAAGGTAACTGATTCTGAGTATCTCGCTGGTCACCCTGACTGACTTCCTCCTAGAATTGGCTGCCTAAAGTGACCGCAATACAACCAGCCCAACTTTTTGGTGATAAAGTTTCTAACTGCTAAATTAATTGAATTTGGCAATTCTTGGTCACGGTTGAGTGAAATGTTTTGATTTACTATACCCTGTAAATTGTACATCTCCTGAACCCTCCAGTGGACCTTTTTCGTTGTGGTGTCTAAACATACATAAAAATACAGTCTATTTTTATAAAATATTCCTTGAATGTCTTGTCGAATTCTTCTTCAGTTGTTTTGGTGATGTTAAAAGCTTTACGTTTGGCCCTTTGTATATGCCAAGGTGCTCAGAGCCACAGCTACCTAGGGTTGAGCTGAAGGTTTGACAAACGAAACCTACTAGTCCTAAAGGGGTTGGTAAGTGTACTACACAACCAAACCTTTCAATACATTCCTTACAGTTAGGCTGAGCCAGGAATAGTTTATTTTTCACGGCATTGTGTCAGGAATGATTTGCATCCTGCCAAGATCTTGAAGGAGGACAGGAAGGGACAACTGAATTGGTAGGTGGTCGATCTGCAGCAAAAGAGGTAGCCTCCCACTTAAATCAATAGGTTTGACAAATATGGAACAAAATCCACATAATTTGTGCAGAGACACCAAGCAATAGATCTGGTTAGTGGGTCTCCTTGGGTAGCTGGATCGAAGTCCTTCCTGACTGCAAGGTTTTAAGACTGTCTGTTCTGTGAGAAGAGGAGTCACAAGTTATTTAATGCTAGCTGTATGATGCCCCCGCAGATTTATAGATCATTATCTTTCCTAGCCAATTCAAACCGAATGCTCTCCTATCCTTGTAACATGAGACTAACTAAATTTGTTATCAGAGTTCAATATCTGATGCAAACCTTTTATGTTAAGGGAAGTCTATACTTAAATATAAGACCCACATATGGCTTGAAAAGGCCAAGAGATGAACATGCAGGTAGAAGTATGTAATCTACAACGGAGAAATGTAACCTGCCGGAGAGCACAGGATGCAACATGTCCATTCAAGGGGGGGGGCACCCCTCACATACCAGATGGGGTTTGGAGGAGGAAGGATGTGACCTGACGTGTATTAAGCAGTATGCCGGGGGGGGGGGGGCAGTATGCCCCCCTGCACAAGGGCACAGGAAGCAACAAGCCATCCACAGAAAAGTGAAGGAAGCAGTATGTCACTTGCCGGAGAGTCCATAACAACAGGTCATAAACAATCACGCAAAAGGCGGCACCCAAAGCTAGAATACAATTTGTGCACAATTTTCTGCATTAATTTTTAACATGGCAATGTGGCCTCTATTTTCTTTAACAAATGTTTGGAAATTGTTTAGACAGTTCTACAACACATTTGAAGTAAGGTCTTGATATAATTGCTTTTTAAGTTAATATTTTCAAAGAGAAAAATACAGTTTTGGGTAGCCTCCTCAGTATTTTATATGAAACGCCAACCATGTCAGTAAAATACTGGCCAGGTGGCAACCCTGAACCTTGACAACTGTGAGGGTTCAAGAAACAGCGTCTCCCTCTGGGGTTGCTGGAAGCCAGCCATAACAAGCAAAAGGAAAAAGAAAGCAGTTTGTAATTCAAGGTTAAGGCATGAAGGACTAGGTTACATGCAGCAAGGGCACCAATTGGGTGGAGGTGCAAAAGGAGGCAGTAGGTCACCAAGAAAGGATGCAGGAAAAAGCATGTCACATACTGGCTGGTTGCACCGTATGTCACTCACAAGAAGCCACATGGCAGCTGCACGAATGTGAAGTACACAGAACATCAATGGCAGGAGGAAGCCAAACACTGTTTGTTAACCATAATCGGACTATGGCCACTAAATGCAGAATGATACCTCTTGGATTACTGGTATTTCAAGGTTTTCCAGGTTTTTGTTGAACTAAGCTCTATGTCACTGACCAGACTTCCTCTCCCTGCACTACATGTTGTAACCCCAGCAGTGTACATCCCCTGTCCATGCTTTACATGTCTGGTTTGTATCATCTTCAAGCTACAAATTATCAATCTTGTTCATGAGTGCACATTCAGTCTCCACACTTCTTTTCTCAGAGCTGCTTCACCTAAATCCACAAGAATGCATGCTGCACAGTTGTATTTTCTTGATAGGGCTGCGCATTACTGAAGTATTCTTCATCTCACCTCCTTAAGTTTATCCATCTCGTTAAGCAGCACTTGCTTGGCCACCTCTGTCTCGATGAGTCTCTGACGGAGATCTTCGTTCTCCTGCTCTAATTTAACCTTCATCTTTTCCACAAACTCCAGTTCATTGTGAAGCCGAACAGACACGTCTTTCGCCACCTGCAAAGACATGGAGCTGGTTATCAATTAATTAAAACAGCAAGTGCAACTTTAACATGGGAGGCGCAAGAAAACAAATGAATAGGATAAAAAGATGAAATATACACTGAAGTTAATATAAAAAACACAGTTATCAATCAATTAGTTTAACACTTTCGCTGTCAGCCACCCACCCTGGTGCCACGCCGTTTTGGGCTATTTAGGGTAGTTCGCTTTTAGGCCCCCATAACATTTTGTCCAAATAAGGTATCCAAGCCAAAATCACGTCCTTCTGTTCCAACATCCTGAGGATTCTAAAGGTATCCAGGTTTGGTGGAATCCCCTGGAGGGTAATGAGAAATTAGCCACAATACAGATAGATTATTGGGTTTTTGGGATAATTGGTAAAAAAAAGTGCTGCAGAAGAAAGCATCTGTTTTTCTCTGCAAATGGCAACAACAAAGGATTTGTGGCGCATCTTCCCAGCTTTCAGGAACAGGCTGACTTTTGTCAGAAAACCACAATTTTCTACAAAGTATTGGTATTTTACTGGGACATAGCCTATTTTCCCTGTTTTTTGGTGCTTTAATTGTCCTTCCAGTTAGTGGTAGAAATGTGTATGAAACCAATAATGATTCCCGAAAAGCTATACCTTTCTTAAAAGTAGACATTCTGAATTCAGCAAGATCCTTCAAGGTTTTCTTACAGAAAATAACAGGAAATAAGAAGATATTGGAACAGAATTGAAAAACACAGGCATTTGATCCTACATTTTGACCTGTAACTTCTTCTAACAATGGTAGATTTTTGAAAGCAATATACAGTTACATCTGAGGGCCGTTTTGATTGCGGGGATATATAAGGTTTGTAGCTTTATCAAGAACCCAATTTACCCAGAGCCAAATACTGAGTTGCACTTTGCAACTGTTTTCCATTGTATATCGGGTATATAGCAATTTATTTGGTAAAATCTGAAGAGTGAAAAATAGGTATCAAAGAAACCTATGTATTTCTAAAATGGCAACAAGATATGGAGTTTAGAAACAGTTGTGTGCACCTCTGCATTTGTACCCATATAAGCATGTGAAGTAGAGGGTATTTTTCAAAATGACTTATTTTTCTTCACACTGTCTTACATTTAGAAGGTATCTATGCATAGAAAGACTAATGGTAACACTTGTTCTACTATTCTGTATTACCCTAAGTCTTACGTTAAAAATGGTACTTCACTTGTGTGGGTAGGCCTAGTGCATGCAACAGGAACCAGCCCAAAATGCAACATGGACACATCACATTTTGCCACTGAAATCAGATTTTTTTTTTTTGCAATGTGCCTAGCTGTGGATTTTGGGCCCAGGCTTAGTCGGCACCTAGTAAAACCTAGCAAACCTGTACATTTTTTAAACCTAGACAACCAGGAGAATCCAGGATGGGGTGTCTTGTGTGGCACTCACAAGGTTCTGTTACCCAGAATCCCTTGCAACCCTCAAAATGTATCTAAAATCAAAAAACACATTTTCCTCACATTTCTGTGATAGAAAGTTCTGGAATCTATGCCACAAACATCCAACTACCCAGCATCCCCCCCCCAAGTTTCCTGATAAAAAATGGTACCTCAGGCTTTAGAGCATGGGATCTCATTGGGATTTCACAAGGGATGTCTGGGGCGGGAACCATATACGCACCTTTCAGGACCTGCAGATCCGGTACTCCATCCATGCTTACCAGTTTTACCGCTACCTGAAGGTGCGTCATGCCCTACACTCTCATATATCAGAGGACACCTCCCTGCCCGAATATAGTTTGCCTGAAGCCCAGGTCATGACCGGCAACTTGGGGAAGGGTGGGATCTCCCGCATCTATTGTTCCCTCACAAATAACCCCCCACAACTTCCTATCCCACTTCAGGGGCAAATGGGAGGGCTGGCTTGGGTCCCTGGATGATGTTGATTGGAGAGACGCATCAATGGCTCCTAAAACAGTCACAGCAAGGCTCCGACTAGTCCAAATATACTATCTGCACGTTGCCTACCTCACGCCGGTCCGGTGCGTTTTCATTGCACTGGGCTCCAACCTGATGCATCCTGTCGCTGCTGCGAATACCCCCAGGCCGATTTTTATCACATGGTATGGCTTTGTCCCGAAATCCCGCTCTATTGGGAGTCAATAACAGGGGGCTCACTGAGGTCCTGGGTTAGGTGGTTCCCCTTAGCCCAATGAATTTGCTCCTGGGTATTACAGAGGGAATGTATGGATCCAGAGCTGACATTTTGTTTCTAAAGCTATGATGGTGGCCAAAAGAGATATTGCAGCCAACTGGCTGAATTCGACTGCACCCACCATGATGCGTTGGCGCAGGGGGGTGGATTGGTGCGCTGCACAGGAACGGCCCATGTATGAGGCCAGAGGCTGCCCAAAGAAGTTTCGTAGAATGTGGGGCAAATGGGTTGGGGTGGTAGAGGCTTGATAATCTCATAAGATCACTTATGGACTGGGGCGAGTGCGATGTTATCTTCTTCTTGTCTGTCGGATTCTGTACACTGTTGTACTATTCTCCTGTCTTTTCTTTGCACTGACAACTGTACCAATGGCTAGTATTGTTTTCTGTTGTTTTTCATAAAGTCAATAAAATTGATTATTAAAAAAAATGGTACCTCACTTGTGTGAGTAGGTCTAGTGTGTGCGACAGGAAACTGGCCAAAACGCAACATGGACACATCATATGTTTCCAGTGAAATCTTATTATTAATTTTTTTTTGCAAAGTGCCTAGTTGTCGATTTTGGGCCCTAGCTCAGCTGGCACCTAGGGAAACCTACATTTTTTAAACCTAGACAACCAAGAGAATCCAGAATGGGCTGACTTCTACGGCTCTCACCAGGTTCTGTTACCCTGTGGGGAGCCGAAACTTGCACCCGCTCAGCATTCCTCCCCCACCCCAAAGTCTCCTGATAAAAATGGTACCTCACTTATGTGAGTGGGCATAGTGCGTGCTACAGGGAAGGGCTCAAAACCTATTGTGGAGACATCAAAATTATCTATCGCAAAACTACCTGGTTTTGCAAGGGTGGCATCTGCATTTCTGTTCCAGGGCTAGGCGTCCATCTAGTGAAACACAGATATTGTTGGAAACTAGACATCCAGAAGAACCCACAAATGTGCGATGTGCGTAACTCCCCCATCGTTTTCCTACCCAGAATAGCAAACAAAACTCAAATTTAAGTAAAGAATAAAAATCAAGGTGGCCAGGCAAGATGGCAGGGTGGACGTAATTCACCTCAGCTCTGTCGTCCCTTGGCTGTCTGCGGAGCTCCTAGGTGCAAGTTCGACCCAAAACTCATCCGGAGTGAGAGGGCTGAGGTACGGAGTAGTTGGTGACTTATAATTTGGAAGTCGCAGGATGTTTTTCGCACCCCTGAGATCGAAGTCGGAGCGGAGTGGCCAGTCTTCAAAATAGCGGCGGCGCACGGGGCTTTCGTTCAGCGCCGATCGAGCACCAGCGGAACCGTGTAATTTGGAACAGCGGGCGGTGGCACACACCGAGTTCTCAAGGCGGAGGAGGCAATTTGCGGGAGCGGCGGAAAGGACAACAGAAGGAGCGAAGAGCTGCCCAGACCCGTGACCGGAGGCTGCTCCCGCAACCCCTCAGAGGAGGCTACAGGTAGGAAGCTCTCACTTGTTGTGGCTGGGAACCCCATTGGCATAGAGGGTCCTCCTAATATATAATTTGGTATCCCCACGGTGGACCCTAAATGGCATAGATGCAGCGCAGGGCTGATTTAGAGCCGGGTGCCTGACACTAAGATGGCGGCCACCGTTGCCAAATACTGCAAAATGCGGTCCACAAGAAAGAGGGAGTGCATGGGAAGTAAGAGCAGCAATCCCCCTTCAGGGGTGTTCAGAGAAGCCTGCAACAAGTGGACTGCCACTCATGAAGACACCACTCAGAGTAGCAGTAGTTCACAAGTTTTAGATGTGTGAATTGGATGCTGTGGGGGTCAGAGGGGCAGTCGGGTGTCCCAGCACTGATGTGACTGTAGGAAGGTGGAATCTGACTATATGGTTACCCCCACTTTTTGCCTTGTGTTTTGCTGGTTTTCGACTTAGTTGGACTGGGACCCTGCTATTCAGGGCCCCAGTCTATCTGCTTTCTCTATAAAATGGACTCCATGTACTTTAGGTACATACCAGATTGGTTACTGGGCCACCCTTGTGAGCCCCTGTATATGGTACCTTAGGTACCCAGGGCATAGGTGCAACCAAGGCCTACCAGGGGCTGCAGCATGTATTATACCACCCCAGATTAGCCTTCCAAACAGACACCACAGGTCTGCACCTGCAGCCTGGGTAAGGTGGTGTAATCACCCCTTACTTAGATATAGGATACCTATATCTATCTATCTATCTATCTATCTATATATATATATATCTATTTATATATATATATATATATATATAGACACATATTAACCTACAAGTCACTCCTATGGCAGGCTTTGACAATCCTGGAGGCAGAGTGCTTAGTTTTGTGTGAGAGGGTGCCCTAGCATGAGCTGAGCCCCTCTGCAGCTTTCGGAACCATCTCCTTATAGCTGTTCTATGATATAGCCATACCATATACTCTTAAGTGCATTATAATCCTTGCGGTTAATGCTAACTTTGGTTTGGCTTTATCAAAACATGTTGTGTAAGGTGTCAAACACTTTGGAATACTACCACTCCCGCCAGTCCTGGAGGCGGGGGTAGCATTCCACCCTTCTAGAGGGAGAAGACATGTAGTTACTGGTAAACCTGGTTAAAGTTAAACAGAGCCTCAGCATCACAAAATGGATGCTGCTGCCACAGACACAAGTCTGCCGTCCTGCTGCTGGACGAAACTCTGGCAGGGGAGGCCTGGACAATAGGTTTCCTGTCCAGGGAGGTGCTGGCACCCCCGAGACAGGCTTTAGTGTATTGGGGTAGGGTGGGTTGCATTCAGTGAATGCTTTTCAAACACTGCCTGGGGAACACTAGGTGCTCCATGCATTTCCCAGTTCAAACCGGCTGCTGGGGCACTCAGCCCCAGCTCTTGCATCAAGGAGTGACCACCCTGTTCAAACAGGCACCAACTGCATCTTTGCCGGTCTGCCTTTTCGAGGCTCCCGCCGGATGCCGAAGAATCTGCGACACAGGACATGGACTTCCAGACATCTCTGAAGCTGACCCGAGCTCCCAGCAAAGCTGAGACCCGTAGCTGACACGAGAGACATGGGACCAGAACTCCTGGACATCCTGCATTTTGCAAACTGCCCCTACTTCCCGAGGTATTCCGAAGTTGTGCACTGGGGTATTTGAAGCCCCTGCCCCGAGCACCTTTTGCACTGAAGCTCACACTCCACGAGTGTCCCGTGGGCCCGCTTTGTGCATTTCAGCTCAACGCGCCTTCGCGGTTCCTAGTCCGTTGGCTAGTGAGCCCCCTCGAAGGCCAATCTTTGATTCAGTGAGCTTTCCTGGTTGCTCTAGGCGTGCTCCCACTTCTCTCCAAAGGAGGCGTCCTCCAGACCTTGCCGGTCTGCACCGAAGCCAATCTGGACATTCTGCATGGATTGTGTTTGCCAAGGCTTGTTGGGTCCAATCTGGATTCCGACACCGCAGTCAACTAGATCCTTTGTGGGACAGCTCGAATCCAGCTCCTGGTCATCATCGACGCCTCCTGGACCCCGTGGCTGAAGAGAAGCTTCACCTCTTCCCCTGAAATCACCCGACATTGGCTGGCAGCTTCCCATCGCCATCCTGGTCACTGGCTAGCGATCCAGACACTGTCCCTTCTGCTTTCAGGTTCTTCAGATCTTCGATCCACCGGACACTTTTCCTCTGGTCGCCTCCAGCACTTCTTCGCAGCCCTCCACTGGAATCAACGACGAAACCAGACACCAAAAGACACCTATGCACCCGGTTTCCCTGTGTGAGGTAACACAACTACTACAATGCTCCCGTGGGTCTTGACTCTCGAAGTGTCCCAGTCTAAAAAGGGTTCCATCGTAGTTAACCTAAAAGTGTCCTTAAACTGTACATTTGTAACTTGTTTGTTCTCCATAGAAAGTCAATGGTAACCCGCTTCTGTGTTTAGACACTGCACGGGTCTCCTGTGGGCCTCCTGCATCCTACCCTTTGGTGATTCTAGGTAGCCCCAGCGATTCCACAGGCCCTAGGCCTGCTTTCTATTCCACACGTGGTTCTTATACCACTATTTTAGTATATGGTTTGTGAGGCCCCTAGGGCATAACGTATACTGTGCAACTTATCGTGTACTAATTAAGTTCCTTGTATTGTACTTTTACCTCTGACCTCATAAAGAGTCTAGAGTGTTTAGAATAAATACATATATATATATATTTGATATATACCTTGTGTGGTGTGCTTTCATTTGATCATTCAAGAGATTATAATTGGTAAAACAACTTGCTTAACTCGCCTCTAAGTCTTAGGCTGAAGGCTGCTCTCCACAGCTACCACTAGGATAGCTTTCTATAAGGTTTACTTTACAACCTACCATCAATAAGGGTCGTTTGGACTGGTGCAAGGTGCCCACTAGAATAGTGGACATCATAGATCAGGCCAACTTCTCACATTGGTGTGCAGCATGTGGGATTACAGCTTGCATTGTTTTAGCAAATAATCTTGAGAATATCATTTGAAAACTCACTTCAAGGTACCAGTAGGTACATATAAATCAAGACTTATAATACATAAGTTCTACTGAACTTAGAAGTTGTAGGTGGTAAGGGCTTAGCACACCCTGACTACAACCCTTAGAGAGGTTCTAGTAGGAAACCAAGTAGTGTAGGTAGGTGCGCACACCACACCTCACTAGTCATGGTTTTAAAGGCAGGAGCTAGTGTATCTGTAGGAGAGTAGGATCTGCTTCCTATGGTCACCCCCACTTTTTGCTCTGATATGCTGGTTTCTCGACTTTAGTGTGGCTGTGGGCCTGCTAATCAGACCCACAGCCCAGCTGTTCTCTCTCTAAATTCATACCATGTACTTTAGGTACATACCTAATTGGGTATTGGGTCACCTTTGTGAGCCCCTGTAGAGTGTACCATAGATACCCAGGGCATAGGTGCATCCAAAGCCTACCAGGGGCTGCAGCATGTATTATGCCACCCCTGGCTGGCCATCCACATTGACACAACTGGCTGATCACTCAACTGGGGCAAGGCTGTGTAATCACCCCTTGCTTAGGTATAGTATCCCTATACCTACCATTACATATAGACACGTATATACCTATAAGTCACTCCTATGGCAGGCCTTAACAATCCTGAAGGCAGAGTGCTTGGTTTTATGTGAGATGGTGCTCTGGCATGAGCTGAGCCTGTCTGCAGCTTTCGGAACCATGTCCTTATAGCTGTTCTATGATATAGCCATACCATATACTCTTACGTGCATTATAATCCTCGCGGTTAATGCTAACTTTGGTTTGTCTTTATCAAAACATGTCGTGTAAGGTGTCATACGCTTTGGTATACTGCCCCCTCGCCAGTTCTGGCGACGGGGGTAGCATTCCACCCTTCTAGAGGGAGAAGACATGTAGTTGTAGCTTTACCCGGTTAAAGTTAAACAGAGCCTCAGCATCACAAAATGGATGCTGCTGCCACAGACACAAGTCTGACCTCCTGCAGCTGGGAGCCCTTCCAGTGAGGGAGGCCTGGACAATAGATTTCCTGCCTTGGGAGGTGCTAGCACCTCCCCAGACAGGCTATAGTGTATTGGGGCAGGGTGGGATGAATGAAATGAGACACTGCCTGGGGCACACAAGGTGCTCCATGCATAGCCCGGTTCAAACCAGTTGCTGGGGCACTCCAGCCCCAGCTCTGGCGCGAAACTGGACAAAGGGAAAGGGGTGTAACCACCTCCTTCCCTGGTCCCACCCATAGGAGGGACCTAGCAGGTAATCCAGCCCCTTTAATCAGTATAAAGCTAGGAGCTGAGTCTAGAGACTTTAGATTATCCTGAACTGAAACTCTGAAAGGAAACTCTGGACCTTCGACATTCTACTGCAACTAGAAGACTGAAGAATCTCCCTTGTGGTCAAAGAGTGACCACCCTGTGCAAACAGGCACCACCTAGCGAATTGCCAGTTTGCTTTGTCGATGCTCCCGAAGGATCCCGACGACTCTGCTTCACAGGACTAGACTTTCAGACTTCTCCAACCCCGACCCACCCCTCAAGCAATGCTGAGACCCGTGGCGGACACGAGAGACGTGGGACCGGACACCTGGCCATTTTGCTCTTTGCAAATTGTGCAGCTTCTGAGGCGTCCTCGAAGTTGTGCATTGGGACTTGAGAAGCCCCAACACCGAGTCATAAGTGCACCAAAGCTCTGCCCTCCACACTCCACGAGTACCGCGTGGGGCCTGCTCTTGCATTTCCTCTCGACGCGTCTTCGCGGTTGCTAGCCCCCTGGCTAGTGGACATCTTGAAGACTCCATTTTGAAACCACACTGCTTGCCTGGTTGCTCTGGGCTTGCTCTTGCTTTCCTGTAAAGGGGAAGCTCCACAGACCTTGATGGTCTGTACAAGAAGCCGATCTTCACTTCCTGCGTGGATTGCCTTTGTCAAAGCTTGTTGACTCCAATCCGGAAGTCAACACCGCCAACAGCGTGAGCCTTCGTGGGACAGTCCGTATCCCGCTCCTGGTCGTCGTCGACGCCTCCTAGTCCACGTGGCTGCAGAGACAAGCTTCACTTCTTCACCTGTTTGCAGTTCGACATCAACTGGTTCCTTCCTGGTTCCTTCCTGGTCACTGGCTAGTTACCCAGACTCTATCCCCTCTGCTTTCAGGTTCTTCACGTCTCCGATCCACCCTTGGATCCATCCGGACATCTTCCTTCTGGTCGCCTGCAGCATCTTCTTGCAGCTCTCCATAGGAATCGACGACGAAACCCGACACGACTTCACACCTATGCACCCGGCTTCCCTGGGTGAGGTAACTAGAGTACTCCGGTGCTCCCGTGGGTAATAACTATCCAAGTGTCCTGTTCTAACTGGGTTTCCCCGCAAGTCCACCCGGACTGTCCAAAATCAACTAGTTTCTAACTTTTATGTTCCCATTAAAAGTCTATGAGAACTCGCGTGTGTGTTTAGACACTGCACACGCATCTTGTGAGACTCCTATTTCCTACCCTGTGGTGGTTCAGCGTAGTCCCAGCGATTCCCTAGGCCCTAGGCCTATTCACCTGTTCTGAAGTGGTTCTTATACCACTTATTTAGTATATGGTTCGTGAGGCCCCTAGGGCAGAATTGTATTTGTGCAACTTATAGTATGCTTATTGAGTCACTTGTGCTGTATCTCGAACTCTGACCTCATAAAGAGTGCAAAGGGGTTGTGTTAGTAATAAATACATATATATTTTATATATACCTGGTGTGGTATCCTTTCATTTGGTATTTAAGGGGTTATTATTGGTAAAACAATTGGCTTCACATGCTCTCTAAGGTGTTAGCCTAAGACTGCTTTGTCCATGCTACCACTAAGATAGCTGGTCTATAAGGTTGACTTTACAACCATCTTATAAGGGTTGTTTGGACTGATACAGGGTGCCCACTAGAATAGTGGACATCACATATCAGGCCAACTTCTCACATCAATGCCTTTGCAGGTCACACAGCCAGTGAAACTGCAATGCAGTGAAGCACCACATCCATGTACGTATTGAGGTCTGAGGGTGAACGTTGGCATGATGTTAGGCAGGAGGTGCTAGACATGCAGAGATCTGTTTCTGCAGAAGGACTTGAGCAATGGTCTAAAGAAGGAACATTGGATGATGAGGGTTGTTGGCGAAATAAAGACATGACCAAATGGAGACTTCCCACAGCCTATTTACAACCTATGATTCATATGGCACATGGGCCGGCACATGTTGGAGCGTCCTCGATAACGAAATTGCTTATGCAAGTTATTGAGCATCCAGAAACTGCTGGCATAGCTAAAAAGACATTACAGTCCTGCTTGATTTGTCTCCAGTACAATCCTGGTAAAGGGACATGAACTCCTACAGGAGGGTTTGCTACACCAACTGCACCTTTTGAAGTTTTGCAAATGGATTACATTCAGCTTGAACGCTGCAATAATCTGAAGTATGTTCTAGTAGTGGTATGTGCCTTCAGTAAGTGGATAGAGGCGTACCCTACGAAGGATAATACAGCTTTTACTACAGCAGAGGTGTTTCTGAAAGAATTCTTCCCCAGATTCGGTGTTTGCAAACTTTTATGGAGTGATAACGGACCCCATTTTTTTGGGCAAATTGTTGAATATGTCCCGAAAGGATTAGGGATTAAGCAGAAGTTTCATGGTGCCTTCTATCCACAATCAGCAGGGCTAGTGGAGAGCTACAGTGCTATTTTCAAGCTGAAGCTAGCTAAAATTCAGGCTTCCACATCCTTGAAATGGCCTGATGCACTACCCTTGGCATTGTTGTCCATTAGATCAGTGCCACATTCACGATCTGGTCTTACACCATATGAGGTAGTATTTGGAAGGCCTATGAATATTTGGGGAATTCCTAATCCATCCCCCATACATGATGTACCATGTGTTTTGATGAGTGACTACCTATCACATTTGCCTGACAGTTTGATTTCTATTCATCAACAGGTTCGAGAAGCTCTTCTTGACAGGTCTGCAGGTGAGAGCAATGGGTTTCAGCCTGGGGACCATGTAATGGTCCGATCCTTCCAGAGGTCGAGCAGCTTGGAGCCCAGGTGGCTGGGCCCAGAGCAAGTACTCCTCGCGACGAGAACTGCAGTTCGAGTGACGAAAAGGAGAATCTTTTAGTATGTTTATCTAGGGACCTGTATCGATACTCCTATTTTCTGACCCTTGTCCGGTTATTATTCACTAATGTCCATACAACGGCACAGAAACCCGTTTTCAGATTAAGTCATAGCGCATGCTGTCACATTGAGCAAGCACTATTCCTCCAGCCCCCTAGAAAGCTCACCGAGTTCTCTAAACAAACCAAGCCTCCAGCAAACCTGGGAAATCCCCACTGCTATTGTTTTGATTTCGTTCGAGAACTCCTGTAAAGAATGTAAGAACGACCAGTTCTTAATGACATCTTTTATTGACGTCTTATGTCCATCCTTACGTCAAACCCGGCACCTTTCAGGTATAAATATACCGATGCTGCCCTAAGCAAAGACACGGTGGTGATGAGCTTGGAGCAGTGACTACTTGCCGGAGAGCCCAGCTGATGCAGGAAGCCCACGGACGCTGCCCCTCCCTCTTGACGCGCTGAGAGAGACGCTGCCTTTTCTCCTGCCGAGAAATCCAGCTTCCAGCGTTTCCAACTTGCCCTTGCGGGTAACTGGGATACCGAGTCCTGAGACAGAGATACCAGACCTCCTGCCTTCTAAATCCCAGGTACTGAACTGACTAACCCCTTACAGAGAATTCTTGAGTCAGATTCTTGGCAAAACAAACTTAACTTAAACTGCTACTTACTTACTCCCTCCCACGTATTAGGCTCAGGTCAGGTACACCGGGGTAGGCGTAGTTAGAAGCACCAGTTGAGTACGATTAGTCAATGTATATATGTATGTATATCTTTTATCCATTTTAAAGGATCATATGGCTAAGAAACCATATCAATGCTTTTACAGTATTATTTTATAATCCTGCTTTTACTGTATGCACTTTACTTAACCTTAAGTATTGCTACTGTAGCGATTCATTTCTCTTGTATGAGAAAAAGAGACTGATCAATAAATAACACCTTTTATTGAACACGCCCATCTCTTCTTTCTCTACAATCTGGTGGAACTAAGTATGCACGTACTGACTGAGTATAATAGTTGTCTTTTGTTTTCACACGACTCCGGAGATATACTCTTGATTAGGGAGAGCAAAGTTGTCATGTTCTATGGTTGTCAGAACCTTAATCCCTTCTTGTCTATCCAGGGAGGTTAAACTCCTCCTCGCCTATTCGAGAAAGTTTCTAGTGAACTCTGAGCTAGCTGGCACACAAAACTTAAGTCTAATATCGACAGTAGAAGACCTAGTTAACCTCTGTCCTACGTCTATACTATTGAAGATATTATTACAATGCGCAGAGCCTATTGGGATAATAGGAACTACACTACAAACTGGGTTCATTCCACCCATTGCAAAAGAGTGCTGTCTACCCTGGTGAAACCTGCTTCCCTGATCGACCATTGAGACATTCGGGACACGGAGAAAGGCCAAGTCATATCACTTGAAGAACCTGTAAATGTAATGAACACTTATATAGCGTTCCTATCACTCCAAGGAGTATCTTGGCGCTCAACCAATCCAGATGAAATAGATTGGAGGGAAGAAGGCAGCTCAGTGGAACATACTTTACACTAGTACTCTGCAAGCGGCATCTGTGAGGGAAAACACCCAGGTTTTTAGGGCTTTCCTAAACTGGTTTTCATGGGACAATGACCGAAGGTACGGCGGAAGCTTGTTCCAGGCCTTAACACCCAGAACAAAAAGAGATTTCCCTCCTTTAGTTGCCAGACTAAATCTGGGGGTTATTAGCAGGTTCTGACTAGCAGACCTCAAACAGCGGGTAGGATGGTACCGTTTAAAGCCAGTGGACAGATATTTGGGCCCTTGCTGTTGAAAGGCTCTGAATGTAATCAGAAGAATCTTAAATAGGAGCCTTTTGCCAATTGGTAACCAATGAAGCGCATTTAGCGCGGCCGAAGCAGATGACTTGCGGGGCCAACGTAGCACCAGCCGGGCAGTTGCATGCTGGACCATCTGTAGCCTGTGGAGTACGGACTTATTAGCTCCAGCATATAGGCGATTACAGTAGTCCAACCTCGAGGTTATTAAGGCGACTGCAACCGTTTTCCTGGCTGACAGAGGAAGAAGGTCAAAGAACTTCCTCAGAGATTTAATTATGTGAAAGCACATACCAGCTACGGCCACCGCTTGCTGTTTAAAAGACAGTTGGTCATCAAATTTGATGCCCAAATTTCGGGCAGACGAGATGGTATTAGGGGGGGCTTCAGCATCATCAGGCCACCAGTGTTTCGGGGAAAATAGATTTTGGTTGCCGAACGGCAGGATTTCCGTCTTGCCGGAATTGCATTTGAGATGATTGCTGGTCATCCATTCAAACGTAGCCGTCAAGCAATTTTTCAGGTTTTCCTCGGCACCAGGCAGTTCCCTATCCAGCACCAGAATGAGCTGCGTGTCATCAGCATATGATATTGTGCTAATCTGAAATGACGCAATTAGCTCAATCAGGGGTACCATGTATAGATTGAAGAGTACAGGGCTTAACCTAGAGCCCTGAGGGACCCCAGAGCTGATGACTTTAGCTTCAGACTGGAATGGGCCCAAAACTATGACTTGGCGTCTGTTGTTAAGAAAATTTCTGAACCAAGCCAGAGCCACCCCTCCTATTCCTGCGGTAACCAGCCGGTCCACTAAGATGGTATGTGAGACCGTGTCGAAGGCTGCCGAGAGGTCAAGTAAAATCAGGACAGCCTTCTTTCCCTGGTCCATGGCCATTTGTAGGGTCTCTGCTGTGAACAGCAGGGCAGACTCGGTGGAATGTTTCGACCGAAACCCTGACTGGTTTGGGTGTAAGATATTATTCTCCTCCAGAAAGTTCATGAGTTGACTATGAACGAACTTTTCCGCCAGTTTTAACACCAGTGGGAGCAGGGAGATAGGACGCAGGTTGGAGAGGGTGGTCGGGTCAGATAGGGCGTTTTTCTGGAGAGGCTTGACTGCTGCGAGCTTCCATTCGTTGGGGATTTCTGCCGTGGCTAACGAGGAGTTTATGATGCTGTTGATGGTAGGGTTAACCACCTCCACTAACGCCTGCAAAACTAAAGGTGGGCAAGGAACAAAAGAGGATCCAGATTTACTGACCAGAATGGCTTTAAAGGTATCCTCAAGGGAAACAGGGGCGAATGAGTCAAGGCGAGGAAACCTAGTTAATGTCTTCTCCCCCTCTATCCGTTCTAAATTCCCTGAAATAGAAGATACCGGAGGAAAGATCTTCACAATATCGAGAATCTTATGTTCAAAATAGTCAGCAATCGTATTGCAAAGATTTTGAGACGAAGGGATCTCCTGCGAAAGGGCTGATGGATTAGTATAAACATTTACTATTTTGAAAATTTCTTTTTGTCCGTTACCCGCAGTAGATATAGCCTGCAAATATTGGGCTTTCTTGGCTAACTTAATCCCTGCATGGTATTGCCTTCTGGCCGATTTGTAGACATTGCGGGCGGCTACCTCATAGTTCCTGCGCCACCTCCGCTCTAATGTTCTCACTTCCCCTAGTTCTAATTTCAGGGCTGGCGAGAACCATGGAGCACTCCTTTTGCTTTTGGTGACACCGGAATTATTCTTGCCAGTTGGACCTAATGAGACGCCAGCAGTTGCTATCCAATCACAAAATTTCTGATTGTCAGTGGAAGTATCGCCCGTAAGAACGGGCGTGCTTTCTTTTAACATTCCTACGAGATCAGGTCTACTGGATAATTTCTTCCAATTAGGTTTATGATTATCATCAGGTCTTCTATTTTTTGTAGTATTTGCCGAGACATTATATTTCAACGGAATGAAATAATGATCGGACCAGATTTGAGGACAGGGGGGTTTAACTATTAACCTAGTCGAATTGGAGCAGATGCAATCCAATAAATGTCCTGCTATATGTGTGGGTTCTCGATTGAGGAGAGTGAGGCCAAGAATATTGATGATGTCTGTAAAACAACCTACTCCTGGCTCTTTAGGGGAGTCTAGGTGCAGATTCAGATCCCCTAACACCGTAAAATGGGAGAATCTAAGCGCCGGATCTCTCAGTGCATCTCCTACACTTTCTAGGAACTCGGTGGGAGACCCAGGAGGGCGATAAATAAGGGCACCAGAGAAGGTGAAGGAGTCATGGATACCCAAACAAAAGGCCAAGGCCTCTGCCCCTTTGATGTCTACCAGCTACATAGGTGGAACATTTGAGTGAGTTGCGGTAAATAATGGCCAGCCCCCCCCCCCGTTGTTCCCTCATATCCAGACGCTGTATCAGAAAGTTCTGAGGAAGAGCTACAGCTAAATCAGGGTTACACCAAGGTTTCAGCCATGTTTCCGTAACCAGGAGCCAATCTAAATTAGTCTCCACAATCAGGTCATTAATACTTTGGGCATTTCTACAGAGTGATCGGGCATTAATAAGTCCTCCTCGCAACACAGGAGATTGTGAGGGCACTTCCGGGGCAGACTCTGGAGTCAGCATAGACTTACACTGACCACAACAACACACGGGTCCATACCAGTTGTCAGGGTTTAAGACCTCATGACAATGCATATGAGGCAGGTTATGGGAATACAGTAGCTCCCTAGACATACCTGAAATATCGTTACCGTTACGAGGGGCATGGAGCAGCGCAGAGTCCCCCGCCTCTGCCGCCTCCTTGGCGCTGACGGGCGCAGACGGGCAGGACTCTGTCTCGACTCCGGCGCGAGTCAGGCGAGCCCGCTGCGCGTCACCGCTGCGCGTCTGCATGGGAGGTTTAAGTAGGGAGCTCACCTCACCTGGACGCCTGAGCACTAGAGCGCTCAGCATAATGGCGCCACCAGACCTCCCCAGCTACCCCCAAGATGGCGGAAAATGCGAGGAGCCACAGGTCAGCCCGCTAAGGCAGCGGTGAGGGGCACAATTACAGTGCAAGTGTGTGGAAAGTGGTCCTAGTAAAATCAGGGGTTAAGAAACAATTTTAAAATGAAATAAGCAAATCGGGGATGATATTTTAAAAAACGCGCTCTACCTTACAGATAAGCTTGCTCCAGCGCACAAAGAGTGTAGAGCGCAGCGTTCCACTAATAAGCCTTTCCCCTGCAGAAGTCTTCCCGGACCACACGATCCCTGGTGTATCCCGATACCAACTGCGACCCCGGAAAGAAACTCCATCGTCAAAAAAGACTGGTTGAGCAACCGTCCTGGTTTTTTTTTTTTACATTTCTTTTTATTGTTTGAATAATGGTATCATACAGAGCAAGTTGTATAATGTACATATAACATACTCAACGTTATCGGAAAAATCCTTACAATTGCGATGTTACATACAAGGATGCCAGTTTTTAGTAAACAACATAACAACGTAGGCTATCGGCAGTACCCCAGATATCAAAATATATGAAACATGTTGTGTACATCAGAAACGTGGCATTACAGGCTAGTGCAGCAATGGAGGGGCATTCGGCTAATTTTTAGAAAACTCTGGCAAAGGCGTATATGTGCTATCAGAAGACAGGGTTTATCCAGAAAAACAATGGTTCCTGTGGCATATTACTTATCTGCTAATTAATGAATATAACAGGCTTAATAGCAATTCAATCATTAGAGGGAGGGAGGCAAGGAAGAGAGAGACTCAACCGTACCAGTTTAAAACATTTTCTTGTATTTCAAATGAAAACGAATAATACTGTAATTCGGCTGCGACATACATATACTGTACAAAGTGCAATGTGTCCCAAGTGATATAGTGAGCGAAACAAAAGACGTGTACAATTGAGTGAACTATACAAGTTTCAGCTGTGACTATTTACAAGAGAAGGAAACTTGACTCAAGGCAATTATTTCAACCAATTGTTAAAGAGCGGCTATACAATCATAGGCACTGTGTTAGTCTGGTTCGTTTCCTAGTGCGTCGACGGCGTTTCGACCCTTAAAGTGAGGGTCTCGTCAGGACTGGGCAGTGAGGGATGTCTTGCAATGGGGTGTATGTAACCCGCGCGTGAGAAAGTAAAATAAATTTACTTACAGTGAACTCAACCGGGCACACTGTGTATGACAGCTGGTAACGCGTCCTATTTAAATTATGGCGGTCAGTGCCGTCGCTGCGCAGTGTATCCAGGAATTACCTGTGCGCTTTCATGATCCAGCTCAATCGCTGCCTCCGATCGTTTGTTTAACAATTGGTTGAAATAATTGCCTTGAGTCAAGTTTCCTTCTCTTGTAAATAGTCACAGCTGAAACTTGTATAGTTCACTCAATTGTACACGTCTTTTGTTTCGCTCACTATATCACTTGGGACACATTGCACTTTGTACAATATATGTATGTCGCAGCCAAATTACAGTATTATTCGTTTTCATTTGAAATACAAGAAAGTGTTTTAAACTGGTACGGTTGTGTCTCTCTCTTCCTTGCCTCCCTCCCTCTAATGATTGAATTGCTATTAAGCCGGTTATTTTCATTAAGTAGCAGATAAGTAATATGCCACAGGAACCATCGTTTTTCTGGATAAACGCATTACCCTGGTTCCGTTGTGAGTAGGGTTTCCCTTGTTCTCTTTTTCGCATCAGAAGACAGGAGGCATCTTATGCATGCACAAAACAGAGAAAGCAAGGTAATCTCAAGCAGTGTGTACTACAGGCAAAACACAAAGGCGAACAGCATATTAGAAGGAACAATCCCGCCTTTGTGCCCAGACCGGCACTACACCCCTAGGTAGCCATGCCATCACGTGACGTGGCATTGGGCCCGGGGGACAGCAGCGCATCTGTCTCGCACCCACTGGAGGAACGGTTCCCAGATGTCCCGGGGGCGAGAGGCCGTCGGCATGGACTCCCAGTAAGTTCCAAGTTGAGTGTGACCATAGGTCACGTCCAATAGCCAGTCTGCAAATTTGGGGAGGGTTCTGCGTCCCCAGCGAATCGCCACCTGACGCCTGGAGTATAACAGCAATAGAGCGTGCAGTTTGCGACTTTTGGGTTCTGTGTCAGCCAACCACCCCAATAGTCCCAGCAGCGGCGATGGCATGTCAGTTCTCTTTAGAATCTGGTTCGTTGCATCAAAGACTGCTGTCCAATAGTTATTGAGGGATGGGCAGCTCCATGCCACATGCAGGAAGGAGCACTCTCAGCACCACATTTCCAACAGAAACTGTCCTCTCTTAGACCCATTCTGTGGAGAGAAACCGGGGTTCGATAAAATCTATGCAAAAATTTGAAGTGTATTAGCCGGAGTTTATAATTAGGGGAAAGTTCAGACAGCTGCCTGCAGCAGAAGGACCATTGGTCTTCGGTCAGTTGCGGGTCAAGCTCAGCATTCCATATGTGCATAGAGTTTGGAGTGACAATGGGGGATTGCTCTTGCATTGCATTGTACAATCGTGATATCAACTTTTTCGGGGAAGCTCTGGCTAAAATGTTTTGGAGAGCTTGAAGTTGTGGAGGTTCCTCCGGAAAGCAGTCACCGAAAGCTTTACAAGAGGCTTTCAGTTTATGGTGCATGAACCTGTCAGTAAAGGACGAGGCCGGACCATCTTCCGCCAATTGTATATCACGGAACATGCTATTGGGATAAAGATCAGCAAATATGTGTAAAGACACTCCTGCCAGGGAGACGTCTCCCTTACTATCCTCCAGACACGTTAACATTGGGTTTTGCCTGAGAGGAATTGCCGGCGCATATAAAAGAGAAAGACCAGCACGCCTTTGCAACTCTCTTCACACCCAGCGCAGCATGCTCGCGGTGTCTATGTCGAGCGATGGCCTCGGGGCTTTGCAATAGAGGGCGACAATGAGTGGAAGCGGAGACACTGAATCCATTTCCACCGCCACATGTGGTTGATAGGGCATGGGGTAAGCCCAGAAGTGCGCAAATTGGGCCTGCACGCACAGGGCATAGAGATGCATGTCTGGTGCACCCATGCCTCCTTGTCGCAATGGCATCGTCAGGAGCGCCCAAGACAGCCTAGCTTGTCCGCCTGCCCATACCAATGTGAGTAGATGGGAGCGCAAACAGGCGAAGAAATGTTTCGTCAGAGGGATGGGGATATTAACAAAAAGATACAGGAATTTTGGCAGGACCACCATTTTCACAAGGGCAATCCTGCCGGCAATAGATAGCGGCAGTTTCGTCCATATGGCTACTTTCCCTTCGAGCCAGGCCACGGCTCTACCAAAATTGAGAGTCCAGATGTCTTGGATTTTGCGGCTTATCCACACTCCCAGATATTTGACCGCATCTGCCTCCCATCTCAGGGGGAATTCGGACCGTACCTCTAGGGTGTTGTTGGTTAGTGGAAAGACGACCGATTTGGTCCAATTAATTGAAATACCCGACAGCCCAGCGAACTTAAACTCGCGGAGCAGCGGGTCCAAGTTTTCAGCTGGTTTCGAAACATATAGGGTGACGTCATCAGCATATAATGAAATCAATAGGCTGCGGGTGCTAAAACTTAGCCCTCGCGCAGTGTGGTGTTGTCGGATTCTGGCCGCTAACGCTTCCATCGCGATGGCAAACAGGAGCGGAGATAAAGGGCAGCCTTGTCGCGTACCCCGGGAGATGGAAAAAGGTGCAGATACTAGGCCATTAATTCTCACCCGCGCTTTAGGGGCAGTGTAGAGTGGACGAATCAGTGCTATAAACATTGGGCTAAACCCCATACGCTCCAGAATACTGAATAAATAGGGCCATTCAAGAGAATCGAAGGCCTTCGTGGCATCTAAGAATACCGCTGCAGGCTGTACATCTGGATGGAGGTAGTGTAGTACTGAGAAAACGGTTCGTAGGTTATGTGAGGTTGCACGGCCTGGGATGAACCCCGACTGGTCGGGGAGGGCTACCATTGGGAGCAGCGGCAGCAAGCGGTCAGCAAGGATTTTCGCATATATCTTCACGTCGACATTAATAAGAGATAGAGGACTGTAGGAGTCCAGGGATTTGCTATCTTTGTCCGGCTTCAAAAGTGTGACAATAAGGCTTCTCTCATAGACTCCGGCAGTATCCCCATCACCAGGGTTTCGGTAAAAACAGCGTGCAACCTCGGTGCCAACTCATCCACATATGTTTTGTAGAAGGCCGTGGTGAGCCCGTCAGGGCCCGGGGCCTTATTCAGGGGGAGACCTTTAATGACCTTAGCGATGTCTTGGACAGTGACCGGGAGGTCCATGTATTTGCGATGGGCATCGTTAAACCAGACTAGGGCGATGGAATTCAAATAGGTCTCAAGCAATTCCTGTGTCAGCACATGCGTAGATTCATATAATTTAGAGTAAAAGGTGGCAAAAGTTGTCAGAATCTCCTTCTGGCCTATAACCTCGTTCCCCTCGGAGTCAAGCATGGTATGTATGTAGGCGGGGGCCGCGGCAGTAGCAATGAGTTTAGCAAGCGTCTTGCTAGGCCTATCCCCTTCGCCATATCTGCGCGCCTCTGCTCCTTTGCCCAGGAACTTAAGCTCGCGCTGCGCTTCCTCAGAGTAATCTAAAAGCTTGGCTTTAATTTGCGTCGCAAGTTCGGGGGTGGGGTTTACATAAAACATTCTTTCAAGATCTTTTAGGTCTCTTTCCAACGCGCTTAGAGTACCCCTGATAGCCTTAAGAACACCTGCTTGACGCGCTATGCACTGCCCCCTGATTACCACTTTGAATGCATCCCATAGGACAGATTCCGTGGACACAGAACCAACATTATTATCAAAGTAATTAGTTATATCAGCCCGTATTTCTTCTGTGAACGCAGCATCGAGCAAGGCATGTGGTGGCAGGTGCCAGGTAAAGGCACGTGTGGGGGCATCAGGGATCTGCATTTCCAATAGGCAAGGGGCGTGATCAGATAGCGAGCGGGCCAGACCCTCCACCCTGATCGTCCAAGCAGCCACATCTGAAGTTACCAACCAGAAGTCCAGTCTGGACCAGGCCCCATGGTGACTAGAAAGACAAGTGCCCTCCCGAACTGCGGGGTATCGCACCCTCCAAATATCTACCAACGATCCATCCTTAAGAATGTCATTTAGGGCCGTGCTTGCGTGCGGGTGCAGGGGTCTGGGGGCACCTTTTCGATCTAGGGAGTCATTAAGCACTACATTAAAATCTCCACCCTAAATAACTGTCGGACAATGCAACAATGCAATCTGGGCCCAAACCTTCCTGAAAAACTCTGGGTTGTCTACATTAGGGCCGTAGATCACCGCTAATACAATCGGCTTACCCATTAGAGTTCCATGCACCACCACGTAACGACCCTCCGCGTCGCAGGAGATTGAATGTTCCCTCCAGTCGAGGCCCCTCCTGACCAATATCGCCACACCTCTAGCATAATTTGAAAATATAGCAGAGTATACAGGGCCCCATCTAGCATGTTTAGGTCTGGGTGATGGCGAGGTGTTCAGATGCGTTTCCTGCAAAAAGCATATGTCAATGCTGTGTCTTTGCAAATAACCATGCAGCAATCTCGCCTTCCTGCTGTCCTGCAACCCTCGGATGTTCCATGTTAACTCCTTAGTCACCCCCATCTGCCCATATCTGACCCATGGTGTGCACAATCCAGCCCAGCCATAGTAATACCACGTAAAACGGCAGTGCCAGCCACAGTATTGAAGTACTGACCTTCAGCCAAACAACCCAATGCCCCAACCCACCTCCTCCCACACCAACCCCCCAATTAGGTTGGGACAAAGGCCCCCCCAAAGCGCACAAGGCGTAAAAACAGTTAAACAAGTAAACAGTGGGAGACACCCCTCGGGGGCTAGGCATCTCGAGCATACAACCCTGTCTGCACAGGGTGACTGCGTTAGGGCAAGTGAGACCCAAGGCACTTATTTACAAAGAATATCAAAGCATATCATGGCATAGTGGGAGAGCCACACAGCAGAAATATAATTCAAATGGAGACCATGGCATGGTGAACAGTCTCAACAACAGTGATACACAGCAAGGTGAAGCAGGAGTCACACTGAAACATTACATCCTAGCAAGAAATAAAGTCCCAGTCGTAGAAGACATAACGACAAGGAGCTGTTAGAATTCAGTCATTGTCACTCAATCTTGCCTCAGCTTCTCCATCAGGTACAGTCTTCTTCCTCGCCCTAGAACCACTTACGTGCTTCGCAAATTTTAGAGCGGAGCGGGCATCTGTGAAGTAATTAGTAGTCCCCTCATGGACAACTCGTAGTTTTGCAGGGTAGAGGAGGGAATAGGGAAGACCCGCTTGCAGCAGTAGGCGCTTTGCCGGTACAAATTCTTTTTGAGCTGCCTGCACCAGGGGCGTGAAGTCAGGGTAGAAGGAGAGATTGTTACCTTTATGTGTTCTTTTACCCTTCTCTCTCGCCAGCCGGAGTATAAGATCTCTATCCTGATAGTTCAGCAGCTTCACGAGGATGGGCCTTGGCGTTTCTCCAACCGGCGTTTTTTTCCCCAGCACCCTATGTGCAAACTCCACAGTGAACACTGGTGATAGGTGAGGGTCAAAGAGTTCTTGCAACAGGTCGGTTATGAAGACCTCCATTTTCCCAATTGCCGTGGTTTCTGGAATCCCCGTGATTCGAACGTTGCATCTCCGAGAACGTGCTTCCAGGTCATCGGCTTTGGCGCGCAAATCTTCGATCTGCTTCTCCATGTTGGTTAATCGCACCTTAGCGTCGTGTTGGAATTCACAGCATTCAGTGTTGCGATTTTCTAGGCCATCCAACCTGGTCTTATGCGTGTTGACCTGTGCTCTCACCTCCTCAAGCCTAGCAGTCACTGAATCCAACTTAGTGTCAATGCTCCGCAAGCTAGAACGCACCTCCAGCATCAATGTCTTGACATCTATGTCCTGTTCGTCATCATGTGCCTCCGATTCCGCACCCCTGGAGTCCTGAGATGGCTGCTTATTTTGGCGCTTCTGTTCAAAGGTGAGGCACGACTGTCTGGGGTCCCCCTTGCCCATCTTCCCAGCTTGGACAAGCTCTAACCCCTCGTCTACAACAGGCTCTGTGTAATATCTTGAAGCCACTTACAAAACAGGACCAAAGAAGGAGCTGAACACAAGGTTCCCGGGCCACGGCACTTGGGTGTGACGGTCGGCAGTGAGGCAGGCGGTTGTAAATAGGAATGTGGCTGCGATGACTGTCGATCTTGAGATTCCACCAGCCAAACCTCAGCGCCTCAGGGAGAGCAGGCGGCCCGGTAAGGAATCAGGTGCTTCCCAAGGACCCGGGGGGCAACCCAAGTAGGCACAGGAGCCCACTGGCCCCGCAACTGGTCGCCGGCGCGGGTTCGTGGAACGGAGGCGAGGCGTGCGGTATGAAGCTCGTATCGCTATTCGCAGGACCCTCCACAGAGCTTATAAATCAGATCTAGCGGTAAGTCGCCTCCTCCCGCCTGCAGCAGGTATCCGCCATCTTAAGTCAGAGCCACCATTTCAAACGCACAGCGGCGATGTCCGGCGTTCACCCTGGTCATCGTGAGTCGCTCCAATATTGCTAGCGGCGATAGGCAAAGTGTCTCTGGACTATTATAGGCAGCGGTCTATGTATGCAAGCCAGCAATGCGGCGACGGGGGTTTCAGTGAAGGAGCACAGATCGCGGGACTACAGTGCCGCCCAATCCAAGATGACGCCCACTATAAGTGGCGTAGCTCCGTTTTTATAAAACATTTTCAAGCAGTACACACCGTAGGAGATGGTTACAGTTGGCCCGCAGAGCGGCGGCTCCACTCCCGCTAGTCCGGTCACGCCTTGCAGCCTCCACTTAGCCAGGGGGGCGGTGTCACCAGCACGGCCTGTTCGTCCCCGGGCTCAATTTGGTTCAAGTGCCCAGCTAGGATATCGCCGCCCACAGCTTCCGCAGCAGCCTCGTCCCGGTGACAGAAATCGGAGCACGCGACCGCCAGTCCCTTCACGCCATGGTCTGCCAAGAGTATCCGCAGGTACCTCTCGACTTCTGCAACCGCTCTGTGCCAGTAGCCATGATGTGCCCCACGATCCCGAAGGATTATTTCAGGATTAATAGCGAAGTCGGCGGAGCTCGCTTATTCAGCGGCCATCTCGCTGCTCGGCCAGCCACGCCCCCTCAACCGTCCTGGGTTAGTGAGAAACTGAGCTGACGAGGGGGGGTGGAGGGGCGGGGGATCCTTTGTGTAGTTACACCCGTCTTAACACTCAGTGAAGAAACCAACGGTTGCCCAGGACTTTAGAGCTCCAACGATTTTCGTTACTTCGACAACGAGATGAATATGCCTAAGGAGAAAACGTCAACTGCTGCAGGAATCTGTGATAAGAAGATAATGTGCATTACTGGATTTATTGTCACTGTGGTTGCTATGGCAGTGATAACTTGGGTTGTAGAGGAAGTGGCTCCTGCTCGACAAGTTCTGACTGCCACTACTCCAGCACCCATTGAACACCACTATTTTACTCTCCCTTATCATGAGCAGAAGCATAGACAGTCTTATCTGAACAACACGTTCATCCAGATGCTGCACCACACGCACAATGCTACAAACATTACTGACTGTTGGGTGGGTTGAATGAGGCCAGCTCATCAGAACAAGCATTTGCAATGCAATAGGTCTCGCATTAGGAAAGTTTGAGCTATTGGTATTGTAAATGGCAAAGTTTTTATTTATGTTTTTTTTTTTAAATACCTAAATTAATAGCTTTGTCATTTACAATGCCAATAGTTATAACTTTCGCAAATGTGATACCTATAGCATTTGTAATGCAATATGTTTTGTATTTACATGACTTAGATGTATTGATATTACAAATAACAATGGCGTTTGGAAAGGGTCTGGCATTTTCTAAATGTGTTGGTTCTATAACACTATGGGTGTTTAAAATTCATGTAACTTTAGTGAAGCGGCGCCACTGGCCAGCGCTCCTGTTGTGAAACTCATTCCAGCACTTTTGGAAACCACAGAGCACTGACGTAGCCTGTCTATTAAAGCCAGCCGAGGCTTTTATCTTCCCTCAAGCCCTGCTGCCAGCGTGGACCCATACACCTCTATGTACATAAGAAACCCTCAGGGACCATCAGTGAGTCGAAAGCTACTTCCACTAATCTGTTGCTCAGCTGCGAGTGCCAGCGCGTGGGAGGGAACACCAAACAGTCCTCGCGACTCAAACTTCCAAACAGTGAAGTCTTTGGCATCCTGGGCCGAGCCAGGACTATCGAGCAACCTACAAGGAAAGACGAGAATAGGTATCCGCTTTTGCACAGCCCTGACTGCGTGCCAAAAACCGACTTTTAACAAAATAACGAACACGCAACTCTTCTATAAACAACCTCGCTAACAGGACGTAACAACATTCCACAAGCGCACTTATCAGCGCCCTGGGACACCGCAGTTTGTAGCGTACAGCCTATACGTGCGGTAATATGATTATTATTGTTAGACATAATACTATTCATCTTCATCTTCTCATTATTATAATTAGTAATAATAACAAGAATAAAAGAACAAGGATAATAACTGTTGTAATAATTCGAAAACTACTACTAATAATACCAATCAAAATAAGTATTGATGATAGAAGACATTACACACTTCAGCACGAGCTACTCCTGCTCCGCAAATAATCAGTTCTTAAAAAGCTGGAAAAAAATCACAAATACAGTTAGCACTATAGAACTTTCAAGCTCTTAGCAATTCAAGTTCTAACGTCCTGTACATAGGAGCATTAGTAATTGTTATCAGTCATATAATTGTCACCATATTTGCCAAAGTTGTAGCCTTCTGTACAGTCTCAGTCCAAACATTCAAAATATTGCAGAAACCAACATTTGTGAGACACGGCGCCTGTTGCTGGTTTTTTCCAGTAAACTCTGAGCCGGGAGAACCCTACCTTCTGCGGCAAGTGGCTGTCTCCAGGCACGCGGGAGGAAGCGTAGACGCCTGTGTCTGGCAGCGTGCATGCATACACTCTGACTGCTGCTGAACTCTGAGTGAAAGAAGCTCAGCGCACTCCTCGACTGCTGACGTCACAGGCTCCTACGCCTTCTTTTTTTTTAGCCTTTCTTGGGCGAGGCTTGGCAGCAGCTCCTTAAACGATATTCATACACTCCATAGCTAGTCTACAATTAGTGAGCAATAGAGCCAATTAAATTCAGTAGTTATTTACAGTAATTTCTGTACATCTAAGCTTTACTTTATCCCGGTCACTCGATAAAAAACTCTAATCAAGCCAGTTACTTTGATGGAGTGAATTGACCATATAAAAGAGAAGTCAAAACGAAACCTAAGAGCCGCGCGCGTGAGCTTCTACCGTAGACAGCTCACGTCACGCGGCTCTTAGGTTTCGTTTTCCAAAGCGCATGCCAGAGTCGCGCTCGCACACACGCGCGCTCACGAGGTCAAATCCGCGAGGGAAAGCGCGTGCACCTCCCTGTCCTATTTACAAAAGTATACTAAAGTATACATGAGGTCCGTTCGCTACGCTCGACCTAAAAATGTATCTAGACTGCCCTTTTCTGGTCATAACATCAGATGATTTGTAGGCAGTGTTACTCTGTTTTGTTAAATTCAGCACACGACCGAGTAATCAGGTAACCTGCTGTGTATAATCAGCAAATTATGGATAAGAGTGACTGGCAAATACCAACCAGTGGTTGTCAGAAAAACCTGAACTAAATATAGTGTTATATTGTGCACAAAAAATATCACTGCCCATGTGCGCAGAGCACACCATGTAGCATGTGCGTGATATACAGGCTCATCAAACATAGACCGCTAATTATGGCTCCATAGAAGTTTGTTGGCAACTAATAACAGCAAATAAGACTTCCCTGGCAACTGAAATCCCTGCTGTTCACTATTTATAGTGTTGCCATATGACACCATTTCACCAGGGACATTATAGTTCCAGTCCAGGCATTTCCTTTCACAAATCACTGTAATCTAATATTTCCGTCATATAGTTCCGAAGCTACACTACAACTCCCAGAATGCATCATGTAATAATATCAAGGGCAGGGGCGAAAAACACTTAGTCGTGGATTACATAGACTCCTATTACATGCTAGTACATTCGTGAAGTTTAGAAAAGGGAAGCGCTCCGTCGGCCCTAGGGAGGGAATGACTGCTGCTTCAGTCTTTCGGGAGCTTGGGGAAGGTTGCCAGCTGCGCCAGCCCGTGGAGCCCGCCAAGGAAGGCTGCCATCTGCGCCAGCCTTGGAGCGCGCCAACCAAACAAGCAGCCAGTGTCACATAAAGAGCATCAGCTGAGGCGGCCCCAGAGCACGCCTGAGATTGCTCCCGCCTGGGACTGCTCCCATTCTGTGGGAGAACAGGCCCGTCCCAGCGCGCGCAGCAGCGTGCAGCTTCTTGGCAACCACTGCACGGTGCTGCAGGGCCTGGGTGTGCAAATGTCATTCATGTGTTTGTAGAGATTCTGTTACAGAGCCACGCCCATGTCAGATTGTCTGGCTCGTGACTGGAGGGGACAGGTAACTCCTCGCGGGCGCGTTGAGTGCTTCGGGCCTGGGACCAAGGTGATCTCGACAGGGCCATTTCTCCTGAGAAGTGCACCAGTGCACTTCAACCCCTCTTATTGGATCTGGCCAATAAACAGCTTTTGCTGTTTGCCAGCCTTATATATCAAAAGAAGTAATAATAAATATATGATGCACATAGACATACGTAGAAGGTATTTCGGTCAGCCCTCTTCATCCATTGGTTAGTTCAAATGCCCTTCACGTTTAGCTTCTGTCCTTCCCAGCGTGGGGTAACTGATCATCCTCTTCGACCACTGGCTCTCTCTGGCATTTTGCCAGATCCCAAATATAGATCTGGCACAAAATAGGTGCACTTCATTGCCAGTGTTAGGGAGGAATACTTTACTTTTACAATGCTCTTTTTGTTCCATTCTTTGTTCTTTACCATATAAAAGAGAAGTCAAAACGAAACCTAAGAGCCGCGCGCGTGAGCTTCTACCGTAGACAGCTCACGTCGCGCGGCTCTTAGGTTTCGTTTTCCAAAGCGCATGCCAGAGTCGCGCTCACGAGGTCAAATCCGCGAGGGAAAGCGCGTGCACCTCCCTGTCCCATTTACAAAAGTATACTAAAGTATACATGAGGTCCGTTCGCTACGCTCGACCTAAAAAGGGAGGAACACCTTTCATTCCTCTTCCCTTTTCCCACAATGGCTCTTGCCAATCTTGGTTTCCACGTCTATTGGCTTCCCAAGAGGCTAATATTACTAATATGGCTGTAGGGAGAATAAACTATTATCTTAATAAAGTGTGTTATCCTGATGAAGAAGGTGATCCACAAGCTAAAGGGACTAAATGGGAATGGGAGGAGTACTGACCAGGAAATGCTTCTACACACTATGTTTACCCACATGCTCAAACTACCAAGGGTAATGTCACTAGAGCCCGAGCAGATGTGTGTGAACAGTGGTGGGAAAATTCCAGTAGGAAGAAGCGAATGTACTCAGGTTCTGACCATTGAGGGTAGCAACAATAGCAGCTTTACGTCTTCTCATTATACGTATTTCATCTGTGGGAACAAGGGATACTATCATCTGCCTGTTGGATGGCCTGGTCTCTGCTATGTGTCCTTTTTGTAACCTCCTGTCTTTTTGGCACCTTCATCATATCACAAGGACTATCAATTGTTTAATGACATTTCTAAGAACAGATACAAAAGAACAATAAGTAATGATGAGGTGGACCAAACTGACACTGCACTACAGCAATACATTCATTTCAATTTGGGGCTGTTCTTCTTTGTCGGTGCTGCCTTAAACAGTAGGAAAATCAGGCGTCTGGCTTGTGTCTTGGAAGCTGTGACCAACCAGACAGCCATGGCACTAGGAAACATCACAGTGGAACTGCAAGTTGTAAGGATTGTGGCGCTCCAATATTGTATGGTTCTAGATGTGGTTTTGGCTGATCGAGGTGGTGCATGTCGCATTATCGGAAGCAGCTGCTGCGTGTTCATTCCGGATCATGCTCCTTCAGTTTTTGATGCGATCTCTTCATAAGATTGCTGCTGAGATTCATCCTGATACTGGCACATGGCCAGTTGTTTTTGGACATTACTGACTACCTGGGGCTGAAAACTGTTAACAATTCTCTGTATACTATTTGCAATTTTATTGACATGCTGCCTATGTATACAATGTGGCCCAATACTTTGCTCCATCTGTATTACTGCTTGTACACCTGCTAAACGTGATGTTGCACAAATGAATGTCCAGCACATAGTAGACAAAGAAATTGATCAATTGATGCAAATCGATGTACATGACTTATATTTAGACTCCTCTAGAGTATGAATGTCTTCAGCTAATGCTAAAAGGGTCGTCTGTGGAAATTTGGCAGAGATCGGTGTTAGCATTTAGCTGAAGCCATCTTGTTTCCGGCAGCCATTTTGTCTGCCATGTGCTCTTTCCTTCTCTGTTTTCCCTTGTGCCTTGCTCAAAGGATTGGCTATACTTAGTTTCTGCTAACCTGCACATGCTCAATTGAGATTGTAGCTGCCCATGCACGTGTTTAGGTTTGTTACTGTCAGGATGTTTCTACTAAAGTCAGCAACTGTTAGCTCCTCCTTTTTTGTTGACTGTGCATTTCTGTATGACCATCTATGTATGCAACTCTCCTATGTGTGCTTGTACTGCCTTCTTTTGAGCTCCTGTGTGGGTATAAAAGACCCCTGGTTCTTCTACTCCTTGTGCTACTTTATACACTACCGAAGGGTGTTGTGTGAATGTAGTTCCACCTCATGAGGTTTAATAAATATCTCTTTTGACATTTCAGTTTCCGTGCCAACTTCTATTTACTGGTCTGAGGACTTGTGTGCAGAGAAGGGCGAACCCCTAGCACTGGTAGGCCTGGCTGAGGCCCACCTCTACAACAGAACGATCTATTCATTAGTGCAACGAAGCTCAAACTTGAATAATAAAGAGAAACAAATCGAGGCTGTTTTCTGCTGAGGCAGGCAGTATGAAATAGAAGCTTAATTTGAATCATGGTACAAAATAGCGGCTGAATACAAAATGGTGCCGCAAATGGTAACTTAACTCGCACAATGCTATAATGAGTCAGCTAGACACATTTTCAGTCCAAAAGACCCTAACTACGTGCAAATTAAGAGGACTATTATTATATGTCAATACACACATTATCAATATTAAAAAATACCCTCATCAATGGACATTAGGTCGTGGACAGCCTGTATCATCATGGCCGAAGACTTAGCATCATGTACTGGGGCCTTCGTGTGTTTGTCAACTTTCCAAAACAGTAAGCACAGCAAGCCGGAAGGCAATGCACCCATACGCAACATGCGAAAATGACCCTACAATTGCTATCAGAAAGATAAGAATCTTCCACCCAGGATGCTATTAAACCTCAGAACCAACCAGGAAGTGCCCAGGTACTATTCTCTTGGTGGATATCAGATGCAAGCCTATGTAACTTCTGTATAACAGTGTATACATTCAGGGTTATTTCCGTTAGGTACATACAACAACTGCTGCCAATGATGCAGCAGGCCCCTCACAGATCAGCAAGGATGACATCTAACACCATCCTGTTCTGAAGAGCAACGAGCCTCGTAACCTGTAGCTCAGCTGAATGTTTGTCAGAATCCCTGCTGTGGTATTAATGACCCCTTCCACAACCCTGGTGATTCGACAAATGTTAAGGCTATTGGTCATATGGCCCCAAAAGGGTAGAATACCCTTCATAGCATCTGTGAACTGCTGCAGAGTGGTGTCTGTCTAGTCTATGTCTTCTGTGTTAATGCCCCTTCTAATTCGGGACAGATGAGCACTCCTACGCTGCAACCAATGGTCCTTATGATAATTGGATGGTGCTATGTACACTGGGTGAAGGAGGAAAAAGAGGTAACATACACCGGACCATCCCCATGGAACCCAAACATAAGCTTGAGATCCACATACAAAGTAAATATTATGCGGTGGGAGCAAAGTCGGGCTATTACTTGTGCTTAATGTATATGTATAGTTGCAATTGCTCTCACCCATGTTCACCTTCCCAAACCCTTGAAAACAAAATCCAGCTGTTGTGTTGACTACTGGCACGGGCATTGCCTCGTCTTGAGTAATATCTGAAATGATCGAAAGTATTTAGTTACATTAAATCCCTGGAAATCCAACATTTCACTTTGAAGCCATGTTACATTTTTCTCTCTTTCATTTACGGTCATACAGGCTATTGGGGATAATGTATCAGGGGTCCCTTGATCTCCCAGGGTAAATCCTTGGTGGACATGTATATATTTTAACACTGTGTGATAACCAGCAGATGTCATGTTCATAGTACAAGAATGATAATGAATGTATACCATAGAGATCAATTCAAACTGTCCTTCACAGCTGCCTAAAAAGGACATAGGCAGCGGTAACAGGCTATCGCTCTTATGTGTAACTGAAGGGAGCAGTCCACATAACCAAAAGTTTTTAACATTCAATGTATCATGGGCTTGGTGGAGTGTTTGCAAAAACACATTGGCTACATATGTTTTCTTTGTTCTCCTTTATGGGGGGCCAAAGTAACAAACGTGTTTAAGGGGAACAGGCGTTGTACCAATCAAAGAGTGCACAGGATTTTTCTCCTCAAGGAACCATACTATTCCAAGTACTGTTATCAGGGAGATCAGAACAATTACTAAGAAAACTATTTTACTCTTAGTAGACAAACTGGACCAACCAGACTCATTATGCCCCAAACGTGGGGCTGCAAAGGGCTGTTCCTCCGCTATAATGGGGCGACCAAATGGATACATTTTAACCAGAGGAAAGGACATGCAATGGAGCCATTAACAAAATGACAAGAAAAGGGGCAAATTTTCCCAGTGTCCGTCAGAGCCTTACTGGCAGACTCCTATTGTTCTTCAATCATTTGCGCTGTTGAGCACAGGCGGTGGAGCTGTCGGACCAGCTCTTTTCTTAAAGAATCCCACGTCATTCACAATAAGGCACCCCCCTTCCTAGGGGTGCGCACTCGATCAATCCTGTCCAATGTTCTAACAATGCACCAATCTCGTCTCTTCCTATGCTACTATTGTCTGACTTATCAAGTCCATCCCGGCTAATTTGACTTTTCCTTTGGTGCACTGTTCCTCCTTAAGGGCAGCAGATTATACCTAGCTACTCCAGGGACAGAGGGATCAGCGAAAAGGAGCTCAGACACAGAGGGTCCAACGGACTGGGTGGGCCTGAACTCAGGAGGCACTGCCTCGTTCAACACTGCATTGTTTTCTTCCTCCGTTTGTGCCCACGTCAGCTGGGTATCCGAGATAGGAACAAAACGGGGCACCTGCTCAGTTTCAGAGTCACCGACTCCGTCAAGCACCCATTGGTCGTAGGGTAAAGGGAAGGGCATCTTCTATCCAAGACAGTTTCTACATTTTCCCTATTTCAATCAATCTCACTACAAGGTCTAAGTAATTCATACATGATATATACAGGGACATTTATAAACGGTCTACGAAAATTAGGGCCATTTGCCTTTGTATTTATGTCGCTTGGCCTATAAAAATAGCGCAATGGGACAGCAGTTATATATTCAGTCATATTGAAATTCGTTTCCATGTTAATATTTGAAAAAAATACAAAAAAATATTTGTGTAACCTGCACACCCTATATTTTACAGTAAGTTTCTAACTTTTGACCATCGGTGCAGACCTGCTGCCTGACTGACCCCTGTCAGGTTCCAATGATAACTGCAACATCAGACACAACTATGTCCCTTGCAGGAGTGCACTGTTCGAATTGGCTCCAATGCCAGGGTTCTTTATCCACGTACTTTAAAAAGTGAACGTATGTATCTATGTTTAAACCTTCATTAAACCATCAGTACCTTCAAAAATCTCGATACACACACACAAGCCAAATTCATGTTCAAAAACGTCTCGTTTTTTACTTTAGTATTTCAAAGTACTATGATTATAGTATTTCAATATTTTTAGCTTTTTGTTAACATTTTACAACATATTCACAATTCATTTTCATTGAGAACATAATGCAATCTAATGTGATTCTTCAGAATTCATTATTCACATCATATACATGTAATGCAACAAATGTATCAACACTTGCGACGACTCCCTCCCGATGCATTTCGATGCCGAAGCACCTTCGTCAGGGGAATTACTGTATGGAAAAAATGTTTAATGTAAGACAACATGACCAACAGAAACGTAACATATTTCATCTCAATCCCAACATTTATGTTCATACATCACATGCTTTATCAAAACTCTGCTACTAAATTTCATGCAATTGATAATATTTAACATTGTCCAAGCCTACTGGCTACTCAAGCAATATGGTGAAACTACTGTGGTGTTCCCTATACATGCCATTCGATTTCCTGATAAGCGCACCCCATGTTTGTTGCCTACTCAAACGTGACTCCCATGTGACCAACACCAAACCATGATGTGTCGAATATACTAATGGTGAGCTTGTCGCAAAACAGATTGTACCTGAAGTACGTTTTTTAGACAAACACTTTCTGCAGAAAAAAGACGAAAAAAACAAAGAAATAAGCGTAAATGTATCCAGTCGTATTAATAACCCAAAAACCTTTTCCACCTCACATAAGCCCACTGCTTACTTCCAAATGGCGTTGCACACCACACGAAATCCGTTTCTGTAACAACTGCACCGTCTGCAGAGTAGAACACAAGTTTTAACTCCACAAGTTATCAACCGGCGTACTCACTATAACACAGCCTCACACTAACCCTTACCTTACAACAATCTCCGTAATTCTCTTCTCCTCCGATCTCTGAAAGTCAGCCGAGCATCAGCTGTGCATGACGGGACGTGTTTTAAATGTCCGTCATAAAAGTAGGACTAGTGCCCCTCCCACCCGCCTCATGCCGTCCTGATATTCTACGCGTCAAACATAATTAAACAAGGTTATTTTCAACTACACCTCGATATGATAGAATCGCAGTGTTTTAAATACGTAAACTATATGTATTGTATTTGTTGATTTCTGTACCTACGAGTGCTGTCATACCACGCAGTGTGCATAGAAAGAGGACTATCGCGAATGCAACTTTATTTAAAACCTAATCCAGAACACGACTGTCATCCTTAACTCAGGTGGTTACGTGCTACCAGTTACGCATTTGTTGTGTATTACCAAGCCACAGCTTATGGCCATGACCACAGATACCCCTGTGCAATGCAACAGACAAAAAACTAAGAAACAAAAAAGAAAAAAGTGATATAATGCAAGTAATGATAATCTTATCCACAAACATTGGTAGCGCTTTTAAAAAAATCCAATCCTGTGTTGACAACTTGTTAATCACCACAAATACACATCTATATTTTGATGAAAGATGTATGATTATTATGCACTCATAAATAACATGCAAATTCGATTTTGTCGTTCAGCCCCCCGGGTTTCACGGAATTGAGGTACCTCATCCAAAAAGTTTCTCTTTGAGCAATTCTTACATTGGGGTCCACATGGGGCTCAACCAATACCTGCTCTAGTACAGTATATTTGAGTTGAGGAATGGTGTGCTGCCTCTCTTTCCAGTGTTGCGCTAAGCTTGATTTCTCATTGCCAAGCCTAATGTTTGACTTATGTTCGGTAATCCTGATTTTAATTTTTCTCGTGGTGCGGCCCACATACACTAGGCCACACGGGCATTTAATTGCATATATCACAGAACTAGTATTACAGTCTGAAGTGTGTCTCAGTGTAATCTGTTTCCCTGTGTGTGGGTGTGTAAATATGTCTCCCACTAGTACATTACCACAATGACCGCAGTTAAAACATTTCTGCATCCCTTTAGGTTTCGCCTGCACCGGCTTAGATTTCTTGTTTTTTAACAACTCCTTGAGATTCTTTGATCTCGACAGTGCAACAATTGGGGTTTCAAAGAAAACTGTTTTAAAATCTTCTTCTTGCTCGATAAGTTCCCATCTTCTCAGTATGCATTTTTTAATCTTTGGTGTGATTGTCGATTGTTTCAAAACACAGACCTCTCTTTTTGATGTTGCTATCTGTGCTTTTTCGAGTAGAGTTTCTCGTGTTTTCAATGACACTTTCATTTTTGCCTCAGTTAGAACTTGCTCTGGATAACCTCTGCAACTGTATTGTTGCGACAAATCCTCTATGTCTGCTATTGCCTGTGTTTCATCACTACTGATCCTTTTAATTCTGATAAACTGTGAGAATGGCAAATGGTTCTTCAAATTCTGTGAGTGAAAACTAGAATAGTGTAATGCATTGTTTCTGTCGGTTGGTTTCTTGAATAATTTCGTATTAAGTTGATTTCCCAACTTTGTTATGGTGATATCCAAGAAATTGATAGTGTTTTGATCAATAGTGTGGGTGAATTTAATCCTTGGATGACATTCATTCAGAATCTCTATTGACTTCTCCAACTGTATTTTAGATCCTTGCCACACGATCAAAATGTCGTCTATATACCGTACATACAATTTCAGATGTTCGGTCCAATTGAGGAAAATTGAATTTTGCCTTGTCATGTGTGCCTACGTGTTCCCCATAATATGTTATATGTGCATGATCGATATGCATATGTTCCCCCTTGACCGAATAAAGACGCAATTATAGTTGTGTCCAACGTTAGTATGTTAGTTTCCTGTCCTCGTGAAAACAACGAGTATTAGGCCTATGTTGCCAACGTTTTACATTGTGCACGTTAATTCATCGAATTGTCCCCGTTTCTAGGCCTCATAAGGGCCCGGACACCAGATTAGAGTCTCCAGTCTCCTGAACCCACTCCGAGGAGCGATGCAGCCCCCACCTGCATCCCTGACCCTTCGCTTACTTCTTGCCGCGCAGCGCGGTGCCCGGCCTGGCCTGCCTGCCTGTCTGCCAAGAATATGTTATGCCTCTAGTTATCAGTTCAGCTCTCCGTCTTCACATTCCTAAGCTAACGAACCGCATAAACATCTTCAGCTATAGTCTAGTCTTCCTGTCTCCATGCAAGAGAATTACTGAATTAGTATCCATAGAAGATTCATAGCACACGCAATACACATAGAATATATGCATGCACCAGCCTTAGTGTCAAGTAGCCTTTGCCCTGATAGCTTCTAGATTCTATCAACATGTACTCCAAACACCAGATACCAGATATGCTATAGGTACATGTCGTCCTGACATCTTAGACTTTAGTCTCCTCTTCTAGTGCAGAAGTCAGAGCCCCCAGTTCTCCCCAGTTACACGTCATGGTCCGTTTGCGCGCACCACTAGGTTAAAGGTTCCAGCTGCCCAGGTAGCCCCCTCCATGTATCCACCCATTTATGACACTTCTGTGACGTTCTCATCACATGTCTTCGTGCACGCCCTGTGCACGCCTTCTTTTTACGCCCATTTGTTCTTATCTTACGTTTGTCACTTGTTACGCCTACTGTATGCAATGTAATTGTACTGTTTTACTATATATATCATGTACTGTTAATGAAACGTTGCAGCTGCCATTCCATGCCATTCTATTTCAGGCTGTTCCGATCCTGTCCCTTCCCTTATGCCTGATTAAAGCCTGTTCGACTCAGATACCCCGGATCCTGCCTCTTATTTATTGAGCTATCTGTTTTATTTAATGCATAGAAAAATAGTACCGGTAATTAATTATTTATTTACCACATAATGGCGCCCGAACAGGAACGAGCCCTTTCCCCACGCGCCGGCGATGTAACGCAGGCCCCCTGACCCTTCTACAGCCGTGACGGAACTCTACCGTGCACATGCAGATATTTCTGCTTCATCAAGTCTCCCTCAGGCCCACGGAGGAGACGGAGACTGCGGTCCGGCATCCAGACGAGGCGGTGAGGAATGCGGTTCGTCCCGACCAGAGCCCAAGCCGAGAGAGCAAGGTCCGAGGTATCCGGAGGCCCACCTGTTTCTGAAGCCCGAAGTTCGAAGCGCATGCGTAGTAACCAGACGTCGTAGCAGTCCAGTCCAGTCCGAGGCCTTCAAGTTTTGCTTCCCGGTGAGTACCGTTGCTGGGGGAGTATCTAGACGGGGTCATTAGTTTGTCTCCGGTCCGATGGGTTTGGGTACACAGATCCAGTCCGACGTGTCCATCTAGGTGGATACGGTATGACGTGTCTCTTTATGAGACCGGTATGTTCTGTACTGTTTTAGCAGTGCATCCAGTAATTCTAGTAAGTCTGTTCTCGAGAAATTCAAGTGTTATGTTTTTCAGTGTATTAGGTAGTATTCTGTTCGAACTGTTATTAATGTATTTCTATGTCGTGGTATGAGTGATTTGTTTGCCATTTCATTACTGTGATTTATCGTGTATTGTGTTTAAGTTTAAGTTCAAGTACGGCTCAAATATGCCTCTGTTTTCAAAGTTACGTCAGATAAAAACCAGAAAAGGGTTACTCGAAGAATCAGTTCCTGTCCCTCCTAGGGACAGTCCTGGACACTTTATGTATCACAAGCATGGCTTAGATGCCATATTATATCTAGACTTATGGGTGGATTATACAAAGAATCTTGAAGAGAAATATAGATGGCCTGTATCAGGTACATGGGATGCCGAGTGCATCATGCGAGTAGAAGAAGCATTATGGAAAAAGAAAGCCAGACAGTCCCAGAAAGATGCCATAGAATTATGGCGCAAAGAATCTCACAAAAGAACCGAAAAAGAATTCAGAAAAGCAGAATTAAGTAGAGAATCCTCAGGAAAAGCCCAAGAAAGGGAACTTCTAGAAGAAGGTGAACGAGTTAGAGCAGAACAATCAGACAGACAGAGAAATGCCCTAATTAAAGGTATGTATCCTCTTCTCGCCGAGGGCTTGCCGAAGGCGACCCCGGAAGTACCCTGTAATTTACCGCCACCATTAGTCCCGACTAAACTGCATCATAAACCGACTGCAGCTGAAATTTTTCTTTCTTCCTATTTAGACGACACTGTCCCAGAATATGCTAATACAGATCCTACTCCGCCAGTCCAAGTTCAAGTCCAGCCTCCTGTTAATGTAATTCCTGTGCCTCCAGTCGTTGGTCCTGTCCATGCGCCAGTCCCCCAGGATCAACCCACATTACGTACTCCTACTGTACCAGTCACGTTACCAGCACCCGCACATTCAGCATTAGTTGACGATTCCAGTTCAGGAAGAGCAGGGGGAGCTACTCCTATCACCCCGCCTCAAACAAGGCGACGGACGCTCAGAGATGTAGCGTTACAGCGTACGCCAAAACTGGCTACGTATGACGCCCTCCGAAAGTATCTTACAGAGTGCGGACCTGATTGTAGATATGATCCAGTGCCAGGAGAAGATAGCATGCTAATATATTCCATACGTTTACGTCGAGTTGCAAGCTTCTTGGTTACCATATCGAATATGGAACCACATCTAGACAGAATATACCATTTTATTCAAACAGGGGAGAATCCAGAAAGTATTCACGAAGCTATGGCACACAGGAAAGTCGAGATTCAAGGCATGATTTTGCAATTTCTGATAAATTGTTTAATAAGAGAACAAGATTATCCTGATAAAAACAAAGAAGATATGAAAGTCCTGACAAGATGGAGTGACAATATATCAGAAGGAAAACACAGAACACAAAATTGTATAGAATCCATGTATAAAAAGATTCGTAAAGAAATAATAAGTATACACAAGAAGGAGGAAGAAAAGAGAGTAGCCGAGAAAGAGAATGACTCTTCAAGTGAAGAGGTAGACAGCGAGAATCCCGCCAGAATAGCGTATGTAGGTAGAACTAGATTTTCCGACAGACACACACGCCTAGATTACAAGGAAGTTTTTCCTCCTTCCGTACCAGAACAGTGTTCTCTTGAACAAATATTCCAGGCTACCGATAAAGTTCTGAAATTACGAATAGGTTACAGCGAACTCAGTACCATGCATGAACAAGAACTAGCCCGATCAGCAGTCCGATGGACTAGTGATTCTGCCACGTTTCCAGATGAAGTAGTGGCCCAAATGTTTCTGAAGCTGCCCCCAGCCGAGCAGCGTCTGGTGGGTATGTATATGATCCAGCACCTCATTACACTGTATGAGGATCAGCATTCTGATCCAGGTCCTTTACATGATGTACTGAACGAGTTACTCCTAAACCGATGGAAAGGTCTAGGTACCGATTTAATTAGCGTCATTTTAGAACAGCGCCACAAATACAGAACGTTCCTGAATCCACATTTTGTTCCTGTTCCACCCCCAGTAAGAAAATCATTCTACATAGACAGAATCCGTTGCGAGAAGTACATCCAGTTAAGGGAGAGGGAGGAAATCTCGAACGAGTATTTGTTTACACCCCTATCACGAAAATAGAACTTCTAGAAATGAAAAAGTTAATACCCTGTCACGATAAAGATCCAGCAGGGTTCCATCGTGAATTAAAGGACATGCTCCGTATGGGAGAATACACGTATCCTGATATCATAAAAATGTTAAAGGTCCTGTTGCCTGCGGGCATATATGAAAAACTCAAAGAAAAAGAATGGGAGGTGGGAGAGAAAAAGATAGATTGGACCGCATTAGAGACTGAAGATAACACACGAGTTCCAGGTACCGGTCTTGGGGATAAAGCCAAAGAATTACCCGAACTGTTAATACAGGTCTTGCCAAGATTACTAGCCACGAAAAAGGAAGATTGGGATGCCATCTCAGCCTGTAAACAGAAACAAGATGAAGACACTAGTGATTTTTATTCTAGATTTGAGAAATGTTTCATTATAAATAGCGGCCTGAAAACAAGTAGTGAATCGTATCCACATCTTTTTGTTACCAAACTAGTTGAGAATTCTTTACCGCAAGTTAAAAATAGAGTATTGAAAGTCAAAAGTACCTGGCAAGCTAATACTCCATCACAAATGCTCCAGATGCTACAGTATCACCAGAACCGAATCAGGGAAGAGCAAGAACACGAAAGGAGACGTATGCAAGACACGAAAATGAAAGTACTGGTTGCACAGTCTGTTCCACAAGACAGTCAGAAGAGGGGTCCGAGTCAAACTAGTCATTCTACAGCTCCTGTTAAAGGGACCTGCAATTACTGTAAACAGCCAGGTCATTACATAAACGAATGTGCAGTTCTGAAACACAACATAGCTACAGGTAAGACGAAAGAGAGACCACGTCCTCCTAGACAAGAACATGTTCCGCAGAATTCCCAGCCACCGCAGAACGCACAACAGACAGTTACAGTACCGCAGCCTATAGCTGCCACACAACACGTAACACAACAGATGTACCAGTATGCACAGTCAGATTATCCAGAATATCAGCAGTATTCATGAAACAGCCTAGAGAGGGAGGTTGGCTTGCCTCTCATCGAGGTTCCTGTAGATCAAGAGGGTCCCTATGTACACAGTCAAGTATTAGGGAAAGACAGATATAGTTTCTGATTGATACAGGGGCAAGTAGGACTACCATCAGTCATGACGAGGTTCCAGGGGCTCCACTCTCAGGCTCAAGAAATGTTTCCCTTGGATTTTCAGGAAAGCCTATTGTTAATGAAATATCGAAACCAGTTTCCCTAGAAGTTGGTCCATTGTCCCGAACTACAGACTTGTTACTTACGAAATCATGTCCTGAAAATTTACTAGGTATTAAGACCCTGAAAGAATTAGGAGCAGTTATATGCTGTTCCCCAGAAGGTGTGAGATTGTTTTTACGTGATTTTAAAGGTCATTATGTATTACGTGATTTTGATCCAAGATTATTGAATGTACCTCAGCATTTATGGGCGCAAGGTCCAACTGATGTAGGTTATATGCACATTACACCCTATCGTGTCACTCTGAAGCAAGGTGTTGTATTACCACGAATCCGACAGTACAAATTGCCACCTGAGGCTGTAGCAGCCTTATCAAAAATTATTGACGAGCTCATTGCTCAAGGGGTGGTTGTAGAAACTGACTCCAATGTATGTAATTCTCCTATCATTCCGATTCTTAAACGTACTGATCCCAATGCACCTCCAGTTTATCGATTAGTGATCGACCTTCGAGAACTTAATAAATGTATCATACCCCAGTACCCAGTGGTTCCAGATATCTCTTCCCTATTGACAGCCATTGATTCTGAAGCTACGTTCTTTACTGTTATTGATCTCAAGAACGCATTCTTTAGTATCCCCATTCATCCAGACAGCCAATTCCTTTTCGGTTTCTGTTTAAATGGAAGAAGCTATAAATTCACACGAGCTCCTCAAGGTTTCACAGAAAGTCCTAGTATTTACAGTCAAGCACTTAAAAGACAACTAGACAGTATTCACATGCCAACTGACACTGCCCTGCTCCAGTATGTCGATGATCTATTGATCACAGCCCGTTCTGAACGTGATTGCGAACGTGCGTCGCTTACAGTCTTGTATTTCCTGGCAGAGATGGGGCACAAGGTGTCCCCTTCGAAACTGCAATTTTGTGTCCAGCAAGTGGTGTACCTTGGACACTTACTGTCCAAGAGGGGTAGACAGTTGACACCAGACCGTATCCAGTTAATAGCACATCTTCCACAGCCCAAGACTCAGAAGGAGGTGCGAGCTTTTATCGGCCTCACTTCTTACTGCAGACAATGGATTCCTCAGTACGCATATCTAGCCAAGCCACTGATACAGTTAACGACACAGGAGGCAGCCACATTGACTGTCCTCCCCTGGACCCAAGAACATACACTTGTTTTCAATGAGTTAAAGAAAGCTTTATGCCAAGCACCTGTTCTAGCGACACCAAACTACAGTAAGTCTTTTACACTTTTTGTCACTGAACGTGATGGTACAGCATTATCTGTTCTTACACAAGATCAAGCAGGACAACACAAACCTTGTGCTTATTTTTCTAGCACATTAGATCCGGTGGCCCAGGCTCTGCCTGCGTGCCTCAAGTCAGTTGCAGCCACAGCCCTAGCTATCAGACAAAGTGATTCCATAGTGTTAGGACACTCCCTGACAGTACAAGTTCCACACTCCGTGGAAGTTCTTTTAAACCGAACACAGACTCAGCACTTGACAATTGCACGTTTAACAGGTTATGAACTGACACTGTTCCAGCCACACATAGAAATCAGACGCTGCAACATTTTAAATCCCGCTACACTGTTACCCTCAGTTACTTCAAATCCTGCCACACATGACTGTGTGGAAGTTGTTAACACCATGACAAAGCCACGACAAGACTTGACAGACATTGCATTACCTGATCCCGACCTGACACTTTATGTGGATGGTTCATGTATGAGGACAAGTACAGGAGAGTTAGTAGCCGCATATGCAGTGACTACTGAAACCGAAGTTATAGAAACACATCGTATTGACACCCTGTCTGCTCAAGCAGCAGAGCTCGTCGCTCTGACCCAAGCCTGCATACGAGCCAAGAACCTGAAAGTAAACATATACACAGATTCACGTTATGCGTTCGGAGTCGTACACGACTTTGGAGTACTCTGGCAAGAGAGAGGTTTCATGACTTCTCATGGAACCAAGATTCAGCATGGCCCCCTCATTCAAGCTCTGTTAGATGCAATACATTTACCGACAGCTATCGCTATCATGAAGTGCAAGGCACATACGAAAGTCACTGACATCATTTCCCAGGGTAACGACCTGGCAGATCGAACAGCCAAGCTTACAGCTCAGACTCCAGACATTCCAGTTAACACGACAACGACAGATATTCCAGATCAGACTACTTGTATGACAGTTAAGGACCCCACACAAGACGTACTAGATATACAGTTACATGCTACCCCAGACGAAAACAAGAAATGGTCTGAACAAGGAGGGGTCCAGACAGATCAAGGATGGTTGACGAAGGGAAAAGCCACATGGTTTCTCCCCGACTCTATGGTTCAAGTCATTATTAACACCGCACATAGTCCAGCACATTTAGGAGAAAAAGCCATGTTAGACAGTATTCAGAACCTCTGGTTTAACAAGCATTTACGAGCAGCAGCCAAACAGAAAGTGCGTACCTGCATGATCTGTTGTCAGTTCAATCCAGGTAAAGGTGTTCCGGTGGAACAAGGTGGATTCCATCCTCCTGACCACCCTTTTGAAGTCCTCCAGATGGATTATATTCAGATGGATCGATGCCGAGGTTTCAAGTATGTCCTCGTAGTAGTATGCGCTTTGTCCAGATGGACAGAAGCATATCCAGTCCCAGATTACACTGCCGCGACCACTGCCAGGCAGTTGGTTCGTGAATTTTTCCCTCGCTATGGATTACCGAGGGTCGTGTATTCAGATAACGGCCAGCCATTCTCATCCGAACTCATGAAACAAGTATCCCTACTGTTAGGGTACCAATGGAAGTTCCACTGTGTACGACATCCTGAAGCAGCTGGTCTCGTAGAGAGACATAATCAGACCCTGAAAATCCGCATTGCAAAGGTATGTGCAGAGAAAGGCGTAGATTGGATGGTAGCACTGCCAGTCGCCCTTTTTTACATGAGAATGGTTGCTCACTCCCGTTCAGGTCTCTCACCTTTCGAGGTAGTTTTTGGTCGTCCCCCAAACATGTGGCGTACACCCAGATCACGTACAATTACTGATGTTGACAGTAATATGCTGACAGATTACCTGGCTTCCTTGATGTCTGCACTACTCTCTTGTCGTTCACAGGTCGCTGCTGCCTTTCCAGACAACACGCAAGTGAAACCGCACGAGGTCGTTCCAGGCGATTTGGTGTTGATAAGAAATTGTGATCGTTCAAGTCCGCTGGAGCCCCGTTGGAAAGAACCAAAGCTCGTTCTGATGACAACAAGGACTGCGATCAAGGTGGAGGGCCGCAAAGGCTGGTTGCATTCCAGTCACGTTAAACGATTCCATGGACTCCGTCCAAAGACTTTTCTCAAGGACTGCCCCGTTCTCAAGGACTGCCCAGATACTGACTCTAAACTTCCCCTGTTAGAGAACACTCCGCAGCAGGAGTATAAAGAAAAATTAAGGTCTAGTAAGTCAGCCAGTTTAATTGTCTAAGTCCCTCTCGGGTGAAACGGTTAGACAGGTTCCTGACATGTATGAGATAGACCCACATAGTGAGAGAGTTAGTCGAAACTCTAAGAGAACACGTTATCGAAAGAATCTTCGAAGTCGATGCATTGTTACTCTATTAATTATGTTATTTCTGAGTCTTACGATTACAGGCATAAGTTATGTTTTACATATATGTTTTCCTCCTACTGTTTCACATGTACATTTTTCCTCTAATGTTACAGTAGAGCACACTTTTAGTGAACTACCTCCTCACGAGTTATCCTATAGACTTGCTATGCGCAATAATACTTTTATCCGTATGTTACACTATTCACACCAGACTAGCAATGCCACAAATTGTTGGGTGTGTGGTCGACTCCCCCCTTTCCAGACACCAAAGGGAGTTCTGCCACTCTTTCCCTATCCGTTTTCACACAATGGTTCATGTGGAGCATGGTCCACGTTAACGTCATCCTCAAACGATATGTCCCTTCTGAATAGAACATGTTTCCCAGACAAGGAAGGTCTTTCCCATAGAACAGGGTTAGATCTAGAAAATGAAGTATATGATCTAGGTAATTATTCCTCAAATTTCATGGTTTTGAATGTTCAGTCCGAAACTACTCCAGATTTACCTGCTATTACAGTCCTACCAGTGAAAGGCGAATTATGTGTCAGAAAGAATGGTTCAGTACATCTAGGACATAGTGATTGTAATACTGTGGTCGAGTATAGTGACAGTGGGAAATCTAATTTCAAAGCCTCACGTCATTTTTACTTTGTGTGTGGTCAGACCGCATATGTTCGTCTGCCTCTCGATTGGGACGGAACATGTTACATTGCCTTCCTACTGCCACCAGTTTTCCTAGCCCCATCCGATTATCACAGAAATACACATCTAGTACACGTTAGACATAGAAGGGAGATCGAGTCCCCAATTGTCGATCAAACTGAAACTGCCTTAGAACAGTATACAGACTTCAATAAAGGTTTCTTTTTCTTCATAGGTCCTGTCCAGAATAGTAAGCTAATACGTAGGCTAACCAGAACCCTTGAAGCAGTAGTGAATGAGACTACTTCCGCTCTAGGTAACTTAACCGAAGAACAATCTGCTATGAGATTTGTCGTGCTCCAAAATCGTCTCGTTCTTGACGTCATACTGGCCGATAGGGGCGGAGCTTGTAGAGTCATCGGATCTAGTTGCTGCATTTTCATTCCTAATAACGCACCGTCTGTTTATTCAGCTATAACCAGACTTCATAAAATAGCCCATCAGTTACACCAGAATCCAGGCACCTGGACATGGTCCGGTTGGCTCTGGAGTATAATATCTGCCTGGGGATGGAAAGTACTGTCATTCCTGGGTATAGTAGTAATGATCATATTCAGTTGTTGTCTATGTTTACAATGTGGCCCTGCGATTTGCGGCTTGTGCGCTACCTCTTGTATTCCAAGTCCAAAGTCCCGTTCCAAGAAGATCCGAGACGAGCAAATGATGCTCTATGAACAGATAGATGGTATCATGAATATTGATGTTTCCTGAAGGAAACGTAGGGCACAAGGAGGGAATGAGGAAAATTGAATTTTGCCTTGTCATGTGTGCCTACGTGTTCCCCATAATATGTTATATGTGCATGATCGATATGCATATGTTCCCCCTTGACTGAATAAAGACGCAATTATAGTTGTGTCCAACGTTAGTATGTTAGTTTCCTGTCCTCGTGAAAACGAGTATTAGGCCTATGTTGCCAACGTTTTACATTGTGCACGTTAATTCATCGAATTGTCCCCGTTTCTAGGCCTCATAAGGGCCCGGACACCAGATTCGAGTCTCCAGTCTCCTGAACCCACTCCGAGGAGCGATGCAGCCCCCACCTGCATCCCTGACCCTTCGCTTACTTCTTGCCGCGCAGCGCGGTGCCCGGCCTGGCCTGCCTGCCTGTCTGCCAAGAATATGTTATGCCTCTAGTTATCAGTTCAGCTTTCCGTCTTCACATTCCTAAGCTAACGAACCGCATAAACATCTTCAGCTATAGTCTAGTCTTCCTGTCTCCATGCAAGAGAATTACTGAATTAGTATCCATAGAAGATTCATAGCACACGCAATACACGTAGAATATATGCATGCACCAGCCTTAGTGTCAAGTAGCCTTTGCCCTGATAGCTTCTAGATTCTATCAACATGTACTCCAAACACCAGATACCAGATATGCTATAGGTACATGTCGTCCTGACATCTTAGACTTTAGTCTCCTCTTCTAGTGCAGAAGTCAGAGCCCCCAGCTCTCCCCAGTTACACGTCATGGTCCGTTTGCGCGCACCACTAGGTTAAAGGTTCCAGCTGCCCAGGTAGCCCCCTCCATGTATCCACCCATTTATGACACTTCTGTGACGTTCTCATCACATGTCTTCGTGCACGCCCTGTGCACGCCTTCTTTTTACGCCCATTTGTTCTTATCTTACGTTTGTCACTTGTTACGCCTACTGTATGCAATGTAATTGTACTGTTTTACTATATATATCATGTACTGTTAATGAAACGTTGCAGCTGCCATTCCATGCCATTCTATTTCAGGCTGTTCCGATCCTGTCCCTTCCCTTATGCCCGATTAAAGCCTGTTCGACTCAGATACCCCGGATCCTGCCTCTTATTTATTGAGCTATCTGTTTTATTTAATGCATAGAAAAATAGTACCGGTAATTAATTATTTATTTACCACACAATCCGGATTCTCCAGTATATGAGAGTGTTCAAACTTGGCCATAAAAATATTTGCGTAAGTAGGCGCCCCCGTAAACCCCATGGATGTACCTGTCTTCTGTAAGTAGAACTGAGATTGCCGTGAAAAATATCCTTGATAGAGACAAAATTGTAAAATCTCCAGTAAAAAAACACTTAGTGATTCTTCGTACTGACTCCTTAACAGCATCCATTCCACCGCTTCTATACCTTCCCCATGGGGGATTGACGTGTAGAGGGCAGTTACGTCAATAGTGGCCAACCAAGTTTCACTTTCATTTGACATTTGTAAACAAGTCAGTTTATTTAGACAGTCTGTAGTGTCTTGGATATAGGAGACCCACTGTTGCACCAGTGGCTGCAAATAGTAATCTAGAAATGTTCCTATTGGCTCGTGGATCGAGCCACATCCTGCCACAATCGGACGAAAAGGTGGATCACTCGCATTCTTGTGCAGTTTTGGCAGCATATAGATGTGAGGTCTTTTAGGATATTCGGTGACTAGATATCTGTAGGTCTTCTCGTTGATCCATCCTAAATCCTTTGCTTTCTTCAGAATATCAATAAGTACAGTTTGAAACATCACAGTGGGGTCTGTATCCAGAGCGATATAGGTGTCGGTGTCCTCCACATGTGCTGAAACTTTTCGATTGTAATAAGCAGTATCCATCACCACCAAGGCGCCTCCCTTGTCTGCTGCTTGAAATGTGAGCTCCTGATTCTCGCTCAATGCTTTTAATGTTGTCCATTCTTTTGTTGTATAGCTCCTATATATCCTTATATCGTGTTAAGTTAGCATAGGTACATTTCAGATTTAAACGCCATTTTTCCTTTCTTGCAACTTCTGCACACGACCCTTAATTGTTGACTTAGCTTTCAACCTAGTGGTTTGCCGTGGTGTATGTGAGAATAATATGTTATTGCTCTGATATCAGTCTTGTTTAATAAACCATGTCTGCACGGAGAGTGCTGAAGTTTCAGGAGCAACACGATATGGAATTGTTATGAGGTCTGATCTCCACGCCTTCATAGTCATAACACAAGTGCAGCCTTTGCCAACTTGGGCTTGAGGCGGGATTGATATTGCTTTGCACGAGAATTGTTAACACACTTGATGCGGTGCACATGCAGAGAGAGCTGGTGTATGCTGATGTGATTCCTTCATGCTAGGACACTAAGGTATGGGCCCGCCCTAAAACAACCCAAAGAGACCTTCTTAGCTAATAATATAATATATGTGTTAGGGAGGGTGAGATATAAGTGTTGTTAACTCTTATTCATTACAGCATGTTAACATGCTGTCACCATTCGCTTTTTATGTCTTAGTAACTATGCTGATAATTTTGCTACTGATAATAAGTATACTTGTATTATCAAAGATACTGCGCCTGAGAAGACGGCATTAGTAAATAAACATTTCAAATGCACATGTGTCTTCTTTACTCCATGTTCTGGTTTGTAATGATAATATAACGAAAGAGTGTTCATGAGTCCCACGTACCCTGAGGTACTGTAAGTTCATGTTCTGGTTTGTCTAAACATTGGGTGTTTGATATGTCCAATGAGACACTGTAGCTAGCTCGGTAAGGGGTGAGTTGGTTGCTAAGGTAAGTTTTGGGACATCCTAATTTGCCGAGGTTCCACTCCTCTGTGCACAGTTCTGTGTGAGTACGGAAACCCTGCAACATGGCGCCCAACGGTTTCGGTGGTCTTATATCATGACACTCGAGTAGTTTATCGTTCATGCCTTAACCCCTTCACGTCCGTTTCCGGAAAACGGGGTGTTGGTGAAACCTACCTATTTTTTGAAATAGGTCTTTATTCAAGCTTGATTCTTACTTAAACGGTTTCTTTGAGTTACTACCCAGTTGTGCTACAAAGTGTTCTTTGTGTTTACTTGTTTCCAATTCTGTGATGGCGGCAGCGGTGGCTATTGCACAGCATAGTCGCGTAGCGGTACGCAACCATCTTCAGACGTACCAGGTCCCAGTAGATGGGATGGCTGTGATTTTCGTGGTAAGTGCAGATCCGGCGTTTCCTTACGAGTTGTTTTACTCTTGGGTTACGTTTCCGGCTGTGGACGCTAATTCTGGTTTGTACCACTCCTACACCGCCTCGGATGTCCCGGCTGAATATACGCCATACAGGGCATTGGAAATACCTATTGATCATTGGCAGCATCGAGTTTGGTTTGATGGCGCCCTCCCCCACTCTTTGTCCCGTGCGAGGTTAGGTCCACTCTCGATTCCAGGTACGAATTGGCCTGCATTGGGTGGCTTTACCCCGCACCCGAATCACGGGGCTTGTACCCTGGCAGAAATTCGCAGGCTACATGTAGTTTCCATTTCCGTGATTCGTGCTTTAGTGCAATACATTGGTCGACATCTTCCTGGTGGTCCCCAGGGGGGTGCGGCCGCTCCCATGGAACGAGGCGGAATGCGTCTCAATCCAGTGATGGTAAATTCGGTTTTTGGTGCGCGTCCTGTTGACAACGATGACTTCCCATTCTGGCTAGCGGAGAAGTTTGATCAACTGGAGGCGGTTTTTCCGAATTCTACTCCTGCTGATAAACATAGAATGTTGACGATTACTCTACCGAAGGATATTACTCCTGAACTTGCTGACTGTGAAAGCTGGGGAAAAACTTTTGCGGCAGTTTATACGAGGTGCTTCGGCACCCCGTCTATGAATGCCCTGCCTGAAATCATTAGACGTGTTCAGAATGATCACGGTCCAGAGGCAGCGGTGGAATTGGGTATGCGCCTGTGTGGTTCTTTTGAGATTGTAAGTGATCTCATTCTCTCCAATGTTAAAGGAGATGCAGTTAACTTTCAGGTGTCGAATGCTTTGGCTGCTCTGCCCGATGCCGACAAACCCCGCCAGTTAGCAAAGATTGTAGTGGCCGCTTATAAAACGATTGGCCGCACAAGTAGAGGTCTGAAATATTTTCCAGTGAAGGATAAAAAACAACCACAGGGACAATCTGCAGTGACAGATGCCCAGCCCAAGTCCAAGAAATCGAATTGGCCTAAAAAACAGACACAGGGGAAGCAGACAGTGCAGACTCAGGGTACTTTTCCTGCAATACAAGCTCCTGCGCCATCCGAAAAAGTTTATGATTTGCGCGACCGCGCGATGATTAAATCACCTGATCGTTTTCAGGGTTCTGATCAACGCTCTCCTCGTTCCTTTCAGGACACATCGGCCCCGAAGACCGGTGGAGGAGGAGGGGGTGGACGTGGACGTGGTGGCCAACAAGGACGTGGTCAGTCCCGCCAGACGGACGGCGCAGTGAAGCAGGAGGATTCTACGCCTAGGCGTCCGCAGTTTGCGAAAAAGAAAGTCGCAGCCTTAACAGCGCATCGATATGCCACAGATAGTGAGAACGCGGCTTCGGAATCTGACGTGGGCTCTGACCTTGCTGGACAGCGCGGCGGAGATAACCATAGTCAGAGAGGCGCTGCGTCCACTACTGAGGGTGACAGCGACTGATGTCTACGTTGTGATAGAAACAGCGGATACGAGACTTGCTCCCCCTGAAAGACTATATGAAATTGTCCTGTTAATTGAAGGTGACATACAGCGTACCGTTAAAGGTGTATTTTGGGAGAATCTGTCTTCTACATATGATATTTTGCTTTCGGAGGCTGACTGGCCCCCACCTTTTGTGCTCGCGGCGCCGCGAGGGGAGGAGGTGATCCTACCCAGTTTCGCGAACACTGTCTCGAAAGAGCATGCGCAGCATTTTGCAGAAGAGTGGGCTCGGGCTCTCGCGCCGGCTCTGTACCATAACCAATGTGGTTGGGATAAATTGTCGCCTTGCCACGAAATTCCGTTGCGGTCTCAGCCGCAGCCTCAACCTCAATATCCCATTCGGCGTGAAGCAAAATCTTCCGTCGCGGAAATCCTTGAACAATTGGAATATCAGGGAGTTATTGAAACGTGTGTGTCACCGATGAATAATCCCCTTTTTACTGTGAATAAACCTGACGGATCATATCGTTTGGTTTTGGATTACCGGCATTTAAACTCGCATTGCCGTAACTGTGCAGTACAGAATACCCACGGCTCTGCCCTAGTGGATAGTCTCGTGCGTAAGCGTTTCAAGACAACGCTTGACATATCCAATGGTTTTTATGCCCACAGATTGGACAGCTTTAGCTCCCAATGGACCAGTTTTACAAGCGCTGGAGTCCAAAAGCAATTCCGGCGTCTTCCAATGGGCTACAAGAATAGTCCTGGTATATTTACCGCTCGAATTGTCTCTATTCTGGAGGCACTAGACCCTGATGCTTTTTCTTATGTGGATGACATATATCTCACAGACGACGATATTTGGGAGCATCTGTGTCGTGTAAATTCTCTTGTTTGCAACTTCGCGGACATAGGTTACAAATTCAACTTTGCAAAATCGCACATTGCTGAACACACAGTGTTGTTTTTGGGCTATGAGCTCAACAATGAAGGTAGAGGTTTGGCTCCTCACTTCTTAGAGAAGTGCGCACAATTGCGCGCACCAACGACACTGAAAAAATTACAGTCTTTACTGGGCTTTTTGAATTTCGGCAGAACTTACATTCCGGAATATGCCCAACGTATCAAGCCTTTGTATGCTTTGATACAACCAACTTTCTCAAAATCATGCTGGCTGCCTGAGCATTCAGCCATTTTGCAATCTTTGCAGGCTGATCTGCTCGCTTCTAAATATTTACTGACTCGTGATAACCACACCAACCTGGTCATAAGAATAATTCCTGGGACGGTGGGTTTCACGTACCTCACTTTTAATGAAGGTGACACGGTACCTATTGCTTACAAGTCACACTTGTACACTTCGGCTGAGATGCGGTTTCCCACAGTGGAAAAGGTTTTAACTGCTGTACAGATGGCAATTCTAAAAGAACGTGCTCTGTCACAGGGGAAGCGCATGCTAGTGGTAACACCCTGTCCTCATTTAGAGGCAGTCACGAAAGCCAGTGTACCAAATTCAAAGGCTTTGCACCCTAGGTGGATTCAGTGGGCTGCGTCATTGTCATCCGCAGATGTCATGTTTATTTTTGACGCTTCCTTACGGTCGCAGGAGTACTTGCAGTATGAATTCGTTCATCCTGCTCCTCTGGCGATGCGACCTTTGGAAGACTTCCATTGCATCATTTACACTGATGGGTCGGCGCAGGTTGCGCATGGCTCTAAACATGCCTACGTTTCCGCATGCGCCATTGTGGTCGGTGCTATGTTGAATGATGAGTTCATTTCCAGGGAGGTACACACGTTGCCCCTGGGCGATTGCACCGCACAATTGGCAGAGCTTCGTGCTCTCTTACTAGCTTTGGAGTACGCAGATCCAAGTGTTACTACTCTAATTGTAAGTGATTCTTACTACTGTGTCCAGTCTTACAATGAAAACTTGTTCTTTTGGATTCAAAATGATTTTCATGATTCCAAGGGTAGCACAATAAAACACAAAATGATCTGGGTTCGAGTGGCAGAGCTTAAGGCTATGTTGCCACTCGTTTATGTGATTCATACTCTCGGTCATCAGCGCGTGGGAGTTCACGCTGTTGGCAACTCGCTTGCTGATGAAGCGGCGAAATCAGCAGTATCTACATACTTAGTTGCAGCAGTTACTAGGTCTAAAACCAAGATTGATAGCGACATCTTGGCAGCGATTGCTGCCTCTGAGAAGGGAAGTAAACATCCTGCGGGGTTCCCTTCGAAGTATAAATACCACTTAAGTCCCGAAAAGGTTCCTTTTGTGACAATTCCTGATGTTGGGGAACGGCTGATTCCCAACTCGGATCGCAGAGCAGACTTGATTACAGCGGCTCATGAAGGTGTGGCGTCTGCGCATGCGGGCGTCTCGGCCACTGTAACTCAATTACAATTACGTTTCTGGTGGCGGGGACTGTACAAACAGACGCGTGATTATGTCCTTCTTTGTGACATATGCCAGCAGATTAAACCTTCAACTGCTACGCGTCCGCCTCAGACTCAGTTGTACATTTCTAATAAACCACTAGGCTGTGTTTACTTAGACCACTGCGGTCCATTTTCATCTGATACTGCGTATAAATACATCTTAGTAGCAGTTGACTCATGCACACGCTTTGTGTGGGTATGGCCACATCGCAGCGCTGATTCACGGACTATCATCAGAGATTTGCGTATCTTTATAGGGATTTTTGCCTGTGGTACCTTCCATTCGGATCAGGGTCCGGCTTTCGCCTCTAAGGCGTATAAGGATGCCATGACTTCGATGGGGGTCCAAGTCAAGTTTTCGTCACCCTACAGACCTGAGGGTAATAGTGTAGTTGAACGAATGAACCGTGATTTAAAGCAATCTTTGACAGCCCGAGTTATAGGCACTGGCAGAAACTGGCTGGCTCACCTCTATGGCGTGCAGCGTGCTCTTAATAATCTCCCTAGAAGGTCTCTGGGTGGGCGGACCCCATACGAAATGCTCTTTGGCATCAAGATGTTCGTCCCTGACCTTGACGGTCTAGACTCGGTGGTTCGCGCCACTTCCTTTGACGCAGATGAACATTGCAATGTTTTACAGAATCTACAAAAGACGAGAGACACTCTTGCAAAGGAACATTTGCCCTCCACATCGGATGATGCGTTGCAGATCCCGGTAGTTGGCTGGCTACCCCAAGTTGGAGAACTGGTTCGAGAGAAGATCGACAACAAGAAAGAGTTTGGTCCCTCCTATCGAGCTCCGGTCCCAGTGCTTGGAGTGAAGGGCACAAGAACAGTCATTTTACCACCACTTCCAGGTCGTAAGGAAAACAGGTTTATTTCTATTGACAATGTCAAGATACACAGAGTGGCCGATTCTTCTTAGCATGACACCGGCTGTTTCCTGTCCTTCCATTGTGAGAAATTCAATTATGCCCACTGCTTCTAATAATGAACCTGAGGTGGCCATCGAATTACCTGCTGTTTCCAGTCCTTATTGAATAATTTACCAGGAACTAACCTTGATGAGACAGACTATACATACCCCACTGATTTGTCCATGCCTGACCTGCAAGCTCGTTTAGCCACGGAATCCAGATTTTCATTTGACTCTGCTTCCCTTGCCTCGAAAAAACCCTCTAAAATTGCAGTATATGCTAGCCTGTTTAAAAAACATTTTTTGATACCTCCTTGGATATACATTTGGCTGGTCCTTTTTTCAGTTTACCTTTTTATGTCAATTGGTTTTGTGTTTTATTTTTTTCGGATTATGAATGGACTCTATGTCGAGGAGAGAACTTGCATTACTCATTTGAATGGAACTTTGGCCCCACTTTCCTCTTCACATTCTACACACAGATTAAAAAGAGACTTGACTTTGGTTAACATCACTGCGTGGCCTGTTCTGGATGGAATCGCGTGGGATGCAGTTCGTTTTCAGATTCATGGCCCAACGGAAGTCGTTAATGTCCCTAATGTACTAAGAGTTAATATGGGGGATGTGGTGAAACAAAACATTCGTTCTGATGATTGGGATGTTAATGCTGTGGAAAGTTTGTTTTCTGATTTGAAATATTATGCTGCTTTTGATGCTGAGGATTTATATTTAGAATCTGCTAATTATGGTGAATTGTTCTGTTACCAACATTATGGCAATCACTTCTTACACAAGACATCTTCCCGAAGGGATGCGGTTAATTTTACTCAGTGGGAACATTGCCCAGCACCAACACAAGGGAGTTCAGAAACGTTTCTTAAAAAGTATACTTATTTCACTGACTTTAATCAGTCCAATCCCGAGTCCTTTTATTTTAAATTTCACAAACAGCCACTGTCCAAGGTTCGACTTACAAATACAAAATTGTTATATTCAAAGGCCTTCCTGGATCAATTAGTTACTGGAGGGTATGAGTTATGGAAGGATACCATAGATCTTAAATCAGTTTGGGGCTCAAGGGCCTGGCAGGTACAAGGCACTGAGGCTTTGCACCGTGCATGTCTCATCCCAAATCATATGTGGTTTTCAAATGAAACCATTTCCCAGACCACATGCTTTGGATTGGCTACATCTAAAAGGTTAAACACCCCGTCTTTCCCGGAGTTGGAGGAATATGAGAATTGGAGTAATTTTACTAATTTGTCCATTAGAGATGTACAGGCTCTGCTTCTGAATTCCTCCTTTAACATTTCCAGTATGAATCCCAAGGGTTGGCTGCTTTGGCACCGTAGTGCTGATTCTTGCCAAAAGAGATTTTTAAATATAACTGACGGTTTTAAGACTGTTAGATCTGATCCCCGTTTTGATTTCAGTCATACTGTCACCTCTTACTCAGTGGGCAAGTTGTGTCAAGCTTGGCTGAAACATTCAACTTTACCTGCGGTTAAGTATCACCTTTCCAAACTGAATGCAGACGTGGATTTGAATGATTTCATTAAGGGCCCAGCTAGTGGCAGGTCGAAACGTTGGTTATATGGTGTTTACAATGAAATTTGGAAACTCTCACAGATTGAGGCTGCTTCACGCCTTAGGGCTATTGATCAGGCAAATCTTGAGAAAGTTCTTGCAGTTGTTGACAATAGCATTAACGTGCTTTCCTCTAGAATTTACACATTAGATAATATTGTGTCGTCTGTTGTTGATATTGTACATGATGAAGTATCTGTATTATACCATGGTCAAAATCAATTACGTTCAATCATGCAGTTTGCATGGACACTTCAGACTCTGAAAATGGGTAAAGTTCCCTGGGGATACATGAATGTTTCTTCTTTATTTGCACCGTTTAATTTGACAGACAAACAACGCTTGCTTTCAATGCGTGATGCTTCCTTTTCTATGCTCCATATTGAAAGGTTGGAATCTTTACCTTTTTCTGTGGCAGAAGCCACTGCTGCTACGTGGCTTATCCACGGTTTAATAACGCTGCCTTTTGCTTTATATAAGTTTTCAAATTGTATGAAGTATGTGCCAATAGGTCGTTTTGAACCCTTAGGTAGCGGTTTTCTTCATGAAGTCTGGTCACTCCCATACACATACAGATGTTTCAAGGATGAACAAGAGGTTTATCTAACAGGGGATGAGTGTACTGAGACGCCAGATCATTCTTTAATGTGCAGACACATACAGTTACACGGTTCATGTAACAAGGACCGACCGAATATGGCTTGCGTTTTACAGGGCACGCCAGTTCCTGCTATCATCCCCACGTTTAAATTGTTAGAGAATGGTAGTTATTTAATGCTCAATAATGAAAACTGCTGTGGTTTAATTAAAGGTATAGCTTTCATAGTAACGGTTAGTGAGCGAGTTATTTGCTGCAGAAATGTTCTTTATCCTCCCACACGTGAACATAGGGAGTCTTCCATTTGGCCACAGATACCGACCTTGGGAGCAGAATTCAGCGGCATGGCTAGAATAAGAGCTCTATTGTCCCTGAAAGAGGTGGCCTTGAGCTCGGCCCGTGAAACTTTCGTGCTTCACATTGCTAACACCCGTACGGAGGTTCAGGCTCTATTAAACACTGATTTGCCTTTGCATTTCGGAGCCATGGTCCGTTCTATCTTTAACGCATCCTCCACAACGGGCCTAGCACATTTTTTTAAAGTTGTTAGCGGTGGTCTCGTGACTTCCTTTGAGAAGATATTTGGAGTCATCCCTGCCTTCTTCCATTCTATTTTTTCATCCTTATTTGGAGGGTTCCCGTTTTTGCTTGCATTAGCGGCTGGCGCATTGGTGGTTTTCTGCCTTTTTAAATATGGATGCCCTTCCTGTGCAAGACCACGAACAGCTACTACTGACGCGGTTTCGCAACCGCATGCTTGATTACTATGGCACACTACCGTTAGCGACTCTAAGCACGGCGTTTGGATTATCTTTTCGGTTCTCCTATTTCACCTGTGTCCAGCCTGTATTTCGCTGTCTGACCTGCGATTTCCTTTGGGCCATTGATTTGTGTCTCTGCGGACCAGCATCTTCTGACGTCGATTTTGATCAACTGATGAGTCCTATCATTGCTCACGAGTTGGTTTGTTCTGACGAAAGGATTATGGCCTTGGCGGTGGCACACGGACTAATGGGTCCCTGGGATGTGTTGTCGGCAGCGCAAAATTTCTTGGAACTAAGTTTTCTTGAGAACCCACCGAGCTGTCCTCTGATGGTTATAGAGGATCCGGTGCTGGAAGATCACGTATGTTCCTTTCATCTTTTAAATTGGATGGCTGAACTGTTTTCGGATGAGGACAGTGACTTCCTCCTGGAGGCTGTTGCAGCTTACTTTTCATATACAGTCTTATCATAGACACTGCCTCAAATTGACGTGCTGATTGATAGCATTTCCTTGATTTTATTGACTTTTGGTCAAGACATTTTATTTTTGCTTGCCTATTGGCTTGAGCCACATTATATTTGTGGGCTATTTTTTAGCATTAGTTTTTATAATTGAATTTTTATTCATGCTCGTTTACAAATGGATTCTGCTCTCATGTGATGGCACTTCTGTTACCGTATTTAGTCCGTTCTCGGATCATGGGGGGGTGTTGTATAGCTCCTATATATCCTTATATCGTGTTAAGTTAGCATAGGTACATTTCAGATTTAAACGCCATTTTTCCTTTCTTGCAACTTCTGCACACGACCCTTAATTGTTGACTTAGCTTTCAACCTAGTGGTTTGCCGTGGTGTATGTGAGAATAATATGTTATTGCTCTGATATCAGTCTTGTTTAATAAACCATGTCTGCACGGAGAGTGCTGAAGTTTCAGGAGCAACACGATATGGAATTGTTATGAGGTCTGATCTCCACGCCTTCATAGTCATAACACAAGTGCAGCCTTTGCCAACTTGGGCTTGAGGCGGGATTGATATTGCTTTGCACGAGAATTGTTAACACACTTGATGCGGTGCACATGCAGAGAGAGCTGGTGTATGCTGATGTGATTCCTTCATGCTAGGACACTAAGGTATGGGCCCGCCCTAAAACAACCCAAAGAGACCTTCTTAGCTAATAATATAATATATGTGTTAGGGAGGGTGAGATATAAGTGTTGTTAACTCTTATTCATTACAGCATGTTAACATGCTGTCACCATTCGCTTTTTATGTCTTAGTAACTATGCTGATAATTTTGCTACTGATAATAAGTATACTTGTATTATCAAAGATACTGCGCCTGAGAAGACGGCATTAGTAAATAAACATTTCAAATGCACATGTGTCTTCTTTACTCCATGTTCTGGTTTGTAATGATAATATAACGAAAGAGTGTTCATGAGTCCCACGTACCCTGAGGTACTGTAAGTTCATGTTCTGGTTTGTCTAAACATTGGGTGTTTGATATGTCCAATGAGACACTGTAGCTAGCTCGGTAAGGGGTGAGTTGGTTGCTAAGGTAAGTTTTGGGACATCCTAATTTGCCGAGGTTCCACTCCTCTGTGCACAGTTCTGTGTGAGTACGGAAACCCTGCAACACTTTCTTGGTCAAATTCGAGATCCTCGATTCCTTCTTATGTACATCTACCAGATCCTTTTTCACAAGTAATTCAAACAGGTCCAAAGTTTTGTGTGACGTAGGAGGAATGAAAGTACTTTTTGGTTTAAACACTTTAGTCGTTGTTTCCTTCTCTGGCAGTTGAGGTAAATTATGAAAGAACCATCTGAGTCGGAGTTTCCTCGTGAATTTGTACAATGCTATTTCAGTTTCCAATGGGTTGGTCTTGTACGTAGGTACGAAAGACATTCCTTTATTAAGAATGATCAATTGACTATCTGTGAGATTTGTGCTTGAGATGTTTACCACCAAATCTCCTATCGGTTTTTCCCCCTTAGTTTGGGCTTTTTTTGTTCTTGTTGAGCCTTGTCCCCTTCTGACCCTCTTGTTCTGTTTGTTCTGTCCTCTTGAGGTGGATGGTCGCTTCTCTGGCCTGCCTCTAAAAAAGACTCTGTCAGTTCCACTGGTGGATGCTCCATGCTCTGTCATTGAAGTGGGACTCGTCGTCGGTGCTGGAGGCCTGTTGGGTCGAGTGTCCTGTTCAGTCGCCACACTCTCCTCTGATGAAGCTTGTGTTTTTCTGAACGGGCGTCTCTGGGCGTATACCTCCGCCCATGTATACACCTCATCCAACTTATAGTCAATCGTATCTCTACGAAATTTCCTCAACTTCCTCTCATGAACCTCTTTCTCATGTGCCTCTATGGTCTCATTAATGTCTTTCATTGCTTGATCCAACTCTTCCTTTGTCATTCGTGAATTCAAATCAGTTTTCAAATCTTGAATTTCAGTTGCCAATTCTTTCAAAATGTCCGCTAGTTCTTCTATTATTAAAAGTATTAAGTCAAGCGAGCACTTGTTGAGAATCGAATACCATTTGACCATGAATGGTTTATTGAATTTAAAAAGCATCGGTTTCAATGCGATCCTCAATCCTCGTGGGATCCGTTTTACCCGGTGGTACTGAATCAGCGTAGAGGCATGTAGCCTCTGGTTTACCTCTTTTCTGAGAGTATATTGAAGTTGCTTGAGTGCTTTGCTAGTAGAGCCTGGAGCTGCTTGAAAAGCCTTAGTTTCCTTGATCAATGAATATATACTAGTAGCTTCATCATCTGTGTAACCTTTCACCTCAGCTTGATTGGCTGTTAAATGTGATATTTCTTCGAAATTCATAATGATTGTCTATTCTTACGAATCCTTTTTATGGGTGCTGGTCACAAATGGGGGTAAGAGTTATATACAAAAAAATATTTGTGTAACCTGCACACCCTATATTTTACAGTAAGTTTCTAACTTTTGACCATCGGTGCAGACCTGCTGCCTGACTGACCCCTGTCAGGTTCCAATGATAACTGCAACATCAGACACAACTATGTCCCTTGCAGGAGTGCACTGTTCGAATTGGCTCCAATGCCAGGGTTCTTTATCCACGTACTTTAAAAAGTATAATTTCGTATTAAGTTGATTTCCCAACTTTGTTATGGTGATATCCAAGAAATTGATAGTGTTTTGATCAATAGTGTGGGGGAATTTAATCCTTGGATGACATTCATTCAGAATCTCTATTGACTTCTCCAACTGTATTTTAGATCCTTGCCACACGATCAAAATGTCGTCTATATACCGTACATACAATTTCAGATGTTCGGTCCAATCCGGATTCTCCAGTATATGAGAGTGTTCAAACTTGGCCATAAAAATATTTGCGTAAGTAGGCGCCCCCGTAAACCCCATGGATGTACCTGTCTTCTGTAAGTAGAACTGAGATTGCCATGAAAAATATCCGTGATAGAGACAAAATTGTAAAATCTCCAGTAAAAAAACACTTAGTGATTCTTCGTACTGACTCCTTAACAGCATCCATTCCACCGCTCCTATACCTTGTAAAATGTTAACAAAAAGCTAAAAATATTGAAATACTATAATCATAGTACTTTGAAATACTAAAGTAAAAAACGAGACGTTTTTGAACATGAATTTGGCTTGTGTGTGTGTATCGAGATTTTTGAAGGTACTGATGGTTTAATGAAGGTTTAAACATAGATACATACGTTCACTTTTTAAAGTACGTGGATAAAGAACCCTGGCATTGGAGCCAATTCGAACAGTGCACTCCTGCAAGGGACATGTTAATATTTGTAAATATCTCCATCAAGTCTTCTACCAGCTCTCTACTATGAAAGTTCACCACTACACAATCTCTCGCACAGTATTTCCTGGAGCTGCCCACCCAGCTCACTCTCCTCAACATTATAATGTTTTGTTGTAATACATTAATGTTGGTATTCATATTTACAGTGAGCCAGTATGTCACTTGATTTTCTAGTTTCTCATAGGGTTCATAGGACTTATTTTCCAACCTGGGCACTCTTAAGAACGATGACATAAGGTGTCGCCTGAGGCGGAAGATGTAGAGGTTCATCTGTAGTGTTGCCTGAAATCATAGACCTACTTGATGTCTCCATTTTATTAATTTCTTTCGTTACATTAGGGGGTGTTTTGTGTTCATTAGCCGACCTTCTGCTTTGGGTAGATGGCATTCTGTCTCGTAATGGAGGCTTGGTAGAAACCTTTCCTTGTTTGGTTTCGGTTACGATTCTGCTACCACCATCCTCCTTTGGCCTAATTAGTGGTTTATCAGCTATAGTAGGAATACTCTGGTTTTTGGAGGCAAATAGTCCCGACACCAAGTCTGTTAAATTAGTTACATCTTTTTGGACCAGTTTTATCTCTGACATAACTCGACGTTCAATGCTGTCCAGTTTTGAGTGTACTTTTTAAAATAATGTCTCAAAATTGTGCATCCCTTGTAGACTATCAATTACATATGTCTCTCCCTTTGACGTTCCCACAGGTTTGCCACCTTTCTTTACCATCTGCTTTGGTCTCTGCTTCACCACATTGATTTCTTCTGAACTAATCTTCATTTTGGGCAGTTGTTTAATTTTTTCGCAGGCGGGGAGACTAGGGCTGTATTATCGGATAGTTCTGAGATCTCCAGTAGCGATGTTAAAATACATGGATTATCCCTACTATTAGACATGTCCCTTTTATTTACAGTATTACCAACTGGTACTATCTCTAGCTTAGATGCCTTCTCATTTACTATTGACTCATGTATCAATAGATCTTGTCTAACCTCTGGTTCCGGTGCCATTTGGGCCGCATCTAACGCGCTGCCAATTGTTCCTTCCCGAGGACGATTTCATTATCAATCATTCCCACTATTGCCTTTAAATATTTCATAATGGCCATATTATCGGACTGACTTCCCTAGGGATTGTGGTTACTTCCTCTTACCCATTTTCCTCACGTGGAGGAAGGCACAATTATAACAATGCAGTCGAGATTGCGCCTTACTTGGGATCCTTTGGCACAAACAAGAGGGGTAGCCCAGCCCAGCCTCCTCCTGTCGCGATGGGTGCAGACAAGCCCGCCCTTGGCCCGGACGCTGCCCAGGCACGCCCGTGTGCTGCCGGAACCCTGGCTGTTATTTAAACGCCTCCTGGCGTTATCCTCAGCATCCGCGGAGTGCTATTAGCTCAAGAGGTGCTGGGGATTGAAGTCCCTCGACTCTCCGGGACCGGCAAATCAGAAATCCAGCAGCCCGGTGGTAGAAAATGACAACGGCAATGCAGCTGTGTTCAAAGGCTCCCACGCTACGGGAGCCCTGGACGTTATTTAAACGCCTCCGGGCGCTCTCCTCAGCGTCCGTGGCATGCTCTTGGTGCAAGTGGTGCTGGGAATTGAAGTCCCTCAACTCTCCGGGACCTGCAAAATAGAAATCCAGCAGCACGGTGATAGAAAGTGGCAATAACGGCAGTGCAGCTGTGTTCAAAGGATCATGCTCAGAGGAGAGAGTCTGCCTCCCTGCATCCCAGGACTAAAGAGGACTTTATCCACTGAGCAGCAGTGCGCCAGGAGGCTCGTTTGCAGACTGGTGTGAAAAAGTGGTTGGCCTCAGACCACTCAGCAATCCAGCTGTGTGGGCTTACAAGGGATAGGAGGAGGGCTAGTTAGCCTCCCCGGGACCCTCAGGAGGCAAGGGGAATTCATCCCCCAACCAAGAGCGTGCCTGGAGGCGTGTTTGCAGAGTGGTGGAAAAAGAAGGCGTGGCCTGTGTCCACCTCCCAGAAATTTCACTATCTGCGGCTTACTGGAGGTATCAGGTAGATTAGTTGGCACCTAAGGACCCCCAGCATCGAAGGGGCTTTAATCCCCTTCCAAGAGATTGCCAGGGAGCTCGTTTGCAGACCAGTGGGCAAAGGGGGCGTGGCCTGCTATGAGAACTTACCAATGCTGCTGTGCGGGACTTACTCGAGGTAATAGGAGGAGTAGTTAGCCCCCAAGGTTCTCTTTGGGGGCCAACTATCCCTCCTGTTATCTCCAGTACATCCCACACAGTGGGATTGCATAGAGGTCTTCCGAGGCAACGCCCCCTTTCTCCACCACTCTGCAAACGCACTTCCTGGCACACTACAGGTTGGGGGATGAAGTCCACTTTACTCCTGAGGGACTTTGGCGGCCAAGAAGCCCTCCTGGTACATCCTGTAAGTCCTTCACAGGGGAATTTATGAGCGCTGGTCAGAGGCCCAGCCCCCTTTCAGCACCACTCTGCAAATACGACTACTACCTTATAGTTAGAAATTAGCATTTAAATAACCTTTGAATTTAATTGAAAAACCATAGGTTTCACGGACATTCTAGTTCGTACTTAGCATCTTAGCATTAAAAAAAAGGAATTTGAAAAACCTTCGAAATTTACTGAAATAACCACAGGTTACAGGGATGTTATAGTTAGTTGGACATTTCACTCGTACAAAAACAGAGAAATTCGGCCATTATAGTTAGTTGAGCTAACTATAACTCGCGCCTCAGTAATTCACTGCTGAAGACGTCACATATTATATCACTCATGTCATGGTCAGTGACATCACTGATGACATCTTTGAGCCCCCTGGTGGGCCAGGTCCTGGGAGCTATGTGGAAATTATATGCGGGGACCATGGGAGCCCCTGCAGCCCCGGGGACTGCCACCTCCCCGGGACCTTATTAACTATATGCGGGGTGCACATGGACCCCCAAGCCACGGGGACCACCACCTCCACAGGGCTTTAAGTAATTAGGGTTTGATGGGCCTCGCAGGCCCTCCCAAGCCCCGGGACCACCACCTGCCTGGGGCCATTTACATGTTGGGAGGGGGGCAGCGGCCCCCCTCTTGGAGCTCTCCAATTCCCTGCGGACCACCACCCCCCAGGGACGGCTCCTGCAATGTCCCGGATGTACCCACCCCGGGACACTGCCGTTTGCTATGGCAGGAGCACTGCTTCCACCCTGCCATAGCAAACACTGCTCTTGCTTCCAAGAAGCAAAGCACACTTGCTTTTGGGCAAGAGGAGCTGCATGTCAGTAGCTCCTCTTGTTCAAAAGCAATGCCCGCTCCTGCAGGAGGCGGGGAGCCAGCTGGGACCACGGGGCATTGGGGCTCCCCCGTGGTCTCCACCGTTGAGGCCAGGCTCTGGGGAATGGGATCTACGGGGCCAAAAGTTTATTATTAATAATAAGAGAGGTAATGCCTCGGGGCATGGTCCCTGGGGCGAATACCGAATAATGGAAGTGGGGCTATTTCGTTCTATTTTGGAGTCGAGACCCTAATGCAGCTCTCAGCGCGGCACCCGGGTAACGTTGCATTGGATTCGCGAATTCACCTCAAATAAATAATTTAGGTAGTATAGAATTTGGAGGGTAGGGCTGCATTTGTGAAATTGTTTTAAAGAGGTGGTGTGATTGAAGTTAATAAGTTCAAGTTGGTAAACAAATATAAAATTAAAAATTAATAGTTAAACCTCAAAAGTGTATTCTGTTGTAGTACACTGAATTCATGCTTTTGCAGATTCGTGTTGGGCGTGCAACGCAACAAAAAATGAAACAAAATATGTATGTGTAAAAAAAAATGTGAATCACTATTGTGTTAAAGAGTGGCTTTAAAAAGAGCCCTTGTTTTAATTATGAGTTTGTTGTAGCTCATTGGATGCCCAGCTTTAGTTTGTTGGAAAGAATCTGATTCTTTGATCTGTGAAGTGTACTCCATCACTTCTGTTGATGTCATCCATGTCAAAATGTAGATTGTTGTTATAGATGTAACCCATCCTATGGTCTCGGAGGTAAGCACAAACAGTTTTATTGACATTTTTTCTAGCTTTCTCGATATGTGGACAGAATTGATTTGACCACTTTCATTTCTGTATTTAGCATATGCGAGTATACAACAACAATTTGAGGTAAAAGCAACATTAATTGTGCAAAGGTGTCCTTCATTATCATTTCCAGACCTATCCCAGTCAATGTGCCAAGGTAATTGTCACCACAGTGTGCAATCATGAGGTCAGGGGGTTGGAGAGTGCAAAAGGTGTTAACCAAAGGCATCAATTGGTGCCCCTTTAATCTCTCTGTGCAATCCATTTGATATCCACATTTTGCAAAGCTAGGTCTTCGTCAATACCTCTGTGTTCAGCATTCCTTTTGCACCAGAAAACATAGCTGTGCCCAACAATCCATACTGTAAGCATCTTGAAGTGATGTCTGGAAGTAATGAAAAGATGCCTGTAGCTGAGGTAGTCAGTTGGTAGAATGAGAGGTATCTAAAATGGTGGACAAGATGCTGTTTTAAAAAAAGTAGAGAATTGATTGGCTGTTTAAGAACATTGTACACTCCAAAAAAGGGTGCATGTTACTTTCTTTAAAAAGCATGTTTCTTATTGGTTAGTAAAAAAAGTTTGAAAGGTACAGTAGATAGGACACGGTCATATTTTGCAAACGTCAACCACACCTGTGGTTTGCATTTGTAACCTTGTGTGCTGAACTTGAAAACATGGTGAACTTGTGCCCTGCCTCTTCAGCTGAATGATACATAAACTGCTACTAGGGAAAATGGGATTAAGTAGAATGGGGGAAGGGTTGAATGTTATCTGTGGTTTTAAAGTATGGAATTATAATTTATATATAAGTTATATGTTATTAAAGTAAGATTTCCCAAGTCAGTACTATCTTTAGAAGTGGTGTGTTCTTAAAAAATAGAGGTATTATTTGTAATATATTTTTTAACTCCTGTATATATTCTGATATGTGTTATGTATCTGAAGCTGCTAGATGTATAAAACACATGTATGCATCTATTTGTATATTTCTTTTATATATGGTGCTGCTAGAAAAAGGTACAGACATATGCATGCATGCTTTCAGGAGTATGGTGATACTTACAGCAGACATGTGAAGGGTTCCTGCTTTGTATTTGGCTAGGTGTAACACTAAGTAGTTGTAGAATGGTAAAGCAGCAGCACAAAAGTGAGGTTTTAGATATGTTTGTAGAGACATTATTTATTAGAGTAGTTTGTAGGAGTGTGTGGAAAGCTATGTTTCAAATATACTGCATCATTTTCAGTGTCTGCTTGAAATTTGAAGTGTAGTCTGTGACGTTTTAAGCTGTGGATGGTGTTGTGACTGAGGTATGTCTCTACTTGCATATGTATTATGGCACGTGTTATGCATCTGAAGATGATAAATGTATAAAATACAGGTATACATCTATATGTATATTACTTTTATATATGATGCTGCTAGCAAAAGGTACAGACATATGCATGCATGCTTTTAGGAATACGGTGAGACTTACAGCCGACTTGTGAAGGGTTGCTAGTTTATATTTGTGTAGGTCCAATAGCATAAGTAGTTGAAGAATTGTGTATCTCAAAACTGTGGTTTAAAATTTGGCAGAAGAATTAGTGAATAGGGTATTTTGTATGAGTCTGTTGAAAGGTATGGTTGAAATATATCTAACATGATTTTAGGTGTCTATTTGTCAGTCAGTCAGAATAACTTTATTTCGCCAATACAATATAGGCATAAAAAGTATACTACAGTAAAAAAGACATTTACAGTGTTTCACAACATTACAGTACGGTTAAAATATATAAAAATGGTAATATAAAAATCCAAATTCATAATTATTTACACAATACAATAAAATCAGTTCATTGTTCAGTATATCATTTTAACAAATTGTACGTCTCTTTTTTAATGCAGATAGTAAAAAGTACGCCCGAGAACAACAAACAAAAGGGTCAGGTAATAATTGGATGTAATAAAGGGCTACACAACACTGTCTGAACTTCATTTTACGCATAATGGGGATAATAAATTGTTTCCTTTCATCACAATAAAATGTACAGAAAAACAAAAAATGTATGTAATTCTGAGCAGATTGCTGATCACATGGACAAAATGGGAGGTCAGTGTAGGAGGGTAGGGTCTGCTTCCTATGGTTACCCCCACTTTTTGCTGTGCTTCACTGGTTTTCGACATTAGTGTGGCTGTGGTCCTGCTAATCAGGCCCACAGCCTAGCTGTTCTCTCTCTAAATTGATACCATGTACTTTAGGTACATACCAGATTGGGTACTGGTTCACCCTTGTGAGTCCCTGTATAGTGTACCATAGGGTCCAGGGCATAGGTGCACCCAAGGCCTACCAGGGGCTGCAGCATGTATTGTGCCACCCCTGGTTGGGCCTCCAGACTGACACCACAGGTCTGCAATTGCAGCCTGAATAAGGTGGTGTAATCACCCCTTACTTAGATATAGTACACCTCTATCTATCTATCTATATCTATATTCACTGAAAAAACCATAGGTTATAGACCATATATAGTTAGGAATTAGCATTTAAAAAACCTTATTTTACTCACACAAAACCATTGAAATTCCATATATAGTTAGTTGCACTAACTATATATCGCGCACCTGCAATCCACTGCTGATCATGTCACATATTACATCATTCATGACATGGTCAGTGACATCACTGATGACATCACTGATGACATCTCAAATGACATCACTGATGACATCACTGATGACAACATCCAGTGACTGTATGTTTCTGTAAAGTTAAAATATGTCTTACATATTGAAGAATGAGTGGATGTATAAGTGTCTGGATGAAGGATTTAGTAGGTGCGTGACTGACTGTATGAGTGAGTGATTAAATGTGTCTCACTGAATGCATGGGTTAGTGACTAAACTGTCTTAATTTGTGCATCATTATGTCTGTTGTTCTGTAAACTGCTGCATGTGTTGATCATTAGCTATACGAGAGGCTATATGTGTTATTAATTGGTTGCCCAAGTATTTCTATGGGAGATTGAGTTTGTGTGGGGGTGGCTGGAAGGTGTGTGACTCTATGCATAGATGTGTGAACAGTTTATTCACTAGGTGTATGAGTTCAAGAGTGCATGTGGAAACAGCTACATGGGCAGTTGACTGTGTGCATGAGTGTATTGATGAGTGAATGGATATCTCAATGCTACATGTCATAGTAAGTACATATGTAAAACACAGTACATGTGAGAGTTGGCATATATAAATAACTGTGCATGAGAGCCACTGAATGAGTGAGTGGTTGTATCGATCATTGTGAACTTGTATCAGGGATTGTATAAGAGAGTAAATATGTGTTAGTATATGTTTCAATAAGTAAGGTGTGTTTAACTGTATAGTTGAAGAAATGGAGATGAGATTGTTTCTTTGCATGACTGACTGGGTGTGTGAGTAACTCCATGGATGAGTGGCAGTGTGTGAGTGTCTGTATACACTGAGTGTATCTAAGGTTATATTAGAGTCTGAAGAGGTTTATCGTATTAGCACAAGAATGAGGTCAAATGAGATGTCATCAGTGATGTCATCAGTGATGTCATTTGAGATGTCATCAGTGATGTCATCAGTGATGTCACTGACCATGTCATGAATGATGTAATATGTGACATGATCAGCAGTGGATTGCAGGTGCGCGATATATAGTTAGTGCAACTAACTATATATGGAATTTCAATGGTTTTGTGTGAGTAAAATAAGGTTTTTTAAATGCTAATTCCTAACTATATATGGTCTATAACCTATGGTTTTTTCAGTGAATTTTCAAGGTTTTGTAAATGCTAATTCCTAACTATATATGGTCTATAACCTATGGTTTTTTCAGTGAATTTCAATGGTTTTTTAATAGCAAATATCATAAGCTGTCGAATGTCAAGTACGTGGTAAGTGAAAACATTTTCGTGTTTATGCACACTGATCTGCTTTGAATGGTGCCCCCCCCCCCCTCATTTCTATTAGGAGTACTCTCTCTTTGCAGATAGTGAAAGGTAGTTAACGCAGGTCTTTGCCCCCATTGTAATCCGTCGTGACTGCTTCTCTCTCCATTTGATTGATTGTTATCCAAGTATTTACTGTTTTAGAATTAGTTCTCTTTGGTTCATTCTCTATTTACAAACAAACACAGAGTCGCAATACTCTGTTTAGTCTTTGCAGATAACGAAAAATCGTGTAAAAAAAAAAAAGAAAAGGAATCGAGCAAAATCAGTAGGCCACTAATGGGATCTCTTTTTGACCTCGCTAAAATAGAAACATTAGGAACAACCCCTCATGACAAATACAAAACTAGTGAGATGAACTGAACTCCACACAATGATGGCTGCAAAACAGCTCGGCTCCGCCACCCACCCCGCCCAAAATAACGATAAAGAACGGCTGCCATGATTGGTTGCGGAATGACCACGACGGAGCTACGAAATGGTGCTGCTCTCATGCTAACCCCAGCTTCAGTCTGAAACATCCAGAAACACTGTAGACTATCAATTCGATCAGTTCCGGTAGCGCCCCAATGTAACCCGGTAGAGAAGAACTAGCTCTCCCCTCTTTGACTGATGGTTCTTGTTGCCTGTCCCTTCTGTTGTCATTTAACAGAACTATTTAGCCTGCTGAAAGGGGTTGTGTTCCGACCGCTGGTTGGTGGAGACATTTTGACTATATTCTGTACCTACGTTGTCGCGTAATGCGTCATATGACGCGCCGCGTTAGCGCATCCGGAAGTCATCCGGGGCGCGCAGCGCGTAACGTAAGCATAACAAGTCACGTGACTTGTTAATAAAACTTTTCATTGGTTCATTTTACTTTTCTTATTGTAATGATGAAAGGCTTGGTCATATGACCTAAAAATGACGCTTTTCATTACTTCCGAACATTATTTTTTCTTAAATATATGTTATAATGTTCCAGGCTAATGTACTTTCCCGGAAATTTTACAACTGTCCTGCAAGTAAAATATATTCTTTTTTCGAGAAAAAGAGCGTTTCTTCGTCCCATGACGGAGCCGTTGAGCAAAAGAGGGTCGACCTGCTGTCTTAGTCGCCGATACGCCTGAATATGAGATTCTTATCGATCACTTTATGTTGCAGGAATAGAAAACACAACAGCCCTTGACCATTTATCTTTACTGCGTTCCTTCGTATTATACCTTTTACCCTTCATGTAATTGGTCTGCTTTATTTCACTTGCCTTTTAATGATTCTAAAACAGTCACTATTATTAAAAACTTTACCAATGTATATACTACTACCATGTTTTCTTTTAAAAACCTTTATTGTGAAAATTTCATTATACAAATACGAGCCTATAACCACGTGGGCCTGCCACAGAGCAAACTGTAATCGTATATGATGAATAGACATTTACACTGTAGAGGAACGTAACGGGCGGGCCATTAGGTTGCAAGAACTAAGGTGTCTAACAGTTACGGAATCGGTGGACGTACATTTTATAATTAAAATACGACAGGGCCAGTTACAATAAAATTATCTAGATATACATTTGCGGGCAAGTACCATGGGTGACGTTAATTCGAACTTTCAACAGTACAGTAATCAATAACACATCAGAACTTAATATCAATAGGGATGTCGAAATATTCAATCAATTCTCGTCCCCGCCCGCCATGTGCTTCAAAACTGCATACGTATCTCGTGATTTCAAGGTTCTGCAACCAGTACACAACAAGGAGTTACGAGTCCCATTTATTCCGGCGCCATTTTGGGCGAGGACGGGCAGGTCCAGGATATAGTCAAAATGTCTCTACCAACCATCGACTATGATGATGTTCATATGCTGTATTTATTAGAGTAACACTCATCTGTCCACATGAAATTAATTTGCCACAATCTAAACATGTCATTTTAATCTTTCCAAAGTTCTTCTAAATATTTGGGACCGTTTCCCTTGCCTCTGAAGCTCTCAGTGCCACTTCTTTGATGAATGTACTAGCAGGTCAGGGGTTCTCCTCCAAATCTCTCTTTTATGCAGCACTATAATTAATTGGTGCCACCTCTCCATATGACGATGCATGGTATAGTTACCACAACTATATTTTTTTTCGGTTCCTCTGGAGAGTTCATCGTGGCAGATGAAGCGTGTAACGTACCGGGCATTTACCTTTTTTTGCATGTACAGGAAAGGAAAAGAAAATCGAGCGTCCGAGTTCTAAGGTGTCCCAGGGCCATTTTAGTGGACCAGGCCCAAATCCAAAGAACAGGCCGCCATTTTGAGAGTCCTCTTGCAGCCGCCTGTCGCTGTAGCATCAAGAGCAGCCGAAACTCAGCTGAATGGCAACTGAAACGGTAAAGGGGCGCCCCACTACAGCAGACGAGCCTCCACCTAGGAAGGCCCATTCACGCCGACTCCCCCCCCCTTCGGGCACCCCACGCCGTTATTCGGAGCAGTATTGTAGGATGGCCACACCAGTGCGGCAACTTGCTAGACATCACCTCGGTGGTAACCGAATCTCAACGCCTTGTGGTGTCTCCTATTCAGAAAACATTGTTATGCTGCCTTCGACCTATTCGCCGCAAGTGCGCACACAACTCAACTGCATAGCTTGCTAGACACCACCTCGGTGCCATCCGGATCTTGGAATGTCAGCACCTTTTGGTGTCTTCTCTTCAGAAAATATTGTTGCGCTGCCTTTGGCCCCATTCGCACATCGGTCCGCTACTGACGCCATCTCACAGGCTAATGGGGCGACCCACGCCGAGTTTCAGCATTGTAGGATGACCACACAAGTACAGCAACTTGCTAGACATCACCTCGGTGCCATCCGGATCTCGGCGCCCCACTGCAGATGAAGTGCCTCTCAACTATGAAACCACCACGGTGACATCCGGATCTTGGCGCGTTGTGCTGCCTTCGGCCTATTCGCACATCGGTCCGCTACTGACGCCATCTCACAGGCTAATGGGGCGACCCACGCCGAGTTTCAGCATTGTAGGATGACCACACCAGTACAGCAACTTGCTAGACATCACCTCGGTGCCATCCGGATCTCGGCGCCCCACTGCAGATGAAGTGCCTCTCAACTATGAAACCACCACGGTGACATCCGGATCTTGGCGCGTTGTGCTGCCTTCGGCCTATTCGCACATCGGTCCGCTACTGACGCCATCTCACAGGCTAATGGGGCGACCCACGCCGAGTTTCAGCATTGTAGGATGACCACACCAACTTGCTAGACATCACCTCAGTGCCATCCGAATCTTGGCATCTCAACGCCTAGTGGTATCTTCCATACAAAAAATATTGTTACGCTGCCTTTGGCCCCATTCGCACATCAGTCCGCAACTTAGACATCACCTCGGTGCCATCCGGATCTTGGCATCTCAGCGCCTTGTGGTGTCAGTCAGAAAATATTGTTGCGCTGCCTTTGGCCCCATTCGCACATCGGTCCGCTACTGACGCCATCTCACAGGCCAACGGGGCGCCCCACGCCGACTTTCAACATTGTAGGATGGCCACAGAAGTGCGACAACTTACTAGACACCACCTCGGTGCCATCCGGATCTTGGCGCGTTGTGCTGCCTTCGGCCTATTCGCACATCGGTCCGCTACTGACGCAAACTCACAGGCCAACGGGGCGCCCCACGCCGACTTTCAGCATTGTAGGATGGCCACACCAGTGCTGCAACTTGCTGGACACCACCTCGGTGCCATCCGGATCTTGGCGCGTTGTATTGCCTTCGGCCTATTCGCACATCGGTCCGCTACTGACGCCGCCTCACGTGCCAACGTATTTTCTCCGCATTTTATACCCTATGCCGCATAACAGGTCATGTGACTTGTTTATAAAACTTTTCATTGGTTCATTTTACTTTTGGTTTCCGAATGATGGAAGGCTTGATCATATGACCTAAAAACAACACTTTTCATTGGATGAAAACTTTTTTTTCCCCCCAAACGATGAAAGCCCCACCTTGTTTCTGGATGTTTCAGACTAAACTGGCGTCAGCATGAGAGCACCACCATCTCGTAGCTCCGTCGTGGTCATTCCGCGAGCAATCATGGCAGCCGCTCCCCACCAGAAGCCTGCAGGAGTCGGGGCCCCCAAAACTTTTGATGAATTCTCAAGGCGGAGGGGACGCTTTCGAGAATGGGGTCCAAGACCTAGCAGACAAGCGTCCGATTTCCAAGGTGTCCCAGGGCCATTTCAGTGGACCATGCCCAAAAAGGAAAGAGCCTGCCGCCATTTTGAGAGTCCTGTGGCAGCCGCCTATCGCTGCACCGCAAGAGTGGGCGCAACTCAGCTGAATGGCGGATTTTGACACAGTGGACCAAAAGCGGACGGAATGGCAACTGAAACGGTAAAGGGGCGCCCCACTAAAACAGATGAGACTCCACCTGGAGAGGCCCGTTCACGCCGCCTCCCCCGGGGCGCCCCACGCCGTTATTCGGAGCAGCATTGTAGGATACCAAAACCAGTGCGGCAACTTACTGGACATCACCTTGGTGCCATCGTTCTGCTGCCTTGGAACTATTCGCACAACAGTTTGCTACTGATGACCCACCCCCCGCGACGCCCCACGCCGTTATTTGCTGGGTGGCAACTTACTAGACATCACTTTCGTGTCATCTAGATTTCGGCGCGTTCTGCTGCCTCGGAACTATTCGCACAACAGTTTGCTACTGATGACCCACCCCCCGCGACGCCCCACGCCGGAAATCTGGACGTTGTGCTGCGTTGGGACTATTCGCACAGCCGACCGCTACTTCGTTGTTTTTCCCTAAAAATGTTTATATGTTATTACTATTTTTGTTTTCTTGTATATATTTATAAATTATTAAAGTTTTATAATCTTACTACTTTGTCGGAGTGCTATATATTTTTAATGTGACACATAATTGTAAAAACTTTGATGTACAAAGAGTCATCCCTGGAATCTTCCGCTTCACGCTCGGTCCCCTCCCCAATCACAATACAGGATGGTTTTCAGATAATAGCAACGCTTCTGCTGTGACGGATCTCATCGAGTGTGGGCCTTGATCTACTATAACTCCTTTGAAGAGGGGTGATTCTTTACAGCTGTGGCCATAAACTACATCTGCAGGGCTAGCTGATAGCCTAGGACCGGCCTGGACAATCGGACACAGAGGAAAAGGAGTGTCAGAGGGTGCGGTAGTGAATAGGGCGAAAGGGAGGTGTCGGGCGGGCACAGGGTGTGATTCTCAGGGAAGAGCAGCGCAGATGGGGGGAGGTTTATTACCCATGCATAAGACAGAGAGCGGGGGTGACCACTGCCTGGGTGAGATGCTTGCGAGGGTGGGGAGCCATGCTAAGGATCGACAGCGTGCACAGAGTGGGTCTGGTCAAGGCATCTAAAATGGCTGCCGTGCACGACAAAAGTGTGGCATTTGAAAAAAGACAAGATGGCGCACACAATGTTTTTCAACAATTCCTGATTTCCTTCAAATCGAACGTTAACAGACGTTGGGGCATATTACCAAAGTTAAGCGATATTTATCCCTAACGATGCATTGCAAAGATTTTTTTACCGTCAGAAATTATCGCAGATAAACCTTGCTATTATCAAGGTTTATCGCAAATACGATAAAAAACGAGCGCAATGCATTAATATCGCTGAAAACTCCGCGATATTCATGCATTACCGAGCTAATGCTCTTAGCCATGTTATCCACCTCCCATTGGATAACATGGCTAAGAACTGCTCAGGGCAGCTGTTACTTTTTGGAGATATTCGCGCTTATCTCGAATATTTCCAAAAGTTGATAATAGGAGATAGCGATGTTAGCGACTGTTTCCAGTCGCTAACATCTTGGCATGCCCACTTTGCATGTCATTAGTGATAAATATCACTCACATGCAAAGTGGGACCCAAGATGGTCGCTATCTCCTACTAGCCGTCGCTAACTGGTGTTAGCAACAGCTAGGTAATACAGATATAATTTTATCTCCGCGAAGCGGAGCGCTGTTACAGATATATATCTTGTTTTTGAACGTTAATTTCTCAAAATGCACTGAAGCACATATATTGAGACATAGCAAAGGCACATCGGGCTACCAGTCCCTAGGAGATAGCGATGTTATCTTGGCATGCCCACTTTGCATGTCATTAGTGATAAATATCACTCACATGCAAAGTGGGACCCAAGATGGTCGCTATCTCCTACTAGCCGTCGCTAACTGGTGTTAGCAACAGCTAGGTAATACAGATATAATTTTATCTCCGCGAAGCGGAGCGCTGTTACAGATATATATCTTGTTTTTGAACGTTAATTTCTCAAAATGCACTGAAGCACATATATTGAGACATAGCAAAGGCACATCGGGCTACCAGTCCCTAATATTTTACCAAGTTTCGTGCAAATCCATTCAGCCGTTCGATTATTATTATTATTTTTTTTTTTTGCCCCGCGGGGCCCTTTTAAAACCTCCACATCAAACCTAGGGGGTCAGCGAGGATCTACTATGCCCCCTTATGGTCATTTGCCCCTTCGCTTTGGCCTCCTCTTGTCTCTCGATCCTACCGAGAGACAAGATGGCGGCCGCTACGTACTGTTTGGAATGTTTACAGACACCGGAGAGCCAATCAGCTTCGCTTCGCAAAGCTCCGTAACGCGAAAAGTACGCGAAGCGGTGCGCTGTTACAGATATATATCTTTTTTTGAACGTTAATTTCTCAAAATCCACTGAAGCACATATATTGAGACCTAGCAAAGGCACATCGGGCTACCAGTCCCTACAATTTTGCCAAGTTTCGTGCAAATCCATTCAGCCGTTCGATTATTATTATTATTTATTTTTTTTTGCCCCGCGGGGCCCTTTTAAAACCTCCACATCAAACCTAGGGGGTCAGCGAGGATCTACTATTCCCCCTTATGGTCATTTGCCCCTTCGCTTTGGCCTCCTCTTGTCTCTCGATCCTACCGAGAGACAAGATGGCGGCCGCTACGGACTGTTTGGAATGTTGACAGACGCCAGAGAACCAATCAGCTTCGCTTCACAAAGCTCCGTTGCGCGAAAAGTACGCGTCCTGGGCCGCTGCCCGGTCCGCTGTTACAGATATATATCTTTTTTTAAACGTTAATTTCTCAAAATCCACTGGAGCACATATATTGAGACCTACAAAAGGCACATCGGGCTACCAGTCCCTACAATTTTGCCAAGTTTCGTGCAAATCCATTCAGCCGTTCGGGCTAAAAGTGAGGCCAACCGCCCTATGGAAAACTCAATGTTAAAAACACGTTTTGGGACCCCCCTTTTTTCTCGGCCCCCACTGGACGAACCCCCCCCAAATTTTCAAGGGCTGCTCAGAAACAAAATGTGCCATTTTCCTGAAAATTTCAGCCAATTCCGTCCACAAACGCCAAAGTTATTAGACATAGAATTTTCAAAAAACCCATAGAGAAAAAATCCTAACTATATATACCTACTGGCGACCGCCAGTAGGTAATATATCTCTATATATATCTCTATATATATATATCTATATCTCTATATATATATCTATATCTATATATATATATCTATATCTCTATATATATATATATATATATATATATATATATATATATATATTACCTACTGGCGGTCGCCAGTAGGTATATATAGTTAGGATTTTTTCTCTATGGGATTTTTGAAAATTCTATGTCTAATAACTTTGGCGTTTGTGGACGGAATTGGCTGAAATTTTCAGGAAAATGGAACATTTTGTTTCTGAGCAGCCCCTGAAAATTTGGGGGGGGTTCGTCAAGGGGGGGCCGAGAAAAAAAGGGGGGTCCCAAAACGCGTTTTTCCCATGTTAATTTCCATAGGGCGGTTGGCCTCACTTTTAGCCCGAACGGCTGAATGGATTTGCACGAAAATTGGCAAAATTGTAGGGACTGGTAGCCCGATGTGCCTTTGCTAGGTCTCAATATATGTGCTCCAGCGGATTTTGAGAAATTAACGTTCAAAAAAATATATATATCTGTAAGCGCGCTCCGGGCAGCGCCCCGGTTCGCGTACCTGACGCGTAACGGAACTTCGCGAAGCAAAGCTGATTGGCTCTCCGGTGTCTGTCAACATTCTAAACAGTCCGGAGCGGCCACCATCTTGTCTCTCGGTAGGATCGAGAGACAAGAGGAGGCCAAAACAAAGGGGGAAATGACCATAAGGGGACATAGTAGATCCTTCCTGACCCCCTAGGTTTGATGTGGAGGCTTTAAAAGGGCCCCACGGGGCAAAAAAAATAAATAATTTTTTTTGTTTTTTTTCGTGGGTAGCGCCCGGTCCGCGCACCGGGAAGCGGTCCGGGGAGCGTACTATAAGGAAAAAAGAATGATAGACTATGATATTTTGAAATATTGTATGTTTATTGATTGTCCTTTTTGTTGTCTTTTTTTGTTTTTTTTGTTATTTAAGTAGCAGTATTTATGATTATTAAATATAAATTTATTTTTGGAATTGTGCACAGTATACTATAAGTCTGACTTTACATTATAATCAATTTGGTACTAGTTTATGAATTACATATAAAAATGATTAAAGACTCAAACAATTTTTTATTATTAAATATAATTTTATTTTTCTGATTCTTTTTCAAAATTTAATAGAACGTCTAACATTTGACTGTCCGATATGTCCTCTTGTTGAGTGAACATAACTTCCCACATTTGACCGTCATCATAATGAAGTAAATGATCCACAGATTCTACACATTGTAGAAGTTCATGGTCTCGTGATTCATCCATGAATTCCAAGTCAATGGGTTCAATTATTTCCTCATTATTCATGTCTAGGACAATTTCAAAGGAAACGTTCTGTTCTCCTTGCATTTTTGTACTGAAATTTGAATAAAAAATAAATATATCAGTAGAGATAGGGCACTGTTGGGTTTACGTTCAGACAGGTACTTTTGAGGCATGAAGTAGTACTATTAAAAAGTGCCTGTGAGAAAGCCTATGTAAATTCATAATAATACCACAGAAACCTAAATCAATCCATAATTATAATAAACAAGCCTTTCTCAATGTCTAACTCTTACAGAGGGATAGTATATAACTATCTGAAAATGTTTTCAAATTTATAAAATAATATCTTACCTTTTAAAAACAAGTTTAAGTTGTGAGTGAAAATGATCTTGCAATATAGTTCAGGAAGTAGTAGTCAAAATGGCTGTTTCTCTCTCTTTTTTTTATATATATTCAGGTACATAACCAATCAAATGTCAGGTAAAAAAAGTAGAAAATGAAAGTAACATTTTAATTGGTTGTCAATTCCAACACTTGTGATGTGTTTTGTGAAGTAATTTACCTCAGGGTATTTAGAGAGGTCTACAGGCTAAATGGCTAAATGGAATTCCAACCAAATGTGTGAAAATGGTAGGGATTGGTATGTAGTATGAGCTAATCTATATTTGGTGAAAGTGTCTCCAGAGTTTCTTCTGTAAATTACTTTCCCACCTTTTTTAATGGAGCGCTTCCCGGTGAGCGCCCCGGTATGCGAACCGGCAGCGTTACGGGAGTCCACCATTTTGTGTTTCGGTCGAATTAAGATACAAGATGGAGGGCAAATAATGTTCAGAATGGGTAGAAGGGGGCACGGAAGACGTATTTTGACCCCCTAGGTTTTCTGAGGGTGGCTGAGGAGGCCCATATGTGTGAAAAAAAAATCATTTTTTTAGAAAAAATTCGCGCGGTTAGCTTCCGGTTCGCGTACCGGGTAGCGCTCCGGGGAGCGTACTTTGTTGAAAATTAGTGAAAAAAGTTAGAGTAAAATAATAATTGTGAGTGATCAGATGTAGGGTAGCTCTGAGTAGAGCTTTTGGGTTTATGGTACATTTAGGTACTTATAAGTAGGTACCAATGCACAGTTTTAAATTCAGAATGAAAATTCTGTTCCCTTCATCTGAGAAGTGAACTCCATCTCCTCTGTAGATATCTTGCATGTAGTAACGTAAGTTATTGTTGTAGATGGAGCCCATTCCATGGTCTCTCATGTAAGCTGAAACAGATTTGTTTACAAGCTTCCTCGATTTCTCAATTTGTGGACAAAATTGGTTCGACCATCTCCATTTCTGTCTTTGGCATATATGTGAATATACCAAGGCAGTTTGAGGAAAAAGTGCCATCAATTGCTCAAAGGTGTCCTTTAAAAGCATTTCCAGACCTACCCCAGTCAAAGTGCCCAAGTCATTTCCTCCACAGTGCACAATTAACAGGTCAGGTTTAGGCAAATGCATAAAGGTTTTCACCAATGGTATCAATTGGTGACATTTTAATCCTCTGTGGCCAAACCACTTAATTTCCACATCTTGTAAATTGAGGTTAGGTAAATTTCTGTTATCAGCATACCTCTGAGCCCAGTAGATGTAACTATGTCCAACAATCCAGACAGAAAACATGGTGAGAGGAGGTTCTGCTGCAGTCAGATGAAGTGTGGCAATGAAATGGGAGTTGAAAAAATAAGAGTTTAAAATGAAAAAAACGGTGGAGTTTCTGTGTTAAGCAGTATGAAGTATGAAGCAGTAGCAGTGATTGGTGGATTTTGATTGCTGAAAACAGAAAGTTAGGGTGCATGGATGAGTTCTTTGAAAGATGTAATTTGAATGGTCAAAAAAAATCATTTTATGAAAGATTGCACTGGATATGCAGGTGTACTGAGAGTTCAGAGTTCAATTGAAACATTGTTGTGTGAACTTGCAAACATGAGAGGTCTTTCAGGAGGTGGTTGCTATACAAAAAAGGTAGAAAGGGCAGAGGGGGGAAGGGTGTTGATTTGAAAAAAGTGAGGGAAGAGTTTTGATTGGGTGACATGAGAGATATGTGTGATGAATTACAGCTTTTCTGTGCTTTTTATGGCTGCAGACTCTGGAGTGCATACCTTTTGCTCTGCTAAAGACAATTTGGTGTGTTTCTGAGACTGTTTTGAAACTCATAAAGTATTTGCTAAGGTGAGAAAAGATTCATTTAATTTAGATAGAGAATAGTATGGTTTAGGGAGAACATTATGAAGAAAGTTGTGTATTTAAAATTTTGATTTGTGTCAAGTGTTTTACAAATAGATTTTGTTTCTTTGTGTTACATAGCCATGTTAAAAGTGACGCTAAAATAGTGCAAGGGTCTTACAAAAATGCTTTCATGTGTCTTAGGGTATTTTAACTCACTTCCTCATGAATGTAGGTATATAATTGATTTAGATGTTGTGTTTAAAAACGATTTAAGAAAACAATTAGGTTTCTGGATATGTACTGCTAGAGATTCATAGGTTGCTTGGGGCATATTTATAAGGCCTTTGAGTCTCTCTGATGTTATTTTTCACATTTTTATTTAAGACCTTTCTCTGTGGTGCAAGGTCCTTGTAAATATGCCCCCATCTGTGCTTGGCAAATTTTGATTTTAATTCTTTGACTAACATAGCCATGTTAAAAGTGACCCAAAAATGTTGCAAGGGCCTTAAAAAAAACGCTTTCATGTGTCTTAGGCCATTTTAAGTCATTTCCCCTTGAATGTAGGTATATAATTGATTTAGATGTGTTTAAAAACGAATTATAAAAACAATTAGGTTTCTTGATATGTACTGCTAGAGATTCATAGGTTGCTTGGGGCATATTTATAAGGCCTTTGTGTCTCTCTGATGTTATTTTTCCCATTTTAATTTAAGACCTTTCCCTGTGGTGCAAGGTCCTTGTAAATACGCCCCCATCTGTGCTTGGCAAATTTAGATCTTGATTATTTGACTTACATAGCCATGTTAAAAGTGATCTATAAATGGAGCAAGGGCTTAAAAAAAATGCTTTCATGTGTCTTAGGGCATTTTAAGTCACTTCCCGATGAATGTAGGTATATAATTGATTTAGATGATGTGTTTATAAACGATTTTTGAAATCAATTAGGTTTCTTGATATGTAATGCTAGAGCTTCATAGGTTGCTTGGGGCATATTTATAAGGCCTTTGTGTCTCTCTGATGTTATTTTTCCCATTTTAATTTAAGACCTTTCCCTGTGGTGCAAGGTCCTTGTAAATACGCCCCCATGTGTGCTTGGCAAATTTAGATTTTGATTATTTGACTTACATAGCCATGTTCCATACAGTTCTCACCTTCTGCGTAGTCTTTGATATGCTAGACTCCATCTGCACTATGAGATACCTAAGCAAAGGAAACACAGGTGATGTGATTGTGAAATGAGGAAAAAAAACTCCACATTTTTCAATTACATCACCTGTGTTTTCTAAGTTTACGAATGACATTGTGCAGATGAAGTTTAGGTCTGTCCACGGACACAGAAGAGGTCTGGCCTTTGTTCAAGAGTGAAGTGGACATGACTTACTTCATTGGTAGGCTTTCACATGTATTATCTCCTCTGTACTCTTCAACAAGCGTAAATTTCATCTGCAACCCTGAGTAGGCCTCACCTTAAACAAACCTCTGGATAGGCCACACCTTATCGTCATCCTGAATCAATCATTTAAAATGTTAGGGACAGATTTATGATAGGTGTATGACTCTTTTGCGTCACTGTGCGTCACTTTTGTGACGCAGCAGCGGTGCAAAAGATTTGCTATGTGGCGACATATTTACAACTTGATGCATCTAGGCAGATGTGTCATGCTGTAAAGTCCCATGCCACATGAAACCGATGCAGCAGTGATGCAAAAGATGCACCATGTTGCAAGACAGGCCTCATTTCATCTCCAACAAGATAAGAAGGTGAATCTTCTGTAAATGTCAAAATTGTTGTATACACTGCTCAACTTCTGCGTAGTCTTTGATATGCTAGAGTCCATCTGCACTATGAGATACCTAAGCACAGGAAACACAGGTGATGTGATTGTGAAATGAGGAAAAGAAACTCCACATTTTTCAATTACATCACCTGTGTTTTCTAAGTTTACGAATGACATTGTGCAGATGAGGTTTAGGTCTGTCCTTGGACACAGAAGAGGTCTGGCCTTTGTTCAAGAGTGAAGTGGACATGACTTACTTCATTGGTAGGCTTTCACATGTATCATCTCCTCTGTACTCTTCAACAAGCGTAAATTTCATCTGCAACCCTGAGTAGGCCTCACCTTAAACAAACCTCTGGATAGGCCACACCTTATCGTCATCCTGAATCAATCATTTAAAATGTTAGGGACAGATTTATGATAGGTGTATGACTCTTTTGCGTCACTGTGCGTCACTTTTGTGACGCAGCAGCGGTGCAAAAGATTTGCTATGTGGCGACATATTTACAACTTGATGCATCTAGGCAGATGTGTCATGCTGTAAAGTCCCATGCCACATGAAACCGATGCAGCAGTGATGCAAAAGATGCACCATGTTGCAAGACAGGCCTCATTTCATCTCCAACAAGATAAGAAGGTGAATCTTCTGTAAATGTCAAAATTGTTGTATACACTGCTCAACTTCTGCGTAGTCTTTGATATGCTAGAGTCCATCTGCACTATGAGATACCTAAGCACAGGAAACACAGGTGGTGTGATTGTGAAATGAGGAAAAGAAACTCCACATTTTTCAATTACATCACCTGTGTTTCCTAAGTTTACGAATGACATTGTGCAGATGAGGTTTAGGTCTGTCCACGGACACAGAAGAGGTCTGGCCTTTGTTCAAGAGTGAAGTGGACATGACTTACTTCATTGGTTGGCTTTCACATGTATTATCTCCTCTGTACTCTTCAACAAGCGTAAATTTCATCTGCAACCCTGAGTAGGCCTCACCTTAAACAAACCTCTGGATAGGCCACACCTTATCGTCATCCTGAATCAATCATTTAAAATGTTAGGGACAGATTTATGATAGGTGTATGACTCTTTTGCGTCACTGTGCGTCACTTTTGTGACGCAGCGGCGGTGCAAAAGATTTGCTATGTGGCGACATATTTACAACTTGATGCATCTAGGCAGATGTGTCATGCTGTAAAGTCCCATGCCACATGAAACCGATGCAGCAGTGATGCAAAAGATGCACCATGTTGCAAGACAGGCCTCATTTCATCTCTAACAAGATAAGAAGCTGAATCTTCTGTAAATGTCAAAATTGTTGTATACACTGCTCAACTTATGTGTACTCTTTGATATGCTAGAGTCCATCTGCACTATGAGATACCTAAGCAAAGGAAACACAGGTGATGTGATTGTGAAATGAGGAAAAGAAACTCCACATTTTTCAATTACATCACCTGTGTTTCCTAAGTTTACGAATGACATTGTGCAGATGAGGTTTAGGCCTGTCCACGGACACAGAAGAGGTCTGGCCTTTGTTCAAGAGTGAAGTGGACATGACTTACTTCATTGGTAGGCTTTCACATGTATTATCTCCTCTGTACTCTTCAACAAGCGTAAATTTCATCTGCAACCCTGAGTAGGCCTCACCTTAAACAAACCTCTGGATAGGCCACACCTTATCGTCATCCTGAATCAATCATTTAAAATGTTAGGGACAGATTTATGATAGGTGTATGCCTCTTTTGCGTCACTGTGCGTCACTTTTGTGACGCAGCGGCCGTGCAAAAGATTTGCTATGTGGCGACATATTTCCAACTTGATGCATCTAGGCAGATGTGTCATGCTGTAAAGTCCCATGCCACATGAAACCTGCGTCAGTTTTCATATAGGTGTTTTGTTGCAAGGTATGCATTAATTTGCATGAAAGCCCTGTAAAACTAACACAGTGAAATTTAGAAGATTTCACTGAGTCAGCTTTATAGCATTGCTGAATCAAATCCTTACGCCTGTTTGAAACAGGCATAAGAAGTGATGCACCATGCAATGTGAGGCTTCCTCCTGTGCATTGCAGTAGACATGTCGCGCTTATGACGTGATTCCTGCAATGTGCTGCTTTTGCGGCACAGATGCGTGACGCATCTGTGCTGTTTTTGCTCAATGGTGCTCCACATTGTAAATGCGATTCAGACAAGGGGGTGGTGATGAACAGAGTGTCTGAATTAAGCAGACCACTCTTACCCAGTCCAAAGATCAGGGCTTGATCCATCACCGTTATTTAGCTCACTGCCCCATCCCAGCTCAGAACCTGGCTATATGCAAATTAGTCTGTCCCTGGCCCAGTGCATCATGGGAACAGGGGAACAGGGCAGACCAAACTACCAAGCCAATTGCATTGTAAATGCGGCACACTATGGGTGGCAGAGCAGCGGTGCACATTAACTGGTGCATCCGTGGGGATGCGCCACTTAGCATAAATCTGCCCCTGTACATTTAAGTATGAGCAGGGGACACAGAGTCGGTGAGGCTTATCCAAGGTTAAGAAGAGATGAGTCCTGTTCACTGAAAACTTGGACATAGGCCTCACCTCCTCAGCATCGCTGGACATGGCTAAATAATAGCTGCAAAATGTTACTCTTGTTAAACAATTTTACTATTATAATCTCTGAGATTTGTCTCTTACTCTGCAACATCTCATTGTTGTTCTCTTTCTTTAAAGATAACGACAACATCAACCATGAGTGACAATCAGCAATCAGTTGATCTCGACCTTATAATTGAACTTGTAATTGAAACGTCAGTGGAAGTAGATCCCTTGGATGATTTAAATCCTGAGGATGATGAAGAACATGATGAGGATGCCGATTTGTCAGAATTGTATGACATAGGGTGGGAAGCTGACCTGCTTGAGCCTATGGAACTATAAACATTTATTTTTAAAATTTACAATAAATGAAAAGTAAAAATGTAAACCGTTTCATTTAAAATTAAACACACCTTCAAAAACAGGTTATGTGTAGTGTCTTCAATAAAATATTAAAATATGCTCATAAAATTAGATCAGATTCACATATAAAACAGGACAGGTAAAATGAAGAAGAATTCCATTTCTTTTCTGCTATTTGTGTATTCTAAATTTGCCAAAGCACTAAAAAATATTCTATGTAAAAATGTCAAGTAGTGTGTTAAGTTTTTGATGACTGTTATTGATTTACTGTTTGGTAATAGTGGTTAATAACATTTTTTATTATATTTTACCACAGATTCAACTGCAGATCATTTCAAATTTTGAGAATGCCGTCTAAGGATAGAATCAGAAAGGCTACAAAACGTCAAAGACAGCAGGTTCATCAATTAATGCAGCAGTCCTCTACAATAAAAAATCGTCAAGTCACCAAGAAAGCACCGGGTAAGACCACGAAATCATTCATAAGAAACATTTGTAAAAAAAAAAGTAGTACTACAGAAAATGTTTTAGTCCAGAAAAAGAGAAGCAATTTAAACGGAAAGGAAAGGCCAATCAAAAATGTTACTGCTAGAGCAAGAGATAACTCTGTGCATGATAGTAGAAGGAAACAACAGTTTAGGGACATTCGTAAACGAATGTTCCGCAACAGGATAATTGGCAATTTGTTAAAAAATATTAAGAAAGGTCAACAGAAAGTGGTTTTTTATAAGAGAAAAAAAAAGTTGAGAAAGTTATTGATCAGGCATTTGAAATTAAACGAAAGTTATTTATTTTGATAATCAATAGAATTAGGAAGCTAAACAAGGCAATTTATGATTTCAAAAGAAATAGTAGATGGAAGAGAATAGTTAATCGTAGTAATTTTTGTGAAGTTTTTTCCGGAGAATGGATGCATAGTTCAAGTTGTGAGGCATTTTTTAATGAGGAGAGTTATTTCCAGGATAATGATTTGGTGCATGCAGTTGACACCAATGGTCGAGCTTATGAGGTGAAAGATGGTTGTCCAGTTGAAAAAGAAAAACTTGTGACAACAGAGACAGAAGAGGTGTTAGGTAATGAGGTTTTAGGAAGACGTCCTAAGGGTCCTGTGTACACCTGGAAGTGTAGTAGTATTTGCAGTGTACGACAGGATTCCATCAATTTGCTTTGTGATTTTGTACGGACATTTAATAAGAAAAGTTTGAAGCAGAAAATGATGTTGTTGCAAGAATTAGATCCTTGCAGAGTGAGAGAAGTGACAGGTTTGCATGGTCATTCACTGGCTTGTCTTTCCAGGAGAGTATGCCAGAGTGTTTTTCATCATTTCAGGATGCTAGCAGTGCATCATAATAAAGTGAGGAAATTAGTTAGAATGTTGTATTATGCTAAGAGTCCAGCAGTTATGCTTAAACAATTATGCGCTGCTCTTTTGCATGGTTCTGAAATAGATGTGAAGAATATGTGTGAAGAAATTGAGTTTTGTTACTTTGGAAGTAAAGAGGAGAATGTTGAAATTGACCCACAAGAAGAGGGTAATGTGGAAGATAGTGTACAGGTTTCCAGTACAGATAATTTTCAGAAGGAAATTGCCACGTTTCAGGTGAAATCAAGTGAGAGGCCTAATTTCACTTGTGTGTGTTGTCGACGCACTTATTATAAGAATCAGACTAAGTTAGTGGATTTATATGCAAAAAGTGAAAGGGAAAATAATAGTGAATGGAAGGATTTTGCAACATACTTGATGGTAGAAAATTGTTTTGATTTGGGATTGGATCAACGTGTGTGTACTTATTGTTGTAATAAATTAAATCAAAACCAGATGCCTGCTAGGGCGGTTCATAATAATTTGGAATTGGTTGAGATTCCTTCTGAATTGAAGGATTTAAATACTTATGAATCTATTTTGATTCAAAGTATCCATCCCTTTCAGGCTATTGTAAGAATGGAGCCAAAGACAGGGAAATTGCCTCCATCAGATTTACAGAGAGGATTAAAGGGAAGAGTTGTTTATTTGCCTCTAGATTTGAAGAAAAACATTAACACAATTGGAGTAGAAAAAGTGGAAGAGGAACCTCTGGTTATCTTAGTTAATGGGGTTCCGACAAAGAATAAGAAAATATGGCAAGATTTAGTGGATGTTAGGAAAGTCAAAAAGGCAACATTGTATTTGAAAAAAAATAATAAGTACTATAAGAATGTATATGTTGCAGAAGAGGAAGTAAGTGAGGAAGAGGATAGCGATTTGTGTGCTGGTCAAATTGAGAAAGTAGAACCCTCTAAAAGTGAAGAAATATATGAACATTATAGTGTTCATCCTTTGCATTCCAAGGAAGTCATGGGGAATGCTATTGAGTTGTTTCAAATGAAACAAGCCAAAGGGAGTCCCATTAGTGTTTGGGAGGAAAGTTTGGAAGCTCGGTGTTTCCCACAGCTATTTCCAACAGGTCAAGGAGGAAGATATGATGAGCGACCTCATCAAATTCCTGCTTCTGAATACCGGACTTTACGATTGTATGCAGAAGATGCTAGGTTTCGACAATGCATTCCCTATTGGTTTCATCTCCTGTTTGAAAGCGATCTGTCTGGACTGTCATATGCAGTGAACCACATCTTGAAAAGTGGTATACAGATGCAAAACATCTCTGCAAGTGACTTTATGGATAAAGTCAATGTGCAAGACAGTATTTTGGATTGTCACATGATTAATCTCATGGCGTGTCAGCGTGGTACTAATGAGTACTGGTACCGTCGTCATGGTGATTTAAAATGTATGCTGAGGAACTTAGGAACTCCCACATGGTTCCTCACTCTGAGCTGTGCCGAGTATGGCTGGGAAGACTTACTTGAATTTCTACGAGAGGCAAATGGAAACATTGAAAATATCGAATTCAAGACACCCGGAGAACTGTGCTCTTTGGATCCAGTGAATGTATGCAGGTACTTCAATCATAGATTTGAAGCTATGATGTCTTTCATCATGAACAAGAGAAATCCACCTCTTGGAGAGGTGTTGGATTTCTTCTGGAGAAAGGAGTACCAAGCAAGAGGTGCTCCTCATATACATATGCTGCTGTGGATCAAGGATGCACCTAAATTTGGAACGGATCCAGAAGACTTAGTGATGAGTTTCATAGAACAGTATTCTACATGTGCTGTTCCAAATGCAAAGGAGGACAAAAGCCTAAGAGAACAAGTTCTACGCTTCCAAAGCCATCGTTGCGGAAAGTACTGTCGTCGTAAATTCAGAAACTAGGACAAGTTCTACACCAAATGTCGTTTCGCCTTTCCACGACCGGTGATTTCTAAAGGAAGAGTGAACAGTTTGATGTCTTCGCTGCGACATGTGATGAAGAAATCACCTAAAAACACATACAATTTGAAAAGGAACGAAGAGTCCAAGTACATCAACGACTACAACCCAGTGATTTTGTCCATGTGGAATGCTAACATGGATATACAGTTTGTGGCTGATAACTGTATGGCTGTGGCTCGGTATGTGACATCTTACATCACCAAAAAAGAAAAGACAGAATTGAAGGATATGTGGGAGGACATTTCCCATGAAAAGAGCCTCAGTAAGAAGTTGTACAGTTTCAGTCTGAAGATGTTGTCGCATCGAGAAATCGGAGCTTACGAATGTTCTGACCGGTTGTCTTCAGCAAGTCTCTATGCCAAATCTAGGAGTATCGTTTGGGCGAGTCTTGGACTTGCTGCAACGCGTAATCGAGTTCTGAAACCTGTGCGGGAAATTGAGTATTTGGCGGAAAAGGAGCCAAACAGTACCGATATTTTGAAGACCAACATGTTGGATACATATTATCCAAATCGAAGCAGTCACCTCGAGAATGTTTGTCTGTATGAGGTTCTACAAAATTACATATTCAAGAGGAACATCAACGAAGATATTGATAAAGGAGTGTATGCTGTAATTGGAAGTGAGGGATGTCTGGTCAAGCAAAGAAAATGCCACTTGGTAAACCATCGAAAATTGAGTGGCGAATCTCCTGAAAAAAAGGAGTTTTTCTATTTAGCACTTTTGCAACTTTTTAAGCCTTGGCGTGCAGAAGAGGAACTGCTTGGAGATTTCCTCTGTTACGAAGACTCTTTCACTGCCGCCAAGGAGACCATAGAATGTCCTGCTTTTCCCAAATATCTTGTAATGTTGAATGCGGAAATCGAGCAGGAAGCAACGATTGCAGCCGAGATTGCCAGAGACAGTTCTCAGGACAGTCAGAGTTCTGTTTCATTGAGTCAGGATCCACTAGGAGGACCTGTTATCGAAAATGAAGCTGCCACTGCCATGAATGAAGTGGAAAGAGCCATGGCACATGCTCAGGAGGATGTGGTTAACTTAGAAGACTTGGAAAGACAACCCAACGTTGAGCAGAGGAAAATATATGACGAAGTTACCAAGCAAATTGATCATGGATTAAGTCATGAGAAGAAAGAGTGCTCATGTACGTCGTTGAAGCCTGTCCGACTGTACGTGAGTGGAGAAGCGGGAACTGGAAAAAGTTTCCTCATTAAAGCAATTTCATGTTATTTGCAGGAAAGGACTGAGTCATCGCTATCTTGTGTTGTCACCGCTCCAACTGGACTGGCAGCACATAACATTAAAGGTATTACTTTGCATCGTCTACTGATGCTGCCAGTGGAGCATGATAACAAATTACAATACCACAAGTTATCTGGAGATGCTTGTTGTGAAGTTTCAAGAGTCTTGAGGAAAATGAAACTTCTTATCATTGACGAAGTAAGCATGTTTTCCAATGTCATGCTTGCCTTTGTGCATTTGAGAATGCAAGAAGTTCTTAAAACAGAGTATGATGTGTTATTTGGTGGCAAACACATCATTGTTTTCGGAGATCTTCTGCAGCTGACACCGGTGAAAGGACAACCTGTGTTCAAAATGCTCACACATGAAGATACCAGGAAGTGCCTAGGGAGCATTGGCAACGTCAATATATGGTTAAACTTCAATTATCATGAACTGCATGAAAATATGCGTCAGGCAAAGGATGAAGATTACAAGAATATTCTACAAGATGTTAGAATTGGAAAAGTGACCGAGCATGGGAAAGAAGCTTTACATGCACGATTACTGTCAAATTTATATCCAGAACAAGACGTTGTGCCTGAGAATATTTTTCAGAAAATTACTGAGAAGAAATCTGGAATATGTTTGATGCCAACTCTTGCAGAATGTGCCATCTTCAACAACAAAATGTTGCATTTAGAAAACCAAGAGATTGTGAAACTGGAAGCTATTGACAGAGTAGAGCATATGGGATCAACAATTATGTTGTCTGAGAATTTGAAAACAAAATTGGATTCATTAGAGAAGACTATATCTAAAACAGCGGGTTTTGAAAAGACTCTGAATGTGTGCTTAAACTGCCGTATAATTTTAAGAAGGAATTTACATGTTGAAAGAGGTCTGGTAAATGGATCAATGGGTAATGTTGTTGATTTTGTGAAATACAGAAATAGAGATGGAATTGAATTTTTAAAAATTAAATTTGATGGCATTGAGGAAGTACAGCTAATTGCTCGTTGTTCTGCTAGATTTTTGCTTGTAAAAGACTTATATGTTCGCCGTAAGCAGTTTCCTGTTTGCTTGGCATATGCGGTGACAATCCATAAATCGCAAGGTTTAAGTGTAGACAGTGCATTGGTGAATATTGGCAGTTCTGTGGTCAAGGAGGGTATGGCATATGTGGCATTGTCACGAGTTAGAACTTTATCGGGATTGTACTTGATTGAGTGTGATGTCACAAACATTTGTGCGGATCTAGATTGTGTTAAGGAATACAATAGGTTAAGAAGAGAGTATGCGCCACATTTGCCTCAATATCCTTTGTTTGAGAAACGTGTGGTAGGCCGGAAACGAAGAAATGTGACCAATACTAGGGAGGTTGTAGCAAAAAGACGAAAAGTCGATGAACCTGAAATTATAAGCAGAAAGAAAAAGGATTCTGTTGAAGATGTTGTTGGTTTTCAATTTGAAAACAGTTCTGGTGTCAACTGCTATGCTAATGTAGTGGTTAATGTTTTGTTTTCTCTAGAAAATGTAAAAGAAGAGATTGTGGTCAATTCGGATCAGAGATTTTGCAGTTTGTTGAATTCTGTGTTAGAGAAATGTAGCACTGATAGAACAAAAATAGAAAGTGTGTCTGAAATTCGAAATCTGTTAGACAGATGTTCAGGTCAAACACAATTCTCTCAAAATATTCAGCAAGATTGTCAGGAGTTTTTAATGTATATGCTTGATGTATTGCATGCTGAAGGTGTAGATGTAGATCACCTGTTTGGGCTTTCTTATCAATGGCAGCATGACTGCGAGAACTGTAGGGTATCAAGTACTACTAGTGTAGACTCAGAAAGATTTATATATTTAACTTTGCCAGACAGTAAATCAGTGTCCTTTAATAAGGTAGTAAAAGCAGCTGATCACAACATGGAGTGTAGCCAATGTAAGTCTGAAATGTTGTCAACATTATTTATACGAACATATGGCCAGTATGTCATTTTAATTTTCCAACGATGTAGGCCTGATGGAACAAAATTGACAACTTTAATTAAAAATGTTGTGGCTTCACAGTTGTCAATATCAGGAAGGACTTTTGTAACTGCAGCAATTATATATCATGACGGTCCTTCAATAACATCAGGACATTACACAGCTTATTTAAAGTCTAGAAATGGCTGGTCATTCTGCAATGATTCTGTTTTAACTTTAAAAAAAAAATTGCCTTTTGACCTTAAAAATTCTTACCTGGTGTTTTTAAAACCAAAATTTTAGGGAAGGAATCTCAGGATTTGCTCTGAGGAATTTCAAGAGGTTCTAATGGCTCCTACACGATTTGGCCTTGAGGATAAGTGTAGTACAGAGTCAAAAGTTATTTTTGAGTTTTAAATAGTTCCTGGAAAAAAAGAAGATTTTCTTACAGAAAGTGGTGGGCAGAGATTAGTTGAAGGACAACAGAGTATTTCCCAAAGCAAACGGTGTTCTTACCATAACACTTGACGTCATGGAAAAATAACTGCACTTTGTATGAGTTCAGAAAAACTGTTTCTTTTTATAAGCTAATTCAAGCAGCCAATCAAAACATGGAGTAGAGGGAATGTAAGTCTGCAATGCTGTCTAGATTATTGGTCCAAACTTTTGATTATGTCATTTTGAAAATCCAACTATATAAACCTGATGAAAGTAAGTCTTCAACTTTAATTACAAATGTTGTGGCTACACGGTCGTTGATTTTAGGAAGAACATTTGTAACTGCAGCTATTATATGGCATGATGGTCATTTGACAAGATCCGCTTATTACACAGCTTATTGAAAATGTAGAAAAAATTGCTGTTTCGGAAATTATTCCCATTTGACTACGATACAATGTTGCCTTTTTATTTAAAAATATTCCTACTTTCTGTTTTCAGAAAAGAGAATTTAGGGTAGGTAACTGGCGTATAATGATTTTAGGGGTTGATATAATTTTATCTACTGTTTTATATTGCTTTGTGATTAAAAGTGATGTAGACAATTAAATAATTGTAGTAGTCATAGAGGTAGTGTAAGTCTGCTTCATAGTAAGCAGTATCAGTGGCATAGGAAATGTAGAACATGAGTGAGCAAGAAGGGTAAGATATTACTAGTCCAGGATTGTGAAAGTGATCTTGAACGTTTTCTTTCTGAAAGTTGCGGAAATACAAAATGACGGGATTTGCTTACAAGAATTCCAAGAGTTATAAATGGCTCTTACATGATTTGGCCTTGTGGAAACATGTGGTAGAGAGCGAGAAGTCATTTATTGTATGTAACATATTTTTCAAAACGATGGAGGTTTTCTTTCAGAAAGTGGCGGGCTGAAAATAAAAACAGCACAACCGAGTGTAAGCTGTTCATAGGACATCCTTCGACGTCATGGAAAGTAAGTTACTTTTGAGGAGTTCTGATTTCTGATTGGTTATGTTATATGGGTTTTTTTAACACTATCATTTTGATTGTGTTTTTTTTCCCCCGCTGTTATATGATGAATACCTTCAAGTCACTGTTTTTAGTGAAATTTGATAAATTCTGAGAACAGCAAAAATAAACCATTTAACATGTATAATTAATTCTGTACTTTTTGTACTTATGATCTACATTTAGAAATGTGTAGTACACATGGAGAAGCTGAGGCTTCTGTAAGTGTCAAAGTTGTTGCATACAGTGCTCACATTCTACATAGTCTTTCATATGATAGACTACATTTCCACAATGAGATACCTAAGCTAAGGAAACACAGGTGATGCGATTGTGGAATGAGCAAAAAAAATTGCACGTTTTTCAATTATATTACCTGTGTTTCCTAACATTACACATCACATTGTGTAGATGAGGTTTAGGCCTGTTCCAGGAGACAGAGGAGGTCTGACATTTGTTCAAGAGTGCAGTGGACATGACTCACTTCGTTATTAGGCCTGCACATGTATTATCTCCTCTATACTCTTCAACAAGCCTAAATTTCATCTGCAACCCTGAGTAGGCCTCACCTGAAACCAACGTCTGGATAGGACACACCTTATTGGCATCCTGAAACAATCATTTAAAATGTTAGGAACAGTTTTATGATGATTGTGCACCTCTTTTGCGCTGCCATTGCGTCACTTTTGTGAGACAACAGCAGTGCAAAAGATGCACCATGTTCCAAGATAGGCCTCACTTCATCTGCATCAAGATACTGTTAGTTTAAAATGTATATCTTTAGGACTGTGTAGGGGGCCTGAAGAAGCAGAAGCTTCTGTAAGTGTCACACTTCCATTTTCTTGTCTATACAGTTAAACATAGAGCACCTTACATTTTCAAAAATATACTAACACATACTTACCTTCTTATACAATCATTGATACAAGTACACATTGATCTGCACAGAGTCACACACCTCCCAGCCAGCCACACACACACTCAGTCTCCCATACAAATACTTGGACAACCAAGTTGAAAAACTGTTTGTCCTTCAATCTTTTCCCTTGTCTTTTCTAATTTTTAAATACATGTTTTAATATTTTTCAAATGTTTGTTCTCTCTTTCACAGATTGAAAGTATAAAAATAACAAGTGACTAAGTTAACGACAATTATAAGGTAAATGTTTTGTACTCTTTTCGTTACATTTCTATCACATTTAACTACTATTAGTTCCACTGCTTCATTTCTTTAACCATCACTTTCCTGCCTTTGCTACTTCCCTCATTCCTTTCTCTATTACTTACTTACTCTACTACTTCCACTCCTTTTCTCAGTCCCTCTCTTCTCATAGTTCCTCACTCTTGTTCACTCACTCCGTCTCTATTACTCTTAGTGTCTCTGACTGATCACTCTTTCACTACTTGTTCATTATGCTTTCTCTGTGTAGTTGAACAATAAGGGGCATATTATGAACACAGCCAATAAAATTATTGCTGTTTTTATCGGCAGAAAACTGCTGCAACAGCGGTTTTAGCGGCAGTTTTCTGCCGCAAAAGCGGCTTTAGCGACACATTTCTGCCGATAAAAGCTTCAAAACTTTTATTGCCTATGTTGATAATATGCCCCTATGTTATTTAGATTTCTTTGCTGTTTCAATTATTCTTTTTCTGTTACTTCTTCTTTTCTGCTTTCTGTTTTTTCTCTCTGTTATTCCACATGTTTTAATCTTATTTTGAACATTCACTCACATTCTCTAAGAAACTCTTCTTTGTTATTCTTCTACTCTCCTTTTTTTCGTTCACTTCCTTATCTATTTTGTTTTTCACAATTATATCCTCTTCCATCTTTTCTTCGGTAAATAAATCTATTAAACAGTATCTCTGGTTTAGTCCCTATAGCTGTCTTTCTTTTAACATTACTCTCTGTTTACTTCCCTTATACTTACTCTTCTTTTTAAAAAAAAAAAAATTTTTTGGTTCGCTCCCGGTTCGCGTACCGGGGAGCGAACCGGGAAGCGAACCAAAAGAAATACATGTTGGCAGATTGCTAAATATTCTACCAATTTTTTTATAAAGGGGAGGTAGTTCTGATAAGAACTTTTTTTTTATTGTTTTTGTTTTATATTTTTTTTTATTATTTTTCTGAACTTTTTTTACTTTTTTTGTATTTTTTGAACGGTTTTATATTTTTTTTGGTTTTTTTGGGGGGGGGGAACGAAAACGATTCATTGTAAAGGGCTCAACAGGAGCAACAAAAAAAAAAAAGAATTTATTCTCTGGGGCGTTTTGGACAATCATGATTGTCGATAGCTCTGTTGATCAGAGTGATGCTACTTTCTCTGTAGCAAATTAATTGGTTACAACGCACGCACACTTGTTTCACTTCCCCGAACCTCATCTGTATATTTGGGACCGTCTCCCTCGCCTCTGGTCCCGTCACTTCCTGTACAACTGATCTTCTGGCCATAGAAGGGGGATTATCTTGCTGGTCACGTAACTGTGCAGCACTGTAGTTGATAGGATGCCACCTCTCCATATGGCGATGCATAGTATAATTCCCGTAACAGTACTTCTTATCTGTCCCTCTGGACAAATCCTTCTTACAGATCAGGCAAGTTACGTACCGTGCATTGACTTTTTTTTGGCCCCGAGGATATTTAAAAAATTGCCAAATAAAGTTTTCTTTCAGATGAGACCTCCTGGGCTCCTCAGGCAAAAAATGCCTCTCTTCCTGCTGTTCCTCTTCTTCTTCTTCTTCCTCCTCTTGCTGAATGATAACTTCAGCAGGTGGTCCTCTCTTCCTTGAAGGTGGTGGAGGTGGTGGGGGTGCACCAGCTGAAGCTACTAATGAAGCCATTGCTCAGTGATCACAAAGGGTCTTCCTCTCACAAAGATGAAAGTCAGAGTGAGGAAAGAAGGAGGGGTTTTCATCATTTGGGAAAAACAATACTTCTAAACCAATGAAAAGTGTTACTTTTAGGTCACATGACCTAGTCTTACATCATTAGGAAACCAAAAGTGAAATGAACCAATGAAAAGTGTTATTAACAAGTCACATGACCTATTGTGTTTACGTTACGCGCTTTGCGCCGCGTCCCGGATCGCTTCCGGGAAGCTGCGCTTCGCGCCTCGTTCGCGTACCGGTTCACTTCCGGGTACGCTAACGCGGCGCATCATATCACGTTTCACGCGACAACGCGATACGTCACGCTGACGCGACGCGTCACGATGTTGTTTTCTAACGCGGCAGTTGCGCAAACGGAACGTTTACCGGTTCGCGGACCGGGTCGCGGCACCATTTTGAGCTAACGGGAAGCGACCCGGTTCGCGGACCGGGAGCGAAACAAAACAAAATAATAAAAAAATTATTAATAAACATATAAAATATATTTTTTGATTTAAAGAAGAATACATTTTACAGCTATAGATATTAGCTTTTAAAAAACCAATGAAATTCACTGAAAAAACCATAGGTTATAGACCATATTTAGTTAGGAATTAGCATTTACAAAACCTTGAAAATTCCCTGAAAAAACCATAGGTTATAGACCATATATAGTTAGGAATTAGCATTTACAAAGCCTTATTTTACTCACACAAAACCATTGAAATTCCATATATAGTTAGTTGTACTAACTATATATCGCGCACCCACAATCCACTGCTGATCATGTCACATATTACATCATTCATGACATGGTCAGTGACATCACTGATGACATCACTGATGACATCTCAAATGACATCACTGATGACATCTCAAATGACATCACTTTTGACATCACTAATGACATCTCAAATGACATCACTAATGACATCACTGATGACATCACTGATGACATTTCAAATGACATCACTGATGACATCACTGATGACATCACTGATGACATCACTGATGACATCACTGATGACATCACTGATGACATCACTGATGACATCACTGATGACATCTCAAATGACATCACTGATGACATCACTGATGACATCTCATTTGACATTACTGATCACATCACTGATGACATCATTCATGTGATAATACGATGAACCTCTTCAGACTCTAATATAACCTTAGATACACTCAGTGTAAACAGACACTCATAGACTGTCACTCATCCATGGAGTTACTCACACACCTAGTCAGTCATGCAAAGAATCAATCACACCTCCATTTCCTCAACTATACAGTTATACACACCTTACTTATTCAAACATATACTAACACATATTTACTCTCTTATACAATCCCTGATACAAGTTCACAATGATCCATACAGCCACTCACACATTCACTAGCTCTCATGCACAGTTATTTATATATGCCAACTCTCACATGTACTTTGTTTTACATATGTACTTACTTTGACATGTAGCACTGAGATATCCATTCACTCACCAATACACTCATGCACACAGTCAACCGCCCATACAGGTGTTTCCACATGCACTTTTGAACGCATACATCTAGTGAATCAACTGCTCACACATCTATGCACAGAGTTATACACCTCCCAGCCACCCACACACACACTCAGTCTCCCATACAAATACTTGGGCAATCAACCAATAACCCATATAGTTACTCATATAGGTACTGATCAACACATGCAGCAGTTTACAGAACAACAGACATAATGATGCACAAATTAAGACAGTTTAGTCACTAACCCATGCACTCAGTGAGACACATTTAATCAGTCACTCATACAGTCAGTCATGCACCTAATAAATCCTTCATCCAGACACTTATAAATCCACTCATTCTTCAATATGTAAGACATATTTTAACTTTACAGAAACATACAGTCACTGGATGTTGTCATCAGTGATGTCATCAGTGATGTCATTTGAGATGTCATCAGTGATGTCATCAGTGATGTCACTGACCATGTCATGAATGATGTAATATGTGACATGATCAGCAGTGGATTGCGGGTGCGCGATATATAGTTAGTACAACTAACTATATATGGAATTTCAATGGTTTTGTGTGAGTAAAATAAGGTTTTGTAAATGCTAATTCCTAACTATATATGGTCTATAACCTATGGTTTTTTCAGTGAATATATATATATATATATATATATTCACTGAAAAAACCATAGGTTATAGACCATATATAGTTAGGAATTAGCATTTACAAAACCTTGAAAATTCACTGAAAAAACCATAGGTTATAGACCATATATAGTTAGGAATTAGCATTTACAAAACCTTGAAAATTCACTGAAAAAACCATAGGTTAGAGACCATATATAGTTAGCTGGACATTTTATTGACATAAAACCAATGAAATTCCATATATAGTTAGTTGCACTAACTATATATCGCGCACCCGCAATCCACTGCTGATGATGTCACATATTACATCATTCATGACATGGTCAGTGACATCACTGATGACATCACTGATGACATCTCAAATGACATCACTGATGACATCATCCAGTGACTGTGTGTTTCTGTAAAGTTTAAATATGTTTTACATATTGAAGAATGAGTAGATGTATACGTGTCTGGACGAAGGATTTAGTAGGTGCATGACTGAATGTATGAGTGAGTGATTAAATGTGTCTCACTGAGTGCATGGGTTAGTGACTAAACTGTCTTAATTTGTGCATCATTATGTCTGTTGTTCTGTAAACTGCTGCATGTGTTGATCAGTAGCTATATGAGTAACTATATGGGTTATTGATTGGTTGTCCAAGTATTTGTATGGGAGACTGAGTGTGTGTGTGGCTGGCTGGGAGGTGTGTGACTCTGTGCAGATCAATGTGTACTTGTATCAATGATTGTATAAGAAGGTAAGTATGTGTTAGTATATTTTTGAAAATGTAAGGTGCTCTATGTTTAACTGTATAGACAAGAAAATGGAAGTGTGATTGATTCTTTACAGGACTGACTAGGTGTGTGAGTAACTCCATGGATGAGTGGCAGAGTGTGAGTGTCTGTATAGGTGTATGAGTGCATATGATAGTGTTGTAAAGATGAGTGATTGTATGTATGAATGATTGTATGGGTGAATGAGTGAAGGTGTGTGTAGACGTAGGAATCAGTGAGTACGTATGTAGTAACTACTATTGGTGTGTCAATGGTTTCAAAAATTATACTCTGTATTTAACACTGGGTGAAACAGAGGTTATATTAAAATGTGAGGAGATGCATTGTATTGTCACATGAATGATATCATCAGTGATGTGGTCATTGATGTCAAATGAGATGTCATCAGTGATGTCATTTGAGAGGTCATCAGTGATGTCATCAGTGATGTCACTGACCATGTCATGAATGATGTAATATGTGACATCATCAGCAGTGGATTGCGGGTGCGCGATATATAGTTAGTGCAACTAACTATATATGGAATTTCATTGGTTTTATGTCAATAAAATGTCCAGCTAACTATATATGGTCTCTAACCTATGGTTTTTTCAGTGAATTTTCAAGGTTTTGTAAATGCTAATTCCTAACTATATATGGTCTATAACCTATGGTTTTTTCAGTGAATTTTCAAGGTTTTGTAAATGCTAATTCCTAACTATATATGGTCTATAACCTATGGTTTTTTCAGTGAATTTCAATGGTTTTTTAATAGCAAATATCATAAGCTGTCGAATGTCAAGTACGTGGTAAGTAAAAACATTTTCGTGTTTATGCACACTGATCTGCTTTGAATGCTGCCCCCCACCCCTCATTTCTATTAGGAGTACTCTCTCTTTGCAGATAGTGAAGGGTAGTTAACGCAGCCCTTTGCCCCTTTTGTAATCCGTCGTGCCTGCTTCTCTCTCCATTTGATTGATTGTTCTCTTTGGTTCATTCTCTATTTACAAACAAGCACAGAGTCGCAATACTCTGTTTAGTCTTTGCAGATAGCGAAAAACCGTGTAAAAAAACAAAAGGAATCTAGCAAAATCAGTAGGCCACTAATGGGATCTCTTTTTGACCTCGCTAAAATAGAAACATTAGGAACAACCTGTTGAAAATAGCAATGCGTATGTACATAAGCGGCGTTCATTTGTGTTCACAGTACCCCTTGTTGATTGTTTGAATCGAGCATTGAATTGTTCGAAGTTGATTCTCTTAAGAATCTTCTCTGCCTGCAAACGAGGAAGAATAGGAATATTCTCTCTCCCTTTGCAGATAGTGAAGGGTAGGTAACGCAAGCCTTTAACACGTCGTACCTATTTCATTCCTCATTGATTGATTGATTGTCCGAACATTGACTGTTTGGGAATTAGTTCTTTTTGGAGGTATTCCCTGTTTGCAAATAAACGTAGGAAAATCTTTGCAAGTAGTGAAAGGGTACGTAATGCGGACCTTTCTCCCCCGTTGTAATCTGTCATGCCTATCTACTCCCCACTGATTGATGCACCTGTTTCACCCGGACCATTTACTAGACATACGTCATCTGGCCCGACCAGAGAGCACCCCTAGTGAAAAGGACATATGCAATAATAACGAAGTGATCACTGTATCCTGTTAACAGAAACTTTAGCATGAAACAACCTGGAAAGAAAAGAATAGGAAAACGAAAATCAGTAGGCCACTGATGAACATGAACTTTTATTAAACAACGAACAAAGAAACGATAACATAACGTAATGATAAAACCTGTTAATGTCCTAGAAACAAGAAAACGTTAAAATATGCCATTGGTGAGAGACCAGAAAAACAGTAAGAGAAACCAAATCACCCCTCGCTGTCCCACCGCCTGCCACGCCAAAAAAATCGATAGACTAGGGAAAATGCAAGTCAGTAGAACATCCGCCCCCACTCTGGAAACTTCCAAGGTGGAGCAGGGTTCCGGCTACGCCCAGCCGGGAGCAGCCCATATAAGGCAGGTCCTGCTGCCACGCCTCGGCCAGGAGATCCTAACGTAGGGTGTAGCCGGAGGAGAGGCCGAGACCAGCGGGACCCGGCCAGGGGATTGCCTTTACAACGCTGAACAGTTGCAGGGGGGGGGGAAATGTCTCCTCGACCCTCCCCTCTCTCTCCCAGTCCGGCCGCGGTGGCCCTTGAGAGTTGCAGGTAGTCCCGCCACATGCTCTTCCGGTCCGGCCACCAACGGTCGGGGGGCCGAGGCCGACGGGATCCGGCTGCAGCCGATAAACCAAGAAACCCGTTCATGGGGCCAGAGCCAGGGGCGTCCGGCCGACATCTACCGGAAGCCCGGCCCGAAGACGAACGGGACACTTCTTCTTTCTTGTATAATTGCTGCAACAACCCTGGGGGGGGATGTCTTGCACATGCCTCCGACCCCCCCCCCCCCTCGTCCTCATCGCCTGGTCCGGCCATAACAAATATCAAGCGAGACGCCGTGGGGTGCACTGGGAGGAAGAGACGGTGCGAACAGGCCTCTCCCGCCTCCCCAGTGGAGGCTTCCCAGCTGCACCCTCAGCGCTCCAGGCGCCCGGAAAAGAGTTCTTCCACTGTGGCCATGCTGCAACGTCTCGCCCGGCAGGGTGGAGCCCGTCCGCTCATTTGACCCCGCGATCGCCAGTAGCTACCGAACTCTCAAAATGGCGGTCGACCTTGCAAGAGCGGGCCCAGCATAAAGAAATGGCCCGGTCACTGGTTGACTCCACCACCGTAGTCCTCCACGACCTTGAAGATTCTAGAGGAGCCGCGGGAGTCTCCGACCCCCGATGGGGAATGACTGCCATGATCACCCGTGGAGTGACGAAACTGTATTCGCGGGACGTCGGCGCCAGCCTCACTTTGAATTACTAGAATCCTGCAGACCTCACTTCCGGTAAAAGCACAGTGTGACCCGGTAGGAAAAATTGTTGCACCCCCTCCCCTTTTTGACTGATAGTTCAAACCACCGATCCTTTCCTTTGCCCTTTTAACGGAACTTTGGACTGCCTCCCCCTCTTTTACATTTTCTAGAGAAAACAAAACATTAACCACTACATTAGCATAGCAGTTGACACCAGAACTGTTTTCAAATTGAAAACCAACAACATCTTCAACAGAATCCTTTTTGTTTCTGCTGTGACCCTGCTACAGCACAGGCATTGTCCCCAGCAGTAATTCTGCAATGCCGGTAAGAATAGCTGTGGTGCCTACTGGACTCACTCACCCCCGCGGCGCCCCACGCCGTTATGTGCTGGGCGGCAACTTGCTAGACATCACTTTAGTGCCATCTAGATTTCAGCGCGTTCTGCTGCCTTGGAACTATTCGCACAACAGACCGCTACTGACAAGAATATTTCATTATTGGTGCTGTCAATTTCAATAAATCTATTGGATAATTCAAAAGAAATTGCCACGGTCTCTTCGTTGTTTAAATGTTTTTACTGTTTTTGTTTTGTTGTATATATTTATATGTTATTAAAGTTTTATATTCCTACTACTTTGTTGGAGTGCTATATATTTTTAATGTGAGACATAATTGTAAAAACTTTGATGTACAAAGAGTCATTCCTGGAATCTTCCGCTTCAGGCTCGATCCCCTCCCCAATCACAATACAGGATAGTTTTCAGATAGTAGGAACACGTGTGGTGTGACGGATCTCATCGGGTGTGGGCCTTGATCTACTATAACTCCTTTGAAGAGGGGTGATTCTTTACAGCTGAGGCCATAAACTACATCTGCAGGGCTAGCTGATAGCCTGGACAATCGGACACAGAGGAAGAGGAGTGTCAGAGGGTGCGGTAGTGAATAGGGCGAAAGGGAGGTGTCGGGCGGGCACAGTGTGTGATTCTCAGGGAAGAGCAGCGCAGATGGGGGGAGGTTTATTGCCCATGCATAAGACAGAGAGCGGGGGTGACCAGTGCCTGGGGAAGATGCTTGCGAGGGTGAGGAGCCATGCTACGAATCGACAGCGTGCAGAGAGTGGGTCTGGTCAAGACATCTAAAATGGCTGCCGTGCACGACAAAAGTGTGGCATTTCAAAAAAGGCAAGATGGCGCAGACAATGTTTTTCAACACTTCCTCATTTCCTTCGAATCGAACGTTAACAGACGTTGGGGCATATTACCAAAGTTAAGCGATATTTATCGCTAACGATGCTTACCAACGAATTTTTTACCGCTAAGCATCGTCAGAAATTATCAAAGATAAACCTTGCTATTATCAAGGTTTATCACAAATGCGATAATAAACGGCCGCAATGCATGAATATCGCTAAAAACTCAGCGATATTCATACATTACCGAGCTAATGCTCTTAGCCATGTTATCCACCTCCCATTGGATAACATGGCTAAGAACTGCTCAGGGCAGGTGTTACTTTTTGGAGATATTCGCGCTTAGCGCGAATATCTCCAAAAGTTGGTAATAGGAGATAGATATCTTGCATGTTGTAATGCAAGTTATTGTGGTATATGGAACTCATACCATAATCTCTCAGGAAAGCAGAAACTGATCCTTTTGGGACCGCCTAAAAAGGCCTAGGGGGTGAGGAGTACTCTACTTTGCCCCCTTTTCACGTTCCGAACTATTTTATTTTACTCTCTTCTGTAATTACACAAAATAGCACCGATAAGATGCATCGGAGACACACAGTGAGAGAAAGGAGGCCGGAGATGAAGAAGAGATGTCAAATACACATTGGAGATAATATAGTGGCAGAAGGGAAGTAAATATGAGTAAACTTACCATGTAACATAAAAATGTTGCACTCTATACTATAAGTCTCATTTTATACTACAATCACTTCGCTACAACCTCATGAATTAAAAATAAAAATGAATAATGTCTCAAACAATTTTTGATTTCTAAATATAAATTTATTCTTCAGAATTTTCTAAATTTGAAAGAACTAGTAACATGTCCTCATCAGCAATGTCCTCATGAAAAGTCTGCAATAATGATTCTTTTAACTCTATCGTCTCCAAACACTCGATAAATTCGCCATCAAGAGATTGATCAAAAAAATCATTCAAGTCATCTCCTCCTTCTGACAATATTTCATTATTGGTGCTGTCAATTTCAATCAATGTAGTGGAATCATTCAAGTCATCTCCTCGTGACAATATTTCATTATTGGTGCTCTCAATTTCAATCAATGTAGTGGAATCATTCAAGTCATCTCCTCCTTGTGACAATATTTCATTATTGGTGCTGTCCATTTCAATCAATCTAATGGAATCATACAAGTCATCTCCTCCTTGTGACAATATTTCATTATTGCTGCTCTCAATTTCAATCAACGTAGTGGAATCATTCAAGTCATCTCCTTGTGACAATATTTCATTCTTGGTGCTGTCCATTTCAATCAATCTAATGGAATCATACAAGTCATGCCCTCCTTGTGACAATGTTTCATTATTGGTGCTCTCAATTTCAATCAATGTAGTGGACAATTCAAAAGAAATTGCCACGGTCTCTTCATTGTGAGCCATTTTATTTTGAAATTGCTTGCTGTAAATTGCAGAAAAAAATAATCACTTTCATTTATCGTTTTTAGTAATACATAATATAAAACTAACTTTATCAAGTATTTAGTATAACAGAAGGACTGCAAATAAATAACAGAAAACATTTTTCAAATTATCTTCAAGTGTACAACATAGTTCCCCTTACAAATTAACAACTCACCTTTTCAAAAGTAGGAAAACTGTTAGTACTGTGTAAATCAAACACCAGAAATTCACCACCAAAAATTCCTCACAAATGTACCTCAGACAGTAGTATCACAAAATGGCTGTGGTTTCCTCTCATTTGACATATATACATAACCAATTAACTTTCATCACACACAAATACAAAACCAAAGTAACATTTTAATTGGTTCTAAATTTCAACACTTTCAAATGTGTTTTCCCCATGCAATTTTCCATAGGACATTTACATACGTCTACAGCCTGAATGGCTGAACGGAATTACACCAAACTTGGCAAAATGGTACATCAAACCTAAGAGGTCAGGAAGGATCTACTATGCCCCCTTATGGTCATTTCCCCCTTCGCTTTGGCCTCCTCTTGTCTCTCAATCCTACCGAGAGACAAGATGGCGGCCGCTACGGACTGTTTGGAATGTTGACAGACGCCGGAGAACCAATCAGCTTCGCAAAGCTCCGTAACGCGAAAAGTACGCTAAGCGGAGCGCTGTTACAGATATATATCTTTTTTTGAACGTTAATTTCTCAAAATCCACTGGAGCACATATATTGAGACCTAGCAAAGGCACATCGGGCTACCAGTCCCTAATATTTTACCAAGTTTCGTGCAAATCCATTCAGCCGTTCGATTATTATTATTATTTTATTTTTTTGCCCCGCGGGGCCCTTTTAAAACCTCCACATCAAACCTAGGGGGTCAGCGAGGATCTACTATTCCCCCTTATGGTCATTTGCCCCTTCGCTTTCGCCTCCTCTTGTCTCTCGATCCTACCGAGAGACAAGATGGCGGCCGCTACGGACTATTTGGAATGTTGACAGACGCCGGAGAACCAATCAGCTTCGCTTCACAAAGCTCCGTTGCGCGAAAAGTCCGCGTCCTGGGCCGCTGCCCAGTCCGCTGTTACAGATATATATCTTTTTTTAAACGTTAATTTCTCAAAATCCACTGCAGCACATATATTGAGACCTACAAAAGGCACATCGGGCTACCAGTCCCTACAATTTTGCCAAGTTTCGTGCAAATCCATTCAGCCGTTCGGGCTAAAAGTGAGGCCAACCGCCCTATGGAAAACTCAATGTTAAAAACGCGTTTTGGGACCCCCCTTTTTTCTCGGCCCCCCCTTGACGAACCCCCCCCAAAATTTTCAGGGGCTGCTCAGAAACAAAATGTGCCATTTTCCTGAAAATTTCAGCCAATTCCGTCCACAAACGCCAAAGTTATTAGACATAGAATTTTCAAAAAACCCATAGAGAAAAAATCCTAACTATATATACCTACTGGCGACCGCCAGTAGGTAATATATATATATATATATATATATATATATATATATATATATATATATATATATATAGACACATATGCACCTAAAAGTCACTTCTATGGCAGGCCTTAACAATCCTGGAGGCAGAGTGCTTGGTTTTATGTGAGAGGATGCCCTAGCATGAGCTGAGCCCCTCTGCAGCTTTCGGAACCACCTCCTTATAGTTGTTCTATGATATAGCCATACCATATACTCTTAAGTGCATTATGACTCTCGCGGTTAATGTGAATGTCGTGTAAGGTGACAAACACTTTGGAATACTACCCCTGCCAGTTCTGGCGGCGGGGGTAGCATTCCACCCTTCTAGAGGGAGAAGACATGTAGTTACTGGTAAACCCGGTTAAAGTTAAACAGAGCCTCAGCATCACAAAATGGATGCTGCTGCCACAGACACGAGTCTGCCCTCCTGCTGCTGGAGGAAACTCTGGCAGGGGAGGCCTGGACAATAGGTTTCCTGTCCAGGGAGTTGCTGGCACCTCCCCAGACAGGCTTTAGTGTATTGGGGCAGGGTAGGTTGCATTCAGTGAATGCTTTTCAGACACTGCCTGGGTGACACAAGGTGCTCCATGCATTTCCCAGTTCAAACCGGTTGCTGGGGCACTCAGCTCCAGCTCCGGCACAAAACTGGACAAAGGGGAAGGTGTGTAACCACCCCCACCCCTGGCCATCCCATATGTGGGGCCATAGAGCTAGTCCATCCCCTATTTTTACTATAAGAATAAAACCCCAGTCCCTAGGACTTTAGATTACCCTGGTCGAAACTCTGCAACATACATCTTGGACCTTCGACATTTCATCTCGAGTTTGGTAAAGATAAAACCGTTTTTAAGAAATTATCTTCAATTATTTGCAGTTTTACACAATCCCTTATTCCCCAAAGAGCTGCCCCATGGGTGGCAGCAGACACAGTCTTTGCTTGATACACTGTTTTTATCATATCTATAGGTTTTAGGTCAGTTTATTTAATACATTTTGTTAGTGCCCCAATTCTTTTCTCCATCTGGGTCCCTCTGTTAATCATCTTTTGCCAGTTAATTTGGGCATCAAACGTAATCCCTAAATAATTAAAGGAGTCAACAACTCCCAGTTGCCCCCTTCAGCAATAATTTGTGAATAACTTCACTGTTTAGCACCTGCCACTAAAATAAAAGATTTCAAATAATTAACCTTCATATCTAGGTTATTCATGAATTGGGTATACTCCAAAATTAGGCGGCGCAGTGCGTTGCCCGTACGAGCTAAAAGCACTGCGTCGTCCGCATACAATAAAATTGGCACCTGCGCTAAGTTTATATAAGGGACATCCGGGGTGGAACCTGACAGCGGATTGTACGCCGTTGGTATAAAGAGCAAATAAGAAGGGGGCAAGGACGCACCCCTGCCTTACGCCTCTTGCAATTTTGAAGGATCTAGTACACTCGCCGGCCCGTCCATAACTAACATGCTGTGGCTCCTGAATACAGGTCACAAATAATATTAATGATATTCAGGTCAATTCCCATGGCCTCCATGATCAGTCCTCTAATCTATTTAAAATCAAACGGCCCATTACCTTTGCAGTCGAATCAATCAATCAATCAATCAATCAATCAATCAAACACTTGTATAGCGCACTACTCACCCGGAAGGGTCTCAAGGCGCTTGGGGGAAGGGGTCTGCTACTGCTCGAACAGCCAGGTCTTGAGTTGTCTCCTGAAGGCGAGGTGGTCCTGGGTCAGCCGAAGGTGGATGGGGAGGGAGTTCCATTTCTTGGCCGCCAGGTAGGAGAAGGATCTGCCTCCGGCTGTGGCTCTTCGGATGCGTGGTACGGCGGCGAAGGCGAGGCTAGTAGACCGTAGCTGGCGGGTGGGCGTGTAGAAGGTCAGGCGGTCGTTGAGGTACTTGGGGCCTAGGTCGAATCAATTAGAGAGATTGGTCTATAGTTTTTCCCAATTTACCTGTCCCCCTTTTTAGGTCGAGCAGACGGAGTGTCTGCTCGACTACTATTGTTGCCCATTAATGGGAATGTGGACACCGATGTGGACGAGCGTTTCCTTCGCGGTTTTCACCGCGGGAGCGCGCGTCTCACCCGCGCATGCGCAGAGTAACTCAGCAATTTATTTTTATTTATTTATTTATTTATTTTTTTATTTCCCAGCCCCGAACCGAATCAGGTATCAGAGCGCTTCACATATAGGCAGCCCCCACCCCTCTGCATGCGCACACACAGGCGAGCGCATGCACACGCAGGCACACGGCAGACACTCGCTCACACACACACATATCACTGCGCCGGGATGCTCCTTCGCTGGGGTCGCTGTGCGCATAATAAATTGTTATAACATAACATAACATAACATAACACCCCCCTCCCCCACAGGCACACACACGCACTCCAGACACATACACACACGCACGCACACACACATACACAGCCCGCCCCCCCCACTCACGCGCGCGCACACACACACACATGCTCTCCCCCCCCCGCCCCCCGCTCAGCAACCCACTCACCGGCTTCATTCCTGCGGCGGCTCTCCTCAGCTGCAGGGCAGCAGGACTCTTCTTCCCTCCTTTGGCACCCGCAGGGTAGGCTCCTGCCAGCTCCGGTGCTTGAAACGCGGCTCCAGCTCCGGTGCTTGAAACGCGGCTCCCATCGCGGCTCTTCCGTTGGAGGCGGGGTAGGCTCCCGCCCTCCTACTTCCGGTTTCCTGTTGTCGCGCCGGCCTGCCTGACTTCCTGGTCGCAGGCCGGCACAGTGACGGCGGTGATTTGCGGTACTAATTAATTTAGTTATTTTTTTATTTGTAGCGTGGTCCGCTTTCACTTTAGCGGCCGCGTTTTTTTATTTATTTAATTTATTTGCAGCACGGACTGCTCACTTTAGAGGCCGCGCTTGGTTATTTATTTAATTTGCTGTTTTCTTCTACGTGAGGGGCACAGGCGTGGCTAGAGCCGGGCACATCACGCGAAGCTTGTTTCACTAGTTGCAGCACTCTGTGTCGAATAAGCTGGAGTTTTGTAGTGGCAGTAAAGGGGTTCCTACATGCCTTTTATAAGGTGGATTTCTGCCTTCTGATTCCAGTTGTTTTTGTTTGCGCCAAGTGTTTTTTCCATTTGTGCCTGTGATAAGTCTTGGTGATAAGTATTGGTATGTTGCATACATTTGGTAAAACACGGTTCGCTGTAGTGCTGACTGTAGATCACAGTCACGGCGGTTTTGCGCGTTATCAGGATTTTAGCAGAATGCAACACAATGTGGATTCGAGCAATGCGAACATGATTTGTGAAGCGGATGTGCAGTTGCATCTGATAGATGTAGGGTGGTGAGGCGATTTATTGAGCCACCCTTGCACCAGAGCTGTGTCTTGGCTGGTGCTGTTCTCAATGTCCACGCATATTTCTCTGTGTCCCGCTCTGATATATGTGTGTGCGGACTCAGCGGTGCAGTCTGCTGTTTGTGGGCACCGCACGCCCACGTATGACCCGGATCACAAATGTGCCGAGGGCGACACTTTAAAATGAGCTCACACGGTCTACGCCCCATTATGAATTTAGAAGGTTGTACAGACTGGCTGTGCCAGCCTGATGCTTGGGTCGCACTTTCATACAAGTTGGTGCAGGCTCAGTTTCCGGAACTGCGATGTGTGGCAAGCTTTGATATAAGCTTATTCAACCCTGAAGCCTAGTCCGGTCTAGAGGCAAAGTTTTCTATAAGTTGTAAGAGTCAGGGCCCTAGCCCCCATACAGTTAAAGTAATGACACAGACTCAGTTATACAGTATCTGGAACATTGGTGACCACTATGTACTTGAGGGGGAGGGGTTGTAAAATAATATATTAAAAAATAAAACACTTACCTTCAGCCAGGCCACCCGGCTGTCCGCCACCTTCACCGCCTTTTGCTCCAGGAAAGCAGGAACCAGGAAGCACCTAGGCTCCTGATTTCCCCAGCCAATCAAAACGTGCAGGGTTATGATTAGCGTGAGCGCTGTGTTTCGACCCTCGAGACGTATCTTGTAGGGGAACGGAGCTTGATTTTATAACCATACCCAAAAAATATTGATCTGGTTTCATCCGGTGCACTCTCGTGTTTTTGTGCTTTGTAATTTAGCCGGAGCAGCAGCACTGTGTCCTTTATTCTGTTGTTCAGTGTATGTGAATAAGTTTAAATTGTGCTGGTTCCTAACACCCCATTGACCCATTCCATCTCCCACACACACAAACACACCGGTGCCACGCCATCAGCTCCGCCATGATTTTGCTTTTCCACAGAGTAGGACCAACAGGGGATTTATACAAGCGCACAACCCTATTATGGCCTTTGGGGCGTTACCCTGCGACGTGTGCCTAGGTTTCGGAAAGAGGCTCTGCTCACTGGCTCGAGCTGGATTCTCACAGAAATTAACACCTAGTGCGTTTTTACGTGTGACGTTTCTCTTTACAAAGATAATGGTGCGCTCAGTCATCACCTGAACACAAACCCTCCTCATCTTCCTTCTCACCAACCAGTGCTTAATTAGGGCTGGGTTCTACCGTAAGCACAGAAAATGTTCAGAAACCATGGTTTGGCAGTAGAAAATATAATATAACAAAAAACTGCTATTATTTGAATGAATGAGGTGCGCACCTCATTGCTCCCTCCACTCTGCACTATTGATAGCTGAGCCACTAGTCCAAATATACAGTAAACGAGCACTTAAAATACAATGTGAATGGCCTTTTAGTGAGTATCATGAAATAGCTCCACTGGGAGAAACAGCTGTCTATTCTGGATTTGTTGGGTGGGCTGCAAACAGTGGCGGCCACATGCTGATGAGCTTTGCGGGGGTCAACAGGGGGTAAAAGACATTGTCATTTACAATGCCATTACTTGGCTTCATTCTGTTTTCTCTTATAGTTTCTCTCACTCCTATGACTGCTATGTAGGAAAGGGAGTGCCTTGAACACACACAAGGGTCTAAGTTGAGTTATGATGCCCAACGTTAATGGGCAACACACACAACCCCCCCACACACACACAACCCCACACACACAACCCCACACACACACACAAGCCCACACACGCACAGAACACCACACACGCACAGAACACCACACACAAAACACAACACACGCACAGAACACCACACGCACAAAACACCACACACACAAAACACCACACACACAAAACACCACACACACAAAACACCACACACACAAAACACCACACACACAAAACACCACACACACAAAACACCACACACACAAAACACCACACACACACACAAAACACCACACACACACACACAACCCCACCCCCCCCACACACACACCCCCAGACTCGCCCACACACTAATCCCCCACACACAACCCCCCACACACAACCCCCCCACACACAAGCCCACACACATACAACCCCACACACCCACAAACCCCCCGCACACACCACACACACAACCACAAGCTCACACACAACCACACACACAACCCCACACACATCCCAAACACCACACACACAACCCCACACACATCCCAAACACCACACACACAACCCCACACACAACCACAGACACAACCATCCATCTATCTATCGCCCTCACTATCTATCACCCTCACTCTATCGCCCTCAATCTATCTATCTATATATCGCCCCTCACTCTATCAATCTATCTATCGCCCCTCACTCTATCAATCGCCCCTCACTCTATCAATCTATCTATCGCCCTCACTCTACCTATATATCGCCCTCTATCTATCTATCGCACTCACTCACTCTATCTATCGCATCATCACAGCATCACTCCGCACCACCACAGCATCACTCAGGGCACAACATCATCACTATGCGCTACCACAACATCACTGAACGCCACAGCATCACTCGTCGCCACCACAACATCACTCAGCGCCACCACAACATCAATCTGTGCAACCATTCAACAACAACTGGTTCAAATATGTTCTCTCAATGTTTCAACCTTTATTACAAATGCCACAAAAAGATGTTAATATTTCACTTCTGTTTTTGGATTTTCGTCACAATAAAATACACTGAACATAATCTACACAAAAGTTATTTACAAAAGTTGAAGCCATTGCAATTATAAATTACAATAACTTTTATTTAAGTATTAATTATTAAAAAAAATTAAAAGCCATTGTTATTTGTAATATCAATACATCTAAGTCACGTAAATACAACACATTGCATTACAAATGCTATAGGTGTCACATTTGCGAAAGTTAAAACTATTGGCATTGTAAATGACAAAGCTATTAATTTTGCTATTTTCAAAACCAACACATAAATAAAAAAATTGTCATTTACAATACCAATAGCTCAAACTTTCCTAATGCGAGACCTATTGCATTGCAAATGCTTGTTTATATATTGAGACAATTAAGGTTGTCTTCCACGATGGTGGTGAACATGTTTGGGCAATTTTATTAAAAACATTTGTAAGAAGTGGGGCCCACAGTTCTTTATTATCTAGGAACAGGTCAATAGGGACTCCATCTGGTCCTGGTGCTTTTGCTCGTTTACATTGGTTTAGGGCATGCTTAGTTTCAGCAAGTGTAAAACTAGCAGGAGTCTCATTACTTTCTATAGATTGAGAATCAGATTGTAGAATTGGCATATCACCCACTCCGAAAAGCACTTCAAAGTGGGTCACCCAATCTTCCTGATCTATGTTGGTATCTGTGGTCATAGCGTGTTCGTCTTTTCAGAACGGAGCATTGATCAAAGACCAAAATGCTTGCGAGCTTTTTAGTTTTGCCGCCTTCTGCAGGTTTTCCCGCCCTTCTTATTTTAAGGTTTTAAGCCTGGTAATTCTTACTTTTTTATAGGCTATACGTAGACATTTAACTAATATTGTGTCTCGGGGTTAGGACTTCAAAGCTACATGTAAACTTTTCAGAGTTTTATCACAATCGTCATCAAACCAACTATATTTTTTACATCGGGCATTACGAATAACACAAGTTAAATTATTTTTAACATCAGATAATATTTACTCAAAATCTAAAATAGTTCTCTCATGTAAAACTGGGTCCAAGCAAAGCATTATCTCCGCAAGGCTGTTAGACACTAGATTGGCCAAAAAACTCACAGTGTCTATTTTTTCCCTTCTTAGGACAATTCAGTTTTCTCTTGCAATTACGGGGTTTATAGGACGTTTAAAAGCACAATCGACTTTCTTTACGGATTGCATGGAAAAGGTTATTGCAGCGTGATCACTAAATGGATAGAACACAATCCCGAAACGAGAAAAAAGACCTTTTATAGACCAGAACTTTATAATCACCCAGATAAATTATCCAAGGCCGACATAAAATGGGCTAAGGATGCATACCCCTGTATTGCTATTACAGATAGAGAAGAGAGAGAGCTGGGTAAGGCAACCGTAAGGGCTCACCAGTTGCGGATAACTACACCGCATATGGAACCATATTTGGGTATTGTCACAAATTCTAATCACCGATTCCTATTGACAAGATTTAGATTGAACCAACTTCATTGTTTGATTGGTGATAAGCCAGGCTGGAAGATGGTTGAAGACCTCGGGGTCTGCTCCTGTGACAATTTTTCTGACCAGGATACCTTGCACCTTATGTTCTTCTGTGATCACCTTACCGATATTAGGAAGCGTTTTATCATTCCAATCCTAGCTAATAAGGGTTTCATGCAAGCAAGGCCAGCCTTACTTTACCTCCAAATGCTGACAAATGTATGGGAAATTTTTAATATTGCCAACTTCATTGCTGCTGCTGTTAGAACCCTAAAGAGATTGAACTAATACTATGAAATTATGTATGTTTTAGCAACGTAGTTCTAAGATGAAATAAGCATGAATGGTTTTATTTGTAAACATGCATATGTTATGTATTGTTTTTAATCAATGTCTTTTTACTCACTGTGTAAAATTGTTTTATAGTATGCTTTTATGGTTTGTACTTAAACCGAATAAAGTGAAATTGACTGACTGAGTCAGAGACCAACACATAGTCATGGGTAGAAGTAGAAAAATGATTTAAGAAAGTAGATTCTAACTGACCAGTTAACTTTTCAGACTTGTTTAAAAACACAAGATTATTTATTACTAATAATCTATTCAAGGTATTACCTTACTCCGTGTGACAAAAGTGAAAAACGCTCTCCCCATCATCATCCTGTATTCCACAAGCTAACACATTTATCTTATCACATGGGTGAATGTTGAAATCCTCAAGCCAAATTATATTGTAGGGTTTGGTACATTTATCTTGTAGCTCATTAATATCCTTTTCAAAGGGAGCAGCACATCTGCTTGATTACTTCCAAATTTATTATAGAAGTTAATAAGGAGCCAGTAGTAATCCACACAATGATGAATTAAAATAATGTGATAATAAGGTGACTTGTTAAAAAATAACTTCAGTTTTAAAAGAAGAGGCATTAGACAACAGCGTCAGCATACCACCCTTGGCCCGACCAGCAGGTGACGGTATAGCAGGAGTATGAAAGGAGCGATACCCATTTAAAAATATTGGATCTATTTCCCAGGTCTCCTGAAGGCACACTATGTCAATAAATGTCAGCAGGGACAACCCATTAGTATTAGTCTTTTTTTGGTTGTAGCCAGCAATATTCCATGACATAGTTGCTATAGATTCTGAAAGATTCTCTCGAGGTAGTGGAATCTTTGGCGGGTTTAAACGGTCTTGATGACTGGCTAATGTCACACTGGCTTTTATAGGAGAGAGAGTGTGCAGGGGAGACAGCTTTTGTAGATCTGAGACACCATCTCCACTAGGTAATATAGCCTCAAATTCCAGTCAATCACAGGCGGACATGCCTTCTAAGGCAGCAAATCTGTTCCTTAAGGGAAACAATGGGAGTGAGGAGGGAAATGGCAGATTTAACGGGAGGTGTGAAGGTCTCCAAAGACCATTAGATCCAACAGTAGACAGCTGTTGTAAAGAATGGGGTTTATAGAAGAAACCCAGAGGCAAAGCAAAGATCTGCGAGTGAAATTAAGGCATATTAGGTAAGACAGATAAAAGTTCACCCACTATATGATGGTTATCAAAGTTTTCCACAATACAGTCTCCTTTGATACTCTTAGGAGCTCGTCCTACCCAGGAGACCCTCTTAGCCATAATGATGTTATGGAGGGCATTAACATTTTTCCCTAGGGAATTAGATAACCAATGCTTGGATTTATTTATTAGCTGCTCCGTATTTTCTGTCACATTTGATTTCAGTTCTGGGATATTAGCTAGCACTATAACATATGGACAAGCAGCTAGAGGGAGATCTAATCTTGACTTGGTGTTGCCACTATCATCTTGGTGCTGAGAGACTAATTTCTGAGCATGATGAATTTGACTTTTCCTCCAGACAAATTAGAGGAACAGATGGAATTCTATGTGGACGAGTAGCTGTCAAACTAATGGATGTCTGTGATTCACCTTGTGGCCTTAAATAACCAATATTTTCGAGGCTACCTTGTGCCACTGCCTGTGTCTGTGTCCTACCATTATTTCTGGGTACATTGGGGCTCAACATTCTGAGAGTATCATATGTAGAGCCTGGAAGAGCTACAGGAGGCCCAATTGTTTGGCATCAGACATGACTACCCACACTATTAGTAATTACATTTGGTCTGTTAGATGATGAACGAATGGTGAAAGGGGATTTAGGGTTACACAAAACGTTCATTAAGAATCCAGGTGGTCGACTGATTGTTCCGAAAGTATCCTCAATAGTGATAAAACTAGATGATACAAGCCTTTCAAAGTTGGTTAGTCTTTCCGCTATCAATATCAGTCTATTGAGGATTGGGGACAAAGATGACGAGATAAGAGCCCTCACTTTATCCAACAAAACCTCATAGGCATTGGACCGGAGAACACCCAGTAAATCAACATTTAAAGCAACAGAGGTAGAGGTTGCGGACGGAGGCACTGATGACAATGTGGATACGATCCCACCATTCCTGTTAGTCTTTTGCATTTTTGCGTTCTTATGCCTTAGAGGGCCCCCTCCCCTTTTCCTCTTCGTAGCCGGGTCCGGAGTTAGGTCCACAGTTGGAATTAAGGGTTTGGGTGCCAACCTTGTGGCAATGCGTGGAGGTATACCACAAGGTGCGCCCTCTTTGGCCATCCCCGCAGGTAGCGGACTAACTGGAGCCTCCATTAATGTTGTAATTTCCATTAGCGCCTCTTGCTAGATCAAGGGAGTCAATGTCTGTGGCCAAGGGGCGCTCAGGAGCGCGTGCAGACACCAAACCACCCAATGATGATTGCTTAGTTTGCAAAGGGTCTAGGGAAAGTCGACGCTCTGTCAATGCAATCTCGTGGGCTAGGACCGAGCTGGCTCTGAATAAAAATTGGTCCAGAGTCCCAGTGATACTTCCCCCAGTCAGTGCAGATCTACCCTTTCCCTCACAGGCATTCATTTTAGCAGGCACGATAAATTCAAAGTTTCCAGGAAGTTTGTATCCTCAGTATATCAGTACTAAGTAATAAGTGGGCAACTAGCCTGGCTGTCGCTGAAGTTAAAGGGAGGGCCCAGCCCAACCTCTTCTGGTCTCTAGCGGGTTCAAACAGGGCCGCCCTTGGCCCAAGCTTCGTGAAGCGGGAGCGGGGAGGTGCTAAATAAATGCGGGCAAGCAGGCTCAGGTACTGGCAAAAATCTTCCAGACTCCAGGCTCCCTGGGGCTTGCAGTGCCCACATTATAATTCTGGAATCATTTTCTGAGGGGTAAGGAATGTTTGTAGAATATTGTAGTAGTTGTAATAGTTAAGGTTTCCAATATTTTCCGATGACCTCGCAGTTCCCCCAATTTAGAGCCCCTGGATTTGCAACAGGTCACTACAGTCCTGCTGCAGCCCCTGCAGCCTACCTCGCTGCTCTGCTGTGGTCTGTGCAGCCTCTGTGGGATTGAGCAGCCTCTGTGACTCCTGCCGCGGCCCGCTGTGGTTTTGCTATTCGCAGTGCCTGCAGCAACTCTGTAACGGCTCCCAACTGTGCCGGTACAAGCTACAGGCAAGGCAGGGCAGGCCGCACACCAGAGCGCTTCCCGCGAGGTGGTAGGGTAGTTTTTGTGATAGAGGCACATGAATATCATCAGACAGAGGTATTCTATTCATGGATAATCTTCCCTGAAGCAAATCCAGCAACTAAAATGTTTCACTTCTACAAAGAAGATGATCCACCAGAGGAATACATTCCTTTCGAGGATATTGAAATTCCACTAACATACCAAGAGCCTACGCTCTGGTTTAAAGGTGCCCTAAAACATATAAATCACATTACCAGGCTCGGTCCACTAGGTAGACCAGGAGAAACATGGCCGGTATTAGCCAGTTATACACCACATCCTGCCACTAATAAAAAAATGTCAGTTGCAGAACTATTAGTTCAACTCAAAGAGCTAATCAAAATCTATAGACAATTGGTTCAATATGTCAGGCGGACTCTTACAGTCCTTACCAGGGGAATACAAATACAATTACACCACAGACTCTACATTCAGTCGTTGGTGAATTACCCACAAAACGGGAATAAATTCCATTCTGGATAGCTAAAGAATTACTCAAATTGAGGTAGTATTTCCTAACACTAACCCCCATGAGAAACACACAATGCTAACAATCTATTTACCAATGGGGATCGCACCACATCTGGGGGACTGCGACACTTGGGGTACAGTCTTTGTTGCAATCTACACCAAAACACATAGTGTTCAGTCTATGGCGGTAATACCAGACGTCCTGAAACAGATTCAAAATGAATAAGGGGCAGAGCCTGCTTTAAATCTAGGTATGAAGTTACTGAAGGATTTCAAACAGGTCTCAACAATAATATTAGCTAATATTAAAGGTGAAGCAGCATCCGTGGCGATTCGCCAAAAGCTAAGGGAAATCGATGTAATCGAGCAACCACAAGAACTGGCCAGAATGATTGAAAAATCCTATGAAGGGGGGCGTGGCCAAGGCGGCGATGTGAACGGGCGCATCTCGAGCGAGCTCCGTCACCCCGCTGCCTCAATAAGCCATCATAAACGGAATTCGGGGGGTTTCATGGGGGACCCCACCTGCTAACTGCGCCCTGGACACGAGGTGACCTGCGGAGAGACCGCTCCGGTGCGGGAGACCCAGCTGAGGCCAGCTAGAGATCTGGACGCTCACCTGCCAGGGTGCTCCCGCCATTTTGCCACGGCACCCGGCGGCCGGCACCCTGGTCGCGTTTTCCTGGAGGACACTTCCCAGAGCTGAGGCGGCGACCGGAGGCACAAGCGGTCCCCTGAGGCGGATTCCCCAGCCACCGCCTGCCCGTCGGGGGACCAGCGGCCGGAGGGGACGGGGCAGCCGACGCCGGGGCGGCCCCCGGGCAGGGGCGTTGCAGACGCCTGGCAGCGGACCCTACGAGAGGCCCCGGCTTTGGCGGAGACGGAAGGCCGCACTTGACACGGGAAGACCGCCGGCTGGCCTGCTGCTGAGAGGCCCTGCTGCGGGACCACGAGCGGTAGCAGAGACGACCTGGTGAGCTGTCCCCGCTGTGCCCGCCAACTGCCTGCCGACGGATGCGCCCTGGACTCCGGAGCCGCGACTGGGCCCATTGAAGGTACTGTCCGCAATCTTGCCCCCCCCCGCCTGACGCCCTCCGCCCGGGTGCCTGCCCTCCTGAGCTGCAACGGGACATAGCTGAGCACTGCGGCCCCCGGCGGGTGGTGTCCGCCTGATAAAGCGGAGTCGGGTGCGGTGGAGTCGGCCCCACCAGCCCACGCCGCCACCGGGGTGGGGGGGACCGGACCCCCGGCTTAAGAGCCATAGCTGGTCCCTATATTACCGCCGGACTGAGCTGGGCCTGAGGTCACTGCACCCCGGCTTCGGGGCGGGGGGCACTGCCCGGAGGACTGAAGAGGCGGTTGGAGCGCTGTCCCCTTCGCCTGCGGAGAGAACTGGGCCTTGTCCGCCATCTTGCCTTCTCCGACCGGCACCTTCACCTCGGGTGCCCGACCCTGCTGATCATCGGGGGCCCCGGCGAGAATCGGCTGCCTGCTTGAGCGGAACCGGGTGAGGGAGAGTTGGCCCTGCCTGCTGCCGCTGTTGACCTGGAGAGGGGAGGCGGGCCCTGCCTTGCGAGGTACACATCAGCCTGGGCCCTACATCGTGAACCAGCCCTGCTGTCCTAGCCAGCGGACCCACGCTGGATCTGCAACACTTCCCACCGCCTCGGACTTCGGAGTAGGCGACACTGCCCTGGAGATTGCGGAGACGGCTTGAGCGCTTTCCCCCCCATCGGTGGGTCGGACTGGGCCTGGCTACTCGACAGTGTGTGACCCGGCTATTTGGAGGGAACATCGTAGTCGGCGGGCTGGGTGAACCGCTGCGCCCGCTGGTGTTTGCACCCCACAGCCTGGCTGGCTGACCCGGAGCAGGGGGGAGAAGCTACCGGAGACGTGTGAGTACCCCTTCCTCTACCTTGGAACCCCGGGGTGACTTGTGCGTGGCCCCTTTGCCCCCTGAGAGACACGGAACGATGGTGGTGAGGGAGCGGGGGTGCACTTCGCTGCCCTCGAGAGGAGCCGCCACACACTGCGGGGCAGAGCGGTGCAGCCTCCTGGGCTCTAGGAGAGGGCTGACCATCATAGCAGATCCCTCACGCACTGGTGGCATATCAAGGACTCCCGAAGGCGCAGGCCTGAACTCCACTTGCCGGACAGAGCGGATCCACAAGCGAGGAGGTGCTTGGGAGAGGAGAGGGCCGCCGGTGGTGTACTGAATATCCCCCCCACACTGCTGCAGCGACATAGAGGAACCGCGCCCACGGCGACGGGTGACACACCGGGTGGCTGGACGTTGCGCTCCGGATCGACGATGACCCGGGGCAGGACGGACCCGGCGGCGGCGCCTAAGGGCACATCGGTAGTTGCCATGTGGGGCAAAGCGGGAGCATCAGCGCCAACTGAAGAAGTGCCGCCACCTGCTGCTGACTCCCCCCCGGTGACTCAGGCCTTCATGTCCTCTTTCATGGCAGACCTGAAATCGGAAATAGGGTCCCTGAGATCGGAAGTGCACTCGTGCGTCAAAGAGCTGCGTAAGGAGGTGACCGAGCTGGGAGACAGGGTTGATGGACTCGAGAAAATTGTTGATACACGCACAGAGGATCTGGAGCAGCTGTGGCAGCGAGTGGCGACCCTGGAGGAACAAAACATCGAGCTCCAGGTCAAGCAGGAGGATCTTGAAAATAGGGGGCGCCGCAACAACCTCCGTATCCGGGGCGTGCCACTCGGGGAGGAAGGGACAGACGCCATGGCCTATGTGGCCCAACTCCTACACGAGGTGTGGGTCAACGAAGAAGCCCCCCCCTCCGCTCTTGGACCGTGCCCATCGAGTATTCGGGGCGGGAGGCAGGTCGGGCCTCCTCCCGGACATTATAACCCGAGTGCACTACTTCACGGAGAGGTAAGCCATACTGAAAGCGGACAAGCCGGACCTACGCTACGGAGGGCACAAGATCCAAGACCTGGCCCCTAACACGCTGCACAGAAGGAAAGTCTTTCGCCCGGTGACGGAGAAGCTGCGGGTTTTCGACATTCCTTACCAGTGGGGACATCCATTTGCCCTAATCTTTCGCTGGGAAGACAAGCGCAGAGTCATCAGCTCCTATCGTGAGGCGGCAACACTGCTTCGACTCTCGGAATCCCCAGAGCGCAGCCCCTCCGCCCCAGGCGCCAAGAGAGACTCCCGGCCCGACCGGACTGGACCACGGTAAATCGGCGTCGCCGAACCACCCCAGTGGATGAATGCTCCGCATCTCAGGCCAAGCAAGACATCATAGAGCACATCCGCTCCCTCGAAGGTGATCGCGAGGGACACACCTCGAGGCCTCCCACTCCGTGACATGAAGCAGAACAGCTCCCAGCTCTGGATGGTCAGCGACCGGTGAGGTGAACGCCGCCGCAATCCCTGTCCGAAGTCCTCTACGTCCGTGACCGAGATGGACGCCATGGAGTGAACTCGCTCCCCTGAAGGTGACCGTGGAGGGCGACCCCGCGGACTTATGCCCCGTGAAAGGGAGGACAACGACTCCTGATTGCCTGCGCCCCTAGGGGGTCATACGCCTTGGCGGAGACCGTGGACACTGTGCCCCATCGGTCGCTGACCGCCCCGCGCTCCAGGTCAAGCAGGACACCATAGAGTACGCTTATTCCCTTGACAGCGATCGTGAGCCTGCGGCCTCTCCGTTCAGGAACTAACTCCTCATCGCGGGAGCCTGACGCTCCTGAGCTGACTGATATGGCACACCTACCTTTGCGATGCTCTTGAGTTAACTACCCCCGAACCCGACCTGGGCAGCGGGGCAGACGGGCCTCGGGGCAACCGAGACCCATATCTTCAGTAGAACACCCCCCACTTTGTCCCATAGGAAGTGACATTCCTGTGACCATCCAAACCCTCGGGTAGAGGATGCCCGGAACCTGGGACATTATACTATGGCCCTGTTGGCCTGTTATGGTTGTATACCCTCTACGTACTCTCCATTTCCCTGCTCGCTCTGCTTTTCCTACTTCTCACCTGAGCTTCCCCTGTACATGGGTCCTTTTCCCTTTGTGTAGTATGGTGGTCTGGAGACTATTGCAGGTATTTGCGCGACAGTGGTGGGCGGGGGTGGTTACTTCCCTTCACTCCGCAGGGTGGAGGGTGATGGGCGAGGAGGCGGCTCTTACCCCCTTAGCGTCATGGCGGTAAATGTTCCCAAACCCCTAAAGGTCCTGACTCTCAATGTCAAAGGACTTAACTCCCCCAATAAGCGGAGTCAGGTATGGCGCTATCTTCTCCATCATTCCCCTGACATCATTTTCCTTCAGGAGACACATCTTTTGCGGGGGGACACTAGACGCATGGCGCATCCCAGCTACCCCACACAATTCTGGGCATCGGCTGACACTAAAACGGCGGGGGTAGCAATCCTGTGTAGAGCTGGCTTTAGGCAGGGATCCACAAAACCCTACAAGAGTGGAGATGGACGCTTCCTTCGAGCTACGGTTCAGGTGGGAGGGATACAGTTCACTCTAGGCAACGTATATGCACCCAACCAGTCGCAAGATAAATATCTCCAGTCGCTCCTGCGGGAACAATTTAAGATCGGCGAACCACGTACAATCGTGGGTGGGGATTTCAATCTAGTGTGGGACACGGAAATAGACCGCGGGGAGACTGCGTTTAGCGGCGCGGGCGCAATGTCATCCACGCTAAGGGCGCAAATTACGGACCTAGGGCTCGTCGATGCGTGGCGTTACCATAATCCAGGAGTCCGTGACTACACTTTTTACTCGCATTCACACCGCACCTACTCGCGTATCGACCACCTCTTTACCTCTCTTGACCTGACCCGAGACATGCTGAGGGTTGCCATCTCGGATATCTCGCTCTCGGACCATGCACATGTGGAACTACTGCTACAGGATCCGTTAGCGCGCACCCCCCGGGAACGACGATGGACCCTCCCACCGAGCGTCCTTCGGGACCAAGAGGATGTTAACAGCATCCGGGAAGCCATAGACTCGTACTTCGCCATTAACGACAACTCGGAAACGTCGTTCCCGGTAGTGTGGGATGCCTTTAAGGCCACCATACGGGGTCACATTACCTCCCTGGCGATAGCGAGGAGATGGGCGGCCTATAAACTGGAGACTGACCTAGCGGGCGAGATCAAACAGGCAGAGACGCAGGACAGAGACCGGCCTTCCCTGGCGTCCAGGAGAACGCTAGCTAACCTTAGGGGACAGCTTCGACTCCTGCGCACCAACAAGGCGGAACACTCTCTACTAGCACTAAAGCAAAAATACTATGAGGGAGGGGATAAGGTGGGGCGCCTGCTAGCAGGAAGGCTGAGGGCGAGAGCAGCCAGAGCCCATATCGTTAATATACAACGCCAGGATGGCTCTAGTGCAGTCACTGAAAGAGCCAAACAGGACGCCTTTGTGGCCTACTATACCTCCCTGTACGCGGGGGAACCTACATCAGTGGAAGCACGAGCGGCCGTCCTCGCTGACTATGAGGGGACTCCGTTGCCGCCGGCATGCGCGGCAGAGCTGGAAGAGCCCATACTGGAAGATGAGGTCTCTGCGGCTATTAAAGATCTCCCCGCGGGGAAAACTCCGGGGCCAGATGGCTTGCCGCTAACCTTTTACCGAATCTTTCAGACTCAACTCCGTCCCTATCTACTGAGGCTGTACCACTCTTTTTCGGACGCATCTGGCCCGGCCCCTGATATGGGAATGGCGAAGATAGCACTGATACCGAAACCAGGGAAGAACCCTGCGCTATGTGCCTCCTACCGCCCTATCGCCCTCCTGAACACCGACCTAAAGATCTATACCAAGATACTGGCTAAGCGACTCGACCCATACAGGCCAGGGCTGGTGAATCCGGACCAGGTGGGGTTCATCCGGGACCGGCAGGGGGCTGACAACGTGCGCAGCCTGGCGCATCTAGTAGGCAAGGTGTGGCATTGGGACATCCCGGCTTGTCTTCTCTCGCTCGACGCGGAGAAGGCCTTTGATCGGGTAAGACTGGGCCTTCCTGAAAGAGGTACTCCAGAAGCTCGGTCTAGGCCCCAAAATGATAGCGAGCATCATGGCCCCATATCTAGGGCCGCAAGCCGGAATCAGAGTAAATGGCCAATTAACACCGCCGCTAACGATACACAGAGGCACGAGACAGGGGTGCCCGCTTTCGCCGCTCCTGTTCGCCCTCGCAGTGGAACCACTTGCGGCAATGATAAGGCGCGATCCTAGAATACATGGCATAGCCCATGGGGGGAGAGACAATAAGGTGGCCCTATTCGCTGATGACCTGATCCTCACCCTCACGCGTCCTCGTGAATCCCTACCAGCGGTCCACGAGGTGCTCTGCCTATACGAACAGGCGTCGGGCCTTAAAATTAATCACACTAAATCTTGGGCGCTCAACCTCACTATACCTGCGGAGGAAATCCCAACCTTGAAGAAGGCTGTGCCCTACCAATGGGCAGAGAGTCACATCAAGTATTTGGGCCTTACCCTGACCTCCCATTTAGACTCCTGGTCCTCGGTAAACTGGACGGAGTGCCGCAAAGCGGTGCTGGAGGACCTTCGGAAGTGGAAGCCTCTGATGATCTCATGGCTGGGGCGCCTCAACGCGGTTAAAATGTCGATCCTCCCTAGAATCCTATACGTATTCCAATGTCTGCCCACCCCTATCCCGCTCCACTGCATTCGGAGCCTTCAGCGCGAAATCACGTCCTTCATCTGGGGCGGGAAGCGCCCCCGGTTCTCGCAGAAGGTTCTTATGGAGCCAAGGGATAGAGACGGCCTGGCGTGCCCCAATTTGGTGCACTATTACTGGGCAGCACACCTCCGCTTCGTGGTGGAGTGGGGCGCACGCAAAAGCGACAAACATTGGATCCATATGGATCAGGCGGTCACAGGACGCACCATATGGGACCTACCCTGGCTCCCGCGGACGGCACGCTCCAGAAGTGCGTACATGGCAGTCCCCACAAAAACGGTCTTAGATATCTGGGATAGTGTAGCTGTGTCTAGGGGTCTCACTACCTTCCCATCCCCGCACACCCCGATAGCGGGGAACCCACAGTTCCCCCCGGCTTACCGGTCTCGGGTGTTTGACACCTGGACGCAAGGGGACTGCAGAGTTATTGGAGACCTCTTCCTCGGGGGCTCGTCCAAAACTTGGAAGGACTGCAGAGAGGAATTTAGGGTACCGCTGACGGCTGGCTTACAGCACGCTCAGCTACGTCACTGGACTACGGGAGATGACATGTACCAAGCGGCCACTCGGGCCTACACGCCCTTCGAGAAGTTGGCGTGCTCCCTTGGGGGGCGGAAGAGGCCAATCTCGCAAATATACTATATACTGCAGCACCCTGCATCGACGCCTGCACACCCCTACCAGAGGCAATGGCAATCAGCGGCAGCCACAGACATGGACCTCTCCCAATGGACCAGACTATGTTGAGATATACCCAAGATATACCGCAGTGTCCCGCAGAGGGAAAACGCCTACAAATTGCTCACTCAATGGTACTACACCCCACTGCGCCTTAGCAAGATGTTCCCCAATGCCTCGCCGACATGCTGGAGATGTGGCTCTGCGACTGGGTACTTTGTGCATATATGGTGGACGTGTCCGACCCTGGCTGTTTTCTGGAAGGAGGTGCTTAGCCATATCAAAGGGGTACATTTACATTTACATTTCCCCCTGCCTGAGGCCGTGAGCACGGTTCTACTCGGCATTCGGCCTACCGCACTTAAGGCACTCACCCGCAGCGACTGGATCCTTGCGCTCCAAATGCTGGGTACAGCTAAACAACTCATCGCCCTATACTGGAAGCGAACGGAGGCGCCGCCCATAGCTTCCTGGTTTGTGCGCCTTTGGCAGGTCATGCCAATGGAACTACTCACGGCACGGTTGCAGGCGCGGGACACACGCTTCAAAGCGGTTGGGAGCCCCTAGTGCGGCACCTCTGCTCTACAGAATATGTGCGCCATATGCCCCCTAGACTCCGCGCTCTACACCTCTTTGAGGACGCAATCGTCACTGCAGACCCTGCCAGGCTAGGCCCTTGAATGCCATGCACACTACAGATGCGGCTGCTACCACACGCGCCCCCCTATACCCTGCTTCCTGGCATGCCACGCGTACCCACCACCCTCTCTCTGCCTACTCTCAGGCTCCCGTGTCTCACCTACTTCCTTTCTTCCTACTTGCCACTCCCGCCTTCGTCTCTCTATGAGACAGTTGTGCCCTGTTGGGCTGTTTGGACAGTTGGGCTAGTTGCCCGCCAGTTATCCTCATTGCAAAGCGGATATACGCTCGCTTGTGACTAGCCCCCGCGAAACTCATTCCTAAGCCACGCGGCCGGCCCTCCCTGGAGGGTTGTAGGCAAGGCGCTGTGTTAAGGCTCCTCTACCGTCCAAGCTGGCGCAGAAACACAAGAGCTATCACATACGCGGCCGGCCTCGGCACGAGGTTGTAGGCTTAACGCTGTGTTCAAAATAAAAATAGATTTGAACTAAAAATCCCATGAAGAATTAGGCAGAGACAATCTGGGTGGGAAACCAGAGAAACCCCAACTGTCAGAAAGTCCTGAAAAGGTCTTAACTAAAAACACTCCTACTCCTCCTAAAAAGAAGTGGGAGAACACTAAACAAACTTCTAAAGAGAAGCGTTCTCAATCCAGAGGTAGGAACCCTCAAAAGGAGCCCTCTGAAAGGAGGTATAATCTCAGGAACAGGGATAATTTGAGAAAACCGGATAGATCAAGATACTGATACACGTTCCTCTTGTACCTTTCAGACTTCGTCCCAGAAATCCGAAAGAAGAGTATGGTCAGAAAACAAGGAAGAACGCATGAAGTACAAAGACAATCAACACGTTCAGAAAAATAAGAAAACTCAATTCACCAAAAAGAAGGTAGCAGGTCTAAAAATCAGATATGCTGAGGATCTTGAGGACACAACTCTCGAACAGGGAATGGGCTCAGACAATTTTGGACAGTGCAGCAGAAGTCACCATAGCTCGCAAGAACTTGAAGGATCATCTGGAGACAGTGGACTTGAATGAATACATTCAAGTTGAAACTGCAGATACTAGGGTTAGTAATCCACATAAGTTATATGAAGTAACACTCCGGATGAAGGGAGATATAACTAGGAAAATAAGAGTACTCTTTTGGGAGCGGCTCTCTCAGGGTATGACATTCTTCTAGCTGAACAAGACTGGCCACCACAATTTGTCAGGGAGTGCCCACATGGCGAAGACATCATTATGCCAGCCTCCTCGAGCCACATTCCAATTCATCTAAAATATACCTATGCCACACAATGGGCAGTAGCCCAGGATCCAGCATTATACAAAATCATGTAGGATGGGATGAGGATTCTCCTCACCATAAAATCCAACTGAAAAATCAACCGACTGCACAAAGGCAGTGCCCAGTTAAGCAAGAAGCTAAAAAACAGGTCAGGGAGATATTAGATCAACTTGAATACCAGGGGGTGATTGAAACATGCACCTCGTAAATGAACAATCCTTTGTTTCCTGTCTCCAAACCAGACAATACATATCGTCTAGTATTGGATTATAGACATCTAAACTCTTGTTGCAAAACTTTTGCAGTACAAAATGCACACAGTGCAGCATTAATGAATAACATTGTGCGTAAAAAATATAAAACCACATTAGATATTTCGAACGTTTTTTTCTGTCAAAATATTGCACATGAAAGTAGGTATTTGACAGCTTTCTCAATTATGGGGACACAGCGTCACTTCTGTCGTCTCCCTCAGAGATTCAAGAATAGTCCTGGGTTATTTTCAGCAAGGGTAACAGAGTTACTACAAACATATGATGCTGAAGCTTTATCATATGTGGATGACCTCTATCTGACAGACGATGACTTGGATTGTCACTTGAACAAAGTGAACACCATCATACTTGGCTTCGCCTCTGGAGGGTACAAATTCAATTTTAAGAAATCGAGAATTTCTTAAAATTAGAACGTCCTTTTCCTTGGATACGAGTTATCAAGTGAAGGCAAAAGCCTAGCAGCAAACTTTCTAGAGGAATGTGCGCTGCTCCAACCTCCAAAAACACTGAAAAACTTACAATCAATTCTAGGACTCTTAAACTTCGGAAGAACATACATTCTAAACTACGCAGAAAGGGTTAAACCTCTCTACGAATTAATCAAACCCAATTTTAAAACAGTTAATTGGACACAAAAACACACAGAAATTGTGTGTTCACTGCAAACAGACATGTTAGCAACTAAACATTTACAAACACCCGTTAACGTACGCAACTTAGTGAGCCGAATCATACCAGGACAATGCGGATTCACGTACTTAACCTTTAACGAAGGAGAAAAAGTACCAATATCTTACAAATCACACTTGTACACACAAGCAGAAATGTAATTCACTTCTACAGAAAAAATTCTGACAGCGGTTCAAACTACAGTAGCAAAAGAGAAAGCCCTCGCACAGGGTAAACGCATTATGGTCGTAACGCCTGTACCTGCCCTAGAGGCAGTGTTGAAAGCGAGCATTCCGAATGCCAAAGCATTGCATCCCAGATGGATACAAAGGGTTAATTCTCTTGCTGCAACAGACGTTGAATACGTATTTGACCCATATTTGAAAACACAAGCATTTCTACAATACGAACAAGAATGTCCTCTGCCTACTGAAATTCTGCCTCTAGAACAGTATGGATGTATAATTTATACTGACAGATCTGCACAGCCCGCTACTGGGGGTAAACAAGCTTATAGTGCTGCATGCGCGATCGTTAAAGGTCGTTGGCGAGATGGCAAATTCCGACCAATGGTCACTAAAACACAATCTCTAGGAGATTGTACAGCTCAGTGAGCTGAACTACAAGCATTCAAGATGGCGCTTGAGAATACGGATCGCGAATTCCCCACACTCCTAGTGTGCGATATATAATATTGTGTTCAATCTTACAATGAATACTTGCAGAACTGGATTCAAAATGGTTTCAAAGATGGGAAAGGTGGCACAATCAAGCATAAGTTGCTTTGGGAACAAGTAGTTCAGTTACGACAAGGACTACAAAACAATCACGTGATACATACGATGAGTCATCAACGTGATGGCGTTCACGTTGAAAGGAGTTAACTGGCTGATGAAGCTGCAAAGGCAGCTGTGCAAATGACTTCCGTTGCTGCAATCACTCGTTCAAAAACGAAAATAGACAGTAAAATAATTCTAGCTGTCAATGCTTCATGCAAAGGCAGCGGTGCAGCGTTACCTAATAAGTTTCCACTCAAATACTCATACATAATTGATGAAAACTCTGTTCCTTTTGTTTGAATAGAGTGATTCCAAACAGGAAAGTTATAGTAACTTTGATATACAAAGCACATTTGGGAGAGGGTCTGATACATCAAGGGATCTCTAAAACTATATTGAAGGTAAAAGAGATGTACTGGTGGCCAGGAATGAATGCTCACATTCATATGTTTGTCATTGACTGCATAGGCTGCAATAGAGATCTCAGGACAGAACGCCGCCAGATACCGGACTATAGCATAGCCAGCCCAGTACAGACACCATTGTTAGACAGCATTAGACTATCTACACGCAGACGTCCCTATGGACAAATGCAATCCCACAAATGTTAAGACAAGATTCATTTGGATATGGCCTCAGCGCTCGGCTGACGCTCAAACTGTTATAAAAGATTTGTGAGTCTTTATCGGCACATACGCAGTCGGCACGCTACATTCTGACCAGGGTCCTGCGTTTAGCTCTCGAGCTTCCAAGGAGGCCATGGCCAAATTGGGCGTTGCATTGCGGCACACTAGTCCATTCCATCCTGAGGGAAATTCGGTAGTGAAGAGAAAAAAACGGGACATAAAGCAATCTATAACAGCTAGGGTATTAGGCTCGGGTGGGTCAAACATCTAATAAATGTCCAACGTAGTCTTAATAATCTGCCAAGAAGTTCTCTAGGGGTTATCACTCCATATGAAGTCCTTTTTGGGACCAGAATGATAATATCGGACCTCGATTGTCAGACTTCAGTGGTAGAACAAAAACCCTTTGATATCAAAGATCGTTTTGCTGTTTTGCAGGACTTAAATGACATAAGAACGAAACAAAGTAACGTGTTACTGAAGCCAACAACCACTGAAGAGAAACCGACCGTCCCAGCAAGGCCTGTCTGGATTCCAAAGCTTGGGTATCTAGTCAGAGAAAAGATCGCTCGCGGACAAGAAGGAATTTGAGCCTTCTTACAGACAACCAGTACTTGTCCTAGCAATCCACGGATCAAGAACAGTATTACTGCCGCCCCTTGCTGGTAAAAAGGAGAACAGGTTCATCGACCTGGTCAAACCACATCATGTGGCCGATCATAAGCAGTAGGCCAAGTGGACTCCGCCAATGTAGCAGGTGCCCGAATCTGGCTACTATCCAAGAGGTTCAAACTGAGAGACTCATCACCTTTGAAGAATCTGCAGTGCGAAATAAAGGACTATGCAACAAAGCTATGGAACTTGTACCTCTTGAAACCCAAATAACAGTTCGTCAAGAAACACCTGTCTACAATGAAATAGCATCTGACTATACAAATGTAACAAGTAATCAAGTGGTTCCAGCGATTTCAACGAATCCTAATGCAATCCCTACAATTGACAGAACTGCCTCTGGCTATTTCATTAACTTTGATACGTTTTGCGAGGATCCCAGCGAACCTGAAACGACGCCAGTAAAAAGAACTTTGAAAGAACAAGCAACAGAACTTTTTCATCACTTGGAAAAGACTTATCTGGTTTCACCATGGATTGAACTTTGGATTGTGTTGGGTGTGCTTTTTCTTCTACTTTGGTTGACTCTGGTAATAACTTTGGGAATGCTGATAAATGGAAGATATGTTAAAAAGGACACAGCAAGTAAGAACATCAACTTACTCCTTAAGCCACACAAATCATCTCATTGTGAACAAAGAGACTTGTCATTGGTGAACATCACAGCCGTTCATATACCTGGGGGTATAGCTTGGGACAGAACTGATTATGACATTTTTGGCCCATCTGAGCTGTTGAAGATTCCACACCAGTTCAAGATTTCCTTGAATGACTTTGTTTCATCTAGTACCTTATGTGATGATTGGGACTTCAAGACTGTTAATAATATGATGTCAGACTTGGAAATGTCTGCAAAATTTACAAATCATGAATATTTAGAAGGTTCATCAGATTACGAACAAATATATTGTTATAATCACTATGGTCATCATTTCTTGCACAAATCTACAAATCCTAGAAATGTATTACTGTATAATCAATGGGAACATTGTCCTTCGCGACCAAAGGGTAGCTCAAAAACATTTTATGGAAAATTTCCATACTTTTCAGGTTTTAATACTTCCAGTCCAGAATAGTTTTACTTTAAAAATGTAAACAAAACAGGAATGAAAAGTATGTTGGCAAATACCAAGCAAATTTATTCTGCAGCCTTTTATGCTCAACTGTCTACATTAGGTTTTGACTTTTGGAAAGACAACATTGAGACGAAAATTGTCTGGGGCACAAAAGATTGGCAAGTGCAGGGGATAGAAGCTTTGTTTTGAGCCTGTATCATCCCAGGGCAAGTTATGTTTTTGAATAACACTGTCCAACAGACATCTTGTCTTGGGTAAGCCAAGATAAAAGGTTTAAACAATCCGTCCATACCTACACCTAAACCTGATAGTGAAAACACTTCAGAGGGGGAGGGTGACGTACATACTATTTTGCATCACAACAGAACAGATTCAGATTGGAAAAAATGGTTAATCTGGGCAACAGACACAAACACCTTTTTTTTAAAAAAAAATTTAAAAACCTTTATTAACCAAAGTTGCATAGCAAGGTTACACATGTATAGCGATTCAGAGCACCATGAGTATGCATACAAATGTAGTCAACAGTACACACCAGAATCGTGATAGGCATAAGAATCCGCATATAAAGTCCATTAGGCGGCCAGCCCTTGAGTGACGGCAAGGATATTGAAGTACGTTTCAACCGCCATATGTCTGGTTACCTCGTCCATAAAAACACTACTGGACAGTGTAAGAACTCCCCCCCTGCCCACCCCCCGCTCCCCCTATCTCCACCCCCTCCCCCAACCCCCTCCCCCCAACTCCTCATGCTGCCGGGTCCAGGAAAAGGAAAACAAAAAAAAACCCACAAGGGGAAAACCTGCACGAAAGATTGGGTCAATGCCACCCTGTCTCTATGTTGGGTCCTCGCGCGCCACACCGCCCTGAGTTTGGGCCTCCCCCTGGCCCGAGTTTGTGGGGTCTATACTGTGTTGTGTTAAAGGGGCATCTAGTCCCACCAGTTCCTGAAACATTACCCCCCAAGCCTGTAGGACCTCAGGTAGCTTTCCATCTCTCCTCGTATGCCTCATTCCTGAATAAAACACGGGGGTACACATTCACTAGGCCCGATCCAAGATATGTTCAGAGACAGCATCCAGTGTAGGGAAACTGTGTCTTGAATGGCTGCATTGATCTACTCTCAAGGATGTAAAACAGCACTTATCTTTACTTAAATCTGGCGCTGATCTTAGGGAATTCTTGCTAGGACCAAGAAAACCGCGTCATAAACGTTTTATATACGCTGGTATCTATGCCATTTATAATGAAGCATGAAAGATTACGCAAGTAGAGACTGCAGAACGAATACGAGAAATTGATTGTATTAACTTAGAGAAATTTCTCTCTGTAGTTGATAATGGGTTAACGACTGTCGTCCAAAATATATTCTTTAGACAGTATAGTATCCTCTGCCATAGACATCATGGAAAATGACTTGGTCATGTTGCAACGGGTAGTAACCCGTGACTCTTCAGGGCTGGGGGTGATACAAACAAAAAATATGGTACAGCATATGGTTTCAATAATGACGGTAATCTTAGCCAAAAGACGACTAGAAATGTGGCGTGGAAAACACCTCCAGGTGAGTGGAAACCCTATAAGAATGTAGACAGAACAATAAATGTGTGACAACAAAACAGCAGCAGATAGTACCCATAGTGTGTGTGAAGAAACTGGATTTCATCTGTAAAAAAATGACACAGAAACAGCGGGGATGAAGTGGGATAAAAAAGGGAAGAAGGGGGAAGGTGAGTACGGTAAGTAAGAAGAGAAATTCATATGTGAAAACGAAAATGGATAACAATATCAAGGAGTGCTGGAGATATCTGAGAATAATGGTTACTGTTACATGAGAGTCAGAGATACGTGGGTGATGACATCCAGATAAAATGAATAATCGAGTTTATATTACAATAACATTCATACACCAATACTGGGAAATTTAGAATGAATGCACATCTCGTAGACCACTAAAATTCAGAAAAAAGATGTATATGAAGAGACAAACAACATAAATAGCCTGTACAAAAAGAGGGGGAAAAACATTGGTGTTGCACATTCTGGAAATCAGTGTACTATTAAAAAAAATTTGAATGAGCAGATTGAAGGAGTAGGTACCAAAAGGTGAGTAAAAACTGCAAACATGTCTGATACTCCTGCATCTAGAGTTAGAAAAAATTCAGATTGTGTACAAAAGCATATCAAATAGGCTGTACTGGATAAAGATAGATAACACAACATGTCCTGAATAATAATTCAATTTTCAACCGCCAAAACAACACCCTCCTAACATTGACTGAACAAATAGCGGTGAAAGAGCACCTGAAAGGAAAAAGGAAGGGGGCGGTAAAAAGTTAAGCCATGGAAAATTGTGTCTAAACGGATGCAATGCAGGAAATACCTGAATAAAATTCCAACTGCACGGGGTCTGTGGAATGAATGAATCAGGGGAGAACAAAATCAGAGCTATAGACTGACCTTGACACAAACACTAAGGTGAGTTTAAGAAAAAAAGGATGTCAACACTCAACGGGGAACCGGTGTTAATTCCAACCCAGTCCTGAACGGATTTAATCGGTAAAGAATGGCCAACGCAAACAAGGAAAGGTACGTGAAATCAGGTCCCAAAGTGGAGGGAGCCTTGTGAATGACAGGCGGGTACAGCCGTCAATTGCGGAGTAAATGTGGCGCTAAAAGAAAGGGAGGGTGGAGGATTAATGGAAGGGATTACATGGCATGGCCCGATGAAAAAAAATAACGCGACGGTCAAATTCCATATAGCAAGAGCGCTTACTTGCGGGTGCTGCGCGAGTTGCCGAAAAGAAAAGCTCAAACCGGATACGGAAGGAGCAAGAGCGAAGTGTCCTCCTTATCTGTGGACGTGGGGCGGGGATGTGCATTCTAAAAAGACTAGACCGCTTGAAATACCGGTCTCAAGGGTCGCAGAAGTGAGTCAAAAGTGGCGGACTTCGGGGGCGTGGCTAGCAGCCAAACATGGTGGCTGTGTAGCGGAGGAGCTCTGTAAGCGAAGCGGCCCCATCTCATAAATCCGTACATTAATCCGGCACCAGTTTGCCTGTGGAGGCAGATCCCGAGGTCGGAGACCGAGCGGCACCGTCCGGCGCAACCCTGGTGAAAATCCGCTGCCGGGAACCAGAGAAGACGTACAGTATCTAATTGAGGCCTACCCGCAATCCAGCAGCACCGGACCCAGGTGGCCGTCAGCCCGAGCGGAAGTGAAGGAAAGGCGGGGGTGTCGACTGGAAGCCAGCCGGACTCCAGTGGCGAGGAAGATCTAAGAGACCCGACCCGAAGCGGAGTAACAGCAGGGGCACAATATCAGCGCAGACTGCGCAGGAAGTAATCGAGGCATCAAGCTGGCACTGGAACAATGAGAGGCGGCGGAGGCAAAGATCGAACCCCGCCGTCGCGATTTAGACCGACGGACCTCCCAGCGGAGAGTGGAACAACAACTGATCCCTCCTCACGGGACAACCGCCGCACACATCGATCTCTCCCTCCCCCTCGGAAGGCAGCCGGTAAGCAGATGCAGCGTGGCCGCTGACTGGAAGCACACAGGAGGCCCGGTGAGTGCCGGGGCCCTGCAGAGTGGAAGAAGTACCCATCCGACTAATAGTGCCAGGCAGTTCGGGCCCGCACTCCACAACCAGGTCACAGGGAAGGTGCGGGGCGCCCGGGTGGGGCACCGGCTCGTGCAGAAGTTCGAAGAGACCAGCAGAAGGGCTCAGGGACAACATCGGATTGCGGACTCTTAGTAAGACGGAAACGAGATAATGCGCGAGGCCCAGTGTAAAACGCGGCATATATGCTGAATCAGGCAAAGTAGACATAACATATCCAGTGTAAGAGTCGATAAAAGGAGAGTACCTCCCTGCGGCGAGCACATAACAGCAACCCCTGAAGGTGACAGGCTGACACGTCTCTGGGGACCCGGAATACAGCGGCAGTGTACTATATACGGAGGTAACAGCACCTCATTGAAGGGCGCCCCTGCGCAATGAAAGTCACAGCGACTCGGAGCAAGGAGTGCCGAGAACAATACAAGTGCTGGGGAGGAGTTGCCCGCGCTCTGCGACTCCGTGAAGATGAACACCATGGCGGGCAGGGGGCCGAGAAATACTGTGACGCAAGCCAAGCTAGACAAATACTCCTATGATAAAAACAATCAGCCGCAGACAGAGGGACGCACCCCCACGGGTAAAAGCCTGGATGGAGAAGGGGCCAAGAAAGTAACGTTGGAGGACATAATGAAAACACTGTCCAATGTCCAGACGACGGTGGGATCGATCTCCACGGATGTGAACCCATTACGAGCAGACTTTCACAAAATGACGGAACGGGTTGCACAAGTGGAGGTGGTCACGAAGTCCCTAGTGGTAGACACCTCGGAGCTGCAGTTGGCGATGGAGCGTATGGAAGCCGTGAACAAACAACTTCAAGAGAAACTGGATGATCAGGAAGGGCGCTCTAGACGGAACAACGTACGAATTTTAGGAGTGCCGGAGACAGAAGGCAAACGAGCAATGGACCTCTATGTCGAAGAACTAATTAAAACCAAGTTGCAGCCCAAGGGACTGTCGCATTTTTTCTCCGTAGAAAGAGCACATAGGGTGCCCGGCGGTGCAGCAAAGCCGGGTGCTACGCCACGACCGGTCCTGGCCAGATTGTTCAATTTCAGAGATAGGGATGCAATACTCCAAGCAGCAAGAGTTTCGCCGCAAATCAAGATTCAAAATTTGAAACTTGCCTTTTTCCCGGATTCCACAGCGGAAGTGGCCCGTCGTCGGAAAACTTTCACAGGGGTCAAGAAAGCATTGAGAGAAAAAGAACTGCCTTACTCGATGCTGTTCCTGGCAAGACTGAGAGTAGTGGATAACAACAAGACATGGTTTTTCGACACGCCTGAGGCCGCACAGGACTGGTTAGAGGGTTGGCGACAAGTGGGAGCGCCTCGCCGCACCAACAGAGGCCAACGGAACCAGCAGAACGAAGTCCTCGCAGACACACAGGCGACGGGATGAGACAATCTGGAAAAGCCGTCGGAGGTGGGTTCCGAAGACGGCGAACGGAGTGCTGAGTGACCGGCTCTGGCAGACATAGCGGCTGTCATCTTCTATGTAGGGCGTGCTGCCCTTGAACTCTAGACCGGGAGAAGCTAAGGAGGGCGAATGGGACCGCTGCCACCAAGAGACTCCTTACCCCCGCAAGCAAGTGCAATGGTTTGGGACTGAGGAAGAGAACTCTGCTAAGTTGGGGAGGCGGGCGGTTTTATGTCCGTGGAGCAGGGAGGCAGGGAGGTGGGTTCAATAGTTGTTGTTAGGTTTCCACACGTTGCGGCCAATTACGACGATAAGTACGCACACACCACTCAACAGGACAGCAGATATATCGCACTGCTGAAGGAGAAATGGAAGGGCGCATTCAAAACACCTTACTATGTCACAACACTCACAATCTACTGCCCATAGTGGCATAATGCAACAAACCGCGGTTACACCCCTACAAATACTCACGTGGAACGTGAGAGGACTGGGGGACAAAATCAAGAGGGGGCTAGTGCTGCAAGCTATCAAGCATCAAGGCCCAGCACTGGTTTTATTACAAGAGACGCATCTCACAGGGAGGGCCTGCCAAGCGCTAGATAGGCGGGGCTACAGAATGGCTACGCACTCTGAGTTTACCTCGGGATCAAGGGGGACAGGCATCCTGGTAAAGAAGACCTCACCGTTCATTCTTATACAACACAGGGTGGATGACCAAGGACGTTTTGCGGCGGTCCATGGACAGTGGGAGGGCCGGCTTTTAAACGTAGTATCAGTTTATATACCACCAGCCCTTCAAACGGTTGCACTGCCGGCACTGGGAGAATTTCTACTGAATCTCCCAACAGGAGATACCATCATTGGGGGAGACTTTAATTCGGTGATAGATCCATTATTAGACAAGTTCCCGATACGGACACACACATCAGGTCCTTCCAGTTTCCAGGGATTCCTGGAAGCAATGGGCCTGGCAGATATTTGGAGGCACAAACACCCCACCACGAAACAATACACCTATCACTCACCAGTACACAACAGTCTATCCCGTATAGACTATTTCTTGACACTTGGAAATGGAATGAACAACATAGATACCATAGATATTCTGCCCAGGGGAATATCAGACTATTCTCTGATGGTCTTAACGCTCTCCAGCTGGGAAAAGACTCATAAAAGGATGTACCCCATATACCCTAATTATCTGAAGATCCCCAAAATTAAGACAGATCGCAAAAAAGCAACTAAATATTACTTTGATGAAAACGTAGAGTCAGTGTCCTCTCCCTCGGTCCTGTGGGAAGCATACAAGACGGTCCTTCAAGGACAAGCAATAGCTTCCATTACTGGGCACAAGAAGTCACGCCAAAGGGAGCTTTCTGAGTTGGAACTATCATTACACACGGCGAACGTGGCCCGTATGGCGGATCCCACGGCAGAATCTGCACACACTCTACAGATGCGCCAGCAGCATTATAAGGAACATCTCAGACTACAGGTAGTAGACAATATCTCGGCTACAGCCCATAGAGTTTACGATGTGGGGGACAAGCCCGGGAAAATGCTAGCCTGGTTGGACAAGAGAAGGGGAGGTAACAGAGGCATACAGCAGTTGCACACAAGAGAGGGAATACTACAGACACGCCCAGAGGAAACTGTGAACACACTGGCAGATCACTTCCAAGCAGTTTATACCCCAGAGAGAAAAGTCACAGAAAGTGAAGCATTAGAATCCCTCAGCCACATACTAATCAGGACACTTCCACCGGAAGCAGTCCGAGACCTAGAAGCAGATCTTACGATCGATGAAATACAACTGGCGATACATGGGATACAATCCGGTAAAGCCCTGGGCCCAAACGGGATCCCCGTAGAATGGTACAAGCTCATGTCTGACACGCTTAGCCCGCCACTGCTGGCAATGTACACGGAGAGCTTGGCGAGCGCAGAACTCCCGCTGGATCAGCGTACCGCTACGATAGTAGCGATCCCGAAGCCCGGTAAACCACCGGTAGACTGCTCATCTTACCGCCCGATCTCCCTTCTCAATACAGAAGCGAAAATTCTCGCGAAATTGTTAGCCAATGGGCTAATGACCCATCTCCCGCTGCTGATACACCCAGACCAAATCGGGCTTCATGCCTAATAGGAGCACTGCTCTCAATCTCTGGCGTGTGCATGGGGTCCTGGCGCGAGCTCCGTCATTATCTGAACCGGCAGTGATCCTTTCCTTGGATGCCAGATTGGCGTTCGACATGGTAGAATGGGGACACCTATTCGCAGTCCTGTCCCATATGGGATTTGGTCCTAAGTACATGGCTTGGATATGCCTCCTATACGCCAATCCGGTTGCCCAGATTACTGCTAACGGCCACATCTCCCACACGATCCAGCTGGCACGGGGGACCCGTCGGGTATGTCCCCTATCACCCTTACTATTTGCCCTGGTATTGGAACCACTGGCGACACTGATTAGAGCAACACCATTACTGAAAGGGATTGGCTGGAAGGAGGGGTGGGAGGATCGTGTATCGCTCTACGCCGATGATATGTTGGTGTATTTAATGGATCTGGACAGGAGCATCCCAGCACTCCTTGCACTCTGTGATGCCCACGGGAAAACGTCGGGCTACACTCTAAATTGGGCAAAATCCGTAATATACGTTCTGAGGGGGCCGGAACCCTCACTGGCTGTGGACTGCCCGCTGATGCTGGCCTCGGGTTCTTTCAAATACCTTGGCATATATATCACCGACAACTCGGCGGAGTTCTTTGATAAAAATCTGAAACCTACCCTGGAACGTCTGTGAAATGATATGAAACACTGGGCGTCCTTGCCACTAACACTACTCGGTAGAGCAGCGCTCTACAAAATGATGGCTATTCCAAGCTTTCTGTACGCCCTGGAAAACACCCCATACTCGGTCTCACCTCGATACTTTCAACAGGTGACGGCACTAGTTTCCAATCTATTGTGGAGTAACCGTCCGGCGCGCATTGCCCATATCAAACTAAACAGAAGTTGGTACGAGGGGGGATTGGGCTGGCGAACCTGCAGATGTACTAGTGGGTGGCACAGCTCAAAGTTGTGGACCCGGCCTTCAGAACCGACAGGGCGCAATTAGGCACAGACAGCATGCTATCAGTGCTCTATAACAGAAGCTAGGCGACAAAATTGGTGGGACCCACGAGGCATACGGCCATGTTATGGCACGCGGCACAGGCAAAATTGGGGTAGAAGGGAACGATCACTAAGCTCACCCCACTCTGGGACACTAAGGCACTGGGACACCTGAGACGGAGTAAAGGGTTTACACAATGGGATAACATTGGAATATCCACAGTGGGAGACTTATGGGATAAGGGGACCGTTATCCCATTCACCCTGCTCCAACAGCAATATGACCTAGGGCAGAATGAAACCTACAGGTACGTGCAAATCAGGCCCGCATTATTACAGGCAATACCGACAGACACCGACGTCCCAGAATACTCACCATTAGAAGACAGATTACTCACTGACTACATGCAGCATAGTGCAACCTCGCTTACCTACCGTAAGCTGTTCAATAACCTATCGGACCCTACACTGAAATAACGAGAGAGGTGGGTGGAGGAGCTGGGTGACATGGATGATACAGGAAGGCATTTCGGCTAAGTTCAGATTAGTACAGCTTAAAATCCTACATTGGATATATTATACTAGAACCACGCTACACAAACTGCAAAGAGCACCGCATCCCTATTGTCTTCGCGGCTGTGGTGAAGAAGGTACACTACTCCATACCCTCTGGGACTGCCCATTCATAACTGCATACTGGCGACAGGTGATGCGACTGTTTCACAAACACTTAAGGTCTCCCTGACACCAGAGCCACGTAAATGTATTTAGAATATTTGGAATCCGAATGATTTATCCAGACATGGCCAGATATGGGGCACGTTGGCGATCATGGTAGCAAAGAGAGATATAGCACAAAAATGGGGCGCATCAGAATTGCCCACCTTAGTACAGTGGAGCAGGAACACGGACCTACTAATGTTGACAGAACGGGCGGTGTATGTCACTAGGGCTTGCCCTCGCAAATGGAACAAAGTATGGACTTCTTGGAATGTATATGGAGGGGAAATATGAGACCCATTGCCTAAGGATGACGTCACAAGCTCAGACGAGGAGGAGGAGGGAGAATGAGACAGTAACTGAGGGGCTAGTGACCCAGGTAAAATAAACAGCGATATATCATACATGGTAATGTAATTCGAAACTCGGTATGTAGATGCCTGTGTATCTGAATCTGCACTGTACTGTGGTCGTGTTGAATGTCAACGTGTATGTTTGTTACAATGGAAAATAATAAAAATTGTTTTACAAAAAAAAAAAGTGGCGGACTTCCCCCTTAAAACAAAGTGCCAAGAATGATAAGAGAACCAAGGGGAAGATGAGTGGTAAGGGATATTTTGAAAAAGAAAGCAGAAGAGCAAGGCAAAGAAAAAGATATGTGGACCAAAAGTTCCAGAACTGATAATTTTTTGTATACACGTGCTACATGGATAAATAGAAAGAGCAAATAGTTTAGCAAAGATATCTCAGGGGTCTTATGTTAGGACCCCACAGAAATTAATTAGAAAGCTACGGTTTGGCAGAAATAAAGAAACCTGTTATAAGACAATGTAACATCATGGTAACTAGTTGTGCAAGCAAATTTCACATTGGAAGGCTGAAACCCCTTAATAGAATTATAAAACTATGCAAAACAAATTATATATAGTTAACTGGAGCAAGACATGACCCGAATTCAAATGTTTCGGATTTCATACAGTTACACAACGTCTGTACCTTTTGTTAGCAAACCTGTGTTTTATATGTGTAGTATGTTCAGATGTATAAGACATATCACAATACATGTGCAAGTTCATACATATCTCAAACAGAAGACCATGAAGTTCTTAAAACTTGAGAGAGTGTGCTTCATATTTCAAAGAGACACTTAGATTTATTTAGTGCACTTCAAATTAACTTTTCCAGAGAGTGTTACAAAGTATCATAATCTCACCAACATATGTTACACATTACTTTTCTGGTACTGCTGCTTTACCATTTTATTAGTAGTTAGGTATTGAACATAGTCTAAATAAATAAGTAAGAAACAAGAGAAGTGCAGACAGAAGTAACAGAGGTGCAGAAGCAGGCAAGAGAAGTGCACAAACAGGCAAAAGAAGTGCAGAAAGATCCAAGAGCAGTGAAGAAAGAACCAACAGAGGTGCAGAAGACGGCAGAGGGGTGCAGAACGCGCCAAGATAGGTGTAGAAATTTGCAAGAGAGGTGTAGAAAGAAGCAACAGAGGTGCAGAAGGAGAAAAAAGACAACTGCAGAAAGAGGAAAGATAGTTGCAGAAATAGGCAAGAGGGGTGCAGAAAAAGGGAACAGGGGTACAGAAAAAGGCAAGAGAAGTGCAGAAAGAGGGAAGAAGGGTACAGAAGGATTAACAGAAGTGGAGAAAGAAGCAAGAGTAATGGAGAAAGAAGTAAGAGACGTGCAGAAAGAGGCAAGTGGGTACAGAAAGAGGCTAGAGAAGAGCAGAAGGAAGCAACAGAGGTGCAGAAAGAAGCAAGAGCATTGCAGAAAGAAACAACTGAAATGCAGAAAGAGCTAGAAGGCTGTAGGAGGAGGTAGGAGTAGTTGCAGAAAGAAGCAAAGGAAGTACAGAAAGAGGCAAGAATGGTGCAGAAAGAGGCAACAGAGGTGCAGAAAGAGGAAAGAAGGGTGCAGAAAGAGGGAAGAAGGGTGTAGAAAGAGGCAACGGGGTACAGAAAGAAGCAAGAGAAGTACAAACAGAAGCAAGAGAAGTGCACAAACAAGCAACAGAGGTGAAGAAAGAGGCAAGAGGGTTGCTTGCAGAAAGAGGTAAGAGGTTCAGAAAGAGGGAAGAAGGATGTAAAAAGAGACAAGAGGGATGCAGAAGGAGTAACAGAAGTGTAGAAAGAAGAAAGAAGTGCAGAAAGAAGCAAGAGAAGTGCAGAAAGAAGCAACAGAGGTACAGAAAGAGGCAAGGGAGGTACAGAAAGAGGGAAAAGGGGTGCAAAAAGAAGCATTAGGGGTGTATAAAGAAGCAAGAGTAGTGCAGGAAGAACCAACAGATGTGCAGAAGGGAGAAAGAGGTATGCTGGAAGAAGCAAGAGGAGTGTCAACATTTATAAGACGTGCAAAAAGAAGCAAGCCTAGTGCAGAAAGAATCAACAGAGGTGTACAAACAGACAAGAGAGATGCAGAAAAGGGAACATGGGTGCAGAAAGAGACAAGAGAGGCGGAGACACAGGCAAGAGAACTGTGGAAAGAAGCAACAGAGGTGCAGAAAGAGGCAAGAGATACAGGAAGAGGGAAGAGTGGAGCAGAAAGGGGTAAGAGGAGTGTATAAAGAAGTAAGAGTAGTGAGGAAAAAAGAAAAGAGGTGCAGAAGGAAGAAAGAGGTATTCTGAAAGAAGGAAGATGAGTTCCAAAATTTATAAGAGAGGTGGAAAAAGAAGGAAGCAGAGTGCAGAAAGAATCAACAGAGGTGCAGAAACAGACAAGAGGGGTGCACAAAGAGAGAAGAGAAGTGTTAAAAGAAGCAACAGAGGTGCAGAAAGAGGCAAGAGGGGTGCAGAAATTTACAAGAGATTTGCAGAAAGAAGCAACAGATGTGCGAAAGGAAGGAAGAGAACTAGAGAAACAGGCAAGAGAGTTGCAGAAACAGGGAAGAGAGGTGCAGAAAAAGGCAACAGGGGTGTAGAAAGAGGCAAGAAAGGGAAGAAAGAGAAGAACAGTGCAGAAAGAGGCAAGAGGGATGCAAAAAGAAGCAAAAGAGGTACAGAAAGAAATAAGAGAAGTACAAAAAGAAGCAACTAAGGTGCAGAAACAGGCAAGAGGGATGCAGAAACAGTCAAGAGAGGTGCATAAAGTAGGAAGAGCAGTACAGAAAGAAACAACACAGGTATAGAAGTAGGCAAGATGGGTACAGAAATGTATAAGAGATATGCAGAAAGAAGCCAGAACATTGGGGAAATAAACATCAGAGATGCAGAAAGAGGCAAGAAGGGTGTAGGAGGAGGCAACAGATGTGTACAAAGAGGGAAGAAGGGTGCGGGAAGAAGGGTGCAGAAAGAGGCAACAGGGATACAGAAAGTAGCGAGAGAGGTGCAGAAAGAAGCAAGAGGGGTAGAGAAAGAGACAAGAGGGGTTCAGAAAGAAGCAACAGAGCTGCAGAAAGAGGCAAGAAAAGTACAGGAAGAGGCAAGAAAGAGGCAAGAAAGTTGCAGAAACAGACATAAGTGGTGCAGAAACATTCAAATGGGGTGCAGAAAGAGTGAAGAGAAGGGCGGGAAGAGGGGTGCAGAAAGAGGGAAGAAGAATACACAAAAGGGCAAAAGTTAGGTATTGAGTATAGGCAAAAACAAAGCAGCAACCCTTTACATGTTTCTACTGTAAGTTTCACCATCTTTCTGAAACCATGCATGCATGAGTCTGTACTTTTTTCTAGTGTACTATATATCAAAGAAGCATACAAATATATGTATACTTCTGTTTTATATGTAAAGCATCTTCAAATGTATAGGACACATGAGAATACATGTGCAAGTAGGGACATACTTCAATCACCACACAATACATGCCTTAAAACTTGACAGACTGCACTTTACATTTGATTTGGGTAGCAGTATAGAAATCTTTTAGTTGTGCTCTGTGATTCTTTTGTAAAGGTTGTGATGTCTTCTAATTGTAGGAATTGTGCAGTGTCTGACAGTTTTGCAATGCAATTAAAATATTTCCTTATTTATAGATAAGAATATTTGTATTTAATTATTTTAATAATATAAATTATTTAACAAAACTATGTAAACTTTTCTTTGTTTTCAGAAATTCACCAGTATTAGTAATAAAGATTGAGTAAGGCATGAAAAGATAAAAAAAACAGTACTATTTAAAGGAAAGAAAAAAGCATTGAAGAAAAAGACTTCTGGTAAGAGAACTAATGAATTTGTTAAAATACTTTTAAAGAAAGTAATGAATTTTCAGAATTGGGAAAAGAGAAAGAAAAGTAGTACAACCAATCAAAACGAAACGAAAAAAAAGAACAAATTAATGGAAAATTAGGTTAATGGAAAACAATCTATGTGGAAAGAAGAATGAAGTAATATAAAGACATTAGGAAGAGAATGTATAAAAGTGTACTACAAAATGTATTGAAAGGTCACAAAAAATATAAAAGATCGGCTTCTTACAAAAAAAAGAACAGATTGAAAGTGTAGTCAAAAAGGCTTTTGAATTGAAAAGAAGATTGTTTATATTAGTATTGAAGAGAATGAAAACATTGAATAAAACAATTTACTTTATGAAGGAGAAAAGTAAAAGAAAAAGACTGGTTAATAGAATTAACTTTTGCAAGTTTTTATCGGGTGAATGGCAGCACAATTCTAGTACTGAACCTTTTTTTAACGAAGAAAGCTATTTGCAACAAAATACATTAGTTCATGCAGTTGATACCAGTGGTCGTTGCTATGAGGTTAAAAAGGGTTGTCCAACTGAAAAAGAAAAGATGGTTCCTGGAAATGTGGAAGAAGTATAGCTGAAAAAGTTCAAGGGAGATATACACAAGCTCCAGTGTATAAGTGGGATTGTAGTAGTATTTGTAGTATATGACAGGAATCTATTGATATATTACAAAATTTCTTATGAGATTATGGTAAAAAAAAAGTGTTAAACAGAAGATTAAGATGTTGCAAGGACTAAATCCTTGTATAGTGAGAAAATATGCGAACATACAGGGTCATTCTCTGACTTGTCTTTCTAGAAAATTGTGTCAAAGTACTTTTCATCATTTAAGAATGTTAGCAGTACATCATTCAGAAATGCGGAAGTTAGTAAGAAGATTGTACTATGTGAAACACCCTGCATTATCTTTAAGTAAAATAAACACAGCTCTTTTGCATGGTTCAGTATTGGATGTAAAAAAAGTTTCTGATCATATACAGTTTTGTTTCTTTGGCCCTAAAAAGGAAGTAGGTGCTGAAGAAGAGGTAGAAGATAGTACTACTCAGAAGTTTGTAGAAGAAATTACTAAGTTTAAGGTACTTTCTTGTGAAAAACCAAACTGTTTGTATTTGTTGTCGACATACTCACTATAGAAGTCAAACAAGGAATGTTGATCTATAATTAAAAAGTGAAAAGGAAAACAATGATAAGTGGGAGCAATTTGGTGCTTATCTGTTGGTGAAGGGTCGTTTTGAGTTGGGTAGTGATCAACGTATTTGTAAATATTGTTAGAACAAACTAGAAGAGAACAAAAGGCCAGCTAGAGCTAGACATAACAACTTAGAGTTGGTAGCTATTCCTCCGGACTGGTAGATTTAAGTATGTATGAGTCCATTCTCATTCAATCTGTGCACCTGTTTCAGGCTATAGTTCGTATGGAGCCTAAAACAGGTAAGCTGCCTCCAACAGATTTACAAAGAGGTTTAAAAGAACGAGTTGTGTATTTACCTTTAGATTTTAAGAAAAAGATTGAAACTGTTGAGAGAGGAAAGTTAGCCTGTAGTTATTCTAGTTGAGGGTGTACCAACAAAGAGTAGGAAAATACGGCAAGAGTTAGTAGATGTCACCAAACTTCAAAAGGCTACATTATATTTTGTACAAAACAATATTTATTATAAACTGTAAATATGGAAGAATAGGAAATATGTTTAGAAGATGAAAGAGAAATTTTAACAGGCCAAATACAAAAAGTGGCCAACTCCCGGAGTGAAGAAACTCATGAACATTACAGTATTACAGTATACAACCTCTACATTCAAAAGAAGTGATAGGAAGCACTATTGAATTATTTCAAATAAAGAAAGCGAAGAGAACTTCCATGAGTGTATGAGAAAAAAGTTTAGAAGCTTGTTGTTTCATGACCAGTACAAATTACTGCTTCAGAATATCATACGACAAGATTGTACTCAGAAGATCCAAGATTTTGACAGTGTATTCCATATTTATTTCCTCTTCTGTTTTGATAGTGACTTGTCTGGAATTTCATATGCAGTGAACCACATATTAAAAATAGGAGTTCATCTTACACATGTTTCTGCAAAGGAATTTTTTGACAAAGTTCAACAAAGAGACAATCATTTAGAATCTCAGTTAATTAATTTAATGGTGTGTCAACGATGTACTAATGAGTATTGGTATCATCGTCACAGAGAACTTAAATGTATGTTAAGTAAGTTAGAAACCCCTACGTGGTTTGTTACGATTAGCTGTGTTGAATACGCATGGGGCGATTTACTTGAATTTCTACGACAAGCAAATTCAAATGTAAAAAACTTTGAATTGAAGGAAGCTGGCAAACTCTATTCATTGGATCTTGGAAATGTGTGCAGATATTTTAGTTATAGGTTTCAAGTTATGATGTTTTTTATCTGAAATAAAAATAATCCACCTCTTGGAGAAGGTACTGATTTCTTTTGGAGAAAGGAGTACAAAGCCAGATGTGGTCCTCATATACACATGCTATTATGGATCACGAATGCACCTAAATTTGGAACTGATTCTGATGAAACTGTTTTATCTTTCATTGAAGACTATGTTACCTGTGCCATTCTAAAAAAGAAGGAGAAAACAGCTTAAGACAACACGTTTACTGTTTTAAAGTCATCGATGTGGAAAATATTGTCAACGAAAATACATGTCAAAGGGAAACTTTTATACAAAATGTCATTTTAGATTTCCACGTCCAGTAATTTCAAAAGCAAGTCAATAGTTTCATGCCAGCAGTAAGGTGTACTATAGCTAGAAAATCCCTGACAAAAACTTAAAACAAAAAAAGAACTGAAGATTCAAAGTATATTAGTGAATACAATCCAGTGATTTTGACAATGTGGAATGCAAACATGGATATCCAGTATGTTGCACATAATTCGATTGCTGTTGCTCGCTATGTAACGTTATATATAACCACATCTAAAAAGACGGAGTTGAAAGAAATGTGGTAAGAAATTTCACAAGAGAAGCCTCTTAGTAAAAAATTGTACATCTTTAGTTTGAAGATGCTTTCCCATCAAGAGATTGTATCATACGAATGTTTGGATTGGTTGACCTCGGCGAGTTTATATTCAAAGTCAAGAGGAATCATTTGGGTAAGTCTAGGTCTTGCTGCAACACAAAATCAAGTATTGAAATCTCTACAAGAAATTGAATACTTAGCATTGAATGAAACAGAAAGTACAAATATGGTTTAAACTAATATGTTGGATACGTTCTATCCCAAAAGGAGTCCACATCTGGAAAACATATATCTCTATGAAGCACTGCAACATTACAGTTTTAAGAGAAATGTTACAGAAAATATAAATGAAGAAAAATATGCAGTACTTGGATGTTTGTTAAAACATGCCAAAGGAAATCTTATTAACCACAGGAAACTCAGTAGTGAAACTCCAGATAATAGGGAATTTTTTTATTTAGCACTTTTGCAACTCTTCAAGCCTTGGCGTAGTGAAATGGAATTACTTGGAGATTTTTACTGCCATGAGGATTCTTTTAATGCATGTAATGATAGCATTCAATGCACAATTTTTCCAACTTATCTACAAATGTTAAATAAAGAGGTTGAACAAGAAACTACTATTGCAGCTGAAATAGCTAGAGGCAGTTCTCAAGATAGTCAAGATACTCAAGACAACCAATTCTTGAAAATGAAGCAGCAATAGCCATGAATGAAGTAGAAACAACAATGCAACAAGCACAACCGTTATTATTGATTTGGGAAACTTAGAACAAAAACTAAATATTGAATAAAAAGAAGTATATTAGCAAGTGACAACCGATACAGCATGGTTTACTGCATAAAAAAATGAATGCCAATGCACATCATTTAAACCTATTCGAATGTACATCAGTAGGCAAGCTGAAACAGGAAAAAGTTTCTTAATTAAAGTTTTGACCAGTTATCTACACAAAACCACTGAATCCCATTTATCTTGTATTGTAACTGGTCCAACTGGGTTAGCAGAACACAACATTTAAGGGATTACATTACATCGATTGCTCATGCTACCAGTTGAACACAAAAATAAGTTGTAATATCACAAGCTATCTGGAGAAGCTGGTTATGAGGTTTCAAGAATACTCAAGATAATGAAACTTTTAATCATTGATGAGGTGAGCATGGTCTCAAACGTAATACTTGCCTCGTACATTTAAGAATGCAACAGATTTTAAAAACAGAATATGATGTTCTATTTGGATGAAAACATGTATTTCTATTCGGCAACCTGCTACAACTTTACTCCTGTAAAAGGGTAACCTGTTTTTAAAACACTTTTCCATGAAGACACCAAGACATTTTTGGAAAGTATTAGGAAATGTCAACATTTGGTCTCATTTTGAATATAAAGAACTTATTAAGAATATGTGACCAGCAAGTGATGAACATTATACAAATATTCTTCAAAATATAAGAATTGGTGTTTTAACAAAACATGGAAAGAAGCTTTACAAAGTCGGCTTTTAACGTACTTGTTTCCAAATGAAAACATAGCACCTGAAATAATATACAAAAAAATTGGAAAAAAGAAGTCTATAGTTTGCCTAATGCCTACACTGCAAGAGTGTTCTACATGCAATCAAGAACTTTTGAAATTGGAAAAACAACCAATACTGAAAATGGAAGCTATCCATAAAATGGAAAACAAAGGAGTTACTATTCCTCTCTCAGAGAAACTACAGTTAAAAATTGGATTATTTGGAAAAGTCAGTGTCTAAGACTGCAGGTTTAGAATATACTTTATATGTATGTGTAAATTGTCGAGTAATTTTATGGCATAATTTTTATGTAGAAGAAGGTTTAGTAAATGGAGCAATGGGAAAAGTTCTTGATTTTGTAAATTTACAGAACAGAGAAAGAATTGAATTTTTGAAGATTAAATTTGATCAGATTGAAGAGGTAAAATAGATTGGACATTTTATTGTTCGTTTTTTGCTTGAAAAAGACTTGTATGTTCGTAGAAAACAGTTTCCTCTTTCTTTAGCATATGCTGTAACCATTCACGAATCTCAAGGTTTAAGTGTTGACATTGCTATAGTAAATATTGGAAGTACAGTGTTTAAGAAGGCATGGCATATGTTGCATTGTCTCGAGTAAGAACACTATCTGGTTTGTATTTGATTGATTTTGATGAGAAAAAGATTAGTGGTGATGTAAATTGTGTAAGAGAGTACAATTGGTTAAGAAGACTTTATGCTCCTAACTTAGGTGAATATCCCGTGTATAAGAAACGTGTAGAGTGTCCAAAACGGAAATATGACAAATATCACACTGAGATTCAAAAAAAGAAAACAATTGAAGAGAATGATGAAACTGCAAAGAAAATAAAAACAGACACCGTTGATGATATTGTAGGATACCAGTTAGAAAATAGTTGAGGTATCAACTGCTATGCTAATGTAATTGTGAATGTTGTGTTTTATCTAGAGCATCCTCATCATGAAATTATGGAAAATCAAAAAAAGATTCTGTTCTTTACTACATTATATTTTTCAAAAGTTGGTAACTGATAGAACTAAAATCCATACTGCTTCTGGCATTCGGCATCTTTTGGATATATGTACTGTATCATTGAAGTTTACATTGAATGCACAAGATTCACAAGAATTTCTTATGTTTATGCTTGCAGTATTGGAAGATGAAGGAATAGAAATTGAAAATTTGTTTGGACTAAGTTACAGATGGTATTATAAATGTGAAGAGTGTTCATTTTCTTCTACCACTGAAATAGACACTGAACGATTCATATATTTGACGATACCAGATTGCAAATCAGGGTCTTTTAACAAATTAGTAAAAACAGCTCATCAAGATATGAAATGTTCTCATTGTAAATCAGAAATAACAAAGATTTGGACAGTATGTAATTTTAATGCTACAACGTTGTACAGAGGATGGAAAAAAATTGGAAACCAAAATTAAAAATGTTGTGGCAAGTCAAGAATCAATTTCAGGAAGAACTTCTAAAGCAGTGGCTATTATTTTCCATGATGGACGTACTAAAACATCTAGATACTATACTGTGTATTGAAAGTAGAATAGGAATTCAAATGTAGGTTTCCTTTACGAATTACCAAATTTATATTGGATATGTTTGATGCCAAAGTTTTGAAAATATAATTTGGCCTATTGGTAAGATGTGAACACAAATTAAAGAGTTTATTTGAGATATTTTCAATGCAAATGGATTTGGAAACATTATTCGGCCTATTGGGAAGATGTGAACAATTACTGTTTGGATTATTGTATGTGGTAATTCATATAGCATTTGGAAAATTGTGTTTGAAAGAAGTAGTTTATATATTTGATCTTTATATTATATGCGATGTAAATGAGAGTGTATATTTTACAAAAAGTACTTGAGAGAAATAAAAGACTTAATGTAGTTGACTAATGTAATTTATAAACTGCAGATAGGTAAACAGATAGTTACACTTGGAAATATTTTCAACGCAGATTTGTTTTTTTTTGTTTACAATCTCATTGATTGTTTTTTCCCCCCGCTGTTGTATGATGATCTACATTGAAATCACTATGTATGGCTACATTTCTGAGAACAGCAAAAAAGGGAAACGGAATATGTTATGTAATTCAAAAATTATGTTGCGTTCTTAAAACTATAATATTATATGTATTAACAGTTTTTCTTCTTTATTTTTACAGAAGGTAAAGGTAAAGTTTGAAATGATTTTAAATTCAGTTTACAACAAAACTACTGTAAAATAGTTCCACTTAGTTTTGTATCTTCTTTAGTAAAAAAGGTAAGATGAAATAATGTAATAAGCACGATAATGTGAACTAATGTTTACAGCCGCTTTTACTGCATTCATCCATTTTTTTTAAGCACTACCTATGCACTCATCTATACAGATAGGCACTATTCCCACACTCCTCCAATCACCCATACACTACCTATGTACTCCTCCAATTACCCAGGCACTACGCGTACACTCATGCAATCAGCTTGAAATTACCCATACACTCTTGCAATCACCCAGGTATTACCTATACACTTCTCCATCCCCAAACATTACCCCTGCACTCATGCAATAACCCAGGCACTACCCTTGCATTCTTTCAATCAGCCAGGCAGTATCTATGCACTCCTCTAATCACTCAGCCAGTACAGTGCACTTATAAAATCACCCAGGCACTACCCCTGTACTCCTCCAATCACCCAGCCAGAATCCTTGAACTTATAAAATCATCAATTGCAATAAGAAAGACATTACCCCTGCACTCATGCAATTACCCAGGCATTACCTATGCATTCCTCCAATCCCCAGATATTACCCTTGCACTCATGCAATCACCCAGACATTACTGCACTCCTCCGAACACTCACACATTATCCCTGCACTCATGCAATCACCCAGGCATTACCCAAGCACTCCTTCAATCACCCAGGGACTACCCATGCACTCATCCTATTACCCAGGCACTACCCCCTGTACTCATGTAACGACCCAACCAGTACCTATGCACTTATAAAATCACCCAGGCACTACCCCTACACTCATGCAATCAGCTAGACATTACCCCTACAATCATGCAATTACCCAGTCATTACATATGCGCTCCTCTAATCCCCCAGACAGTACCCCTGCACTCATGCAATCAGCAATGCATTAGCTATGCACAGCTCCAATCCACCACACCATCTCCCCCAAGCTAGCTACCTTAATTTTCCTGGAGTATTTTGATGGAACACGGGAACTAAACACTAAAAACACACATGTAATTTTTGGATTAGTTTAGTCCATCAGATTTTCTCATGACAGAACCAAAAACCTTAAGTATCAGAGGGAGGAAATTGAAGAACTTTTGAAACGCCCGTCAAAGTTAAATCCTGGCAACACATCAGTGAACAAAAGTCAACAATCAGATTTGGAGAAAATTACCCGGTTATAAAAGAAGCAAATACGTACAGCTCTACAGGGAAAAGTTTTACTCGAACATCTTAGGGCAGGTACAATACCAGTTGGGTTACAGGTCAAAAATGTACCTGTGATTTTTACAGACCAACCAGAATATTTGGATGGATTTAGCCACATAGGAACTAAATGCTCAAAGGATTGGATGTTTCATTCAATAAAGACAGCTGAACGTTTATGCCAAGTGGAACTGGATCTGATAAAAGAATTGGAAGCGGATTTTCTCAACAATACGGCGATACAGAATGCACAAGAACTGTTGACAAAACTAGAAAAAGAGAACGAGATTTAAAAACACAAAAGATATAAAAAGATCAAAACTTCAGAAAGATTTCAGCAACTTCACAGAAAAAAGGACCTATCCTTATCTTAACAACGATTATTATAAACAGTCAGCCAATACTGGCATGCTCCGCACCTCTACGGTGGTAGGAGCAGAAGACAATACACAACTTTTTCTGACGCATCCTCCTACTCTGATAATTCCAGTGATTCGGGACCAACAACCAGCAATAGTGGTAATCAACCCAGACAATTTTACCAACCAAGGCCTTTTTTAGAGAGAGGCTGGGGAAGACCAACTGGAAGAACAAGACCAAGACAATGGTACAATGGTTCACCTCCACCTCAACAATATCAAGGAGAGATTACCACCAGGAGGAGAGTCTACCGCTGGTAGACGGTCTGAAAAATCCAATTGATAATTTGTCAAATTATGTCCTATTGCAAGAGGAAATGAAAGTTTTGCAAAAGGGGTTATCCTTTATACCAACTACTGAACCTGATATCAGTCAAACCAAACTGGAAATGCTACAACTTTTCAGAAAAATGCGGTTAAAGGTGTTCTTCGCTGATAAAGAAGTAACAGTATCCAAAAATTACTCGGGTCTTAAAAATCCTTCCACTTTTGTTCCTGCCACTGACCTAATGCCAATCGAACTGTTGACTTTTGGGAAGAATGTAATGAGGGACCTCAACAAATTGGAAAACAAAAGAATCTATACAAAGTGGAACCTGACTAAAGCAGAAAATGGAGCATTACAACAACTCATGAAAAATGATGAAATTATAATAAAGCCCGCGGACAAAGGCGGAGCCATTGTTATTCTACAGAGGGATCTATATGAATCAGAAGTAGTACGCCAATTATCCAATCAGGAGTATTACAGAAAATCTAATGAAGACTTCACGAAGTTGATAAAAGAAAAATTGGTACATTTAACATCAATGGGCACTACAGAGGGTTGGCTATCCAAAAAGGAAGCAGAATACATGATCAATGACAACCCCAGGACACCGCTCCTGTACACTCTTCCGAAAATTCATAAAGATACCCAAAATCCTCCGGGAAGGCCGATCATTTCAGGAGTAAATTCGATTTTGGAAAGACCAGCTAAATATGTAGACACGTTCCTAAAACCATTAGTAGGGACAACCATGAGCTATATAAAAGACACCATGCAGGCGATAACTCTATTAGAGGGTCAAAATTTTAATAAAGATGAAGAATACTTGGTAACATTAGACATCACAAGTCTTGATACAAACATTCCCCAAGAGGCTGGTCTGGAATCAATGGAATTCTTTTTAGACAGAAGGGAGAGACCTCACAATGTAACAACCTTGTTTTTACTTCAGCTGGCAGGGATCTGCCTAAAATACAATTTCTTCAAGTTTAATGAACACCAGTTCCTACAAGTCAAGGGAGTAGCCACGGGCTGTCCATTTGCCCCAGAAATGGCAATCATGTTCATGGCTCTCTTCGAAGACAACTGGATCTACAGTCGCAATCCATATGACGGCCACATAAAACTGTGGTACCGCTATATTGACAACATTTTCATGTTGTGGACAGGGACATATGAACAACTGTTGGGAGTTCCAAAAATGGCTCAATAATAGGAATAGAGACATTCAATTCACAATCAATGTCAACAATGTGAAGATGAATTTCCTAGACCTGCTAATCAAACATGAAAAAGGCATCTTGTACACAACTTTGTACACGAAAAAACTGATAAAACACTTTACTCAATTTTTCGAGTTTTCAACCGAGGAACCTGCGTGAAAAATTGCCATTTAGCCAATTCTTGAGGACAAGAAGAAACTGCACCCTGAAAGCAGACTATTTTCACAATGCCAAAATACTTCTGGAGAAACTCGCAGAACGCCAGTACCCGAGAAAACTGCTTAAACGAGCAATGAAGAGAGCGTGGTACACTCCGAGAGAGTCCCTGCTTACACCAAAGATGAAAAAGATTGCTCCCCTTAGTATGTGTGACCACGTTCTCTGGCAGCACCAATGCGATTAAGAAAATCATAAGAAAAATATGGAACACAGTGAAATCATTGGAACCACTTGCTGCTGTCCCTATTTTTGCACTCAAGAAAAACAGGAGCATAAGGGACAGATTGGTAAGAGCGGACACAATGAAGAAAAAGAGCAGCCAACCAATCTGAAATCTTCTCTCACTGCCACTCATTAAAGGTCACAAACGATGTGGGAACTGCTCTTCATGCGCTAGCATGATAGAAGGGTCCATTTTCACCTACGGGAACAAGTTTGTTAAACACGAAGAGTTTACAAACTGTAACACTCAGAATGTTATTTACGGAATCATCTGCCCTTGCCCAAAAGCATATATCGGCAAGACCGCCCAGGCCATTAAGAAACGTATAACACAACATCGATCCAGGATAAGATGTGGAATCTTGAGTGCACCAATTGTCCCACACTTCATGGAATACCACCATGTCGTTGAGGATCTAAAATGGACTGTATTGAAACATGTAATGGGCCAAAATATTGACACGCTTCTGGCAATACTCGAGGCAAAAACTATCATGTACCTCAGCACATTTGAGAATGGGTTGAATGAAATGAGCCACATAATATGACACCTATAACACCCATGTTGACCCACTGTCGAAAAAAGTCAGCATGTACCCTAACAACTTGTGTCATGATTATCATGCCTTGTCCAAACTCCACTGGCTCCCCATCAAGGAACGTATTAAATTTAAGTCCTTATGCTTTGCCCACCGTATCGCCCATGGCACTGGTCCTAGATATCTACAATGCCTTCTTACAATACATCGCCCCACCAGGAATCTGAGATCTTCTGGAACGATGCTGTTCAAAATCCCTAAAATCACCAGAGCCAGGATGGGTGGTTGTTCGTTCAGATACCTGGCTGCCAAGTGTTGGAACGAGCTCCCACTCGAGCTCCGTATGGAACCCTCTGAAATCAGGTTTCGGGGAAAACTTAAAACTTTTCTTTTCCCACGTACTTAATCCAGATCTCTTTCCTTGCCCAGGTTTGGCGTACCCGTGTTCCTTCCCTTGAGCCTCTTTGCAGTATTCAGCGCGGGGACACTCTGTTTTGAGTAACCAGGCGCTTTACAAATGGTTTTATTATTATTATCAATATATATCTTGAGGACAGTACAGATTCTCTGAAAAACAGGATACAAGTTTTGAAGTCCGTCATAAATACATTTTTTCACCTCATTATGTAAAGAGCATTTCAGAAAGCAGACCGTCCGTACAATTGTTAAAACGGACTATATTCACATAATGGGCCAGTTAATATGACAAAAATCCAAGAAGACAACATGACCGAAGCCGCGTCCAATCAACGGCATTTTACGAAATGCCTGACTGAAGATGGCCGGCTGATAGACATAGTCAGGCAAGAAGGTACACATCGCAAGAAAGAGGAAGTGACGTGACGCAATTCTTCGAGAGCAAAAACAGAAGTAGGACGGTAAAGCTGCAGAAGCTATTGGAATACACAGCAGAAGAGACGCGTAAGAGAACGAGGAAGTACTGGACGCATCGAGGTCCCTGCGCCATACCAACCATCACCTTGAGAAGCTTGAGGGATGATGGCGACATTCTAAAGTTGAAAAACAGGCCGCAGTGAAATACGAAGCTACGAGGTATGCCATGAAAAGCTATGAATAGTCTTCACGCATGCATCGCCCTTCACCTGTAAAATCACTGCATGGTTAACCAACACGTTATGGGTGAAGGTGATTACGGAGTAGAGAGAGATATACACAAAAATCGGCATACAACACATCTGTGACTCTCCTTCCATCCTTTTTCCTCCCCCGGTTTCTCCGCCACATTGGTGTACCATGCCCCATATGCACCATCGGGAGTGACACATCCTAAGTCTGGCAACACGCCGCCCCTTGCATGCTTTAACACAGGAATTCCACCTCATGAACTTAACATGATGGATAGCTCACATGTCGTAGCAAATTGACACTATTGCGTTTGCCCCCTCCCCTTCTTTCCCAGCCTACGCCACAGCCAAGAAGCATAAGGATCTTACAACCAGATCCCACTTGACCCCAACAAAGTATCACAGTATGTGTTTGGTTCCCAGCCCTCTGAGACAAGTTCCTCCTCAAAAATAATACCCATTAAAAACACTGATACATATGTCAGTATTTGTCCTTGTTTTTAAACTCACTTAGGTACACAAGTCCTGTTTTGAACACCCACCTTCCCTGACGAAGACCTTCACAAAAAGAAGTGCCACACAGAAGGTCGAAACACGTTGGCCCCACTTGAGAGACCCCGAGATTTCTACCGGTCTGGTAGACGAAGTTACGTCGTGTGGCAGTTTGCGGCCTACACCAGCTTGGAAGCCGGGGTCTCGAGTACTGGCCCAGCCGGGTTTCAGTTGAACAACATCGGCTGTGGTTGTGTGACAGGGTCCGGTCGACCGAAGTGGAAGTTTTTTTTGGACTTTCTCTTCACCTTTCTTTATAAATATAGTTGGTGAAACATCCTGACTTTGATTGTTTTCCAATATCTGGGGATCATGCTTCTATTATCATTCTGATTTTTGGGTGGACAGGCTCTGAGGACTGGCGCTTAACGTGGATTATATATTGTACTGTTGCACATTCTGCTTCTTGAATGTTTAGCGTAGGCGTCTCGACTATTCTTGCATTGCCTGTGTCTATCCTGTTTCCATACCTGTCCACCTTATAATTGTATCTGAATGTATGACACCCGATATGTCTATTTCTTTCTTTGTCTTGAAAATAATAAAAAGATTTACAAAAAAAAATAATAATACATTAATCTATTCTAACCTTGCAGGTCTTCACTTACATACGATTTGTCCCTAGGGGCTTGGTCATTACACACTGTCTGTACTGTCTTCTTGTACTACAATAAAGAATGTCTGTTATAATTTTTTTTTTTTAAACCTTGCAGTTCACTATCCAAAAATATTCACCTGCATACTTTGTAAAATACTGCCAAATGAGTTACCAATAGACCACTTTTCCCACTCTCAATGGGAGTCCAAGAATAGCAAAGGGTGGCCATGTTCAGAAATGGCTACAAGGCTATATAAATTGTGGCTTGGCTAGCAGCCGATGAATATGGCTGCAGCCTAGAGAGGCTCCGAGCTCCATAAACGGGCCCAGTCTATCCGTAAACGTATCAGTTACCTGAACTGCCCAGAAACTCGAGGGAAAGCGGTGGAGGCTGGCTGGCATCATCTGCATCCAACTCTGAGAGGCAGTGGGACTCCCAGACACTGTGGCGAGGAGCGGCATCAGGCGGCCTACTGAGACACGGGAGCCGGGACCCACAGTTATAGTACTGTCCGGCATAAGAGGCCCGGTAGACCGAAACCAGGAGCCACCCCCTCGACCGATCCTTGTGCGTATCTTCAACTTCAGGGACCGTGATGCAAACCTACAAGCTGCTCGTCAGGCTCCTCTGATCCATATTGATAGCGCCACAATCACGATCTTCCCAGACTACACTGCGGCAGTTACGAAACAACGCAGAGGATTCCTTGAGGTGAAGAATGCGCTTCGGAGGCGTGAACTAAAATACTCCATGCTATTTCCAGCCAAGTTTTGAGAGTAGAAGCGGAGGGCAAAGCGTGGTTCTTCTCCACCCCAGAGGAGGCTCAGGACTGGTTGGATGGATGGCGTACGACAGCAAGATCAGGCCGTGCTGGGCATCGAGATGCGAGGTGCAACGAACAACAGGAAGACATGGAGCAAGAATAAACATCACTTCAGCAGCAGATAAACTGTCCATCCCGGACTGATTCGACGGCTGTGGGGGAGAGCTTCGCCCAGGCCTCCCTTGGACTGTATCTTCTTTGGTAACGAAGTCTCGGGTACTAATTGAATGTGATAATGTTGCACAAGTCGAGGAAGTGGTATCTCCCAAATATAACTCTCATACACGTGTCATTTTGATGGTTCTTTCTCAGCGGTATATAGTGGGTACCCGCTATTTTACACGTGCGTGCGTAATCATCGAGTTATTTTTAGTATTGTGCACCCTCCACCAGGAGGTTTTGCCTTTGGTTTAAGGCAGTAGTGATCGTGAATAGTTGGGGAGGGGTTGTGGTGATGAAAAAGACTTAAAAAGTACCGGACAGCCAGACTTGGACAATTTTAATAGGTCTGGATTCGGACTTGGTTAAAAAATTAATGGTGCACTTTTAGAATTGATAAGGGATTCAAGTGCATTTCATGTCTAAAAAGAGGTCAACATGTTTCAGCCTTTGGTAGTCAGGAGATCTTAGGCTTTCGTCAGGACCAATGGGGGTGAATAAATAGTGAGAAAAGCAAACTTAGTGAGAAAGAAAAGGTAAATTGACCTGATCCTTCGGGTTTCAAGGTTTCATTGTACCTGAATGAAGAAAAAACACACACAAACACACACAACAACAAATAGGGAGATGGGGTGCGGGAAAAAAACACATATTATGTACAGTAGTTCCTTATAGTTTGTTAGGAACTCGTAAATGGCAATGTAATATCTCATACTCATTTCAGGCGTCAACTCTTCCTTATTCATACTCCGATAGGTCGGGCTAGTACTGTATTTTGGTGCCCATAGTTCTAAATAGTACTCTCTCAGTGCGTGGTTTACGGTGAAAACTGAAGGTGTGGTCGGTCCGTGGTGGCTTTCATACCTCATACATACCATGCTCACTATCGCATATCACACGTGTGGTTATAAAATCAATATATATAAGCATGCTCGTTTTATTTTCAGCATACGTCTAACACTCGTCGTTGCGAAGTGAGTTGTGAAAGGCTATCGATGTGTCCCATGTGGAGCGTGCGCTAATGCATACCTTGTTAATGATGAAGAAATACTTCATCGGGGATGAGGGCTTGTCGAGCGAGGATTACTAGGAAAGTATTGGAAAAAGTAGTTACAAGACGCGGGGCATACTTGCGGTTTGGTTCCCGTGTTGCTGGCGGGATGCGCTACGCGTTACCTGTATTCCTTCTTACTCAGACTCAGCCGCATGTGCTGGCGCTGCCTCTCAGTCACCCGGAACTACCAGGAGGTGCGGTTCCGGGTGGAATTTAACCCAAGGACACTGGAAATGGAAGAGTTACTTTCCGCTTAACCTGGTTCTGATCAGATTTCGGGAACTATTTTCTAACTCTACCAAGAGGTATAAATGAAAAATTAAATAAATAGTTCTGATCAGATATTAGACGCAAATAATTTTTATGTGGGACGCTCAGTGATAGAGAAGGTCGGGTATTGACCTAATTCCGCCACAAAGGTTCTTGGTGGATTCAGAACCTCCATGATGGTCAAAGGTATGCTGTTCATGACGTAATATAATTTTCCCAATGGAAAAAAGGGTGGGCCTTGTTGAGGCACTGCTAATGCTTATTCCGAAGTGAGGGCATATTCGGACAGTTCCTTTAATGGGCATGGAGAGGCCAGTATTTTAACAGGCAATTAAGTGTTTATTTATACGACCTGAGTCAGTGGCCGGCTGGGTTTGATGCGGCCAATGATGTTTTCACTGTAGGTACTGTAGTGATGGGACTTTGGTTTATCTGCTAAGTGATAGCCACGGGACAGAATCGTTAAGGCCCTGGGTATTCGTTTTGAGCCTATGGACCCAGCGCTGCTCCTTCTCAAATAATATTCTGGTAGCATTCCTATCTACTGTGTCCAGGCTTTCTAGGATCACCCAGTGTAGGTCATTGGCAGTGTGTTGTTTCTCTTTGTAATGGGCCGACATCTTTGTCGTTGTTCTCTTGCAGTTCACGTTACTCCTGTGCTCACAGAGTCTCTGTTTCGCTTTTCGGCAGGTCATCCCGATGTATCGCATATCACAAGGGCATGTGATCATGTATATGATGTGGCTGGTATTGCAATTTGTGTGTTTTTTTAGTTTCCACAGAAAGTTTGGAAGAAGTTGTAGTTCTTTTGTCGGTTCTGTGGTTGCACACATGACACAGGTCCCACACGGATAATGTCCTGTGATTGGGGGATTGTTCCAGAGCCCTGGTTGTTGTTTTTTCTTTTTAGGAGGTGGTCGTGTGTGGACCAGGAGATCTTTTATATTGCTGCTCCTCTTGTTTGCAAATCTGGGTTTTGACCAGGTTAGAGTGTTGGATGTTATTATCTTCCAATTTCGATTAATAATCTTTTTCACCTGGTTAGTAATAGGACTGTATGTAGTGACACAAGTGGTCCTATCATCAGTCTGTTTTGGGTGACTTTCGAGGAGAGATTCTCTGGATTGGTTTCTTGCTCTTTTGGCACAGGAGTTGATGATTCTACTTGGGTAATCTCTGACTGTTAGTTTGGCACAGAGATCATCTGCTTGTACTTTGTAGTCTTTTATTGAACTGCAATTTCTCCTCAGTCGTAAAAATTGGCTGTATGGGAGATTTTCTCTCAAGGGGCGGGGGTGGAAGCTCTTGAAGGAAAGTAGGCTGTTTTTAGCAGTGGGTTTGAAATAGGTTTTTGTCTTGAGGGTATTCTCTTCAGCAAATATGGTTATGTCTAAGAAGTCAAGACTCTGGGCATCGGATGTGTAGGTGAAGTTGAGGCATTCATCTTGAGTGTTCAGCCATCTGTGAAAGTCCAAAAGGGATTCACTGTCTCCTTCCCAAATTAGCAGAATGTCGTCAATATACCTTTTCCAAAAGAGTATATGACGAATGTAAGGGTTATGTGCATTGTGAACGTAAGTCTGTTCGAAAGTGCTTACGTAGAGCCCTGCCACACTGGGGGCAAAGACACTCCCCATAGATGTCCCATGTTGCTGGAGATAGAGGGTGTCCTTGTATTGAAAAAAGTTTTCCATCAGGGCCATTCTGCAGCACTCCAGTACAAAATGTCTTGGAGTTCGATGGTGCCAATCGCTGTTGAACAGGATTGTTTCTAGAGTCTCCAAGGTCTTCTGTTGTGGTAAGCTGGTATAGAGGCTCTCAACGTCTAAACCTACTAAGAGCATGTTGGTCGTAGAGTACTCGAAATTCTCTAATTTGTTAATGAGGTCTCGTGTGTCTTTCAAGTAGGTAGGTGTGCTTTGGACCAGTGGTCTTAGATATTGGTCTGCAAATTGAGACAATGGTTCCAAAATGGACTTGATCCCAGAAACAATTGGTCTTCCCGGGGGGGGCACTCTGTTTTTGTGGGTCTTAGGGAGAGAGTAGAAATATGGTATAACTGGTTCTGTTGTTCTCAGATAGTCCGCTTCTTTTTTGGATATCCAGTTATTGCATTCTGCTTCTTCAACCATTAAGGCTATTGTCCTCTGAAGACGTGGTGTTGGTTCAGTCGTGATGATTTGGTAGAATTTTTGGTCTGCCAATAAGGTCAGGCATTGATCATCATACCCTTCGGCTGATAGTAGGACTATGCCACCGCCTTTGTCCGCAGGCTTAATGACTATATCATGGTTGTTCTTCAGTTCATTTAAAGCGATATTTTCAGCTTTGGTTAGGTTCTGGAAAGGTTTTGAGGTTAGTCGATTGAGGTCTTCAACTTCTTTCAAGATGGCTTGCTCGAAGGTACTGATCTCAATGGGTACCTGTGAGTTGAGTGGGCAGAACGTGGACTTGTTTCTTAGAGATGTATCTCCTTCTTGAGGTTGCTGTTCTCCTTTGAAAAACGCCTTCAATTTGAGGGTGCGACAAAAATTGGCAAGTTCGCACTTTGTTCTGAAAATGTCCGTTTTGGGTGTTGGCACATAGCCCAGTCCTTTATTCAGTACGTTGGTTTGATTCTCAGTCAAAACTTGCCCTGAAAGGTTGACTATTAGACTGTCGGGCCTTGGTTCGTGTTGGCTTTGGTGACGCTTCTCGTTTGGACCTGTCGTGTCTGATCGGACCAGGTTATGCCTTTCTGTCTGGACCTTCGATTGTTCTGGCCATTCCCTAAAAAAGGACGGCTTTGTTGGTAATTTTGGGCACCTTGTGGGGGCATTTGGTGGTTCATAGGTATCGGAAAATATGGGTTTGGCCACCCTTGAAACTGGGGGTTGAATGGGTGGAATGGCATGCCCTGTCCATTGTTGTGGTAGAACGGGGGACGCCATTGGTTGCTACGACCTCTTTGTTGTCCTCTTTTGTTCCTGAAGTTGCCCCGTCTGCTAATTTGGGAAGGAGACAGTGAATCCCTTTTGGACTTTCACAGATGGCTGAACACTCAAGATGAATGCCTCAACTTCACCTACACATCCGATGCCCAGAGTCTTGACTTCTTAGACATAACCATATTTGCTGAAGAGAATACCCTCAAGACAAAAACCTATTTCAAACCCACTGCTAAAAACAGCCTACTTTCCTTCAAGAGCTTCCACCCCCGCCCCTTGAGAGAAAATCTCCCATACAGCCAATTTTTACGACTGAGGAGAAATTGCAGTTCAATAAAAGACTACAAAGTACAAGCAGATGATCTCTGTGCCAAACTAACAGTCAGAGATTACCCAAGTAGAATCATCAACTCCTGTGCCAAAAGAGCAAGAAACCAATCCAGAGAATCTCTCCTCGAAAGTCACCCAAAACAGACTGATGATAGGACCACTTGTGTCACTACATACAGTCCTATTACTAACCAGGTGAAAAAGATTATTAATCGAAATTGGAAGATAATAACATCCAACACTCTAACCTGGTCAAAACCCAGATTTGCAAACAAGAGGAGCAGCAATATAAAAGATCTCCTGGTCCACACACGACCACCTCCTAAAAAGAAAAAACAACAACCAGGGCTCTGGAACAATCCCCCAATCACAGGACATTATCCGTGTGGGACCTGTGTCATGTGTGCAACCACAGAACCGACAAAAGAACTACAACTTCTTCCAAACTTTCTGTGGAAACTAAAAAAACACACAAATTGCAATACCAGCCACATCATATACATGATCACATGCCCTTGTGATATGCGATACATCGGGATGACCTGCCGAAAAGCGAAACAGAGACTCTGTGAGCACAGGAGTAACATGAACTGCAAGAGAACAACGACAAAGATGTCGGCCCATTACAAAGAGAAACAACACACTGCCAATGACCTACACTGGGTGATCCTAGAAAGCCTGGACACAGTAGATAGGAATGCTACCAGAATATTATTTGAGAAGGAGCAGCGCTGGGTCCATAGGCTCAAAACGGATACCCAGGGCCTTAACGATTCTGTCCCGTGGCTATCACTTAGCAGATAAACCAAAGTCCCATCACTACAGTACCTACAGTGAAAACATCATTGGCCGCATCAAACCCAGCCGGCCACTGACTCAGGTCGTATAAATAAACACTTCATTGCCTGTTAAAATACTGGCCTCTCCATGCCCATTAAAGGAACTGTCCGAATATGCCCTCACTTCGGAATAAGCATTAGCAGTGCCTCAACAAGGCCCACCCTTTTTTCCATTGGGAAAATTATATTACGTCATGAACAGCATACCTTTGACCATCATGGAGGTTCTGAATCCACCAAGAACCTTTGTGGCGGAATTAGGTCAATACCCGACCTTCTCTATCACTGAGCGTCCCACATAAAAATTATTTGCGTCTAATATCTGATCAGAACTATTTATTTAATTTTTCATTTATACCTCTTGGTAGAGTTAGAAAATAGTTCCCGAAATCTGATCAGAACCAGGTTAAGCGGAAAGTAACTCTTCCATTTCCAGTGTCCTTGGGTTAAATTCCACCCGGAACCGCACCTCCTGGTAGTTCCGGGTGACTGAGAGGCAGCGCCAGCACATGCGGCTGAGTCTGAGTAAGAAGGAATACAGGTAACGCGTAGCGCATCCCGCCAGCAACACGGGAAACAAACCGCAAGTATGCCCCGCGTCTTGTAACTACTTTTTCCAATACTTTCCTAGTAATCCTCGCTCGACAAGCCCTCATCCCCGATGAAGTATTTCTTCATCATTAACAAGGTATGCATTAGCGCACGCTCCACATGGGACACATCGATAGCCTTTCACAACTCACTTCGCAACGACGAGTGTTAGACGTATGCTGAAAATAAAACGAGCATGCTTATATATATTGATTTTATAACCACACGTGTGATATGCGATAGTGAGCATGGTATGTATGAGGTATGAAAGCCACCACGGACCGACCACACCTTCAGTTTTCACCGTAAACCACGCACTGAGAGAGTACTATTTAGAACTATGGGCACCAAAATACAGTACTAGCCCGACCTATCGGAGTATGAATAAGGAAGAGTTGACGCCTGAAATGAGTATGAGATATTACATTGCCATTTACGAGTTCCTAACAAACTATAAGGAACTACTGTACATAATATGTGTTTTTTTCCCGCACCCCATCTCCCTATTTGTTGTTGTGTGTGTTTGTGTGTGTTTTTTATTCATTCAGGTACAATGAAACCTTGAAACCCGAAGGATCAGGTCAATTTACCTTTTCTTTCTCACTAAGTTTGCTTTTCTCACTATTTATTCACCCCCATTGGTCCTGACGAAAGCCTAAGATCTCCTGACTACCAAAGGCTGAAACATGTTGACCTCTTTTTAGACATGAAATGCACTTGAATCCCTTATCAATTCTAAAAGTGCACCATTAATTTTTTAACCAAGTCCGAATCCAGACCTATTAAAATTGTCCAAGTCTGGCTGTCCGGTACTTTTTAAGTCTTTTTCATCACCACAACCCCTCCCCAACTATTCACGATCACTACTGCCTTAAACCAAAGGCAAAACCTCCTGGTGGAGGGTGCACAATACTAAAAATAACTCGATGATTACGCACGCACGTGTAAAATAGCGGGTACCCACTATATACCGCTGAGAAAGAACCATCAAAATGACACGTGTATGAGAGTTATATTTGGGAGATACCACTTCCTCGACTTGTGAAACCTAATGGTTTAAGCAGGACAAGTGATCCTTTCCCATTTGTGATTAGAAGAGTCAACTACGGAGACTGAAAGGATCTTCTCTCTACCTCCCCACCCCCTTGATGATACACTGTGATAATGTTGCTACAGTTCAAGGTTACTGCTCACAGGTACTTTACGCTATAAACTGGGGGGATGCCCTGTAGTGATGATATATGGACACCTTTGCGGTGACTACTCCTCTCTGGCCCTGTTTTCAGACTTTAATATTGGGCTCTGGGTTACTGAAGTCACAGGTGTAATGGCCCAAAGTGGAGCAGGGGCTGTCTTCTCTTACCCCCTTTGCTGCAGAACTGGGAAAGGGTTTTAAGCACTCTGCTTTGTTGGGGTGGCGGGAAGTTTTGATTCCGTCGAGCAGGGAGGCCGGGTGGTGGGTGGAAAGGGAAGGGTCGTTTACTCAAATTGTTTCTTGTTTCCTTGTTTTTATGTTCAGGGCAATGATTACTATAGAATGTGCATGTTATCTTTGTGTGGGCGCACAACATAGGGGTCGCTTTCTACTGCTGCTTTGCTCATGGCGGTAGAGACACGGTTGTCCAGCTCTGGAGAGAGTACTACTAACCCTCCGAGGTCCCCGGTGGCCCCCCTAACGTTGCTTTCCTGGAATGTACATGGTCTGGGAGATAAGATTAAAAGGGGGTGGGTGCTGCAGTATTTACGGCATAATGCACCGGCGGTGGCAATATTACAAGAAACGCATCTGGTGGGTTCGGCATGTAGAGCAATGGATCGTTGGGGTTACAAAATGGTAGTGCACTCTGAGTTCTCCTCAGGCTCGGGGGGGTTGGGCATACTGGTACGTAAGCAGTCCCCTCTGATAATACACCACACCTGGACCGACGCTCAGGGACGTTTTCCTGCTAGATCAAGTCAGTGGGAGGGGAAACGTTTTAACACAGTCATAGATGGTACTAGGGACCGCTACCCAAGTAAGACACCTGGCGTGGGTGGTTCCCATTTGAGGGGGTTCATAGACGCCTTGGGTCTCACAGATGCTTGGAGATTCAGACATCCCAGTACCCAGCGCTACACTTTCCAATCCGGAGTGCATAATAGCCTCTCTCGTATAGACTATTTTTTCCTTTCAGCTGACAGCCTGCCCCATTTAACAGAAGTTGAGATTCGTTCACGTGGCATTTCGGACCATTCTCCTATTTTCCTATCCTACAACATGCACATTAGGGCGAGGAAGCAAGCTTCCCCCATATTTGCCGGTTATCCTCAGGTCCCTGAGATTCGGAAAGATATAACAGCAGTCACAAAACATTATTTCCATGAAAACGTGTCCTCAGTACAATCCCCTAGTATACTGTGGGAAGCATATAAAACAGTGGTGAGAGGGCAGGCAATTGCCTCCATAACTGGCAATAGGTGAAAGGCGAAAGGGGAATTTGAGGCCCTGGAGGCGGAACTGGCTGAGTCTCAGGCCAGACACAAAGAGAATCCCACCTCGGAAACAGGACAAAATCTTCGCATTAAGCAAAGCATACTCAAGGAATATCAGCTGGTTAAACTGCGGATATAAACTACACGACACACAGTATATGAAATGGGGGATGAAGCTGACAAGCTTTTGGCGTGGTTGGACAGGAAAGAAAGAACACAGAGAACGATAGCGCAGCTTAGTACTCAGGCTGGCAAAGTGGTAACCGCTCCTGAAGACATAGTAGAGACCATGGCGGGGTATTTTGAACATGTGTACACTTCTAACTCTCACATGACAACAGAAGAGGTGCAAATATATATTAAAGATATTAAAATGCCCGCCCTGTCTGCTGAAGCGGCTCTTTCACTGGAGGCCGATATTACGATTGACGAACTGCTGACTGCCTTTCACTCCCTACAGTCAGGGAAAGCTGTGGGACCCAATGGAATTCCCATTGAGCTCTACAAACGCACATCTGACTTAACTGCCCCGCATCTCCTGACAATGTTTTTAGATAGCTTAGAAGCGGGGGAGCTACCACGTGATCAACGAATGTCTACTAGAATTGCTGTGCCTAAACCTGGTAAACCCCCAGACCAACGTTCATCGTATCGCCCAATAGCTCTACTCAAAGCTGAGGCAAAAATATTAGCTAAATTAATTGCCCCCCGACTAACCCTACACCTCGAAACCCTGATTCACTCAGACCAGTCCGGGTTTATGCCCAATAGGAATACGGCGCTTAATCTCAGAAGGGTGCAGGCGGTAATGGCGCGTATGGTATATCTCCAAGAGCCGGCAGTTATCCTCTCTCTCGACGCCCGTATGGCGTTCGATATGGTGGAATTGCCTTACATGTTCGCAGTTCTCAGACATTTGGGCTTCGGCCCCAAATTCTGAGCATGTGTGACATTACTGTACTCACGTCCACTCGCTCACGTGGTGGTGAATGGTCATATCTGTTGGGACGGGGCATGCGCCAGGGCTGTCCCTTGTCTCCATTGCTGTTTGCGTTGGCGCTGGAGCCATTGGCGGCCTGGATCCGATGGGACCCCATGATTCGGAGACTTAACTGGACTGCGACTTGGGTAGACCGTATATCTCTATATATAGACGTGCTGTTATACCTGTCTTCCCCGAGATGCTCAATAATAGTGCTTTTAAATATCTGTGAGATCTTCGGTCGGGCATCAGGGTATACCATCAATTGGTTCAAATCAGTGTTGTTCGTCCTCAAGGGCCCGCCCCCTCTGCTCCCGGCTGACCTTCCACTTACGGTTACGGAAGACTCTTTTAAATACCTGGGTATTTGGATAACGCCTGGATCAGACGCCTTCCTCGTCAAAAGTTTAGAGCCCCATCTGGAACGATTTAGGCGGGATGTGAAACACTGGCATAACCTGCCTTTGACTCTCCTGGGCAGGGCAGCCCTTTATAAAATGATGACGCTCCCCCGACTTCTGTATGTACTGGAAAATACCCCGTTCCAAGTCCCATTAAAATATTTAAAAAATATAGAAGCGATTGTCTATGGCCTGCTCTGGGTAAATAAACCTGCACGTATTTCGAGGGGCAAATTGATCAGGAGCTGGTATGATGGGGGTATCGCCCTCCCTGATTCTCAGTTATACTATTGGGCAGCCCAACTGAAAATAATTAACCAGTGGTTGCATGCACCTCAGGCTGAACCGGTGTTTGATAGGTGTAGCTCCTCCTCCCTTGTGGGACTGACAGCACATACAGTGAGCATCTGGTATGCGGCACAGACCCGTCTGAAATGTAAAGACACTATCACTCAAATGACCCCCACTGTGGACAGCGCGGCAACTGGGCAAACTACGCAATAGTAAGGGATTCAGGGCCTGGGACCTAATAGGCATCTCCACGGTGGGTGATTTATGGAAGAAAGGTGCGGTGGTATCCTTTGACCAGTTACAGGCCCAATATGAATTAGCACCCACTGAAAAGTACAGATATATACAGATCAAACATGCCTTGGAATCAGTTCTCCCACCAGGCACCGATGTACCTGAAGCCACTCCACTAGAGGACAGATTGCTTACTGAAAATATGCCCAAGAAGGCGACTTCTTTTACTTATCGTAAATTAGTCAACAGTACACCAGACCCGACACTAAAATTGAAGCACAAATGGTCAACGGATTTAGTGGAACTTGACGAGGCGGACTGGCAGACAGCGCTGTCCTCCCCGTTGGAGGTGGCTTTACCCTCTAGGCTCAGATTAGTACAACTAAAGATATTGCACCGAGTATACTAAACGAGGGTCACCCTTCACACCATAGGAAGGGCCGCGCACCACTTTTGCCTTAGGGATTGCGGGGAGGAGGGAACATCATTCTTTCACACTATATGGCAATGCCCCCGAATTGCAGTGTACTGGGCTAAAATCATGAGAACGGTGTCCCAGGTGGTTGAAGTGTCCATTCTCCTGGAGCAGAGGTGTTGCCTCCTGAACCTTTCGGAGCCGAATGATCTCACACACCCCGCTCAGGACTGGGTGACGCTGGATATAATGTATGCTAAACAAAATATTGCCAAGTATTGGGGATCTGAGGAGGTACCGACGCTTACAGATTGGTGCTCGGACCTGGATGCAGCAATGATGGCAAAGAGTGTGGTTTATCTGCACCAGGGTTGCCCCCGGAAATGGGAGAAAATCTGGGGGGCCTGGAACAAATATAGAGGTTATCTATGTGAAACGCCATCGCTAGACGGGGAGGGTGAACTGAGTATGGGGTGGGGGAGTGGGAGGGAATCCAAGGTAGTATTGAAGGGAAGGAGTTTGTTTTATTGTTTTACTGGTTTTTAATCAACTAAGTCTACTGCTGAGTAAAATGTCGCAAAGATCTACTGTAATCTGTGATGCCCAGAGTTTGTGCTACTTGATTAACATGTGCCCTGCATTGATTTCAATAAAAATATGTTTTTAAAAAAAAGACTATATAAATTGTAGAAAAGCACAATACCGAAGCATGCAAGATAACTAATTTCCGAGGTTCTTATTTTTTTCTTACCATCACAAAAGTTAGCCTAGCAAGACCTAGCATATCAAAATCCCTGGTGGTTTGATCTCTTTAGCATTATAACAATATGTGTTTTGACAACAAACCCAATAAATCCACAATTTTTCTTAAAACATTCATCCAGAAAGATAAAAAATTAATCCAAAATTGTGTCCTGGACACAGACTTTCACTTTAATGCCCAATATTTCCATTATTGTGTGCCCTACCTTCCCATGTTCACAAGGTACAGACTGGTACTAGACGGTGCTTACATCCCCAGTGCAGAGGTAAGTAGACAAATCTGTACCTAGCTTTCTTATATTTTCTGCCATTCCACTGTATGCTTTGAAATCAACATGACAAGACTGGATAAATTATGTTTTGTTTACCTTGACATCCTGCTCAAGACTGTGTAGGAGTTCTCCATCCACATGGCCTGTCTGGGCTACTCTTAAGCTTCTTCTCTCAGCCTTCCTGAGGCGGTACTGCAGGATGCGACAGGTCTTGTTAGCATGATCTAGCTGCTGCCGCAGCTCCTGGAATTGATAAACATCCTCCTCTGTGTAGACATCCCTCATCTCCAGCATTTCAAAGCGCACCTCCTCGATTTCGTCCTGTGAACAAATTAAGGGACACCACCAATGAAGTAAACTGTATTACATAAGAGTCATACAATTAGTAAATGAATAAATGCACACAAAGAGAATGACCCAAAATTTACCACTCTGCTCTGTAGAACTCTCAAATGGGAAAATCAAGAAGGGATTAAAAAAAAACAGCTGTAAACCTCTGGTGAAGAAACCTCAGCTTATTTCATATTAAGTAGGAGAAGCTCACCTATCCTCATTTTCTTTGCATTCTGGCACTATGGAAAATCAAAGCTGCAGCACTAGACTGCAAAAAACAGTAGGGGCAAAGCCAACAGACGTGGCTTCTAATTGCAAGTGCTGGTTGATTCTATGCTTAGACGTTCATCCATCCATCTCTACACTTAATCGCTCACCACCAAGCACTAAGTCACTTATCCCTACACTACACTCCTACATCTTTTGTCTACCCTCTGACTCATTGTTATGCTATATTATGTGTATTTGTAAGGTTCACAATCCCATTCCTAAGGGAATCCTGGCACTTATTTCTGCATTCACCCTTCCAAAACACCACAAATGCACCAATCGATGAAGGAGCACTTTTAGTTATCATCCAGGCCTGCTGGCTTAGCTGGGACATTGCAAGGGGCAGGCTGTGTAAGGTCTTCCAGCATTGTGTGACTACTAGCCTGAGATGGGTGACACTAAAGTATACAAAACAACTGCTGGATAGAATGCTTGAATTAATCTCAGCCAATGGAAATTACTAACAGCCACATCCCAGTCCATCGTTATTTTGCGCACCATCAATAAATCAATCAATCAGGCTTTGTATGGCGCGCTAATGACCCTGAAGGGTATCTAAGCACTAGCATGAACTGAGTCTATTCCAACAGCCAGGTCATGGGTGGCGAGGCGGGTGAGGGCATGCAGAGGGGGAAATGGTAAAGAAAAAAAAGCATTTAAAAAAAGCAAAACTTACCTTGCCACGCCGGTCCCGGGTCTCTACTCCTGCTATCCTCGTCTGACTGAGGCACAGGAAGCAAAGAAAAGGCACCACTGACCAATCACAACGCTGCATTGCAGCGTTGTGATTGTTTTTGAGCCCCTTGGTGCGACGCTTAACCAGGGAATGGGGGCCTGGGCATGTTCTCCATGCAGGCGGTAATGCAGCCTCAATGGAGAACGGGGAAAGTGCGCATGACTGATTTAGACCGCCCAAGAGGGCCGACTAAACAGTCATTGCGCACATAGGAGTGGGCAAACCACTCCTGCCCTGCTCCGTGAGCAGAGCAGCCCCACCCACCCACAAAGGAAACATTAAATGATAATAACTTAAAATTATTAGCAATTTATTTTTCCTACTTTACTGTTCAAAAGCAGTGGTGCAACACTTCTCCGCCATAGCGGACTAGCTGACCCTGCTGGGGTGGGGAAAAACCTCTGCAGCTAAGGGGTTAACAGCTGGCCTTGCTGAAGACACCATGTGTATTTATTTAATGATGGCAAAGTCTTCACTTGAATCAACGCTGCAGCAGGAGTTGCTATATGGATCCCCATTAAACCAACCCCCCCCCCAAACTGGGGTGAGCATTAATGACGAAGGCAGTATTTTTATTCAAATTTGAGAACCCTTACCTAGTGACCAGTGGCATGCCACTCAGTTTCCAACTCCTCCCCATTTCTACATCAAAGACTTCCACATCAAGTGAACAACCAGTTGTAGGTAATGGTGCCACCAGCCCCCTTTCACCCGTAGTATTTTGCAGGCACTGACCGTCTGCTACATGATTCTGCCTCCAGCCCCAAATAAACAGCTCTGCTTTAGTTTCTAGCAATGTCTCTTCACGGCTAGTTCCAGTGCACCCTGAAAAAGTTATGTAGGGGTTCTGCCCAAATGACCCTCCAAAACCTGGGCTAGGTACATCACAGGGATGAAAAAATAGAACAAAGGGGATGTGGAGGGATAAATTCAAAGAAACTTTTTTTCTCTCCCAAGATATATTTAATTATCTTGTAGTGTACAATTATTTGTCCAGCATATAATTTCACAAATTTACAAACACAAATATACGCATCACAGGACAAGGTGGCACACAACATAAGAAAAAATAATGAATAAGCTATACATATTTATCTATATACATCATACAAGTACATTATATACATTACATATAAACAAACCTGGTGTACCCTACAAAAAAGAAAAATAATGTGGAATCAACTATATTCACAAAATCTACAAGTGATATAAAGCTACAAAGGAAGTCCTCTCAGCGCCTAAGTTATAAATTCTTTATGTACAATAATATAAAAGAAAGAAGGCGCCAGAAATGAAACACAACAATCAATGTAAGCGGACTCCTTAGAATGGTGTCGACGCAGTCGCGGTCGCGTTTCTGCCAAATATTTCTTTAGGCTTCATCAGGACACGGGTACTTAAAGGACCTGCCCACAGGACAGGGGATCCTAGATAGACGAGGCAACCTCCTAGCCTGTTGTACACATCCAAAACAAATGAGAACGTCCAATCGAAGCTCCAATGTAGCGTCAGCCAATTCACACGGGTTATAAGTGTATTACGTTCAGCTCCTTTACAAAGCAACCTCAATGAACGGAACCACGGCACATCCAAGAAACGAAACACTCGGACCTGCACCCATCCGCGAAGTCGTTCCAGTGCACCAACCCAAATCGACCCCCCCATCCTCCTGCTGCACAATAGGTTTAAGAAAAATGCCGTCTTGGAATGGTCCCATACTGCATATACATCTGTGTAAAAGTATCCAAGTGCCATTCGAGGAAGTGATTTGACACATCCAATGAATATATTAATGTATGATTCTGTGTAGTTAAACCTCAAAAGACTTGTCCCAATCTGTGTTTTTCCAAAAATATAACAATATTTCTAAGTGTAAAACATCCAATAAAAGTTAGTATGGTATAAATACGAATACAAAATGGTCACATTTATATAACCATCCGAAGGCTGGTGAAGGCTGCTGAAAACTTTGCTGCTATCCCTGGTCCCTGAACCCTGACGCACCCTGCACTTTGGGGACGACCCCTGGAGGGGGAGAGATGCCACAAAAGCCTGCTTGCGGTCCCCCAGCACGGGAGACCGAAGGCTGGTGAAGGCTGCTGTAAGCTTTGCTGCTATCCCTGGTCCCCGAGCCCTGATGCACGCTGCACTTTGGGGACGACCCCTGGAGGGGGAGAGACGCCACAAAAGCCTGCTTGCGGTCCCCCAGCACGGGAGACCGAAGGCTGGTGAAGGCTGCTGAAAACTTTGCTGCTATCCCTTGTCCCTGATGCACATTGCACTTTGGGGACGACAGCTGGAGGGGGAGAGACGCCACAAAAGCCTGCTTGCAGTCCCGCATCGCGTGAGACCGAAGGATGGTGAAGGCTGCTGAAAAGTTTGCTGCTATCCCTGGTCCCTGAGCCCTGACACACGCTGCACTTTGGGGACGACCCCTGGAGGGGGAGAGACGCCACAAAAGCCTGCTTGCAGTCCCGCAGCGCGTGAGACCGAAGGATGGTGAAGGCTGCTGAAAAGTTTGCTGCTATCCCTGGTCCCTGAGCCCTGAAGCACGCTGCACTTTGGGGACGACCCCCTGGAGGGGGAGAGACGCCACAAAAGCCTGCTTGCGGTCCCGCAGCGCGGGAAACGCACGGGGCGTGCCCAGGCTCAGCCCGGGCGAAGACCGGGCCAAGACGGGCCCGTCTTAGACCGACAGAGGCTGGGCTGGGCCACCCCTTTATGGTGGGTGTGCCGATATCTAGCCATTTCTAGGTCTGTTGGGGGCTTTTTGTTCCTGTACCCTATTGTGACTAGACTGTGAGTGAGATTTATAAAAAGTCATGGGTAAAAGAAAGTCAGGCCCTACACCGAGCACAGCAGGAACGCTGGGAGGGCAACAATCCTTATTGACTTATTTGACCTGTGCGATGGGGGCCATCGAGGAGCAAATCCACACAGTAGTAGAGACTCTTACCCAAGGACGGCTGGGCCTTAGTGTGGAAAGTAACACTGGAGGGAGCTCAACTATTAACTCTGCTATGCTGATGTGTGGGGGGCAAAATGTGCAGGGAGCACAAAACGGTTGTATTCAGGTGACCTCAGATCTTCTATATGAGAGCGATCTAGAAGAGGTCCCCCAACCACCCCCAAAACCTTGTAAGAACCCCGAAACGAGGGAGGGTGTACAGGTGGATATCAATATTGAGAAAAGCCCGGTGATGCAGGGTAAAAAGCCACTTCCCAAAAGAAAGAAGACCCTGGGTAATCACTCCAAAATAGCGGGAGCAAGTGCTTCCACCTGTGCTGGGAGAGCTAGTGCGAGGAAGCACACTGTAGGACAAACTCTGGAATTAGACCACATTGCGAGGAAGATCGATAATTTACATAGCTTTGTGGTAGAAACCCTAGGGAAACTAGGAGATAGAGTTGCTAATATAGAGGGGTGTCTGAGAGGAGATATTAGAGCTACCACAGGGGGATGAACATTATACAGAAGGATAACCTCCGACTAGGTAGACTCCCACTCCTCCAGACCCCTGTTAGGACTACAAACGTAGACAGCTCTAAGTCAGATATTGTGCATGATACTACTCGTATGCCCTCTCAAAGATCTAATGGCACTGCAATCATTTACCTCCTCACAGTATTCCTAATCATCCCTCACTAGAGCAGCATGGCATTAATAGTAGAGCCGGGGGACTTCCTTTTGGGCATGCACCTCCCCCTGAAACTCCAGTTACAACATACCTTGACCTACCACCAGCGGCTACACTTTATGCACTAATATTAGCAAATGCCCCCCTTGCATGAAGCAGAATACGAAACATGGGAGAGCCTTTTAAATAAATCTTTACAATGGCTAGGTAAAAAAAAACTGTCTCTCTGACCCATTTTTTGAAAATTTCAAAATGGCAAGACGGGTTTCCTGGGTGGGTAAGGGCCAAAGAGCGTTCAGGGAGATTGTATTGTCCTAACCTTTAGCGACCCCATGCTTGTGCATGCAATACTTACGAGGATAGGAAATGTATGTTTTAATCATATAGGAATTAATGTTTTACCCCTTGGTGCTTTTTATTTGTCCCCTGTGGAGAAGACTTTTAAAAAATATGTAAGGTACCCGTCTGTTGGTAGTAGGAGATCAACTGAAGTCCCGCTCCATAACCGTTTTGCTCTGTTATCCACTCTGGAAGATCTAGATTGACCAAGAATGCAACACACAGGGGCGGTTGACCAAGTGAGGATGGAACTTCCTTCGCCTGTGGGTGTCCCCTTACGAGGGTTTTTTTTTTTTTTTGGAAAACCTTTATTGGTCATTAACACATGGTACACTGCTTAATGCCTACAACCCACATCTGTAGGCCAGCAGCTATAACATTTCTTATGAAGATGTACACGTGTTTCTGGTGGGGGCATACAGCTAACACAGCATGCCGCCTACAACCCATTCGGGCCGGCCGCGATGTATCTAGACGTGGGCCATAGAGGAAGTTTTATCGTACCAACATGATCACAATGCAGTTTGTGAGCAACAAAGCATTGAGGTTACTTTTAACATTTCAATCAACTTTACAACATATTATACTCTTTTCCTTCCCCGAAGAAGGCCACCATGCTGAGTATGTGACGTGATGGAGCTTGTAGTGTGGAGTGCAAATTTGTTGTCCTATACCAGTGTGTAGTGCCGGGCAATCCCGGTAGTGCAGTTACACATCCTTTAAACATAACTCAATGTCAGGGAAGGTATAACTTTTCGTACCAGTCAAAGAATCTGATGTTGTGCCATGCCATGGGTGTGTTGTAGTGAGTGTTTCCCGGATTGAGACAAGCCGTAACGAAGCAAAGCCTAAAGGGGGTGCTAGCAGCCTCGCAATTCGTTCCCCCCGTGCAGTTGGCGGCTCGCGTTTAGGGGTGTCAAGGGCGGTGTATCGTGTGTCCGTTCTTGCAGGTCCTAGGGCGTGCAGTTGCCAGAAGGGGGAGGAAAGTTAGAGGGTGTGTGCGGGGGTTATATCGCTTCGTTGTGCAGGGGAGTGGGGCCTGGGTGAGGGGGCGGAGATGCGGTTACCGTCACTCATCCCTCCGCTATCCTCCTCATCGGACTCATCATTATTTTGTGACTGAAGCAGGTATGTAGTGAGGGGGCCCCATAGGTCCTTGGGGCGTGACTTATGTGGTAAAAGGTCAGCATAATTGTGGAGTTGTTCCTGCCAAGTAGACATATTACTAAGCCAGTCCTTAAATTTAGGCGCCCGTCCTCTGCCCCATCTACACGCCACTAGTCGCTTAGCCAACAGGAGGCTTAATGCATAAAATTTGCAGTGTGTTTTTATTGCAGGGTTAGTGAGTCCAAGTAAGGCTATTTTAGGACAGGGGTCCGTGGGTATTCCGATCATTACCGATATAGCCTCAAACACTTCTATCCAGTATGAGGCAACTGCTCGGCAGTTCCATGCTAGGTGTATGAAGTCTGCGCCCGATCTGCCACATCTGAGACAGCGATCGTTGTCTCTGAGACCCAGACGGTGCAATTTAGCAGGTGTGAAGTAGAGCCGGTGCAGGAATTTATAGTGTACTAATCTAAGGCGAGCATTGCTTGTTACGGCGTGTGTGTGAGAACAGCTCATCTCCCATTGCTCGTCCGTCATAGGATCGTTTAAGTCAGCGTCCCAATCTTGCCTGGCTCTGAGGGGGGGTGGAGATGGAGCTACTTGAACATGTTTATACAACATAGAGACCACATGTCTCGGGGTATCTGCCTGTAGCAGGGAATGCAGAGGTGCCATAAGTTCCGGCTCATCCGGGAAGTTGGGTGTGACGGATTTAATGCTTTGCCTGAGACGAACATAAAGGAAAGTATCCATCATTGTGGGGGAACTGTCTCCAAAAAGCTGAGCCGCCGTGCGGAAAGTGCCTTGGAGGTAAAGATCTCGCCAGGTGTAAATAGCGAGTTTGGCAAGGAATTTACGTCCTATTTCTTCACGGGCGACGCTCACTCTGGGATCGTTTGCCAACACCATCAAAGGTGAGTAAAGGAATTGCACTTCCATATGTTCTGCAATATGCTTCCAAGCCCTGACAGTACAGTCTACTGTAGTTGGGTCTCTGTTTGTCATACTGACTGTAGTGTAAAGATACCCCGAAGGTTTTTCCGGCCTCATGTATCCATCTTCAACCGCCAGGTGGGCCACGAATGGAGGGGGATGGAACCAGTAGGAGGCGAAATGTCCTTGGGCACAATCATAGTATTTTCTGAAGTTTGGGACTTCAAACCCTCCTTGGTGGTAGGGTAGCATTAGGGTCTTCAAACTGAGTCTGGCCTGTTTGCCTCCCCAGATAAGGCGCGATGTCTGAGAGTCGAGGGCGCGAAAGAAACATGAGCCGGGGCTATAGGGTATATTGGTAAAAAGATATAACAGTTTGGGGAGAACCACCATTTTTACAAGAGAAATGCGGCCTGCCATGGACAGTGGAAGGTGTATCCACTTGGTTACGTTGTCTGTCAGTTTGTCTAGTGCCGTTCCATAGTTTGCTCTGATAAGGGCCTCCGGTTTCTGGTGATTCGGATTCCTAAATATTTTATTTCTTCAGATTCCCACACTAGGGGGTAGTCTAGAGGAAACATCTCGGTCCTGTCAGTCAAGGGGAACAGAGCCGATTTTGCCCAGTTTATCTGTATCCCCGCTATTGCCCCGAACTTGGTTATCTCCCGTAGCAAGGGATTTAGATTTTCTTGAGGTTTGTCCACATAGAGGGTCATGTCATCTGCATATAATGCGATCAGTAGTTGCCGTTCCGGGTAGATGAGGGAGCGAGGTTTGTGTTGTTGTCGGAGTTTTGCGGCTAGGGGTTCGATGGCGATCGCGAAAAGTATCGGGGACAATGGGCAGCCCTGCCGGGTGCCCCTTTGAATCTCAAATGGAGCAGAGCGGGCTCCATTGAGCAACACCGTAGCCTGGGGTTTACAATATAATAGCTGAATCCAGTCTAAAAAGTTAAAGGGGACACCCATCCTTTCGAGCAGTGTAAGAAGGTAATCCCACTCCAGGGAGTCGAACGCCTTTGTGGCGTCCAGGAACACAGCAGCTGCTTCACAATTGGGATTAATATCTTGCAGCACTGCTTGTAAGGTACGCAGGTTATGGGATGTGGCGTGGTTCGGGACGAACCCTGCCTGGTCTGGAAGAACAAGCCTTTCCATAAGGAGATTGAGACGCGTAGCGAGAACTTTTGCTAAAATCTTGCGGTCTGTATTTAACAATGAGAGAGGCCGGAAGGAGTCGCAATGGTCTGGTGGCTTACCTGGTTTCAGCAATGACGTTATTAGTGCTTCTCGCATTGTGAGCGGGAGTGAGCCTTTCTCTAGCGCGGCGTAAAAGACTTGCTTCAGTATGGGTGCTAGCACATGTATAAAGGTTTTATAAAAGTCAATCGGTAGGCCATCCGATCCCGGCGCCTTCCCAGACTTCATGGACATGATTGCATCCTTGATCTCATCGAGTTCAAGCTCATGATGAAGGAATTTCTGCTGGGTCGGTCCCAACCAGGCAATTGCGGTGTCATCCAGGTATTCCTGTAAGTTGAGTTCATCAGTTCTATGTGAGGTGTAAAGTGAGGTGTAGTGTTCAGTTAACACTTGGAGCTGTTTCTTGAGATCTCGTTGTGGTGTGCCGTGTTTGTCTAGTAAAGTAGGGACGTAATTTTGGTACCTAGGGGCTCTGACTGCAGTGGCAAGCGCTTTACCCGGCCTGTCTCCCTCTCCATATACTCGAGCCGTGAAGGACCTTCCCAGAAATTTGCATTCTTTATCTGCCAATTCAGAGTATTCGTTTAGTTTTTCTCTAAGCTGAGCCTGAGCCGCGCGGTCCCTGTCTCCTCGAGCTATCTCTCGCTCTAGCTGTCGGAGCTCGATTTCTAGCTTGCGTATGTCTGCCCGCAATGCTTTGAGAACTCCCCCTCCCTTGGCTATACAACTTCCTCTCATCGTCACTTTGAAGGCCTCCCAAACCGTAGTGAGACTAGTAACTGAATTAACATTCCGTTCAAAAAACTCTGTGATCTCCTGTTCTAGTTCAGCAGCAAAGGCAGTATCTGTAAGATGTGCGGGGTTCAGGCGCCAGTTCAGGAAAGGGGCCATATTGAGGGGAATCTGTAGGGAAAGAAGGACCGGTGAGTGATCAGAAAACGTACGCGCCAGATGACTTGCCTTGGTTAACCATGGGGACAGTCCTGCTGACACAAATATATAGTCTAGGCGGGCCCATGTGGAGTGGAATGCTGAGTGATGGGTGCCTTGCTGGCTGTGGGGTGTAGGTGTCGCCACGCATCTACCAAGTGGTGTTCATTCACTATTCCCAATAGCGAGCGTTGAGTATTCGTGTAGTGAGAGGCTTGCGGGCATGATCTGTCCAGTACGGGTATTAGAGCCGTGTTAAAGTCTCCCCCTAGTATCACGTGAGCTATCCCCAGGGCCTGTATTTTCCCCCACAGTGTGAGAAGGACAGTCGGGTCATCTGTGTTAGGGCCATAATAACATGCAAACAATATTGTATGTGCGTGTAATTTCCCCCAGATCATACAAAACCGCCCCTCGGAGTCTATCTCAGTTCCAGCCGGAGTGAAATGTGTTCCTCGTCTCACAAGAATTGCCACCCCTCTAGCGTAGTTAGAGTAAGATGAGAACGCCTTGCACGTTGCCCATTTGGAAGCAAATGAGGGGGATCCGCCTGGAATCAGATGTGTCTCCTGCAACATAGCAATGGATATCCCATGTCTGTCCAGATACCCCAAAATCTGTCTCTTCTTCCTAGGGTTATTTAACCCACGTATATTCCAGGAGGCCACCTGGAACTGCGAGGCTGACTGCGGTTCAGCTACGTCCCCCATATCTCCATCAGAAAATATGTATAACAAAGGTCTACAACATCCATGTTTTTACAGCTTTTGGTATCAAATATGGAACGTGATCCCCAACTACCCACTTGGCATGCCCAACACCTAGAATGAATGATAAACAGGCCTTTCATACAAGCATCGTGTTGGAACACTTCCCCTCCCACTCCGGCAACCCCAACTCGCCGGGCATTTGGAACCCACCCAACCCCAACTATCCCACCCACTCCCCAACTTAAAAACAGACTTAATGTCACAAATCCCTCCATTCTACGAACAGAAGGGGGGTATTGGGGCTCGCCCATCGGGGGTCTGTTCTAGGGGCACCCAACCTGCCATCCACCTCCCTACTTGCACCCACTTGGAGCCAGGCATGTACCTGGTCTCTTTACGTGGGACGGAGGTGGGCGATCGAGCCCAAAAAGTATATAGACCAGGTTAAGCAGCAGCGTTAAATTGTACCTCACCAGATGATTGGAGTCTTGCTCGGCACCACCTATCGTAGGTGTAGCAGCCGTTGTGGCAGTGTTCTATTCTTGCAGGTTCATAGGCGAGGGGGGATCTGGAGCGATGTCTTTCAGCACCTTCTCTGGTTTTGTCTTTTTTGTGTTTGAGGAAGTCCTCCACCTGCTGAGGATTTTGCAAGAAGTGTTGCTTGCCCCGGTAGGAAACCTTTAATTTCGCCGGATATAGCATGGCGTACGTCATCTCTTGATCTTGAAGCTTCTTTTTCACACCTGAGAATTTCCTCCTGGCTTCTTGTACCGCCGGGGTGTAGTCCGGGAAAAAGGAGAGTGTAGTATTACAGTATCCCACGGTGCCGATCTCTCTTGCTCGTCTCAACACCGCGTCTCGGTCCCTGTAATTTAGGAATCTCGCAATGATAGGGCGCGGTTGGGCACCTGGTGGTGGGCGTGCGGCTAAGGATCTGTGGGCACGCTCTACTATTAGGTGCGAGGAGAATGATTCTTTACCAAAAAGTTCGATGACCAAATTTTCGATAAACACCTCCATTTTCCCTGTGTTGGTGGACTCCGCAAGGCCCAGAACGCGAACGTTGTTGCGTCGGGACCTCGCTTCTAAATCCTCGTTCTTTTCCGCAATGATTTTTAGGAGCCTGTCCATTTGGGTCACTTGTCTGCAATTAGAAGTGGCGCCATCTTCCAATTCAGAGATCCGGTCCTCCGCGTCCTTAATTCTGGTGTCGTGTTGTTCCAGCTTAGTGACCACACTGTCCATGCGAGTGTTTATCGTGTCAATCTTGGAATCGATGTTTGTCAAGCTCTCTTGCATGCTTATCAGCAAGGCTTTCCAGTCTTCGTCAGGGGGTCCTCGGGCGGTAGGGCTACCTTCGGGATCCTGTGCACCTCTAGGGTTTTTCTTAGCTTCAAACGGTATTTTAGATTGTTTGGCATCATTGCGGCCCATGTCGCGTCTTGGCGTACGCGAAGCCGATGTGGCAGCAGCAGCCAGGGTGTAGTGAAGTGTTTCCTTGTCCAGCTGCCCGGGAGTAGATGGGGCAGAGAGGGACTGCGGACAGCGATCCTCCAGTGAGTGGCACTCGGAGTACAGTTCAGAGCAGCCGTGACTTCTTTTGGCGCAATTTGGTTCTGCAACCCACGCTACGTAAATGGGGTCAGTGGGTCTAACTGTACGCCCCCACCAGCCTCAGTTTGAGCAGGAGATGGCTGCGGGACAGATTATTCCTTGTAGCGTCGCTGTTAAATATGAGCTCACGGTAATGCCGCAGTGAGGTTCCCCACGATCCAGGCAGCAGCAGGTGAGTACAAGGGGAAGTAGTGCCACGAGTGGAGGGAGCCAACACAGATGAGGGTGGTGTTATATTGCAGACTGATGGAGCCGCCGGCAGTTGCTCGACCTGTAGCTAGTATGTCACCATGTGATTCCAGGTGGCTCGAGTGTATACTAATAGCAGTCCCCGGGTTCCTCCCGGCATCTCGCGGTCATGCAGCTGCGCAGTGATCTGATGGGGCACGTCGTGCCAGGTAGACAACCTCCCTAAGGCAAGTGGGTGATCCGCTAGCCGCTAGCCGCCCGCCGCGTCCCCTAGTCAATTAAATCAGGTGCCGATGACAATGATGAGCCCGAGCGGCTCCAAACCACAGGCGGTTGCCGGCGGGCAATAGGCGGCGGGAAGGTCGCTGCAGGAGAGCAGACGGGCCCCGTTGTCTTATTTGGCAATGCGGAGTGTTAATTAATGTTGTGGCACTTTCTGCGTCCCTGGCCCCACAAGCAGTATATCTGGGCCACCAGGCCTCGGGACGGTCGCAGGCCGCTTCCGGCAATCCGCAGGCAGCGGGGAGGTCGCGGTTGGTGAGCGGGCGTGCTCGGTCGCTGTTCGCCGCTGTGCAGAATGCCACGTAGCGCTCGGCGAAAACTGTGATCCGAACTCCGCATGCAACGTCCCAGCCGATAATTAAGTGTGCAGTGGAGTGCCGGCCGTTATACGTTGCAGTTGTCGGGTTCGTTAAGCTTGCTGGCGGTCCCCGCCCTTGGATTTGAAGTTCGCGCTCTTTTGTCTTTTTTGGTTTTCCTCCTTTTATTTACCTCTCGTCTCCGTTAAGCAGGGCTCACCTTAAATATAGTAGGGTCCTCACACAGCAAAACACTGGCACAGGTTTATTGGCGGCTCCGATATTTTCCGTCGGTAGATGGTGTCACAGTTCCGATGAGGCCGCAAAGCCCCGGAGTTTCCCAGCAGGCTGACCCTCGGATCGGCAGGTCTCGGACCGGCGCCTCAGTCCGCCTCCAGACAAGCTGATGGATATCTCCGCCTACGGCTGGGCGATTTTGACGTTCTTGGCACCGCTGTGATCAGTGAAGCGTCGCAGACACAATGGCGAGGTGACTGGGTAGTTTTTCCCGGTCAGTATGGTCAAAAGGATAGTTAAGTGGCTCGATCTGGCGAGAGCCTCACTACGGTGCGGCCATCTTGGTTTGGCGCCACCTAGCGCCCCCCTTACGAGGGTTGGGGAGTATTCAAACTCCTCCACGAGAGAGTGGGATAGTTCAAAATCTGTTCTCGGTATATCTTACTGAGGGCATGGAGCCGACTAATAATCATTCCAACTCTGTTGGTAATTCTGAATCCAGTCTTGACATCGTAGTAACATCTAATACGATTGGGGATATTCCTAGTGGAAATATGTGCTCTCATGAGTTAGGAGGGGGACAAGCTAAGGTATATAGCAATGAGGCATGTGAAATACTTTATTGGAACATTGCGGGCCTGTCCACCAAAGTTAATAACCCTGAGTGGCTAACCTTTGTAGAACATTTCTCCATAATTTGTCTACAAGAAACCCGTCAAATAAGGAACATCACATTATTGGCTTCAAATCCTTTTTTACACCGGCAGTTAGCAGCAAGCACGGACGTAGTAAAGGGGGCCTGTGTACATATATTTCTAAAACCGCAAGGGTATGTAATACAAAATTTATAAGTGAGTGTATCTACTATCAGATTTTATTAATAAACAAGATAGGTGGACATGGTTCAGTGTTAATTAACTTTTATAATAACATTCCAAAACCTCAGACTATGAGTATGCTCAAGAATCTATGTAGCTTGGACGACAAAATGTCTGGTGATATGTGGATTATTTGGGGTGGTGATTTTAACTGTTTTTTGTGTTTATGTGGTCTAGGTAAAGAGAAAAAAGATCAATCTGCCCATTTTTCTCACAGTGTATTGGGGGACCTGTTAAATGAAATCATGTTTCAGTTTGACCTTGGTTACGCAAATGAATTGTGTGCTTCAACTGTAAGACTCTATAATTGACTACATACTAGTTTCAAATAAGATATCAACGTAAAGTTCTCTCCTTCACAACACATGATTTTTTTTTAATGAGTGATCATTATCCAGTTAGCATGACTCTTGAATTGGAGAGACAGTTAAAACTAATAGTCAAGAGCAGCCAAACTATGATTTTAAGATCAATCTTGCTAGTAGTAATGGGTAATCCCTAAAGTGGGCAAAAGTGGATCCAGTGGCCTTTATACATAATTTGATAAACAGTACTTGGGATGATTTTGAAATATGTTTGGCCGAGGGTAATGAGGATAAAGAGGTTTTAAATGCTTTTCTCAATATCTCAGGCAAGGCTCGAAAGTTACTGACGAGGGAGCAGAAACAGGGTTTGCATAAGCCAGAGGGATGGTTTGACAAAGATTGTAGCAAGGCCCATACCCTCTTGAAGAAGGCATTGCACAGCCCAAATAGATCTAGAGAGGAAATAAGACAGGCAAGATATTCCAATCAACAGGCCTTAAAAAGGAGAAAGATTCAATTGAAGAGAGAAGCATGGGAGACTTTACATGAGGCATGTGTAAGAAAAGATAACTACGCCTTCTGGAAAGCAGTGAATGCCCCATTCTTCACACAGAGTGATACTGATAAGATAGATATCGCTATTACTGAGGATAAGAGGGTCTAATTCTTTGAGGGCCTTTATAATGATGATCATACGGGACAAAATAAGATAGCCTCACTGGTAGCGGTCACCAACGACAGAGTGCAGAAGGAAGTATTCCCCATAGATATTAGCATCTCTATGGAGGAGGTCACTAGGGCCTTAAAAGAGAGTGCCTCTGGTAAAGCACCAGGACTGGATGGCGTCCCCGTGGATGTGTATAAATGTAATATTGAATTATGGGCCCCTCTCCTAACTAATGTTTTAAATAGATGTAGTCGTTATGGTTTTATTTCCACATGGTCGGATGCTATAGTGATCACCATTTTTAACAAGCATTTGCAATGCAATAGGTCTCGCAGTTGTTAGAGTTTGAGCCAGTGGCATTGTAAATGGCACTGCCTTTTATTTATGTTTTGGGTTTTAAAACGTAAATAAAAGGCATTGTCAATTACAATGCCAAAAGGTTAAACTCTCGCAAATGCGAGACATTGCAAATAACAATGCCTTTTATTTACGTTTTCGTTTTTAAAACATAAATAAAAGGCATTGTCATTTACAATGCCAATAGCTTAAACTTGCGTAAATGCGAGACCTATTGCATAGCAAATGCTTGTTTGTTGTTCTTTTTAAGTTATGTATGCTTGCAATAAAAATTAAAGATTTTAAAAAAATCACACCAGTTTCCAGGGCCAGACCGATTGAGTTTGCCAATGCTTGATTTAAAATGTAATTGGTCTTCAAATCACCTTGAATTTTAAGAACATTGTTTGAAATGTAAAAGGAGAAAATAATATTTAACTAAATAATGGAAACAAATACATAACATGAATATATCAAGCGCTAACAGAATCAACTGCCTGATCTCCTAAGGAAAAAAAATGACAGCATGTATAATTTAATATTTTTCATTTGCAAGCCGTTTCCTTCTTCTTCTTAAATTGTTTTGTGGCTTTATAAGTAAAAATCTGCATTAGACAATGATTATCAGTTTTCATTCCTTCCAAAATACACAGTCTATAATTTAGAGTACAAAGAATATGGCAATTGACCTTCAAAAGCAGGTTTATGAAGATAAAATGTACCGCGCTAGTGAAATGGCTATGTCTCTATCTATAACGAGATGAAAGAAGCATTGGCGGCCAAGCCACTAGATCTTAACTCTGGGACTTCTTGGATTGTGAATGGTTTTGGCCATGCTGTGCAGCATGGCAAAAAAAAGGAATACAAAATAGCCTATGATGCAACTGAAACGTGGTTTTGTAGGCATGTGCACCACACACGCATGGTCCTGTAAATTATGCCGGCACCTTTTGTCTTATTTAGCGCTCCAAGTTGGATAGGTAAGTAAATAAAATAATAATAACGTGCAAAAGCTTTTTTAAGAGTAGGTGAGGGCGGCAGCAAGGGGAGGGGGGCTATAAAAAACTATTAAAGGGTAGGCAGTGGTCCACAAAACTACTAAAGAAACAAACAAAAAGTAAACTTTTCATTTTAAACGCAGTCCTCTTTCTTTTAAGTACATCAGACTGCAGTAAAACAAGTCTACTCTACTGCAAGTCAATAACAGACATGGTGTTCTGCTTTTCCGACCAGGCCACCATCCCTGTGATAGCCTCCAACTATAGTGCTCCGCAATTTTTGTGACAGGATATTCGGAGGGGAAAGGATGTGGCTTAACAGCTAGAACAGACGACTTTGAAGCTGGGGCCCAGGCTCAAGGCTGATGGGAGACTCAAGCATCCTGTGATTCTGGGCAAATCACTTCATCTCCCCGTCCCCGGCCTAGAAGTTAATGTGTCCGACTGTCACGCAACTGGTGCTCATGTAAAGCGCTCTGAAACCTTTGGCTCAAGTTCGCGCTATATAAAACTGTAAAAAATAAAAAATAAAGTACATCCGGCCCGTAGGCACAAGAGCACGTATTCACCTAGACATGCACTCCGTGCCTCTCTTGAGTGACTTTGTTGCTGACGTAGGAACAAGCAGACCTGTCTTCTAATCTCGGCAGCCTCGACTAAAACTTGTGCGCTCCTGGGCAGCACATCCCCACCCTGCGCAATGCTTCACTTATCTGCCAGAACAGCAGTGCATTGAGCCTGAAAACCAGTGTTTCCTGCTGTTCCTCTCCAATATCTTTTTACCTTTAGAGCAGCAAGTTAAATGCGACGCCGTCCCTTTAATCCATGCTCGAGGACGTGGGTCCCACGTGGAGCACGAGGAGTGGAGGCAGACAATGCTGGTTGGGGGTGGCACTCTCCGGCTGCACACCCCAAAAGAGAGCCGGCAGTCCCCACCAGATGGGCTGTCTCCCGAGGCGGGGGACAAGAGTGTGTGTGTGAGCAGCAGGACAAAGCAGAGACTTCAACCCCGTCAGCAGGTGCAGGGACCCGCACATCTGCTTTGCGAGATGAAAGAGCTAAACCCATTATCTGTGTTATTCCAGCGTCAGCCTCACGTGAATGAAAGAAACCGAGCCTCTGCCTGAACAACGCGGCCAGAGAAAGCAGTCCCATGCACACACAGCGACGTCATCTGCCCTCCTAGTGCAAGGAATACAACGCACTCCCACCCACACACACACAAAAGCACACATGCTAACCAATCATCTCACTGTCAAAACACCCACTTGAGTCCAGGTCTGGCCACATTGCAAAAACACACACGAGCAAAAGCGCACACAAGGGCAAACTTACACCCGCCTCAGACACGCGATGCACGCATACACCTATCCACACACACACGCACGCCCCAACCTGCTCCTGACTACTCCAAAAACACTTTTGCATCCAACACATATGCTCACAAAAACATTACACCCCGCTGCTTCATGCGCAATCCACTCACACAGTATTACAAAAACACTCATAAACCACCACAGCATGCACTTAGACTCAATTAACCACTTTTTTTGAAGGCGCCGTGGCAGGAGACTTCAGTGCTCTTGGTGCGCGCAGTTATCGCTTAGGAGCAACTGCTAGAAAGAGCGTGGAGATTTTCAGCTTTGCAGCGAAAATGCAATTGCATCTGCCCGGTGATCCCAGTGTAGACAACAAGCTGGCTCAGCGGAGCCGATCGGGGGAAAATAGGGGGGGGGGTGCGCGCTGCCAAACCTGAAGCAACCTGCTTGCAGTCGCTCTATGAACGGAGGCACTAGATAGGGCAGCAGAGAGGGTGACGGTCTCCATGCATTTCCAGGCAAAGGCTCTCAAAATTGAAACTTATGTACCGGAGCACGCGAGAGCCGGCGGGACCAGAGGGCGGAGGGGTGATGCTGTCTCACGCACTCCCGATATCTGCTTGCATCTCTGCTTGCCGGGCTCGAAGCAGTTACCCCTTTCTTGGGTAGCGTAAATGTTCCCTTAAAACGTGGCTGCTACCTTTGCTCTTGTCCTAGGGGTGTAAAACGATGCCACATAAGAAAGGATAACACGATTAAAACATATATTGCCTAAATATCTCTTTGTGTGATAATAACACTGACAGAGAGCCATATTGTTTCAAAATGGTTGCCGCGTCCACACAGCTGGGTCGAGGATGTTACTGTTGCCACCGAATTGGGGACGTCTCGTGTGCAATGGCTTCCCGTTAGACAATAAACAAGAAAAACAGAAGACGGAAAGAATCCACGGACGGAATACACGGAGGCCGCCCCGGAAGTCAGGCACGGTCGCCTGTGACGGGGGCGGGGCCACGTCCAGACCGGAAGAGGAGGCAGGCGGAGTCGATGCGTCTCGCGGCCCGGGGCTCCTGTGAGCGGTGTGGAGACCCGGGGCCGCGCTAGCAGGAGGTTGGGCACCGCGTGCTGAGAGAAGAGTCCCCGACATTGCCTAGGTAAGTTTCAAAAGGCTGGGGGGGCTTGGTGCACTTGTGTGTGTGTGTGTGCGTGTATGCTCGTGTGTGTATGCGACGGCGACGGTGACGGCGGGGGAGGGGGGAGGGGGGGCCTCGGTGCACTTGTGTGTGTGCGCGCGTATGTGTCAGGGGGGGTGTGTCTCTGTATGTATGTATGTATGTGCGTGCGTGCATGGGTGCTTGTGTGTGTATGCGCATGCGTGTGTGGTGCTTGCGCTTCCCAGGAGACAGCGCCTGGCCACAGCGCGCGTTCCCGTTTCAAATCGGCTCCAGGGATGCGCGCGCCCCAAACTGTCTCCTGGGGAGCACACTCCCTAACATAAGATCTCGGCGGAGACGCGCTTCCGCGCGTCTTTAGCCGAGACCTAAAAAGGGAGATAGGAATGAACCAAGTTGCTACCGCCCAATCTCCCTGCTAGACTCCCTTCTGAAAGTAGTGGGGAGGGTGATTCTTAACAGACTACAATCTTGGGCCGAAGAGACAGGTCTCCTATCAAACCTGCAATATGGGTTCCGAGTGGGGCTGGGCACGGTTTGAGCAAGGTCTGAATTTAATGTTGATTATAAGTAAATACATGGTTGCTAAGGAAGGAAAACTTTTCTGTCCTTCGTTGACTTAAGTTCAGCGTTCGATTGTGTAAATCATGAAATATTGTGGAGAGTTCTTAAAGACATGGAAATTGACCCAATCCATGCTTTTATTTATCAAAGAACTGTACAAGGAGGCAGGTGCCAGGATCCGTTATGGAAGGCAGGGGGAATGCTCAGCCAAATTTCGTATAAAAAAGGGAGCGAGGCAAGGTTGTATACTTGCACCTTTCCTCTTCTCTTTATATATAAACAGCTTGGGTAAATATTTGATCGAGCATCGACAGGACTACCCAAATATTAAGAATACCCCAGTTCCCATTCTACTCTATGCAGAAGACGCAGTTATCATGGCGCGACGCAGGTGGGGTTACAACGAACAGTCACCAACTTTGTTAATTTTATGCATGACAGGGGTTTAAAAGGTAATACTAGTAATTACTATCAGTTGTGGGAAAAAACAAGGAAAAATGTGATATCTTTATTAACAACAGTAGTGTAGGAAGTACAGATAAGTTTTCCTATTTGGGTATTACGTTTGAACGGTCTGGGTCCTGGACTGCGGCAATGCAGGCAAGAAAACTGATGTTCATTAGAGCCCTTGGTGCATTTACTAATTTCTCAAGGAAACTAGGCTGTAGACCTGTCCCTGAGTTACTAGCTATTTACAAAGCAAAATGTATGTCCACAGCGACTTATGGCGCAGTTATCTGGGGGTTTGTAGAGGCTGACCAGATTCAACGTTGTGAAAACGCGTTTATACGTTATCTCCTGGCGGTTCCTGGTTCTACTGCTACTTTTAATTGCCATATGGAACTTGGTCTCCCTTACATTTCTGATAATATTAATTTAAATCCATTTTTACTTTGGCATAAGGTATGGCCATTAACTGAGACTGGTTTTAGTCGTGATGTAATTGAAGATTGTCTTAAATTGGAGAAGGTGGCTAAAGCTCCATGGCTCAGAAATTGCGATTGACATTGGCCACCCCGAATATTATGATGCTCCAGAGAACATGGAAACAATCTCTAGAAAATCTTTGAAAGCTGTTTGCCTGACTTACCTGGAAAACAAACGTTGGCTTAAAGAAAGAGAGAAAAAAACTTATGGAGAACCAACTAATGTTAACATTTTGGGGTATACAACCGTATCTGATTCAGACTCAGGAAAGTTTCTGTCGGATGCTCCTAACCCGTTTCCGTTTTCCAAATGTTAATGACTGGTCTAGAAATCTACCCTTATGCCCGTGCGATGATATTTCTAGTCAAACAACGTTACACAGTGTCCTATTTTGTAAATTTTATACACAACCCAGGAAAATCTTTTTTAAACTGATTCTGACGGAAATGGGCTTAAGACAATGTAAAACAGCGTTTTTGAAGCTACAGATTTTAGAAAATCAACTGATTTTATTGGCAGTTTCCTCTTTATTAAAGTCAGTTAATAAATTTAGAAACACAATGTGATTATCTATCCCCATGTTACCTATGTTGTCTATAGAATCGTGATGTTTTTTTTAAATGTGAAACCATAGCAAAATGAAATTACCTTTTTAATCTGTGCTTTTATGATTTTCAAGTTTGTAAAATCGAATAAAGGTGAATTTGAATTTCAATATATAACCATCATTACAATCGTTACAATCGGAGGCGTACACGAAAAGACAAATAAGAAAACTGTAACTAAATATTAAGAATCATATTACTAATTTGAAAGTTCTTAATGTAATAAATGGATGTGAATTCCACTGGTTTAAGTTGTGTCGTAGCGACTTTCATTAAGATGGTAAATTATGTGGTCTATCTTTTCATGAGTGGTTTACAAAAAACAGCTATACTCCATCCGGTAATATATCCCTTTTGGTGCCAATGTGTCCTGTCTTTTAATCCAGTAGATCTCTTTACGTAACAATTCTTTTACGTTATCCATGTCACTTTGAATTTTCACCATTTCCAATATCGTGAAATGTTCTCTGTGTCCGAGATAATTCTTTTTATGCGCAATAGCTGTCAATAGGGAAGGTGTTTTTTCAAGGCATTTTGAGGGAAGCTGTCGAAGTGTAGCAAATTATTACGATAAGTGGGTTTCAAATGAATGTGTTTATATTGTTTAAAGTTATTTCTACAAAATGTTATTTGACTTTCACTGGTTTCTTGTGCAAATTCTAAATGATTATTCACAAAATTTAAAATGGTAATGACTTCTGTTTGCTCTGCATTGGCACCTTTCCATAACAGGAATAGGTCATCAGTATACTACCGGTAAGCTACAGGATTATTGTGTCAGTACTCTAAGGATAAGATGTGATCCTGTTAAAATTTCTTCATGAACAGTTTGGCGTAGCATGGAGCTGCTCAATTGCCCTTAGAAATTCCAGTGAGTTGGATGCAGCGGGCAAGATGGCCGCTGACTAACTTCGTGGAGGGCAGCTCTGACCCTTCTCTCCCCTGATAGGAACCCTCTTGGAAAATGAGCGGTTAATCAAAGGGGAAATGGTTTGCTGGCTACATAGCAGGACTGACCTCAAGATTGCTCAAATTCAGACTCACCGGACTTTCGACGCTGCGGACCCCTGTGGCTTTGGAGGTGGCTGGCTCGGCTCCGGTTCATATGGTGTTTGGCACAGCGCTTTCCCTCAGCTGCTGCAGATCCCGGCGGTCCTACAGCGGCTTTCTGCTTCTCTCCAGGAGTGGCTGCTTCAGCTTGAGATTTGGAATAAGATGGCGCAATCAAAAATGTCAAAGACCTAAACGCAGTAAAAGATGCAAAGGACACGAGGAATGGTAAAGATGTCAAGGACGCGATGCAGGAGACTGCTAAGGGAATTAAAGCTTTAAAAGATGGCACGGATATTGACTCTGGACAAGCATGGCATGCTGCCTCTAAAAAGAAAGGTGAGGAAAGCAAGCTGAAGGATGTTGGTGTGGCGGGCGGCACAAGGTTACGTGCTGCAGCCACTGCCATCACGGAAAGCACTATGCGGCAACCAACAGTCTTGGAGGCGTTTGGGGTAACATCCTCAACACTCAGTTTTTCGGACCTTGCTGCTGGCTCTCCCAATTTGGTCTCAGTTCCATCAGCAGTGCTTGGCAATACGGATAATTTACTCCTCTCAGCAAACGATACAGTTTCTGGTGTGCAAGGTAATGCTTTTCCAATGGCCACCCAGGTGGATTCTGGGTCTGGTAGTTCCATCCCCCAGCCAGTGCCAGTGCCCCAGCTTCAGTCTAAATCTCAGAAGATAGGAAATTCAGCTGACGGTCTGGAACAGAGTGATGCAGGTCCTCCCAACACAAATGGAGTAGGTGAGTTACCCCCACGACATGTTCAAGGGGGGGTTCGGAGGAGGCAAACCCGAGAATATAGTTACTACGCCCACTGTGCCTATAGTGCCCACTGCTAATGGACATAAGAATCTTAGTAACAGTAACAGTAACAGTAAAGATAAAAGCTTAGATCTAATCATCGGGAGGATAGATCATCTAAATGTTTTAGAATTAGAAACGACAGCCCCAGATATGGTGGAGAATGAAGGTAGCAGCTCTGCATCAGAAGATCAGAATGATCAAGGGGCCATGTGCACCGGTCCTACACACCACGCTACGCTGCACCTTACGATTTCTGTCCGGATTGTTGGACGAGGTGAGACATTAAGTCTCTGATACTTTTACCCCTTCCGTGGATTGAGAGCGGGAATATACTAAGCCGTGCCTGTTACAAGTAGCTGTACATACATATACCCTTTGGACCACGGACTAGAACTACTTTGGGACTCTTCTTGTGAATTCTCCGAATTCGATTCTACCTTGGAGATCGTACATTCCACCTCGTGGCGGAATCTCTGCCCGTGAAGTACCCAGCTATATTTTGAGGTTTGGAACCAGTGATCATAGAATCTTTGCTTCGGAAAGTATGTGCCTCAGTAATATGACTTGATGGCACATGATATATAGGACCGTTGGAACTAATTTGGTATCTACTTCTATCGGCGTTATCACCGTCTACTACATTTCTAATCCAACATCTGGATATTGCTTGCAACGGTTCAGACCGATTGAAGTTTCATTTATATTTTGCCCTGAGGAAGCTCCCAGTGTGGGAGAGAAACGCGTTGGCTGATCTTTTGATGCAATTTAATTTTTATCCAGAGGAACTTGATTGAATAAAGAAGAGTTATTTTCACATACCTTTTGCTTCTCTGGACTTTTTAAATTGTGCACCCCCAGCAGTATTTAGAAGGGGCCATATCCTCCTGGCTTGGCGCTCCCCTGCAATCTCTGGAAGGAGGGAAATTCATCTCACTGAACGATGACTCTGGGACATCAGAGATTAGCGAGATAGAATCATAACAAGAATCTGTTTCCGGGGGGAATCGTCGGCTACACAGAAGACGCATCGAAGTCGATCTATGCTCTCCAAGCGGCGGGCCAGGAACAAAGTTAGGTCTTCGGATTCCACTAGTAGGAAGCTTGAATGGGACTATTCTGCTTCCACGCTGACAACCTGCAGCGGTAGCGGTCCCTATTTAGGAAATGTAACACACAGTGGTGCAGGGGGGGGGCCAATGACTCTGGGCATATGACTCCATCTCCAACACTGGAGTTACTGTATACGATGCTTAAACAGATGCAGGGGGAGGCGAGACAAGAGAGTTAGCAATCGTTACAAGCCACCAAGAAACTGCAGGGGGCCATCCGTAAAACGAACAAACTGTGCACTGATATGGCTGAGCGAGTTACGCATGCGGAAGAACGAACCGCTGCTGTGAAGAAGGAAGTCGAGAAATTACAATCATTTAAAGCTTCACAGAAAAAACAAACATTAGATGTATGCTGGAAGCTTGAGGAGTTTGAAAATCGGCAGCGTCGAAACAACGTTCGGCTGCTCGGCGTGGAGGAAAATGCAGAGGGAGACGACATCATGGCCTTCGTGGTGAAGCATTCCCGGACCTTACCCACTGGAACTGGGAGGTGGAAGTACAACGGGTCCATCGCTTCCCAATGTTCAGGAGAACTCAGTCGAAAAATCAAGGGGAGAGCCCGAGAGCCACTCTTATCTTTATTGGCAATTTTTTGTTAAGGCAGGCTATTATAGATCGGGCCAGACCTGATTCAAAGCGAACATTTGAAGGACACACCTTCTTCGCTCGGCCGGACTGTAGCCACACAAGGGTCGAGCGGAGATTGAGACTTAGGCAAATGATATCTTTGTTTCAAGGGGCGGGCTGTGAAGCCTTTTTGCTCTTCCCGGCACGGCTCAAGGTTATTCATAAAGGGCGGGTTAAAATGTTCTTTTCTGAGGTAAATTCCCAGGAATTCCTTGTGGAGCTAAAAGGAGACAAGGAGTCTTAGCTAGCACATCGGAGCGGGGTGCCAAGGGGGGTGGCTAATGGTCTCTCTATGTGATTGCAAACTTAATCTGAAGTATAATTTGGCTAGCTGTAATGTTTTTTTTTAAACTTTATGGTCTTATGATGTGATGGAAAGTTTACTGTGAGGTGTAACTTTTGGATTGCCATGGTGTTGGAATACCGGGGGGGTGTAGGCAGGGAGGGGTTTGGTATTTTTTCTTCAATTGCTAAGTTAAGAATATGCCGCTGAGGGTGGGGGGGCGGAGCTTGCCAGCGACCGTAATGGCCGCCTAAGCCTAGAGCTCCACGTAGTAGCATTATAAATCCTAAATTATCCTGCATCAAAGCGGTGCCCTGTGGCGATTCGACCCTCTCCCGTGATCGGGGACAGCTGTGGCAACTATCGGAGACAGACCAGAGGGATCCCAGAGCCGAGAGGCAGTGATAGGCAGTCGCGACTGCCCTGGGATTGGCTGGGCCTCGGAGCCGCGACCCACGGCACTGCATCAGGCCGCCGTGCGTCACTGTGCGTGCGGCAGGAGGTCACAGGGACTTGGCGGACACCCCAAGTGCTGGCTAGGAGGCGGAGGCCAGAGAGTTGCAGGATATTGCGCGCTCGGCCTGGGCGCAGGCGGTGAGTGTTAGCCGCCCCCCGCTGGCTTACGTGAAAAGAGAAACTCTACAGCCCATCTCAGCTGCAGACAGACTTTACACCCCCACCGAGCCCCGGTCCCTAGCGCTTCATCCATAGGGGCGGGGGAGTCAGAATCCTCACGTTCTTGTGCCGGGGGGGCACCTGGGGGGCCGCAACGGCTCGTCGTCAGCTGGCGGCCTTGCGAGTGGATCGGTGACCAGCACGAGTCGGGCCTACCCCGGAGCTCCTCACAGCAAATTGAAGCCACAACGCCCACGGGCCTGGGACGGGCTCCATGGGTCCCGGGCAGTCCTCCCCCTTGGCGTCCAGGGCTCCCTCCTCCAGGCCAAGTGCATGGCAAAGTACCAGCGACTAGGTCCATGGGTCCCGGGCAGTCCTCCCCCGGACGTCCGGGGCTCCCTCCTCCAGGCCAATGGCATGGCAAAGTGCCCGGGACGGGCTCCATGGGTCCCGGGCGTCCGGGGTTCCCTCCTCCAGGCCAACGGCATGGCAAAGTGCCCGGGACGGGCTCCATGGGTACCGGGCAGTCCTCCCCCGGACGTCCGGGGCTCCCTCCTCCAGGCCAACGGCATGGCAAAGTGCCCAGGACGGGCTCCATGAGTCCCGGGCAGTCCTTCCCTGGGCGTCCGGGGCTCCCTCCTCCAGGCCAACGGCGTGGCAAAGTGCCTGGGACGGGCTCCATGGGTTCAGGGCAGTCCTCCCCTGGGCGTCCAGGACCGAGAGCTCCGGTGGTCCTTCCTGTGCCAGAGGCTCAGCCAGTGTCCCCGAGCCCCCGGGAAGGTGAGCCCCCGAGCCCTGCCCTGCGTGGGCAGGCCTGGAGCCCTACCACGAAGGCTCGGGGTGGGCAGCTGAAAGTCCTTTCGGTCCCGGCCATCTGGTCGCACCTTTCCCCCTCGGCCATCTGGTCGCACGGAATGCGTTCCAATGGGGCGACCAGCTGGCCGGTCTTCCCTGGAAGTCCTGATGAGGTGCCATTTGCCTCCCCGATCCAAGCAAGGGCTCCAGGAGGTCGGGCGCCTCTGCACCCTGGGTCCCCTCCGTCACTCTGTGCGCACGGGTTCCAAGAAAGAGGGGGTAGCCTTCTTCCGGATTACTAGGGGCCGGGTGTTAGATTTGGGGGTCTCTGGTTGGCACAGGTAATTAATTGTGTCAAGCAGGAACCCTCTCCTCTAGTCAGGATAAGGGGACCACCCTCTTGAAATAACCCCTGCTCACCCTCTAGGTAGCTTGGCGCGAGCAGACAAGACTTATTTTCAAAGGCGTTATAGGTTAAGCATTTGTGAACACATACAGTAACTCAGGGACAACACCACAAATGGACACCACACTAGGGTTGTATAAAAAATAGTGAATCTTTATGTAAAGGCTTAGCACAAGACAGAAAAACGTCAGAAATAGTCCACAATACTTATTAGCAAAAGAGTTCTTAAACCATGCGTAATTGAACGTTCTGTGCGCTTCGCACTGTCTGTCCGGCTCTCCTGGTGATGAAACGTACCTAGGAAGAGTCAAGCAGGTGCAGCGGACGGTCCGGTGCGCACACCAATGCAGTGTGAGTCTCACAGTACCTTAGATTGTTGTGTCCGACACGGACGATGCGTGGGAAAACAGAAGCGTTGCAGGCAGCGATGTCCTCCTTTTACGGTGCAATCTCCAGCTCGTAGACGTCCTGGGTGCGGATCGTAGACTTCAGGGTCGCGTTGTGCGAGGGGACGGTGCCTTGTGCGGTGCGTTTGAGTTCCGGTGCCGCATACGAGCTGTACCTTGAAAGTAGGTGCTCGGGTAATCCTTTGAGCGCAGTTTGAAGTGGACTGTACGCTGCGGTGGTGCGAGACGTACCCAGCCGCTCTACGCGCTGCTGCCTTTCCACATCAGCGGCAGGGTGCGCGGTGAGCAGTGCGGCTCAGAAAAGCGGGTAGCGGTGCGAGGTACTTCCTTTACATTGCGAGCTATGGCTCGTTGGGGCCACAAAGTCGCGTTGTTCGGGCCGGACGAGTCCTTCCTTCACGTTGCGAGCTACGGCTCGTGGGGGCCACAAAGTCGTGTTGTTCGGGCTACAGCTTGGCACGGGCTTCCAGTGTACACGTCGATCTTACGAGGCGCACACTTCTCTCTGCTTCAACGCTACGGGGAGAACGGCGGTTTTCAGCAGCTCCTCTCAAGGCAGGTGAAGTCCACTGGTCCTGGGACTTCGTTCAGGGGTCAAGCTCACTTACAAGCCCTTGGAGATCTTTTAAGCACAAGTTTGGAATAAAGTCTTTGTAGTCTTTTCCCCTCATTCAGTAGCAAGGCAACCACTGCAGGACAATCCCCCCGGACAGGGACAGTACTCCTTCAGCTTTCCCGGTTCCTTCTCCTCAGGCAGAGGTTTCTTCTTGTCGAGCAGGATCTGGTTACTTGGGCTCAGGGTCCCAATACTTATACCACAATTCTTTTGTTCTGTCAGGCCAGGGTGCCCTTGCCTAGTTCAGCCCAGTTCTGGAGTACTTTGTTTACATGACTCTGGCCTTTTCTTTCAGTCTGCAGGGCAGAGACATCAGACTCTCCACAGGAGGTGGCAGAGCACAGCCCTATTCAGAGTCCAGGTGCACTCCTCCCACCCATCTGGATGTAATCTTCCTATTGACCACCTGGCTGCCCCAGTCTTTCTCCTGGAATTCCCCAGCCCTGTCACTCACAGAAACCAGACAGCAGATACACATTATAGCAGAGGCGGGCTGAAATGGTCAGGCAAGCAAATACCAACTTTCTAAAAGTGGTATTTGCAAACACAGAACATTAAAATAAAATTTACTAAAAGATGTATTTTATTATTCTGAGTTCAGGCATACTAAACTCGAATTTCTACCATGTTCCGTGAGTCTGTTATGATCATAGGATGTAACAATTCCAGCAGCCCATTCTGGCCTATGAGAACAGGTAGCCTTGCAATAGTGAAAAACGAAAATGGCTGTAATTCACTATTAGGACATGCCAGACACATCAGGGCTTGTCCTACCTTATACTTTCAATGCACCCTGCCCTTGGGCCTACCATAGGGGTGACTCACATGAAGTAAAGGGAAGGTTTAGGGCCTGGCAAGTGGGTGCACTTGCCCAGTCAGCATGACAGTACCAGACTGCACGCAGGTTCTGCAATGGCAGACCTTAGACACATTTTACAAGGCTGGTTCTGTGGGTGGCACAACCAGTGCTGCAGGCCCACTAGCAGCATTTGGATTTACAAGCCCTGGGCACTCCTGGTGTACTTTACTGAGGTCTGACAGTAAACCAAATAAGCCAATCATGGAATCCAATCAATATATACCTTTTATACAGGAGCACTTGCACTGTGGCACTGATTGGCTGTGGCACAGTGCTCTGAACAGCTAACACCAGCAAAACACATGAGGCAGAGTAAACAAAAAGTGAAAGGGAGACCCACGCCAAGGTGCCAGGTCTAACACGTGTCCCCATCAGCTGAAATGTGGGGAGAAATACCCTACCCCAGGGAGTTCTCATCACTAAGGCGGAAAAATCTGGACAGACCGTCAGCATTGGCGTGATCTGTACCAGGGCAATGTTCCACCGTGAAATCCATACCCTGTAGGGAAATGGACCACCTCAAAAGCTTTGGATTCTCACCCCTCATTTGCATCAGCCATCGGAGGGGCCTGTGGTCGGTCTGAACCCGGAAGTGAGTCCCAAACAGGTAGGGTCTTAGCTTCTTCGGTGCCCAGACCAAAGCAAATGCCTCACGCTCAATTATGCTCCACCTCTGTTCCCGTGGAAGTAACCTTTTACTGATGAAGGCTACAGGTTGGTCAAAGCACTCCTCAGTCATCTGTGAGAGAACTGCCCCTATACCATGCTCTGAAGCGTCTGTCTGCGCAAGGAACTCTTTGGAGGAGTTGAGTGCCAGGAGCACGGGCGCCGTGCATATGGCAGTCTTCAGGTTCTCAAAAGCTTTCTGACAGGTGTCAGTCCAAAACCACTTTCTTTGGTTGCTTCTCGGAAGTCAGCTCTGTCAAGGGTGCAACAATGTGGCCATACCCCTTGACAAACCTCCTGTAGTACCCGGTGAGTCCTAAGAAGGCCCTCACCTCTATCTGGGTTTTGAGGGGTTCCCAAGCTAGGATGGTTTCAATCTTTGGTTGCAGAGGCGCCACCTGGCCGCTCCCAACTTGGTGTCCCAAGTAGGTTGTATTTCTATCTAGGACCCTAATTCGATATTCCAATGTATGCCCTTATATGGCTATAATAAATAATATCCTTATGAAGGCATAAGAATCAGAATCATATCCATATTTAGTCATAGCCCTTGCAGTCCAAATTAGGCAAGGCTACTTCCCTAGACTCCTAGAAAGTACAACGCGTTCTTTAAACAAACCAAACCTCCAGCAACCTGGGAAATCCCCCATGCATTTGTTTTGATTTGTCCTAGAACTCCTGCGAGCACTGAAAGAACGGCCAGTTCTTAGTGTCATCTTTTATTGACGTCTTATGTCCAACCTTACGTCAAACCCGGCACCTTTCAGGTATAAATATACAAACGTTGCCTTAAGCAAACACACGGTGGTTGGGAGCAGAGCGATGTTCTACTTACCCGAGAGCCCAGCTGTTGCGGGGAGCCGAAGGAAACTGCCCCTCCCTTTTGACGCACTGAGAGAGACGCTGTCTTTTCTCCAGCCGAGAAAATCCAGCTCCGGTGTTCCAAAGTCTCCCTTGCGGGTTGCTGGGAGATCGAGTCCTGAGAAACGAGATACAAGACCTCCTTCATTCTATAACCAAGGTACGGAGTTGACTAAACCCTTAAGAGAATTCTTGATTCCGATACCTGACAAAACTTAAACTTAACTTAAAGCTGCAACTTACTTACTCCTTCCCACGTATTAGGCTTAGGTCAGGTACACTGGGGTAGGCGCATCTTAGAAGCACCAGTTGAGTTTGTTAGTCTATGTTTTTATGTATGTATAGATTTTATCCATTTTAAAGTATCATATGGCTAAGAAATCATATCAATGCTTTTACAGTATTATTTCATAATACTACTTTTACTGTACGCACTTTACTTTATGATAAGTATTGCAATTATAGCAATTCATTTCTCTTGTATGAGAAAGAAGACTGTTCAATAAAATAACACCTTTTTATTGAAAACGCCCGTCTCTCTATTTCTCTGCATTCTGGTGGAACTAAGCATGCACGATTGACTGAGTAAAATAGCCGTCTATTGTTTTCACACGACTCTAGAGATACACTCTTTATTCTGGGGGAGCAAAGTGGTCATGTCCTATGGTTGTCAGAAGCTAATCCCTTCTTGTCTGAGTCAGGGAAGTTAACCCTTCCCGGTTCATTCGAGAAAGTTTCTAGTGACCTCTGAGCTAGCTGGCAAAACTAATTCAGTCTAATATAGTCAGTAGAGACCTAGTCGACCTCAGTCCTACGTCTACACTGCCGATTATATTATTCCAATGCGCAGAGCCTATTGGGAATATAGGAACTACACTACATGGCGCCCAACGTTTGGTAAGGCGATAATCTAACGCAAGACACTAGAGTAACTCAGTCGTGCTTTTCACACAGACCCCTTTCTCCTATAAAAAACTCCAATAGACGTCTGGAGTGGGTGAAAGGTTAAATCCGCCGGAACTTAGTAGGATGGGAATCCTATGTATTAGTTCTTGGTTTAGTCAACGTTAAAGGATACAGTGTTCCAAAATATTGTGCACCTAATCTTTGTTTCCTTGAAACTTGATCTGCACCAAAACTTTGTCGGTAAAATGGGAGAAAGTGAAGAAGAAAGAGATAGAGAAGCATTAGCAGCTCAACTCCTAGCGGATGACACAACCATCCAAGAAAATGACCCGAATGCTATACTCATTCCGGGCAATGTAAGAAGAACCACAACGCTTAAACTATAGAAAATGGACTATCACCAAGAGGTGGTACGGTCATATGCGTGATAGAGGCACATGAATATCGGCAGTCAGAGGGACAAAAAAGCAGCTATGAGAACTTCCTGCGGAATGGCTGTACTTGTTTTGATTCTTGCTTTCCAGCACCGAGCATTCTTCTGTCTAATGCCGCCCGACCTCCGGGGTGTGGGCTAAATGGCCGTGTGATGCTTTACTCATAGAACTGTGTATTGCGACGGCTGACAGCTGGATTGTTGCACGAATTGGTTGTACAATATAGGTCTGCAATAAATGAAAAAAAAATGTTTTAAATGAATATCGGCAGACAGAGGTATTCTATTCATGGATACATTTTCCAGCAGCACACGCTGTGACAAAAAATTTCCACTATTACAAAATAGAGGAACCTCCAGAGGAATACGCTCCTTTTGAGGATGTTGAAATACCACTAACTTACCAAGAGCACCTGCTCTGGTTTAAAGGCGCCCTAAAACATCAAAATCACATCACCAGGCTAGGTCCACTAGGTAGACCAGGAGCCACGTGGCCGGTTCTAGCCAGCTACACACCACATCCAGACATTCATAAAATGTCAAACGAAGAACTCTTAGCTAAAATAAAAGAATTAACAAAGGCATATAGAGAATTAGTTCAATTGGCAATGGACGATATAACATACCTCCAGAAATTGAAGGGGACAGATATAGCAGAACAACCATTTGAACTTGCTAAAATCATAGAAAAATCCTATGAAGAGCTAGGAAGAGATAGTTTGGGTGAAAAACCAGTAAAACCCCAACTAATTGAAAATCCTGAAAAAACATTTATTAAAAATAATCTGAATACTCCAAAAAAGAGCTGGGATGGTAATAAACAATCCACTCCCAAGGAAAAACGATTCCAGTCCAGAGGAAGGTCTCCTCAAAGGAGAGAAAGATCTCCTGGCCGAGGAGGCAAGTCTTCCCAAAGGGAACCCTCAGAAAAGAGATATAATCTCAGAGATAGGGATAAATTGAAAAAACCTGACAGATATCAAGATATTGATACACGTCCCTCTCGATCCTTCTCACTCAATCTTTCTCGATCTTCCTCACAGAAATCGGAAAGAAGAGGACGGTCAGAACACAAGGAAGAGCACGTCAAGTCCAAAGACAAGGAACCTGCTCATCAAAATAAGAAATCACAATTTCCCAGAAAGAAGGTAGCAAGTATTAAATTTAAACATGCAGAGAATCCTGAGGACACAACTGAAAAACGGAGAGTAGGCTCAGACAGTGCTAGACAGCGCAGCAGAAGTGACCATAGCTCGCAAGATCCTGATGAATCCTCTGGAGACAGTGGACACAAATGAATACATTCAGGTGGAAACTGCAGACACACGAGTTAGTGTGCCCCATAAACTATATGAAATAACATTACGTATAGAGGGAGATAAAACTAGGAAAATAAAAGGTCTCTTTTGGGAGAAACTTTCTAAAGGCTATGACATCCTGTTAGCTGAAAAAGACTGGCCACCAGAGTTTGTCAGGGAGTGCCCTCATGGCGAAGAAATGATTATGCCTGCCTTCTCAAATCAAATTCCAATTCATAAAAAATACACATTGGCACGAAAATGGGCAGTGGCTCAAGCCCCTGCTTTGTATAAAAATCATGTAGGATGGGATGAGGACTCCCCTCCTCACAAAATCCAGTTAAAAAATCAGCCCACTGCACAAAGGCAGTACCCAGTTAAACAAGAAGCTAAAAAGAAAGTCAGGGAGATCTTAGATCAACTTGAATATCAGGGGGTGATTGAAACATGCACCTCACAAATGAACAATCCTTTGTTTCCTGTCTCCAAGCCAGATGATTTATATCGCCTAGTTTTGGTCTACAGACATTTAAACTCCTGCTGCAAGACATTTGCAGTACAAAACTAACATAGTGCAGCACTAATGAATAACATCGTGCGCAAGAAATATAAAACGACATTAGACCTCTCTAATGGATTCTTTTGTCAGAATATTGCACCTGAAAGCAGGTATTTGACCGCTTTCTCAATAATGGGATCACAAAAACAATTCTGTCGACTCCCACAGGGATTCAAGAATAGCCCAGGACTATTCTCAGCAAGAGTAACAGAGTTACTACAAATATATGATGATGAAGCATTATCTTATGTCGATGACATATACCTCACAGATGATGACCTGGAGACTCACTTGAAAAGAGTGAACACCATAATACTTGGGTTCGCGTCAGAGGGTTACAAATTCAACTTTAAAAAGTCACGAATTGCCCATCTAACTGTACTGTTTTTAGGATACGAATTATCAAGTGAAGGCAAGAGCCTAGCTGACAACTTATTAGAGAAGTGCGCGGTATTCCAAGCACCTAAAACGCTGAGGAACTTACAATCAATACTAGGCTTCCTGAATTTTGGAAGAACATACATTCTAAATTACGCAGAGAGGGTTAAACCGTTCTATGAATTAATAAAACCTGATTTCAAACCAATAAATTGGACTCAAAAACACACAGAAATTTTGAGATCATTGCAAACAGACATGTTAGCTAAAACAAAATTACAAACTCGCGAAAACACACGCAACCTTGTAATCCAAGTCATCCCAGGAAGATGCGGATTCACGTACCTGACCTCTAATGAGGGAGAAAAAGTACCAATAGCTTATAAATCACATTTATACACTCAAGCTGAAATGAAATTCAGCTCTACAGAGAAAATTCTGACAGCGGTTCAAACTGCTGTAGCAAGAGAAAGAGCCCTAGCGCAAGGCAAAAGGATAACTGTTTTTACAGCAGAATCAGCCTTTGAGGCATTAACAAGTCCACGCAATTTGGCAAGTGGCATTAGATCCAAAATGGATACAAGGGGAAAATTCCCTGGCTACAGAAGACGTGAAATACTATTTTGACCCGAAACTGAAAAAACTAGATGATCTAGAATACGAACAGGAATGTCCTCTGCCAATCAAAATTCTGCTTCTCGAACAATATACCTGTGTAATCTATATGGACAGATTCGCACAACATTACGATGTAGATAAAAAATCCTACAATGCAGCATGCGCGATTGTTAAAGGTCGCTGGCGCTCTGGTAAATTCAGACCCATGATTACCAAAACTGAATCACTCAGAAACTGTTCAGCTGAACGAGCTGAAATAAGATCATTAAAGATGGCGCTTGAAAATGCCGATCGCGAATTCCCCACACTGATAGTGTGCGATTCGCATTACTGCGTCCAGTCTTACAATAAGAGCTTGCAGACCTGGATTCAAAACGGTTACAGAGATGACACAGGTACCACAATAAAGCATAAACAGCTTTGGGAACAAGTAGTTCTTTTACAGAAAGAACTACAAAAGACTCACGTGATATATACACTGAGTCATCAACGTGATGGCGTTCACGTTGCAGGGAATTCATTGGCTAACACAGCCACAGCGGAAGCGGTTCAACCGGCTCCCGTAGCAAGAAAAAAGCATTCAGAAAAACACATAGATGGGGAAACCATGCTGGCAGTAAAAGCCTCCTTAAAAGGCGATTAAGCAGCATTACCTCTCAACTATCCACTCAGTAATACATACATGATTGATGCAAACTCCGTTCCTTTTGCTCAAATCCCTGGAGTGGGGGATAGAGTAATTCCAAACACGAACCGGAGAGTTTTCTTGATTTAAAACGCACACATGGGACTGGGTTCAAGGCACCAAGAGATCTTGAAATCTCTAATAGAATTACAATCAGAATACTAGTGGCCGGGGATGAGCGTGCAAATTTACAAATTTGCAATGGACTGTCAGGACTGCAACAGAGATCGCAGTTGTGAACTGGACCAGACTATTGCCAGGACACTTTTATTAGAAAGCATCAGGCTATCTATACGCAAAAATCCAGCAGGAGAAATGCGTCCACATAATTATTAAGACAAAACTCACTTGAAAATATAGACCGCCAGCACTCGGCTGACGTCAGAACTGTTATAAAAGATTTGCGAGTCTTTATCGGCACATATGCAATTGGCATGCTACATTCTGACCAGGTTCCTGCCTTTAGCTCTCGAGCTTACAAAGAGGCCATGAACAGCATGGGCATTGCATTGCGGTACTCTTCTCCCTTCCATCCTGAGGGAAATGCGGTAGTGGAAAGAAAAAACTGTGACATAAAGCAATCTATAACGGCGAGGGTATTAGGTTCAGGTGATGGGTGGGTCAAACATTTAATAAGTGTCCAACGTAGTCTTAACAATATGCCAAGAAATTCTCTAGGAGGTATCAGTCCGTATGAACTTTTGTTTGGTACTAGAATGATTATCCAGGATCTGGATCGTCAAACTTCAGTGGTAAAAGAAAAAACCTTTGATATCAAAGATCGTTTGGCTGTTTTGCAGGACTTGAATGAAACAAGAAAAAGTCAGAGTAATATTAAGTTAAAGCCAACAACCACTGAAGAAAAACCACCTGTCCCAGCAAGACCTGTCTGGATTCCAAAGATTGGGGATCTGGTCAGAGAGAAGATCGCGGTGAAGAAGGAATTTGGGCCTTCCTACAGAAAAGCAGTACCTTTCTTAGCCAACACGGAACAAGATCAGTAGTACTACCGCCCCTTGCTGGTAAAAAGGAGAACCGAGTTGTATCCATCGACCTGGTTAAACCACAATCATGTGGCCAATCATAAGTAGTAGGCCAAGTGGACTCCCAAGATGTAGCAGAAGACCAAATATTGCTACAATACAAGAGGTTCAAACGGTATACAACCTTTACAAGGAAACTTTTACAACGACCTACCATTACAACGCAACTTTTACAACGCAAACTATTACAACGCATTGCGCTGGGGGCGCTCTAGGATAGGCAATAGGTTAATTTACTATCCAATAACCTTCCCTAGTGTCCACGGGGACTGGAGTTGGAATAGTAAATTAAACTATTCACTATCCAGCGCCCCAAAGCACTATGCGTTGTAATGGTATGCGATGTAAAAACCGCGTTGTAAAGGTATGCGTGGTAAAAGTATGCGTTGTAACGTCATACATCCGGTTCAAACTGAGAGACTAATCACATTTGATAAACCTGCAGTGAATAAAAAAAGGACTATGCAACGAAGCCATGGAACTTGTGCCTCTTGAAACCCAAATTGCAACAGTTCGTCAAGAAACACCAGTCTACAACGATGTAGCCTCGGACTATGCTAATGAAACAAAGAAAAATCCGAAAGCAAATGGAAATCCGGAAGCAATCCCACCAATTGACAGAACTGCATCTGGCTATTTTATCAACTTTGATGACTTTTCCGATGATCCAAGTGAACATGGAGACAAGCCAGCAACAAAAACTTTAAAAGTGAAAATTACCAAACTTTTACACCAATTAAAAGAAACACATTTGATTTCCCCTTGGATTGAACTATGGATTGTGTTAGGCGTACTTTTATTCCTCCTTTGGCTCATCATGGTTTTATGCTTGGGTAGATTCATTGAGGGAAAATACAGTAAAATGGACACAGCAAGCCAGAACATCAACCTGGTCCTAAAGTCTCACAGATCCTCTCACATCGAGAAAAGGGAACTTTCATCAGTGAACATCACAGCAAAGCCTATACCTGGTGGTATAGCATGGGACAGAACTGACTATGATATTTATGGCCCGATTGAGCTCTTGAAGTATCCACACCAGTTTAAAGTTTCCTTAAGTGACTTTGTGATACCCAGTTCTTTTTCTGATGATTGGGATTTTGAAAATATTAACAATATGATGTCAGATTTAGTAATGTCAGCTAAATTCACAGAACATGATTACTTACAGGGTTCGTCAAATTATGAAGAATTATACTGTTACAATCACTATGGACATCACTATTTGCATAAATCGGCAGAACCTAGAAATGTTTATAATTATAATCAATGGGAACATTGTCCAACTCCGCCAAAAGGCAGCTCGAAAACATTTTATGAGAAATTTCCATATTTCTCAGGGTTTAATAATAGTGATCCAGAAAAGTTTTATTTTAAAATGGTAAATAAGACAGGAATGAAAACAATGTTGACAAATACTAAATTGATTTATTCTGAAAATTGTTATGACAAAATGTCTACATTTGGTTTTGATTACTGGAAAAACAACATTGAAACAAAAACCATCTGGGGCACAAGAGACTGGCAGGTACAAGGTCTAGAATCATTATGTAGAGCCTGCATGATCCCAGATCAAATAATATTCCTGAATGATACAATTCAACAAACAACTTGTCTTGGCTTAGCTAAGATAAAAGACTTAAACAAACCGTCTATTCCGAAACCCATACCTGATAGTAATAGCACTACAGAGGTGGAGATAGACGTATCCTATATTTTATATCAAAACAGAACACATCCAGATTGGAAAAAATGGTTCATCTGGCCCACGGACACAAATAACTGTCAAGATAGATTCCTGAACAAAATACAGGGGTTTAAACAGAACAGGACAGACCCTAGATATTCCCAGAGACAACATCCAGGGATAGTTACAACATACAGTGTAGGGAGATTATGCCTTGAGTGGCTACAAACATCCACACTGGCTGAAATTAAACAACACTTGACTTTACTTAAAGAAGGACTTGCGAGATTTCATAATGGGACCTCGCAAACAGCGTCAAAAACGTTTCATAGCGGCCGGTATATACGCTGCATACAACGAAGCTTGGAAAGTAATGCAAATTGAAACTGCGGAGAAAATATGAGAAATTGATCGTATAAATTTGGAAAAATCACTTTCTGTAGTGGACAATGGGTTAACAACTCTGTCCTCCGGAATATATTCACTGGACAGCATTGTATCATCTGCCTTTGACATAATAGAGCAGGACTTGCTAATGTTACAACATGGTCAGTCCCAATTGCGTTCTATTGTACAGCTTGGCTGGACGTTGCAAAACCTACGTTCAGGCTACGTGCCGTGGCGTTTAATCAACACAATGTCATTACTTTCTATCTTTAACCTTACTGATAAACAAATCAGTTTGTCAATGGTAATCTCTCGAGTTTTTCAATGCTCAGAATCGTATAGTCTGCTCCTTTTTGTGCCAATGTCAGAGAGACCTGTCATTGAATGGATAATACACGGAACAATCACAATACCGATAACAACTTTCCAGTTTAAATATTGCCAAGAATATATACCAGCAGGTCAGTATGAAAGGTTGGGTAAAGGATACATAAAATCAACCTGGGATTTACCTTACACACACAAATGTTATAGTGAAAGGAAAAAGGAGGTATTCCTTAGTGGTAACAATTGTAAAAAATCACTAAGCGGTACACTTCTGTGTCAAGGTATTAACTTGCATGGAGCTTGCGAAAGGTCTTCGAATAACCTTTCGTGTCACCTGCAAGGCACTCCAGCAAAACAGATAGAGCCATTTTTCAAACCACTTTCTAACGGTAGCTATATTTTAATAAATGACCACAGCTGTTGTGGAATGGTGCCAGGAGAATGCTATCTCGTAACTGTTACTTCCGGGGTCGTTTGATGTATGCAAGTATTGTATCCAAACAGCAATCCAGACATGGAGGCGGCAATATGGCTCACGTGAATATCTATTCTATTCGAATTGATACTTTAAGAAGAATGAAGTCTATTCTTTTACAGACTACTGTGCCTTTGACCTCGTCCAAAAAAACTTATGATCTGCAAGTCACAAGGACAGCAGGAGAGATACATACCCTTTTATCAACAAATTGCCCCGTACATTTCGTAGAAATGTTAAGCTAAATCTTGAACATGTCTGATACCAGTGGCATCGCACATGTATTTAAGACAGTTTTTTCGGGACTGTTAGCACCCTTTGAAACAGTTCTGGGCATCTTCCCGAATTTTGGCCACTCTGTCTTTGGCGGCCTACCCTTAATCTTGGGACTCACAGCAGGGATTTTATTTTTGTTCCTTCTGCTCCGATATGGCAAGCCAATCCACAGACAAGACTCCGGCAACGATGGAAAAAACGATCCTAGCAATACGATACCGAGACCGTATCACTAAGGTCCTCGGATTGGCCCGGCTAAGAGATCTGAATACAACCTGGTTTCTTTCATTCAGACCAATCTGGCAGGATTGCGTTTTACCTGTGCTTCGATGTCTGCTATGCGGAGAAGAATGCGTGTTGGACGTCTGTCTTACACTACCATCAGCAGTACCAATGGATATCGACGCTTTGCTTTGTCCTGTAACGACTCATGCAACGTGTTGTCCCCAGCGGCTACCTATTCTGATGACGGCATTCATTGAGACCTCACCATTACGAGTATGTGGCAGTAAAGTACGAGAGGAAAGCAGCACCAAGCAGGTACAACCTTCTGTGAGCATTGCTGATCCAAACATCGACGATAGCAATCACGCACAGAACTGCACAGTTGCAGTATTTTCAAACTTGGTTTAACTTTCACCCGATGTTGTAGACCAATTTTTTGTGAGTCTGTCTGAAATGATGTTCTCCCCTGAACAACGAGAATAACTTTTAAAAACAACAAGCACACAGCGTTCCCTGAACTCTGAATTCGGCCTTCAGTTTTTGATAAACATAGCTACTGAAAACATTTGGAACTATTTTTTTTTCTCCCCTGAAAGCGAAATTATTTTTTTCACTTCCATAATATTTACCCTTATTTCTGGCCCATGGTAATCTGCTTAAAGTAGAACTATTGTTAGAGAACAGAGCTTCTAATCTAGGAACTCTAGAGACAATATTTTACCTCAGCCTCTAGCATATGTACAGCATTTGTATTAATATGTGATGAAATGGTCTCGACCTTCTTTTCTGTATACAGAGCCATTTCATGTGTAATTTTCGCAATTCATTCAGCTGAGATATATATGCATTTAACTGAACGATAACACTGTTTGAAAAGCGACAGTACCAATACTCATTTTCGTGTATTTACCATACACCATTACAAATGCGAAATTATGTATTTTGGGGTGGGTTGGTTAACACACATTCATCGTTATATGTTTGATATTGCTTAGATTTAGTACTGATGGACATTCATACGTGGAGTGGGTGTTGTATTTCTATCTAGGACCCTAATTCGATATTCCAATATATGCCCTTACATGGCTATAATAAATAATATCCTTATAAAGGCATAAGAATCATATCCATACTTAGTCATAGCCCTTGCAGTCCAAATTAGGCAAGGCTACTTCACTAGACTCCTAGAAAGTACAATGCGTTCTTTAAACAAACCAAACCTCCAGCAACCTGGGAAATCCCCCATGCATTTGTTTTGATTTGTCCTAGAACTCCTGAGAGCACTGAAAGAACGGCCAGTTCTTAGTGTCATCTTTTATTGACGTCTTATGTCCAACCTTACGTCAAACCCGGCACCTTTCAGGTATAAATATACCAACGTTGCCTTAAGCAAACACACGGTGGTTGGGAGCAGAGCGACGTTCTACTTGCCAGAGAGCCCAGCTGTTGCGGGGAGCCGAAGGAAACCGCCCCTCCCTTTTGACGCACTGAGAGAGACGCTGTCTTTTTCTCCAGCCGAGAAAATCCAGCTCCGGTGTTCCCAAGTCACTCTCGCGGGTTGCTGGGAGATCGAGTCCTGAGAAACGAGATACAAGACCTCCTTCATTCTATAACCAAGGTACGGAGCGGACTAAACCCTTAAGAGAATTCTTGATTCCGATACTTGGCAAAACTTAAACTTAACTTAAAGCTGCAACTTACTTACTCCTTCCCACATATTAGGCTTAGGTCAGGTACACTGGGGTAGGCGTATCTTAGAAGCACCAGTTGAGTTTGTTAGTCAATGTTTTTATGTATGTATAGATTTTATCCATTTTAAAGTATCATATGGCTAAGAAACCATATCAATGCTTTTACAGTATTATTTCATAATACTACTTTTACTGTACGCACTTTACTTTATGATAAGTATTGCAATTATAGCAATTCATTTCTCTTGTATGAGAAAGAAGACTGTTCAATAAAATAACACCTTTTTATTGAGTGCCGCGTGGGGCCTGTGCCTGTATTTCTCCTCGACACGTCTTCGCGGTTGCTAGTCCGTTGGCTACTGGCTCTCCTGAAGACACCATTTTGAAAAAAACACCGCTTGCCTGGTTGCTCTGGGTTTGCTCCTGCTTTCCTGTAACGGGGAAGCTCCTCAGACCTTGCTGGTCTGAACAGAAGCCGATCTTTCCTTTCTGCGTGGGTTGCCTTTGCCAAGGCTTGTTGACATCAATCCGGAAGCCAACACCGCCAACAGCGAGATCCTTCGTGGGACAGTCCGTATCCAGCTCCTGGTCATCGACGCCTCCTGGTTCACGTGGCTGCAGAGACAAGCTTCACCACATCACCTGATTGCATCTCGACATCGCCTGGTTCCTTCCTGGTCACTGGTTTGTGACCCACACTCTGTCTCCTCTGCTTTCAGGTTCTTCACTTCTTCGATCCACCCTTGGATCCACCCGGACATCTTCCTCCTGGTCGCCTGCAGCATCTTCTTGCAGCTCTCCATAGGATTCGACGACGAAACGCGACACGACTTCACACCTATGCACCCGGCTTCCCTGGGTGAGGTAACTCGAGTACTCCGGTGCTCCCATGGGTAACAACTATCCAAGTGTCCTAGTTTAACTGGGTTTTCCCGTAGTCCATCCGGAAGTGTCCTAAATCAACTACTTTGTGACTTTTATGTTCCCAATGACTTTCTATGGTAACACGCTTGTGTGTTTAGACACTGCACACGAATCCTGTGGGACTCCTACTTCCAGTCCTTTGGTTGATCAGTGTAGTCCCAGCGATTCCCTAGGCCTATTCACAATTCCTGAAGTGGTTCTTATACCACTTCTTTAGTGTATGGTTCGTGAGGCCCCTAGGGCAGAATTGTATTTGTGCAACTTATAGTATGCTTATTGAGTAACTTGTGCTGTATCTCAAACTTTGACCTCATAAAGAGTGCAGAGGGGTTGTGTTAGTAATAAATACATATATATTTGATATATACCTTGTGTGGTGTCCTTTCATCTGGTATTCAAGGGTTATTATTGGTAAAACAATTGGCTTCACATGCTCTCTGAAGTGTTAGCCTAAGAGTGCTTGGATAGCTGGTCTAGACGGTTGACTAAACAACCATCACCATAAGGGTTGTTTGGACTGGTGCAAGGTGCTCACTAGAATAGTGAACATCATATACCAGGCCAACTTCTCACACCCACTGCCAGAGTTTCATCCAGCAGCAGGAGGGCAGACTCGTGTCTGTGGCAGCAGCATCCACTTTGTGAGGCCGAAGCTCAGTTTAACTTTAACCGGGCTTACCAGTAACTACATGTCTTCTCCCTCTAGAAGGGTGGAATGCTACCCCTGCAGACAGAACTGGCGGGGGGGGGGAGGGGGGGGAGGATTCCAAAGCATATGATACCTTACACGACATGTTTTGATAAAGCCAAACCAAAGTTAGCATTAACCGCAAGAGTTATAATGCACTTAATAGTATACGGTATGGCTATATCAATAAGGAGATGGTTCCGAAAATTGCAGAGGGGCTCAGCTCGTGCTAGGGCACCCTCTCACATAAAACCAAGCACTCTGCCTCCAGGATTGTTAAAGCCTGCCATAGGAGTGACTTAGATAGATAGATAGATATAGATATAGATCGATATAGATATAGATAGATATATATATATATATCAACAGAAACTCTCCCTTCAAAGAACGAAGCAGAAGCCCTGAGGGGAACTGAATGGAAAGGCTTTATTTCATCCTGACAGGTCTGGTGGCGGCGAATGCATTTCGGCGTGGCCTTCTTCAGCGCCCAACACCAGAGAAATGAGTCACGGTAAGTTGTTGCCTTAAAATAAAGGAAGTGTGTCCGCTATATATATATATATATATATATATATATATATATATATATATATATATATATATTACCTACTGGCGGTCGCCAGTAGGTATATATAGTTAGGATTTTTTCTCTATGGGTTTTTTGAAAATTCTATGTCTAATAACTTTGGCGTTTGTGGACGGAATTGGCTGAAATTTTCAGGAAAATGGCACATTTTGTTTCTGAGCAGCCCTTGAAAATTTGGGGGGGGGTTCGTCCAGTGGGGGCCGAGAAAAAAGGGGGGTCCCAAAACGTGTTTTTAACATTGAGTTTTCCATAGGGCGGTTGGCCTCACTTTTAGCCCGAACGGCTGAATGGATTTGCACGAAACTTGGCAAAATTGTAGGGACTGGTAGCCCGATGTGCCTTTTGTAGGTCTCAATATATGTGCTCCAGTGGATTTTGAGAAATTAACGTTTAAAAAAAGATATATATCTGTAACAGCGGACCGGGCAGCGCTCTGGTTCGCGGACTTTTCGCGCAACGGAGCTTTGTGAAGCGAAGCTGATTGGTTCTCCGGCGTCTGTCAACATTCCAAACAGTCCGTAGCGGCCGCCATCTTGTCTCTCGGTAGGATCGAGAGACAAGAGGAGGTCAAAACAAAGGGGGAAATAACTATAAGGGGGCATAGTAGATCCTCGCTGACCCCCTAGGTTTGATGTGGAGGTTTTAAAAGGGCCCCGCGGGGCAAAAAAAAAAAATAATAATAATAATCGAACGGCTGAATGGATTTGCACGAAACTTGGCAAAATTGTAGGGACTGGTAGCCCGATGTGCCTTTGCTAGGTCTCAATATATGTGCTTCAGTGGATTTTGAGAAATTAACGTTCAAAAAAAGATATATATCTGTAACAGCGCACCGCTTCGCGTACTTTTCGCGTTACGGAGCTTTGCGAAGCGAAGCTGATTGGCTCTCCGGTGTCTGTAAACATTCCAAACAGTACGTAGCGGCCGCCATCTTGTCTCTCGGTAGGATCGAGAGACAAGAGGAGGCCAAAGCGAAGGGGCAAATGACCATAAGGGGGCATAGTAGATCCTCGCTGACCCCCTAGGTTTGATGTGGAGGTTTTAAAAGGGCCCCGCGGGGCAAAAAAAAAAAATAATAATAATAATCGAACGGCTGAATGGATTTGCACGAAACTTGGTAAAATATTAGGGACTGGTAGCCCGATGTGCCTTTGCTATGTCTCAATATATGTGCTTCAGTGCATTTTGAGAAATTAACGTTCAAAAACAAGATATATATCTGTAACAGCGCTCCGCTTCGCGGAGATAAAATTATATCTGTATTACCTAGCTGTTGCTAACACCAGTTAGCGACGGCTAGTAGGAGATAGCGACCATCTTGGGTCCCACTTTGCATGTGAGTGATATTTATCACTAATGACATGCAAAGTGGGCATGCCAAGATGTTAGCGACTGGAAACAGTCGCTCACATCGCTATCTCCTATTATCAACTTTTGGAAATATTCGAGATAAGCGCGAATATCTCCAAAAAGTAACAGCTGCCCTGAGCAGTTCTTAGCCATGTTATCCAATGGGAGGTGGATAACATGGCTAAGAGCATTAGCTCGGTAATGCATGAATATCGCGGAGTTTTCAGCGATATTAATGCATTGCGCTCGTTTTTTATCGTATTTGCGATAAACCTTGATAATAGCAAGGTTTATCTGCGATAATTTCTGACGGTAAAAAAATCTTTGCAATGCATCGTTAGGGATAAATATCGCTTAACTTTGGTAATATGCCCCAACGTCTGTTAACGTTCGATTCGAAGGAAATCAGGAATTGTTGAAAAACATTGTGTGCGCCATCTTGTCTTTTTTCAAATGCCACACTTTTGTCGTGCACGGCAGCCATTTTAGATGCCTTGACCAGACCCACTCTGTGCACGCTGTCGATCCTTAGCATGGCTCCCCACCCTCGCAAGCATCTCACCCAGGCAGTGGTCACCCCCGCTCTCTGTCTTATGCATGGGTAATAAACCTCCCCCCATCTGCGCTGCTCTTCCCTGAGAATCACACCCTGTGCCCGCCCGACACCTCCCTTTCGCCCTATTCACTACCGCACCCTCTGACACTCCTTTTCCTCTGTGTCCGATTGTCCAGGCCGGTCCTAGGCTATCAGCTAGCCCTGCAGATGTAGTTTATGGCCACAGCTGTAAAGAATCACCCCTCTTCAAAGGAGTTATAGTAGATCAAGGCCCACACTCGATGAGATCCGTCACAGCAGAAGCGTTGCTATTATCTGAAAACCATCCTGTATTGTGATTGGGGAGGGGACCGAGCGTGAAGCGGAAGATTCCAGGGATGACTCTTTGTACATCAAAGTTTTTACAATTATGTGTCACATTAAAAATATATAGCACTCCGACAAAGTAGTAAGATTATAAAACTTTAATAATTTATAAATATATACAAGAAAACAAAAATAGTAATAACATATAAACATTTTTAGGGAAAAACAACGAAGTAGCGGTCGGCTGTGCGAATAGTCCCAACGCAGCACAACGTCCAGATTTCCGGCGTGGGGCGTCGCGGGGGGTGGGTCATCAGTAGCAAACTGTTGTGCGAATAGTTCCAAGGCAGCAGAACGCGCCGAAATCTAGATGACACGAAAGTGATGTCTAGTAAGTTGCCACCCAGCAAATAACGGCGTGGGGCGTCGCAGGGGGTGGGTCATCAGTAGCAAACTGTTGTGCGAATAGTTCCAAGGCAGCAGAACGATGGCACCAAGGTGATGTCCAGTAAGTTGCCGCACTGGTTTTGGTATCCTACAATGCTGCTCCGAATAACGGCGTGGAGCGCCCCGGGGGAGGCGGCGTGAACGGGCCTCTCCAGGTGGAGTCTCATCTGTTTTAGTGGGGCGCCCCTTTACCGTTTCAGTTGCCATTCCGTCCGCTTTTGGTCCACTGTGTCAAAATCCGCCATTCAGCTGAGTTGCGCCCACTCTTGCGGTGCAGCGATAGGCGGCTGCCACAGGACTCTCAAAATGGCGGCAGGCTCTTTCCTTTTTGGGCGTGGTCCACTGAAATGGCCCTGGGACACCTTGGAAATCGGACGCTTGTCTGCTAGGTCTTGGACCCCATTCTCGAAAGCGTCCCCTCCGCCTTGAGAATTCATCAAAAGTTTTGGGGGCCTCGACTCCTGCAGGCTTCTGGTGGGGAGCGGCTGCCATGATTGCTCGCGGAATGACCACGACGGAGCTACGAGATGGTGGTGCTCTCATGCTGACGCCAGTTTAGTCTGAAACATCCAGAAACAAGGTGGGGCTTTCATCGTTTGGGGGAAAAAAAAAGTTTTCATCCAATGAAAAGTGTTGTTTTTAGGTCATATGATCAAGCCTTCCATCATTCGGAAACCAAAAGTAAAATGAACCAATGAAAAGTTTTATAAACAAGTCACATGACCTGTTATGCGGCATAGGGTATAAAATGCGGAGAAAATACGTTGGCACGTGAGGCGGCGTCAGTAGCGGACCGATGTGCGAATAGGCCGAAGGCAATACAACGCGCCAAGATCCGGATGGCACCGAGGTGGTGTCCAGCAAGTTGCAGCACTGGTGTGGCCATCCTACAATGCTGAAAGTCGGCGTGGGGCGCCCCGTTGGCCTGTGAGTTTGCGTCAGTAGCGGACCGATGTGCGAATAGGCCGAAGGCAGCACAACGCGCCAAGATCCGGATGGCACCGAGGTGGTGTCTAGTAAGTTGTCGCACTTCTGTGGCCATCCTACAATGTTGAAAGTCGGCGTGGGGCGCCCCGTTGGCCTGTGAGATGGCGTCAGTAGCGGACCGATGTGCGAATGGGGCCAAAGGCAGCGCAACAATATTTTCTGACTGACACCACAAGGCGCTGAGATGCCAAGATCCGGATGGCACCGAGGTGATGTCTAAGTTGCGGACTGATGTGCGAATGGGGCCAAAGGCAGCGTAACAATATTTTTTGTATGGAAGATACCACTAGGCGTTGAGATGCCAAGATTCGGATGGCACTGAGGTGATGTCTAGCAAGTTGGTGTGGTCATCCTACAATGCTGAAACTCGGCGTGGGTCGCCCCATTAGCCTGTGAGATGGCGTCAGTAGCGGACCGATGTGCGAATAGGCCGAAGGCAGCACAACGCGCCAAGATCCGGATGTCACCGTGGTGGTTTCATAGTTGAGAGGCACTTCATCTGCAGTGGGGCGCCGAGATCCGGATGGCACCGAGGTGATGTCTAGCAAGTTGCTGTACTGGTGTGGTCATCCTACAATGCTGAAACTCGGCGTGGGTCGCCCCATTAGCCTGTGAGATGGCGTCAGTAGCGGACCGATGTGCGAATAGGCCGAAGGCAGCACAACGCGCCAAGATCCGGATGTCACCGTGGTGGTTTCATAGTTGAGAGGCACTTCATCTGCAGTGGGGCGCCGAGATCCGGATGGCACCGAGGTGATGTCTAGCAAGTTGCTGTACTTGTGTGGTCATCCTACAATGCTGAAACTCGGCGTGGGTCGCCCCATTAGCCTGTGAGATGGCTGTTCTTTGGATTTGGGCCTGGTCCACCAAAATGGCCCTGGGACACCTTAGAACTCGGACGCTCGATTTTTTTTTCCTTTCCTGTACATGCAAAAAAAGGTAAATGCCCGGTACGTTACACGCTTCATCTGCCACGATGAACTCTCCAGAGGAACCGAAAAAAAATATAGTTGTGGTAACTATACCATGCATCGTCATATGGAGAGGTGGCACCAATTAATTATAGTGCTGCATAAAAGAGAGATTTGGAGGAGAACCCCTGACCTGCTAGTACATTCATCAAAGAAGTGGCACTGAGAGCTTCAGAGGCAAGGGAAACGGTCCCAAATATTTAGAAGAACTTTGGAAAGATTAAAATGACATGTTTAGATTGTGGCAAATTAATTTCATGTGGACAGATGAGTGTTACTCTAATAAATACAGCATATGAACATCATCATAGTCGATGGTTGGTAGAGACATTTTGACTATATCCTGGACCTGCCCGTCCTCGCCCAAAATGGCGCCGGAATAAATGGGACTCGTAACTCCTTGTTGTGTACTGGTTGCAGAACCTTGAAATCACGAGATACGTATGCAGTTTTGAAGCACATGGCGGGCGGGGACGAGAATTGATTGAATATTTCGACATCCCTATTGATATTAAGTTCTGATGTGTTATTGATTACTGTACTGTTGAAAGTTCGAATTAACGTCACCCATGGTACTTGCCCGCAAATGTATATCTAGATAATTTTATTGTAACTGGCCCTGTCGTATTTTAATTATAAAATGTACGTCCACCGATTCCGTAACTGTTAGACACCTTAGTTCTTGCAACCTAATGGCCCGCCCGTTACGTTCCTCTACAGTGTAAATGTCTATTCATCATATACGATTACAGTTTGCTCTGTGGCAGGCCCACGTGGTTATAGGCTCGTATTTGTATAATGAAATTTTCACAATAAAGGTTTTTAAAAGAAAACATGGTAGTAGTATATACATTGGTAAAGTTTTTAATAATAGTGACTGTTTTAGAATCATTAAAAGGCAAGTGAAATAAAGCAGACCAATTACATGAAGGGTAAAAGGTATAATACGAAGGAACGCAGTAAAGATAAATGGTCAAGGGCTGTTGTGTTTTCTATTCCTGCAACATAAAGTGATCGATAAGAATCTAATATTCAGGCGTATCGGCGACTAAGACAGCAGGTCGACCCTCTTTTGCTCAACGGCTCCGTCATGGGACGAAGAAACGCTCTTTTTCTCGAAAAAAGAATATATTTTACTTGCAGGACAGTTGTAAAATTTCCGGGAAAGTACATTAGCCTGGAACATTATAACATATATTTAAGAAAAAATAATGTTCGGAAGTAATGAAAAGCGTAATTTTTAGGTCATATGACCAAGCCTTTCATCATTACAATAAGAAAAGTAAAATGAACCAATGAAAAGTTTTATTAACAAGTCACATGACTTGTTATGCTTACGTTACGCGCTGCGCGCCCCGGATGACTTCCGGATGCGCTAACGCGGCGCGTCATATGACGCATTACGCGACAACGCAGGTACAGAATATAGTCAAAATGTCTCCACCAACCAGCGGTCGGAACACAACCCCTTTCAGCAGGCTAAATAGTTCTGTTAAATGACAACAGAAGGGACAGGCAACAAGAACCATCAGTCAAAGAGGGGAGAGCTAGTTCTTCTCTACCGGGTTACATTGGGGCGCTACCGGAACTGATCGAATTGGTAGTCTACAGTGTTTCTGGATGTTTCAGACTGAAGCTGGGGTTAGCATGAGAGCAGCACCATTTCGTAGCTCCGTCGTGGTCATTCCGCAACCAATCATGGCAGCCGTTCTTTATCGTTATTTTGGGCGGGGTGGGTGGCGGAGCCGAGCTGTTTTGCAGCCATCATTGTGTGGAGTTCAGTTCATCTCACTAGTTTTGTATTTGTCATGAGGGGTTGTTCCTAATGTTTCTATTTTAGCGAGGTCAAAAAGAGATCCCATTAGTGGCCTACTGATTTTGCTCGATTCCTTTTCTTTTTTTTTTACACGATTTTTCGTTATCTGCAAAGACTAAACAGAGTATTGCGACTCTGTGTTTGTTTGTAAATAGAGAATGAACCAAAGAGAACTAATTCTAAAACAGTAAATACTTGGATAACAATCAATCAAATGGAGAGAGAAGCAGGCACGACGGATTACAATGGGGGCAAAGACCTGCGTTAACTACCTTTCACTATCTGCAAAGAGAGAGTACTCCTAATAGAAATGAGGGGGGGGGGCACCATTCAAAGCAGATCAGTGTGCATAAACACGAAAATGTTTTCACTTACCACGTACTTGACATTCGACAGCTTATGATATTTGCTATTAAAAAACCATTGAAATTCACTGAAAAAACCATAGGTTATAGACCATATATAGTTAGGAATTAGCATTTACAAAACCTTGAAAATTCACTGAAAAAACCATAGGTTATAGACCATATATAGTTAGGAATTAGCATTTAAAAAACCTTATTTTACTCACACAAAACCATTGAAATTCCATATATAGTTAGTTGCACTAACTATATATCGCGCACCTGCAATCCACTGCTGATCATGTCACATATTACATCATTCATGACATGGTCAGTGACATCACTGATGACATCACTGATGACATCTCAAATGACATCACTGATGACATCACTGATGACATCTCATTTGACATCATTCTTGTGCTAATACGATAAACCTCTTCAGACTCTAATATAACCTTAGATACACTCAGTGTATACAGACACTCACACACTGCCACTCATCCATGGAGTTACTCACACACCCAGTCAGTCATGCAAAGAAACAATCTCATCTCCATTTCTTCAACTATACAGTTAAACACACCTTACTTATTGAAACATATACTAACACATATTTACTCTCTTATACAATCCCTGATACAAGTTCACAATGATCGATACAACCACTCACTCATTCGGTGGCTCTCATGCACAGTTATTTATATATGCCAACTCTCACATGTACTGTGTTTTACATATGTACTTACTATGACATGTAGCATTGAGATATCCATTCACTCATCAATACACTCATGCACACAGTCAACTGCCCATGTAGCTGTTTCCACATGCACTCTTGAACTCATACACCTAGTGAATAAACTGTTCACACATCTATGCATAGAGTCACACACCTTCCAGCCACCCCCACACAAACTCAATCTCCCATAGAAATACTTGGGCAACCAATTAATAACACATATAGCCTCTCGTATAGCTAATGATCAACACATGCAGCAGTTTACAGAACAACAGACATAATGATGCACAAATTAAGACAGTTTAGTCACTAACCCATGCATTCAGTGAGACACATTTAATCACTCACTCATACAGTCAGTCACGCACCTACTAAATCCTTCATCCAGACACTTATACATCCACTCATTCTTCAATATGTAAGACATATTTTAACTTTACAGAAACATACAGTCACTGGATGTTGTCATCAGTGATGTCATCAGTGATGTCATTTGAGATGTCATCAGTGATGTCATCAGTGATGTCACTGACCATGTCATGAATGATGTAATATGTGACATGATCAGCAGTGGATTGCAGGTGCGCGATATATAGTTAGTGCAACTAACTATATATGGAATTTCAATGGTTTTGTGTGAGTAAAATAAGGTTTTTTAAATGCTAATTCCTAACTATATATGGTCTATAACCTATGGTTTTTTCAGTGAATATATATATATATCAAACCCTCAATAAACCAAGTCCTCCAAGAATGATAACGCAGTTTAGTAGAGGAGCATGGGCTTTAGAAAAACTGATGAAAAAGCACTGGAACTTATTGATGGAAGATCCCATAATTGGTGATCTGGTGGGCAACAGACCACAAGTAACCTATCGGCGGGCAAGATCCATACGCGATAGACTGGTCCACAGCTACCAAAAGGAAGCAGTACAATCACAATGGTTGAAACCACTTAATGGCTTCACCACGTGTGGTAGCTGTAAGGCAGATCACAATGGAAAACACTGTAAAGAATACTATAAAGGCACAAAGCACAAACGACAAATTAAACATGTTATCAACTGCAACAGTGATTATACTGTATACGTACTGGAATGCCCATGTGGCGTCCAGTACGTGGGCAGCAGCAAACTCCTTCTAAAGCTGAGGATTCTACAACACTTACGCGCCATCACAAATTGTGATCATAATTATCCTGTGGCGCGCCATTATTCAGACTATCATAACAGCAGCTTATGCTTCTTTGGAATAGAAAGAATACCAAAGAACGTAAGAGGCGGGGACAGGGAGAGGAAATTGAGGATTCTTGAATCCAGGCTTATTGTGGAATTAGACTGTAAGATACCAAAGGGGCTCAATTGTGCGGAGGAGCTCGCAACACATATAGGCCTGTAATACGCTGCCACTACTCTCATTAACATTGTGCATCATGTCAGATAGTTCCTGTTGAGATTTTAACGATTTACTGGTAGATGCATCAACGAAAATACCTCCCGGTAAAACACCGAATCGGTAAAACAGGCCGATACCGAACGCAAAACCAGAAAATGCTATGCATCAAACAATAAATCGGAAAAAAATAAAGAATCGTTAAAACCCCACGTGGTAAATTACCGAATCACTAAACAGACAATCGGAATTACCGAACCCCAAATCAAACCTCGGAAATACCGAATCGTTATTAACGAACCGCAATGTTATGCATGAAAAGTCGCTAATACCGAAAATCCCTAAAATCGCTATTTAGCATGAGCAAAATAAGGGGAATCACAATCAGGAGGTAAAGTTAACTGAAGGACAGAAAAAAAATTCCAACCCCATCAGCAGGTGCTGACAATCAGTAACCCTTCATAAATGCCCTTGGAAACCCAACATGTCAACCAAAATGGCTGCCCAGGCCCAGCGCAGGAGGATGATACAGGACAGGATCTTCAGGGTGCGCATAACTTTGCTGGGGCAGATCGAGGAACAGGTGTACGACAAGTATAGACTCAGCCGTGCCATGATAATGCGCCTAATAGCAGACCTGGAACCATTACTGCAGCACGAGACCCGTAGGACCAACGCCATACCAGCCCATGTGCAGGTCCTATGCTGCCTGCACCTGCTTGCGTCTGGAAGCTTCCAGGGGGTAATAGCTGAGACTGGAGGCGTGTCGCAAAGTGCTTTATCACCATTCTTCCACTGGTTCCTAGAGGCCATGCTGACATTAATAAATCGCCACATTACCTTCCCCACAACACCCCAGCAGCTGACCCGCACCAAACGGGAATTCTACCAGGTGGCACAATTCCCCCATGTCATCGGGTGTGTTGACTGCACGCATGTCGCCATCTGTCCTCCATCAGCCACCGAATACATATTCCGTAACCGGAAGTCATACCATTCTATCAATGTGCAGGTGGTGTGCAATGCCAAGTACATAATTACGGACCTTGTAGCCCAATTCCCCGGGAGCACACACGACGCCTATATATTCCGTCACTGGGGCCTCCACAGGCGCCTGATCAACGGTGAATTCGGAGAGGGACACCTACTAGGTACATATAGATGCATCATCGTGCTCTCCAACCACTCCATCCCCACATGTATATTTTCATTCATTCTGATTACCATTCTCTCCCCATCCTGCAGGTGACAGCGCATATGCATTGCGTGAATATCTCCTCACTCCCTATCTCAACCCAGCTACACCGCAAGAGCAGCGCTACAACAGAGCACACATTAGCACCAGGAATGTGGTTGAGCGGACATTTGGCATCCTCAAGAGCCGCTTCCGAATACTGCACAAGACTGGAGGTGCCTTGCAGTACGACCCAGTGACCTGCTGCCAGATCATTGCTGTGTGTGCCATCCTGCACAACATCGCCACACGCAGGGGGATACCCATAGAGGTGGACGGAGAGGATGAACTACGTGCACAGCAACCCCCCCCCCCCAACACCAACAGGCGCATGTGCCCAACACAGCTGAAGGGCAAAGGAGGCGGACATACATCACACGGAATCATTTCTGAGACAGGTAAGAGAGTGACTTGACAACAGGAGCAGGTTTGCAAGGGTTTAATGGGCATGGACATCTGACTGGTGCAGAAATACGTAACACAAACATGCTGCTGCTGCTGCAGTTAAAGTAACTAAAATTGTCCCTTCTCAGAACGGGTGATGCGTGCGGCATCTCAGTCTGACCCTGGTTACGTCACCAAGGACAGTGTGACTTTGCCACATGTTCACTTCCGTTTGCCACATACCCCCAGTCTCTTGTCCTGTGACTCCTCGGCTTCTACACGATGGAAGTCAGTGGCAGTTGCATTGCGGCCACTGCGCCTCCTCCCGCTGGACTCCGACAGGGAGATGCTGCTAACACTGGAGGCTGCCTCACTCCCCTCTTCCGCTCCCAGACTGCTGACACTGGCTGACCCAGGCTGCAGTTGCTCCACTGCAGTGGTCACCCTCTCAAGGGCCTTTGCCACATCCCCACAATAATGACCTAGCTCCACTTGCAGGGACACGGACCTGCGGGACAGCACAGCCGTGCTGTTGCACAGCTTATTAATGGCCTTGTTTGTTGTATTCACTGCCAGCATGATCTGCCTGTGGCGCAGGCGCTCACTCCGTTGGCCTGCGACCACGGCACGTGTCAGTTCTTGCAGGCACAGCTTGATTTCATTATTGCCGGCAGCTACGGCAGTGGTGTGCTCACGCACAGCGTCAGTCATGTTGCCTAGTTTGTTGCAAAGTTTGGTCATGGAGAGTTTCATGGCACCCATGTGTCTCCCCTGCAGGCGCTGGACACGCAGCATCCGGGTCTCCACAACTCCGTACCCTTCGGACAGATCGACTGGTCTTGCAGCAGCCCTAACCGGGGGCACAGCCCTCTGCCTGATGCGCTGTCGTGCTGCAGTTTGGCTGGTTGGAGTGACGACAGCCTGGCGTGGAACATTTGGGTGTGCTGAACTGTGATCCGACTCCATCACGGGCAGGGAGGGAACATCTGCTCTGCGGAGTGGCCCGCACTGGTGGTGCTGGTGGTGGTGGTGGTGGTGTCTTGGACCGTGGTGGTGGTGGTGGTGTTGGCTTGGACCGCAGGGATGGTGGAGGTGTTGTCCGCCGTGGTGGTAAAGGGGATGACATGGCTTCAGCTCCCTGTGAGCACTCTGCATCTGACATCACTGGCATCTCTGAGATGACGAGGCGGGCACTGTCGTCAGAATCGATGGGGGATGCATCTGTGTGTGAAACAGTGCATAGTTATTAGCATGGTATAGTATGTCACAATAGCTGTGGCATCTCACAATAAATTACTTTTTCTGACTGACATTTTGCCCTTTGCTGCTATATTCATATCTGGGCTCTGGCATGCACCCATTCATGTATTGACTACAACTCCCATGGTGCAACACAGTGGTGAGGGTATGTGTTTTAGGGCAACGCTACATGTGCACTGGGGCTGGCATGGGGGATTGGGCAGGGACTTAGTACGCGCTGCATTGTTACGCTGCCATGCTTCTTACCTTGTCCTCCGTTTTTCTGCCTCTGGCACCTTCAGCGACAACTTCCCAAACAGTCGGTCATTGTTGCTGGTCACACACTCTATTAGGATTTCCAGCTCCTTATCTGAAAACTTGCGTTTTCGCTTTCGGGGTGTGTCCTTTCCCTGCTGGGGGGCCTCCTTCTCCATCTTGTCCTGCTTGCCTTGTCCTGGTTGCTACTGGTTCTGTCAGGGTCCTCAAATCCTGTGCTCTGCCTCCTCCTCTGTGCTACTCCGAACACTGAATGCAGCGTGGCTGTCCTACTTCCTGGTTGTGATGTCATCAGCCTGCTTCCGAGGCGTCGCGTAAATTTACAGTTTTCGCTATTACCGATTTCGCTAATACCGGATTCACAAATACCGATTTGGCATTAGCTAACTCGGTATTTGCTACTCTCGCTGTCGTACTTTCGGTATTTAATAGCGATTTTTACCGATTCGGTAATTTTTAACGATTATTTTGATGCATCGCGGTTTGCATGTCCTTAATAGCGATTCGTTATTTTTCGCTATTACCGACATGTATTACCGATTGTTGATGCATATGCCTGATAGTCATTTTTCACTTTTAATTTGGACAAGAGATAAATGGTACATAATAGGTTAACTCGATGTGTTGAAACTTTTTCCAATTGGAAAATACATGAGTTAGAAACCACAATTGTGGAGTCTCATATATAGGGGCCACACTGACCCCTGTTTTCACGCATTTTCTCCTAATACATCTCTTTTCCACCTTAAACACTTATACACTGATATAATATCAATCACTAACACACAGTTTCCCGTCACATCAATTTCCCCCTAACCCAGCACTAGAATAAGGAAACGACCTGAACTTCAGAATGAAGAAATGTACTGCCCGTATTGGTGTCACATTGGATGTATAATGAAATAATAGAGCTTGATACAGTGTTTCACACGATTGGGGAACATCTATGTCACTGAAACTAATATTGCAGATCATGTAACTCTTAATGGAGAAGAATTGATAGAGTCTCTCTCTCTTTTCAGTAGTCTGTTTTCAGTTTCGATTGTAAGCTTCACACTGATGTTGCTCTATGAATTCATTCGTAATTGTCATCCTTTGCAATCTGATCATGCTCTTTTTATGTCTACAAATAGGTGGAGCAATAACTGCCTTTATCTGAAATTATGAACAATGAAAATGTAAATAGTTCGTATTTTCGTGAATTTGATGCATAGTGTGTTTTCTATGTTTATACACTGTTGCAATGTATTTCTATGGGCGATGGAAGTTCAGGAAGTTACTCGAAAAAGGCAAACGCCGAAAAGCGTTGTCCTTCATATTAGTGCACAATAAAGTTTTTGTGCCGTTTCCTGGTGTGCCGTCTCCTTGTGTTATGCGGATTGGTGTCACAGAGGAGATATATATATATATATATATATCTATATATATATTCACTGAAAAAACCATAGGTTATAGACCATATATAGTTGGGAATTAGCATTTACAAAACCTTGAAAATTCACTGAAAAAAACATAGGTTATAGACCATATATAGTTAGGAATTAGCATTTAAAAAACCTTATTTTACTCACACAAAACCATTGAAATTCCATATATAGTTAGTTGCACTAACTATATATCGCGCACCCGCAATCCACTGCTGATCATGTCACATATTACATCATTCATGACATGGTCAGTGACATCACTGATGACATCTCAAATGACATCACTGATGAGATCACTGATGACGTCATCCAGTGACTGTATAATTCTGTAAAGTTAAAATATGTCTTACATATTGAAGAATGAATGGATGTATAAGTGTCTTGATGAAGGATTTAGTAGGGGCATGGCTGACTGTATGAGTGACTGATTAAATGTGTCTCACTGAGTGCATGGGTTAGTGACTAAACTGTCTTAATTTGTGCATCATTATGTCTGTTGTTCTGTAAACTGCTGCATGTGTTGATCATTAGCTATATGATTAACTGTATGGGTTATTGATTGGTTGCCAAGCATTTGTATGGGAGACTGAGTGTGTGTGTGGGTGGCTGGGAGGTGTATCACTCTCTGCATAGATGTGTGAGCAGTTGATTGACTGGATGTATGGGTTCAAAAGTGCATGTGGAAACAGCTGTATGGGCGGATGACTGTGTGCATGAGTGTATTGGTGAGTGAATGGATATCTCAGTGCTACATGTCAAAGTAAGTACATATGTAAAACACAGTACATGTGAGAGTTACCATATATAAATAACTGTGCATAAGAGCCAGTGAATGTGTGAGTGGCTGTATGGATCATTGTGAACTTGTATCCAGGATTGTATAAGTGAGTAAATATGTTTTAGTATATGTTTGAATAAGTAAGGTGTGTATAACTGTATAGTTGAGGAAATGGAGGTGTGATTGATTCTTTGCATGACTGACTAAGTGTCTGAGTAACTCCATGGATGAGTGACAGTCTATGAGTGTCTGTTTACACTGAGTGTATCTAAAGGTTATATTAGAGTCTGAAGAGGTTTATCGTATTATCACATGAATGATGTCATCAGTGATGTGATCAGTAATGTCAAATGAGATGTCATCAGTGATATCAGTGATGTCATTTGAGATGTCATCAGTGATCTCATCAGTGATGTCATTTGAGATGTCATCAGTGATGTCATCAGTGATGTCACTGACCATGTCATGAATGATGTAATATGTGACATGATCAGCAGTGGATTGCGGGTGCGCGATATATAGTTAGTGCAACTAACTATATATGGAATTTCAATGGTTTTGTGTGAGTAAAATAAGGTTTTTTAAATGCTAATTCCTAACTATATATGGTCTATAACCTATGGTTTTTTCAGTGAATTTTCAAGGTTTTGTAAATGCTAATTCCTAACTATATATGGTCTATAACCTATGGTTTTTTCAGTGAATTTTCAAGGTTTTGTAAATGCTAATTCCTAACTATATATGGTCTATAACCTATGGTTTTTTCAGTGAATTTTCAAGGTTTTGTAAATGCTAATTCCTAACTATATATGGTCCATAACCTATGGTTTTTTCTGTGAATTTCATTGGTTTTTTAACAGCTAATATCTGTAGCTGTAAAATGTATTCTTCTTTAAATCCAAAAATATATTTTATATGTTTATGAATAATTTTTTTTTAAAATATTTTTTTTTCTTCGTTCCCGCTTCGCAAATCGGGAAGCTTCCCGTTAGCTGACCTTGATGCCGCGAAATAGACCGCGAGCCGGTAAACGTTTCTTTACCGCAAGTGCCGCGTTACAAAACAACATCGTGACGCCTCCCGTCCGCATGACGTTTCACGTTGTCGCGTGATACGTCATATGACGTACTACGTTAGCGAACTGGTACGCGAAGCGAGTCGCAAAGCGCAGGTTTCTGGAAGCAAACCGGGAGGCCCTGCAAAGCGCTTAACGTAAACACAGCAAGTCATGTGACTTGGTAATAACACTTTTCATTGGTTCATTTCACTTTTGGTTTCCTAATGATGTAAGACTAGGTCATATAATCTAAAATGAACACTTTTGATTGGTTGAGAACTCTTGTTTTTCCCAAATGATGAAAATCCCTCCTTCTTTCCTCACTCTGACTTTCATCATTGTGAGAGAAAGACCCTTTGTGATCACTGAGCAATGGCTTCTTTAGTAGCTTCAGCTGGTGCTTCCCCACCACCTCCACCACATCCAAGGAAGAGTGGACCACCTGCTCAAGTTATAATTCAACAAGAAGAAGAAGAAGAGGAACAGGAGGACGAGCACGAAGAGAGGCAGTTTTTGCCTGAGCAGCCCAGGACGTCTCACCGGAAAGAAAACTTCATTTGGCAATTTTTTAAAATTCCCAAAGTTCAGAAAAAAGTAAATGCAAGATACGTAACTTGCCTTATATGTCAAGATAGACTGTCCAGAGGGACCGACAAAAAATACAGTTTCGGAAACTACACAATGCATCGCCATATGACTAGGTGGCATCCTAACAACTACAGTGCTGCACAGTTTCGGAACGACCTAGATAATCTCCCTATTATGGCCAGAAGATCTGTTGTACCGGAAGTAACGGGACCAGAGGGCAGGGAGATGGTGCCAAATATACAAATGAGATTTGGTGATGTAAAACACATCTGCGTATTTTGCGATGGATTCATTTCCTACGGAGAAAAAAGCATCACTCTGATCAACAGAGCTATTGACTATCATATGCAAGTTTGTACGAAACGCCCAAAATAATAAATACTTCTTTTTTTTGTTTTGTTGCTCCTGTTGAGCCCTTTACAATGAATCGTTTTCATTGCCCCCTCCAAGAAAAACCCAAAAAAATATAAAACTGTTCCGAAAAATTCAAAAACAGTAAAAAAATGTTCAGAAAAAAAAAAAAAAAAAGTTCTTTTCAGAACTACCTCCCCGTTATTAAAAAATTGGTACAATATTTGGAACTGTGCCAACCTCTATTTCTCTTAGTTCACTTCCCAGTTCGCTCGCCGGTACGCGAACCGGAAGCGAACCAAAAACAGTAAGTATAAGGGAAGGAAACAGACACTTATGTTAAAAGAAAGACAGCTATAGGGGAGTAAACTAGAGATACTATTACCCGTAATCCACTGCTGATGATGTCACATATTACATCATTCATGACATGCTCAGTGACATCATCAGCAGAGGATTGCGGGTTTTTTGGCAACATGCCTTATCCACGGTTTAATAACGCTGCCTTTTGCTTTATATAAGTTTTCAAATTGTATGAAATATATACCAATAGGTCGTTATGAACCTTTAGGTAGTGCTTTTCTTCATGAGGTCTGGTCGCTTCCATACACATACAGATGTTTCAAAGATGATCAAGAAGTTTATCTGAATGGAGAGGAATGCACTGAGACGCCAGATCATTCACTAATGTGTAGGCACATACAGTTACACGGTTCATGCAACAAACACCGACCAAATATGGCTTGCGTGTTGCAAGGCACGCCAGTTCCTGCTATCATCCCCACGTTCAAGTTGTTGGAAAATGGTAGTTATTTGATGCTCAATAATGAAGATTGTTCTGAGTTAATTAAAAGTATTCCTTTTATCGTAACAGTAAGTGAACTGGTTATTTGCTGCAGAAATGTTCTATTTCCTCCCACACATGAACATAGGGAGTTTTCAATCTGGCCACAAATACCAACCTTGGGACACGTTTCAACGGCATGGCAAGAATAAGAGCTCTTTTGTCTCAGAGAGAGGTGGCCTTGAGTTCGGCCCGTGAAACTTTCGTACTTCACATAGCGAACACCCGTACAGAGGTGCACACCCTTTTCAATTAAGATTTGCCTTTCAATTTCAGCAACATGTTACCGACTATCTTTAACGCATCCTCCACAAAGTCCCTGGCGCACTTTTTTAAAGTTGTTACCAGTGGTCTCGTGACTTCATTTGAGAAAATCTTTGGAGTCATCCCTGCTTCCTTTCATTCTATTTTCTCCACTCTGGTTCGTGGATTGGCATTTTTACTTGCATTACCAGCGGACGCTCTTGTGCTTTTTTACATTTTTAAATATGGATGTCCCTCCTATGCAACCTCCCACCCTGCAGCTGCTGACACTGTTCCGCAATCGCATGCTAGAATATTATGGCACAATGCCGTTGGCGATATTAAGCACGGCATATGGATTATCTTTTCGATTCTCCTACTTCACCTGTGTCCAGCCTGTATTTCACTGCCTGACCTGTGATTTCGATTGGGCCATTGATTTGTGTCTCTGCGGACCGGTTTCTCCTGACGTCGACTTTAATCAGCTGATGACTCCTATCATTACTCACGAGTTGGTTTGTCCTGGCGAAAGGATTATGGCTGTGGCATTGATGCATGGACTACTTGGTCCCTGGAATTTACTGGCGGCAGCACAGTCTTTCTTGGAACAGAGCTTTCTTGAAAACCCACCGAGCTGTCCTCTGATGGTGATAGAGGATCCGGTGCTGGGAGAGCACGTATGTTCTTTTCCGCTTTTAAATTGGATGGCTGAACTGTTTTCGGATGAAGACGGTGACTTCCTATTGGAGGCTGTTGCAGCTTATTTTGCATACACAGTTATGTCATAGACCTTTTTCATGTTTGATATGCTGAGTACTAGCATTTCATTGACAATTCATTGACTTATTTGTCAAGTTTTTATTATTTACCTTGCCTATTGGCTTAAGACTCGATAAAGTACTTGGCTGTTTTATTTTTCTTTAGCATTAAATTTTCCTAGTTTTTAATGCTTTACCTTGCGGACCGTCCACATATAAACTTGCAATCTGCTCTCATGAGATGGCACTTCTATTATCTTATTCAGTTCGTTTCCGGATCATGGGGAGGTGTCATCTAGGTCCTGGATATCTTTACACCGTGTTAAGTTAGCATGGGCTCATTACCGGTTTAAACGCCATTTTTCCTTTTTTGCAACTTCTGCACACGACACTTAGTTGTTGCTTTAGCTTTCCACCTAGTAGTTCATCGTGGTTTACATGAGAATAATATGTTATTGCTCTACTATCTGCTTTGCTTGTTAAACTATATCTGTACAGCGAGTGCTAAAGTTTCAAGAACAACACGATACAGAATTGTTATGAGGTCTGATCTCCACGACTTCATACTCATAACATAAGTGCAACTTCTGCCAATTCTGGGCATGAGGCGGGTTTTATATTGCTTTGCCGAACACACATACACAACAGTTGATGCGGTTCACATGAAGAGAGAGCTGGTGTATGCTGATGTGATTCCTTCAAATCTAAGACACTAAAGTATGGGCACGCCCTAAACCAACACAAAGAGACCTTCTTAGCAAATAATATAATATGTGTATTAGGGAGGGTGAGATATAAGCAGCCGCGGGCCGTGGAGGGAGTTACGATGGTGCAGGGAGGCGGGGAGGGGGAGAAGCAGGGTGGAGCCCTCTCTACCTTTTGAACATGGCCGCACAATCCAGCAGCATTAGGGACAGTAGCGTCCACCTGGCCGCGTCCTCTATAAAGTTGCGCACTATCCATCTGACATTTTTATCGTATGAACTTTTCCTATCCGTTGTCACAAACACTCCAAGATAGACGATCCCCTCCACTGTCTTTTGTAGTCTCTCTGGGAGGTTTGTCCATTGTTGTCTGCCGCTAGGGTCGTATATGACCGATTTATGCCAGTTAATTTTATATCATGAATGCTCTCCGTAACGCTCTAGCTCTGAGAAGAGCACCGGTACCGTTGTCTCCGGTTGTGTCACATATAGAAGGACATCTTACGTGTATAGTGATATTTTTTCCTCTGTTTCCTCTAGGGGCCCTACCCTAAAGCCTCTTATCTCCGGATGCTGTCTAACTGCAAGCACCTCGATTGTCACCGTGAAGAGCAATGGGGACAGAGGGCACCCCTGTCTTGTTACCCGCCGCACTGGGAAATCCCAAGACAGGACCCTGTTCACTTTGACTCTTGCCCCAAGATCCGTGTACAAGAGTCGTATCCACTACCGGTATTTTGGACCAAAGCCTAGCCGGACCAGGATCCCCTCTAGGAACGGCCAGTGCACCGCATCGAACGCTTTCTACGCGTCAAGCGAAAGGAACCAGTGCGGGTCCCGTCTACTGCCCACCTCCTGCAGCCAGTTGTGAGTCCGTCTTAGGTTAAACCTAGTGGCCCTACCCGGTAAGAAACCCATCTGGTCCAAATGGACCAAGTCCGGGATCACCCTTCGTAGCCTGAGTGCTAGTACAGTTGCCAGTAACTTTACCTCGATATTCAAAAGAGATATTGTTAGACCCGGCCACGTGGCGTGGTCCTCCCTGACCCGTAGCAACACCCTTCCGAGCTTTACACCACAACAGACCCCTGAGTCCCCCTGCCTAGCCGACCCTTCCCTCCATGTTACACACACACGTCCCCGGACTCCCCCGTCCGTGCCGTGGCCCCTAAGATGGCCGCCCGATCCAGCGCGGCCTAGGCCGAGAGGCGCCACCTTTGCTGGAGGACAGCGCGCTCCCCTTGAGTGAGAGAGGGAGGAACAGTTTCTCTCACACCTCCAACCTCCCCCCGAGAGATGGGTTTGAATCGCCCTCCGGCCACCCTGAGGGCTGGCTCCACGCCTGCTGTGTGTCTGGGACCCCTCCCGAACCTGACATGAATGGATCAAAGGGCCGCGTGGCAGGAAACCCCAACAAGCGGCCCTCAGGTGCTAAGACCCCAGGATACCAGAACTCCGGAGATCAGAGAGGAGTCTTCCTATAACTGGGGATGCTCCGGGACTATCAGGAGATTTGATTCTGGAACGTCGAGAGCCCTGCTGACGTGGTCGCGGCTCGCTTGGCAGAGAAGGACTTCTGCTGGAACCACCTGAGCCCTGCTGAGTGAATCGCGGCTCCCTTGCAACTTTGGAACACCTGAGCCCTGCTGAGTGACTCGCGGCTCCCCATAAGAACGTAAGACCTCCGACACCGTACCTGAGCCCTGCTGAGTGACTCGCGGCTCCCCTGAAGAACGTAAGACCTCCGACATCGTGCTTGAGCCATGCTGAGTGACTCGCGGCTCCCTTGAAGATCGTAAGATCTCCGACATCGTGCTCGAGCCCTGCTGAGTGACTCGCGGCTCCCTGACTCTCCTGGTCCGCTGGACCCCCAAAGATCGCATCGTATCCCCCGGCTCGAGGATTGAGAGCTGTGCGCCGGTTACGCACCAATATTGACACTGATCCCGTAAGACTGTCCCGCTACCCCTACCCTGACCGAGACTCTTTGAGCCCTGGCTCTAGTTGCAACTACCTGCCTTTGTCGATCATAAAGATCCTTTGAATCACGAGATAAAGAAACGTTGTCAAGAAGCTACGGTGTGGTGTCTCTTTGTCGTGTGGTGCTTGTGTAGTGTGTACGACCCTAGATTCGAGACTCTCCCCCCTGAGAAGTCTCCCGCCAGTGCTCGTCTTTGAAACTAGGGAGGTGGGTCCCAGGGTGGTCAGGTACACTTCCTGCCCTCCCCTGAGGTCGCCTTCTAACATTGGTGGCAAGCGACGGGATACGAGCCGCAATCTAGAGATCGTACAGTACACGACTAACGCACTACCGAGCAAAGACGACAGAAGAAACCACCATGAGTACCATTGAAGTCAACGCGAGTACTGCATTCCGGGTAGAACAACTGGAGGAGTACACGCACAAAGAACTAAAGGAATTCTGCAAAGAACTGGGAATCGCTACCACTGGCCTCAAAACAAAGGAAGACATGCAGAAAGCATTGAAAGCTTGGGTGGAGTCCGGAGTCCACCGCACAGAAAGAGCGGCGGCGCAGCCAGACGTACCGGGACTCCCCCAGACAGAAAGCAGCAGCTGCCAGGTACGAAGCATCGTACCAGACGTGGGCCTATCCCCGGAAACGCTCGCGGATCGAGAAAGAAATCGCCCCCATGAGCTCGAGATGGCAAAACTGAAGATCGAAGGCGAAATAAAATTGGCAGAAAAGAAACTTGCGGTCGAGCAAATGAAAGTACAAGGAGAATTAGAAGAGAAGAGAAGAAACTCCAGCGGGAGCAGGAAGGGAAGAGACTTCAGCTGGAGCACGAGCGAAGCTTGAGGGAGCTCGAGCTCAAGGCGAGGAGCGAAGAGAACCGGCCCCCAGGGAACCGAGAGATCGGACCCCCGGCAGAGCCGAAAGTCCACATCCCCAAAGAGGTGGTCAAAGAATATTACAAAAATGACGACATCCAGCAATGGTTCAAGGCCTACGAAGTTGCCATGACCTCCCACTGAGTCCCACAGAAAGATTGGGGGGCCGGATTGTGGGGTCAATTCCTGAGCGAGGGGAGAGACACCCTGCTCGATCTCCCGTCCTCCGTGCAGACTTCCTACAGCCACATGAAGGAGGCCCTCCTGACGAGATACGGCCTCACCCCAAAAATGTACCGCCAGCGGTTCCGGGACTGCAAAAAGATTCCTGGCACCACCTGGGTAGAATACGTAAACTTTTTTAGCAGAGCATTCGAAGGATGGGTCAAGGGCAGCAAAGTGACCACCGTGGAAGAACTAACTGACCTCATGCTGTGGGAATATTTGTCCGCGAATTGTTTTGTGGAACTACGCCAGCATCGGCTCGACAGCAAGCTCGCAGTTCCGAGGAAGCTGGCCGTCGAGGCGGATCGCTGGGTGAACACCCGGGTCTCCCGGGGCCCCGTAGGAGACTACTCCCGCACCAGTCAAGGACCACCCCACCAGAGAGGGGGGGGAACCAGGGAGGACCCAGGGAATCCCAGTCCGGTCGCCAGCGTAGCCCCCCGAGAAACCCACCGCCGAATTTCCCCGCACCTCCACCAGCTACTGCCGGTCCCCCAGGTAGACAGCACAGAGTGACCATCACATGTTTTAGATGTCAAAAGCCCGGGCACTACGCCAGTGATGCCCAGTGTCCCATGGCCCCACGTATCCCTACCACAACTCCCCTAGGCAGATAGCGAATGTAGCTCTAGGGGAGGAGTTTGAGGACACTGAGGAATGGGAACCTACTGCCATGACCCTAGTATCCCTGGGAGATGGTCCCCGGGAAAGCCCTGCCTACCAACACCAAGAAGTACCGCCAGTTAGTAACAGTGAATGGCCACTGAGTGGAGTCCCTCCGTGACACCGAGAGGAGTTCTGCCGGGAGCAAGCTACCTGTCCTTCCCTGGTCGCACCCCGGCAATAGGCCGAAGCCCAGACCACGGGCGACCAATCCGGAACACATTGGCTGTACTGGGAGAATGACCTCCTTTACAGCGAACAGAAGTCAGCGGAGCTAGGGTCAGCCCGGGTGCTGGTGGTACCCCTACGCTTCCGAGATTTCCTCCTGGGCTTGGCCCACGATGTACCCCTAGCAGGCCACTTGGGCCAAGACAAGACGTATAGCCGCCTGGTCACGCACTTCTATTGGCACAATATGAAAGCAAACGTAGAGGCCCACTGCAAGTCCTGTCCCACATGCCAGGCCAGTGGAAAAAGCGGAGGAAAGCGCAAGGCTCCCCTCCAACCATTCCCCGTCGTCAGTACCCCCTTTGAGCGGGTGGGAATTGACATTGTGGGGCCACTGGACCCCAAGACCTCTCAAGGTCACCGCTTCATCCTCGTCCTAGTGGACCATGGCAATCGATACCCTGAAGCCATCCCCCTACGCACCGTCACGGCCCCCGTGGTGGGCCGGGCGCTGATGGGAATCTTTTCCCGTGTAGGATTTCCCCAAGAGGTCGTGAGCGACCGCGGGACGAACTTTATCTCCCGGTACATGACGTCCCTTTGGCAGCAATGTGGAGTGTCCTATCGGTTCACCACTCCGTACCACCCCCACGGAAATGGCCTAGTAGAGCGGTTTAACCGGACTCTAAAGGGGATGATCATGGGCCTAGAGGAGCCCCTCCGGTGTAAGTGGGACGTCCTGCTCCTCTGCCTCTTGTTCACCTACCGGGAAGTCCCCCAGAAATCCTTGGGGTTCAGCCCGTTTGAATTACTGTACGGACACCCTGTCCGGGGGCCCCTCAGCCTGGTCAGAGAAGGTTGGGAGACGGCGCCCCGAGACCCTCCTCAGGAGGTGTTCCGGTACATTCTGACCCTCCGAAACCAGACTCAGAAGTTCCGAGAGCTGGCCGAGGCCAACCTGGTGGCGAGCCAGGAAGAAATGAAGCGCTGGTACGACCAGAATGCCACTCTGGTCGAGTTCCAGCCGGGCCCGCAGGTATGAGTCATGGCCCCAGTAAAACCTTGCACCCTCCAAGATAGGTGGACGGGGCCCTTCAAGGTGATCGAGCGGAAAAGCCAAGTCACGTACTTGGTGGACGTCCAGTCCCCCCGGAACCCCCTGCGGGTCCTGCACGTGAACCGCCTCAAGCCTCACTTCGTGCGGACGGAGCCGAGTCTACTGTTGGCCACAGATGACGGGGCGGAAGAGGAAACGGAGCCTCTCCCTGTTCTCCTGTGCACCAAAGAGAAAGATGGCTCCGTGGAAGGAGTGAACCTCTCCTCCTCCCTCACTCTCCAGCAACGCGAAGACTGCCGTCAGCTCTTGGGGCTACTGCCGGTCCCCCAGGTAGACAGCACAGAGTGACCATCACATGTTTTAGATGTCAAAAGCCCGGGCACTACGCCAGTGATCCCCAGTGTCCCATGGCCCCACGTATCCCTACCACAACTCCCCTAGGCAGATAGCGAATGTAGCTCTAGGGGAGGAGTTTGAGGACACCGAGGAATGGGAACCTACTGCCATGACCCTAGTATCCCTGGGAGATAGGGAGATGGTCCCTGGGAAAGCCCTGCCTACCAACACCAAGAAGTACCGCCAGTTAGTAACAGTGAATGGCCACTGAGTGGAGGCCCTCCGTGACACCGAGAGGAGTTCTGCCGGGAGCAAGCTACCTGTCCTTCCCTGGTCGCACCCCGGCAATAGGCCGAAGCCCAGACCGCGGGCGACCAATCCGGAACACATTGGCTGTACTGGGAGAATGACCTCCTTTACAGCGAACAGAAGTCAGCGGAGCTAGGTTCAGCCCGGGTGCTGGTGGTACCCCTACGCTTCCGAGATTTCCTCCTGGGCTTGGCCCACGATGTACCCCTAGCAGGCCACTTGGGCCAAGACAAGACGTATAGCCGCCTGGTCACACACTTCTATTGGCACAATATGAAAGCAAACGTAGAGGCCCACTGCAAGTCCTGTCCCACATGCCAGGCCAGTGGAAAAAGCGGAGGAAAGCGCAAGGCTCCCCTCCAACCATTCCCCGTCGTCAGTACCTCCTTTGAGCGGGTGGGAATTGACATTGTGGGGCCACTGGACCACAAGATCGCTCAAGGTCACCGCTTCATCCTCGTCCTAGTGGACCATGCCAATCGATACCCTGAAGCCATCCCCCTACGCACCGTCACGGCCCCCGTGGTGGGCCGGGCGCTGATGGGAATCTTTTCCCGTGTAGGATTTCCCCGAGAGGTCGTGAGCGACCGCGGGACGAACTTTATCTCCCGGTACATGACGTCCCTTTGGCAGCAATGTGGAGTGTCCTATCGGTTCACCACTCCGTACCACCCCCAAGGAAATGGCCTAGTAGAGCGGTTTAACCGGACTCTAAAGGGGATGATCATGGGCCTAGAGGAGCCCCTCCGGTGTAAGTGGGACGTCCTGCTCCCCTGCCTCTTGTTCACCTACCGGGAAGTCCCCCAGAAATCCTTGGGGTTCAGCCCGTTTGAATTACTGTACGGACAGGACACCCTGTCCGGGGGCCCCTCAGCCTGGTCAGAGAAGGTTGGGAGACGGCGCCCCGAGACCCTCCTCAGGAGGTGTTCCGGTACATTCTGACCCTCCGAAACCAGACTCAGAAGTTCCGAGAGCTGGCAGAGGCCAACCTGGTGGCGAGCCAGGAAGAAATGAAGCGCTGGTACGACCAGAATGCCACTCTGGTCGAGTTCCAGCCGGGCCAGCAGGTATGGGTCATGGCCCCAGTAAAACCTTGCACCCTCCAAGATAGGTGGACGGGGCCCTTCAAGGTGATCGAGCGGAAAAGCCAAGTCACGTACTTGGTGGACGTCCAGTCCCCCCGGAACCCCCTGCGGGTCCTGCACGTGAACCGCCTCAAGCCTCACTTCGTGCGGACGGAGCCGAGTCTACTGTTGGCCACAGATGACGGGGCGGAAGAGGAAACTGAGCCTCTCCCTGACCTCCTGTGCACCAAAGAGAAAGATGGCTCCGTGGAAGGAGTGAACCTCTCCTCCTCCCTCACTCTCCAGCAACGCGAAGACTGCCGCCAGCTCTTGGGGCATTTCCCTGACCTGTTTTCCCTCATCCCCAAGGTCACCGACTGGTGTGTCCACGACGTGGACACCGGAGACAGCCAGCCGGTGCGACACCGAGCCTACCGAGTACCCGATCGAGTCCGGTCCTGCATCCAGGCCGAGGTCTCGAAGATGTTGTCCTTGGGAGTGGTCGAACCCTCAGACAGCCCCTGGGCCAGCCCAGTGGTGCTGGTCCTGAAAGCCGCTGCCCCTGGTGTCGCCCCTGAACTGAGATTCTGCGTGGACTACCGGGGGCTCAATGCCATCACCCGAGCCGACGCTCACCCTATCCCACGCGCCGATGAGCTCATTGACCGTCTCTGGTCTGCTCATTTTCTCAGCACCTTTGACTTGACCTGCGGATACTGGCAAATTGCGCTCACAGAGGGAGCCAAGGAGCGGTCCGCCTTCTCCACCCCGGATGGGCACTATCGCTTTCGCGTGATGCCCTTCGGGATGAAAAATATCCAGGCCACTTTTCAGAGACTGGTAAACAGAGTCCTGGCCGGGTTGGAAGAGTTCAGTGCCGCATATCTGGACGATATCGCGGTTTTCAGTTCGGAATGGAGTGAGCACCTCCGGAGGGTGCTGATGGCCCTGCGCCAGGCAGGCCTCACAGTGAAAGCTAGCAAATGCCAGATTGGGCAAGGATCGGTGGTCTACCTGGGACACCAGGTAGGAAGCGGGCGAATCACCCCTTTACAGCCTAAGATCGACGCCATCTTAACCTGGGAACCACCAACCAACCAAACAGAGGTCCGAGCCTTCCTGGGCCTCACCAGCTACTACCGGAGGTTCATCAGGAGTTACGGCAGCCTCGTAGGTCCCCTCACAGAACTAATGTCCAAAAAGCAGCCCAAGAAGGTGCAGTGGACCCCGCCTGCCAAGAGGCGTTCGACGCCCTCAAGAAAGCCATGTGTACTGCCCCCGTGCTACGAGCCCCTGACTACTCAAAAGAGTTTGTGGTACAGACTGATGCTTCGGAACACGGCATTGGGGCCGTGCTATCCCAACTGAATGAGAAAGGTCTAGACCAGCCTGTAGTCTTCCTTAGCCGGAGGCTACTCCCCAGAGAGCAGAGGTGGAGCACCATCGAACGAGAAGCGTTCGCAGTAGTCTGGGCCCTAAAGAAGTTCCGGCCCTACTTGTTCGGAACCCATTTCCGAGTCCAGACGGATCATCGACCATTGCGGTGGTTGATGCAGATGAGGGGCGAGTACCCCAAACTACTGCGATGGTCGATCTCCCTCCAGGGGATGGATTTCACTGTAGAGTATCGCCCTGGTACCAATCACGCCAACGCTGACGGCCTCTCCAGGTTCTTCCGCCTCAGCGAAGAGAACCCCCAAGAGGATGGGTTGTTCTCCCCGACTTTCAGCTGGGGGGGACGCATGTTAGACCCGGCCTCGTGGCGTGGTCCTCCCTGACCCGTAGCAACACCCTTCCGAGCTTTACACCACAACAGACCCCCGAGTCCCCCAGCCTAGCTGACCCTTCCCTCCATGTTACACACACACGTCCCCAGACTCCCCCGTCTGTGCCCACTTCCCAGCCCCTAAGATGGCTGCCCGATCCAGCGCGTCCTAGGCCGAGAGGCGACACCTTGGCTGGAGGACAGCGCGCTCCCCTTGAGTGAGAGAGGGAGGAACAGTTTCTCTCACACCTCCAACCTCCCCCCGAGAGATGGGTTTCAATCGCCCTCCGGCCACCCTGAGGGCTAGCTCCACGCCTGCTGTGTGTCTGGGACCCCTCCCGAACCTGACATGAATGGATCAAAGGGCCGCGTGGCAGGAAACCCCAACAAGCGGCCCTCAGGTGCTAAGACCCCAGGATACCAGAACTCCGGAGATCAGAGAGGAGTCGTCCTATAACTGGGGATGCTCCGGGACTATCAGGAGATTCGATTCTGGAACGACGAGAGCCCTGCTGACGTGGTCGCGGCTCGCTTGGCAGAGAAGGACTTCTGCTGGAACCACCTGAGCCCTGCTGAGTGACTCGCGGCTCCTTTGCAACTTTGGAACACCTGAGCCCTGCTGAGTGACTCGCGGCTCCCCTGAAGAGCGTAAGACCTCCGACACCGTACCTGAGCCCTGCTGAGTGACTCGCGGCTCCCCTGAAGAACGTACGACCTCCGACATCGTGCTTGAGCCCTGCTGAGTGACTCGCGGCTCCCCTGAAGATCGTAAGACCTCCGACTTCGTGCTCGAGCCCTGCTGAGTGACTTGCGGCTCCCTGACTCTCCTGGTCCGGCTGGACCCCAAAGATCGCATCGTATCCCCCGGCTCGAGAGCTGTGCGCCGGTTACGCACCGATATTGACACTGATCCCGTAAGACTGTCCCGCTACCCCCTACCCTGACCGAGACTCTTTGAGCCCTGGCTCTAGTTGCAACTACCTGCCTTTGTCGATCATAAAGATCCTTTGAATCACGAGATAAAGAAACGTTCTCAAGAAGCTACGGTGTGGTGTTTCTTTGTCGTGTGGTGCTTGTGTAGTGTGTACGACCCTAGATTTGAGACTCTCCCCCCTGAGTAGTCTCCCGCCAGTGGTCGTCTTTATAACTAGGGAGGTGGGAACCAGGGTGGTCAGGTACACTTCCTGCCCTCCCCTGAGGTCGCCTTCTAACAGATATAGGACGGTAGGAGGAGCAATCATCCGGCGACTTGCCTTCCTTAAATATCGGGATGATCGTAGCCATGCGCAAATCTGGAGGGAGTTCACCTTCTTGGGCCACCCCTTCAAACAGACCTAGTAGGTGATGAGCCAGGGGGTTCTTCGTTTTCTTGAAGAACTCTGCCGGAAACCCATTCGGGCCAGGGGATTTCCCCGTAAGTAACTTAGCTATGGCCTTCTTAACTTCCTCGAGTGTATTTGGGGCCTCTAAATCTTCTAGGTCTTTGTCTACCAGTCTCGGAAGCTCTAAGTGTTCCATATAGCGCATAGCAGCGTCTTGCGTTCCCAGTTTTCTCGCCTCATAAAATTGTCGGTAGTGTGTAGCAAATGCCTACATTAAACTAACCTTGACCAGTTGAGTCTTCGTGTTCTAAGTGAAAATATCTGGAGAGTCCATCTGCATTGGAATGGTTACTCCCAGGTCTATGTTCCACTGTAAAATCCATCCTCTGTAGGGAAATGGACAACCTGAGCAGTTTGGGATTTTCACCTTTCATCGGTTTTAGCCACATGAGGGGCTTATGGTCTGTCTGAACTGTGAAGTGAGTACCAAACAAGTATGGCCTCAGCTTCTTCATGGCCCAAACTACAGCAAAGGCCTCCCACTCAATAGCTGACCAACGTTTCTCTCTAGGGGGCAGCCTTCTGCTAACAAAAGCTACTGGCTGGTCCTGACCTCCTTCATTCAATTGTGATAGCACAGCCCCTACCCCCAACTCAGAAGCATTTGTTTGAACAATGAATTATTTGGAGTAGTTAGGACTTTGCAGAATGGGTGCAGTGCACATGGCCTGCTTCAGGTCATCAAATGCCTTTTGACAGTTTACTGTCCACTGAACTTTCTTGGGCATCATTTTTTTTAGAAGTTAAGTCATTCAGGGGTGTCACTATGGAACCATACACCTTGACAGATCTCTTATAGTACCCAGTCAGGCCCAAGAAAGCTCTGACCTGAGTCTGGGTGGTTGGAGCAACCCAGTCCGTTATGGCCTGGATTTTGCTCTGTAATGGTTGAACCTGGCCTCCACCTACAAGGTGGCCCAGGTACAAAACCTGACTCTGCCCTATCTGGCACATAGTAGCCGTGATAGTTAGGCCTGCCTTTTGCAGGGCCTCCAAAACATTTTTCAGGTGGATCAGGTGATCTTCCCAGGTGGGGCTAAAGACAGCAATATTATCAAGATAAGCTGCGTAGTAGTCATCCAGGCCTGAGAGGACTTTATTCACCAACCTTTGAAATGTGGCAGGTGCATTTTTCAGACCAAAGGGCATTACCACAGATTGATAATGTCCACCAGGGGTTGAAAATGCTGTCTTTGGCTTGGAACCATCAGCTAGCCTGATCTGCCAGTAGCCAGCTGTTAGATGAAATGTGCACAGATATTTTGGCAGAGGCCAACTTATCTAAGAGCTCATCTGCTCTTGGTATTGGATGGGCATCGGTCTTAGTGACAGCATTGAGACCTCTGTAATCCACACAAAACCTCATCTCTCTCTTACCACCCTGGGTGTGAGGTTTTGGCACAAGGGCTACTGGACAAGCCTAAGGGCTATATGAAGGTTCAATCACTCTCAATTCCAACATTTTCTGGACTTCTGTCCTGATACAGTCCCTGACGTGATCAGGTTGCCTGTAAATCTTATTTTTAACAGGCAGACTGTCCCAAGTGTCCACTTCATGAGTGCACCAGGTAGTCTGACTTGGAGTCAGTAAAAACATATGTCTGTATTGCTGCTGAACTTGTCTGCAGTCCATCTGCTGCTGATCAGTGAGGCTGCCTGACAAGGCTACACATCAACTGACGCATCATCAGGGTTCTGAGAGAGCAGGACTGGGAGATGGTCACTCTCTTCCTCATGTCCTTCATCAGTAGCCATGAGCAAGCCCATGTCTGCCCTGTCAACATACGGATCAGTCTGTTGACATGAAGCACCCTATGGGGGCTCATGGGAGTTGCAAGATCTACCAAATAGGTGACCTCTCCCTTCTGTTCAACAATAGTGTGGGGTCCACTCCACTTGTCTTGGAGAGCTGCTGGGGCCACTGGCTCCAACACCCACACTATCTGCCCTGGCTGGTAAACAGTCAGTACAGCCTTTTGGTCATGCCAGGGTTTTTGCAATTCCTGACTGGACTCCAGGTTTTTGGTTGCCTTTTTCATATACACAGCCATCCTGGAGCAGAGACCAAGTACATAGTCCACAATATCCTGTTAGGGTAGTTTAAGAGGTAACTCCCATCCCTGCTTTACCAGACAAAGTGGGCCTCTGACAGGGTGCCCAAACAGATGTTCAAATGGGCTGTAGCCTTCATACCCTTTAAGGTCTTGTTGAACCTTTCAACTAGACCATTGCATTGTGGATGATAGGGTGTGGTGAACTTATAGTTCACTCCACACTCCTTCCACATTGCAGTTAAGTAACTAGACATAAAGTTTGCACCTCTGTCTGATACAATCTCCTTAGGGAAGCGCACTCTTGCGAAAACTCCCAGGAGGGCTCTTGCCACAACAGGTGCTGTAGTGGTCCTAAGGGGTATAGCTACTGGGTACCTTGTGGCATGATCCACTATCACCAGGATAAACCTGTGCCCAGAGGCTGTTTGGGGAGCCATTGGTCCAACAATGTCAATCCCTACACGTTCAAAGGGAACCCCCGCCACAGGTAGTGGTATCAGGGGGGTCTTTGTAGTGCCACCTGCTTTGCCACTGGCTTGGCAGGTTACACAGGAGCGACAAAATTCCTTGGTGTCTTCTGACATGTGAGGCCAGTGAAAATGAGGGATAATTCTGTCCCAAGTCTTGTTCTGGCCAAGATGTCCTGCAAGGGGAATATCATGGGCTAGTGTCAAAAGGAAGCCCCTGAATGCCAAAGGTATGACCAACCTCCTGGAATCTCCAGGCTTGGGGTCTCTACTCTCTGAATACAGGAGCCCTTCATCCCAGTAAACCGTGTGGATTCCACTAGCATTCCCTGCTGCCTCAGCAGCAGCTTGCTGTCTGAGGGGTTCAAGAGAAGGGCAGTCCAACTGCGCCTGCCTCAGATCTGCCCTGGAAGGTCCCACTGTCCCAAGAAACTCAACCACATCAGCTTCAAGTTCTTCTAGGACAGTTCCTTCTTCAGGCTCACAATCAGCTTCCTCAGAAGGCTGATCCTCATCCTGAGGCAGGGGGGAAGGCACTGCCTTTGCCCTACTGCTCCTTTTCCTGGTAGGCAACTGTTTCAATATTCCAAAATCCAGTGCCTGTTCAGTGTTAGACTTTTCGACATAAGACCTAGTCACTGCAGGACATGTGCTGAGATTCCGAACATTTCTGCATGGGTCCTATGTAGGAGAGTGGGGTCTGCTTCCTATGGTTACCCCCACTTTTTGCTGCGCTTCACTGTTTTTTCGACTTTAGTATGGCTGAGGTCCTGCTAATCAGGCCCCCAGCCTAGCTTTTCTCGCTCTAAATTGATACCATGTACTTTAGGTACATACCAGATTGGGTACTGGGTCACCCTTGTGAGTACTTGTATAGTGTACCATAGGTACCCAGGGCATAGGTGCACCCTAGGCCTACCAGGGGCTGCAGAGTATTGTGCCACCCTGGTTGGGCCTCCAGACTGACGCCACAGGTCTGCAATTGCAGCCTGGGTAAGGTGGTGTAATCACCCCTTACTTAGAATATATATATATATATATATATATATATATATATATATATATATATATATATATCTACCTATAGGTCACTCCTATGGCAGGCCTTAACAATCCTGGAGGCAGAGTGCTTGGTTTTATGTGAGAGGGTGCCCTAGCATGAGCTGAGCCCCTCTGCAGCTTTTGGAACCATCTCTTATAGCTGTTCTATGATATAGGCATACCATATACTCTTAAGTGCATTATAACTCTCACGGTTAATGCTAACTTTGGTTTGGCTTTATCAAAACATGCCGCGTAAGGTGTCAAACGCTTTGGAATACTACTGTAACGGGAGCGGCAGGAAAGGGCAGGAGACGTGTCTTGGTTGCAGGTAAATTTATTTGTGACAACAGATAGTCAGTGCAGGTTTTACGGGAAGACACCCTCCTCAGGGAACGGCTTCTTTCCGTCAGCCTTCTCTCCTGGGAACGCCGTCTGCCGGTTGTATTCGGGCTGGACTTCTCCTGGGTCTCGTCTCGATGGTCTCCGTGTTGCAGGGTCACGCTCCAGGCGGGGAAAAAGGTGAGAAGAATCAGTCCGAGTGCACTAATATACAGATTAAAGGGGAGGGAGTGAGGGAGACACCATTCGTGGTTCAGCTCGGCGTCAGGTGCTCACGGGGTCGGGGAGTTCCCGGAAGAGAAGGGAACACCGGGGAACAACTCAGGGAAGTGGTCAAGTTACAGACTCGCCCTTACGTCCCACCCAACCCGCTATACGGTCTCGTACCTCGCGGAGCCACACACCTCCTCCTGGCATGCGGCTGGGCGGCTCGTGATGTCGTTGGCCTCCTGGCTCCAGGACCACCGACGGTTCCTTCCTCTGCGTCCCGACTTCCGTAGATGTTCCTTCGGTTCTCGGCTGTTCCGCTGCTCCCACGACTCCTCCAGCAGTTCCGTCCTCTTCCTGCGGTTCTTCCAACGCCTTCTCTCCTCCTCGCCTCCAATCGCCTCCGGTGTACAAGCACCCCTGTTCCTTGTGATCGTCGGCTTTGGACGGCACGTCCTGCTCTGCCCATTCTCCCAGCTCGGACCAGTTAAAGGGGCTGTACTCCTCTTCCTCGTCCGGTATACACCGCGGTTCGCCGCTCCGCCACCATTCGGGCTGCTGTGGAAACAAGAGGGGGGAGTCACTGGGTGAGTCCCCAAAAGGGGTTACACGGGACCTCCTTCGCTGGGGCAGAGGGTCCCCCTGGTTACAACTACCCCCCGCCAGTTCTGGCAGCGGGGGTAGCATTCCACCCTTCTAGAGGGAGAAGACATGTAGCTACTGGTTTACCCGGTTAAAGTTAAACAGAGCCACAGCATCACAAAATGGATGCTGCTACCACAGACACGAGTCTGCCCTCCTGCTGCTGGACAACACTCTGGCAGGGGAGGCCTAGACAATAGGTTTCCTGTCCAGGGAGGTGCTGGCACCTCCCCAGACAGGCTTTAGTGCGTTGGGGCAGGGTGGGTTGCATTCAGTGAATGCTTTTCAGACACTGCCTTGGGCACACAAGGTGCTCCATGCATTTCCCAGTTCAAACCGGTTGCTGGGGCACTCGGCCCCAGCTCTGGCGCGAACTAGACAAAGGGGAAGGGGTGTAACCACCCCCACCCCTGGCCCTCCCATAGGTGGGGCTATAGAGTTAGTCCATCCCCTATTTTTACTATAAGAATAGAACCCCAGTCCCTAGGACTTTAGATTACCCTGGACAAAACTCTGCAACATATATCTTGGACCTTCGACATTCCATACTGACTGGAAAACGGAAAAAATCTCCCTTGTGGTCAAGGAGTGACCACCCTGTTCAAACAGGCACCAACTGCATCTTTGCTGGTCTGCATTGTCGAGGCTCCCGCCGGAACCTGAAGACTCTGCGACACAGGACATGGACCTCCAGACATCTCCGACGCTGCTCTACGTTCCCAGCAAAGCTGAGTCCTGTGGCGGACATGAGAGACGTGGGACCGGAACTCCTGGACATCCTGCATTTTGCAACCTGCACCTACTGCCCGAGGTATCCCAAAGTTGTGTATTGGGGTGCTTGAAGCCCTAGCCCCGAGCACCATTTGCACCGAAGCTCAGAGGCCCACACTCCACGAGTGTCCCATGGGCCCCACTTTTGCATTTCAGCTTGACGCGTCTTTGCGGTTCCTAGTCCATTGGCTAGTGAGCCCCCGAAGACTTTCCTTTGAATCTAACTTGCTTTCCTGGTTGCTCCAGGCTTTCTCCAACTTCCCTGCAAAGGAAAAGTTCCTCAGACCTTGCTGGTCTGCCCCGAAGCCAATCTCGACATCTTGCGTGGATTGCGTTTGCCAAGGCTTGTTGGGTCCAATCCGGATACAGACACCGCAGTCAACTAGATCCTTCATGGGACAGCTCGAATCCAGCTCCTGGTTGTCGTCGACGGCTCCTGGTCCCTGTGGCTGAAAAGACAAGCTTCACCTTTTCACCTGAAATCACCCGACATCTGGTGGCATCTTCCTACCGCCACCCTGGTCACTGGCTAGTGGCCCAGACTCTTGTCTCCTCTGCTTTAAGGTTCTTCAGATCTCCGATCCACCCTTAGATCCACCCAGACACTTTTCCTTTAGTCGCCTGCAGCATTTCTTCGCAGCTCTCCGTTGGAATTGATGACGAAACCCGACACCAAAAGACACCTATGCACCCGGCTTCCGTGGGTGAGGTAACACATAGTGCGAGGGTATTGGCCCTCCAAGTGTCCTAGTCTAAAAGGGTTTCATCGTAGTTAACCTAGAAGTTTCCTTAATCTTTAAAATTGTAACTTGTTCGTTTTCCATAGAAAGTCAATGGTAACCCGCGGCTGTGTTTAGTCACTGCACACGACTCCCATGGGCCTCCTGCACCTGAAGAACCGACCCCCCAAGGGCCCCATCTCAAGGAAGGGTCGGGTCAGCGGTGCAGGGCTCACCTTAAATCTTCGGGTTCACCTGGACCTCCTAGAGGACCCGCAATTATCAAATCAGAGACACGGAACACCAGCTGAAGGGAGAAGGAAGTTTACTTCAGAAATAATTCGAGTTATACAGAGTCCCAGATGGTCCTCAGACAATTCTACGGAGGCTGCTGCTTTACTCCGCAGCACACAATTTTATATAATTGAAAACATAAGCCCCGCCCAGCTGGTCAGTGATATCAACATCTTAGGTAAACAATATGTACAGACGTTCTCAGCATCCCCTCTCAAGGCCTAGTTTGCTCATCATATCAGGTGAGTATTGTCCATGCATCGCTCTTAGACATCCCACTCGAGGTCAGTTTGCACACCAGATTAAGTGGGGATTGTCCACGTACTGCTCTCAGCCTTCCCACTCGAGGTCAGTTTGCACACCAGATTAAGTGGGGATTGTCCAGGTACTGCTCTCAGCCTTCCCACTCGAGGCCTGTTTGCATGCCATATCCGAGTTTTATTGTTCAGTGACCAGTCCCAGACAGCCGCAAACAATCCTTTGATAACGGCTTTAGCCACAGGGTTAGGGTGGGGGCTGTCTCGGTGTGTTCGGGGCTGATTGTTGCAATCAGTCTGCCATGTTGACTTGGTTTGGCAATGTAACTTTAGTTATGCAGGCCTCACAGCCCGGAGTGGAAACTTGCCGTCCAACAGTCCCTCCTTTTGCCATACCAAGGCAACTATCTCAGTCTATTTCAATACTCATCAGGTCATCCACTTGTTGTTGGAGCATTACCCTCTCATTCTGTTGGTGAGCATTAGTAGGTTTCGGGAGCATAGCAGAAACACAGAGGCCACAGAGTGCAGGGCCACAATGAATGCAAAGGCAGTAAGAGAATATGATACCAATAATAATGCAGAGGAATAGGAGGACCTTCCAGCCCCATGTAGACACCAGGCCCCAGAACCAGGAAGTGACAGACCATGTCCCATTATCCTCGTGTACTTCCGAGGATATGATGTGCAACTTCTGGATGGCATCATAAACTGTTGGAGCATAATCTGGAACATATATACAGCAGCTGGTCCCGATCAATTTGCATACTCCTCCGCGACCCGATAGGATGATATCCAGCACAAGTCTGTTCTGAAGTGTAACAAGGCGGTTCGCTTGGAGTTCTGCAGTGATATTACTCAGGGCCCCAACGGTCACGTTGATTGTGGCTTCGACCACTCGGGTCAGGTGTCGGATGGCCCCACTATTCATCATGGGACTCCAGAAAGGCAACAACCCCTTCGCCATGTCCGATAATATCTTTCCAGCAGTGTCAGTCTGGTCCACCGCTGCTGCTCTCTTCTGGACATGGTGCATCGGACCAGCACTATATATGGGCGGGATGATAAAGGCCACATAGCATGTCCCTCCCCAGCCCTCAGGGAGCCAGGTGTATCCCTTGTCCCCACATATGAAGTATGAGTTTGGGGAGGCTGTCAATAGAGGGGCATAGGTACAATTCAACTTAACCACTGTTGAGCAGTTGCTTGTCCCCATGAGTGTGATACCTGCCCCTTGAACACAGAATGGCGCTTTACATCTGTAGACGGCGATGGGGCGGTGACCACATTGGCATTGTTAGTGTGGCGAGAATAGGACAACAACTTGTTTTTTCTTGCATAATCACTGTATTTTCCCACTCCTCGCTATTGCCATAGACCCTACTCTCTGTCGGCCAGCATAGAGAGAACAGACAAATTCTGAGCTGAGTGGAGCCAGTGGTGCCTGCAAAGGTGTTGTATGCACAAACATTATTGAGTTCCCACCAGGCGCTGCAAGAGCCGTTGTACGTAAATGGCAATGGGAGGAACGTTACAGCTCTACTGGCCGAGTGTGAAAGGAGGCTGCACACCCAGCAGTTGGTCACATTCATAGCCATCTGGTGCTGGTGGAGTACTTGAACAAAGGTATTGCTGCGAAATTCAGTTCGTCGGCTTAGCGTGTGGTCTGGCATGGTTACGTGTCGGTGTTCCGCAGGGGTAGGAGTGGGAACCGGCTGGGGAAATTGATGTAAAACATATCCTCCACTAGAAAGAAGGAATATCAGCATAGTCAATAGGAACAATATCAACGTTTTTTTTCCAAATATCACATCAAGTCTCCGGGTTTTCTTCATGGTCCAGCTCTTTATTATTTCTTTCACAGTGCGGACTTGTGTCCCCGTCATACCTTGCCCGGCCCTCCCTAGTTACTGCCTGTGATTGGTGTCGCTTCACCGGACAGTGATTCCAGCAGTCCTATTGACACACTCTAGTCCGCTGTACCGGCACCGGTCAGATATCTCTGCCGCAAGTATCACAGCCCTGCAGCGAGTGTCAGGCCCAGCAAGGTAGAGGGTAGAGAACATTTTTACTTTTTACTAAGTCCTTTATTCTGGGTCGAAGGTTGTATCTGGCAGACCCGGGAACGGTGTGATCAGAGAACAAGGGTTCCCAGAGTGCCAGTTCTTCAGCTGGGGTTGCTTCTCTCAGGACATGGTTATCCTCTTCCTTTGTGCTTGTCCAGGTCAGTCTGGCATCACTGAATGGAATAAGCCTGGGTACTTTTTCGCACTCAAAATCCCCTTTTCCTTCTCTTACCCACTGGTCGTAGGGCAGTGGTAATGGTACTCTTTTGCAATGTACCGTGTGGATCCAGGTCGTTTTCCCCAGCGACTTTCACAGCTGTCCTGGTGGCCAAAAGGACCGGTCATGGTTCTGTCCAGCGGGGCTCCAGGTTCTTTTTCCTCTGGAAGTTTCGGACGAGTACCCAATCGCCTGGCTGGATGGGGTGACCTGGGCTGTTGGGTTTGGGGGGCAGGATGTCACTGACCTGTTGGTGTATAGAACGTAAATTGTTAGTTAATTCATTCAAATAGTCAAGAAGCAGGGGGTATTCAATGTCAGAATATTTCTTAGGTCTCGGTACCCCCCAGATATTTGCTGGTCGTCCAAACACTATCTCGTATGGAGAAAGTCCAGTACAGGAGTGGGCGGTAGCTCTAGTGGACAGTAGGGCTAGGGGAAGGGCATCTGGCCATTTCAGTCCGGTACTAGCCTGTATCTTTGCTAGCTTTAATTTTAGTGTTCCATTATATTTCTCTACCAATCCCGCAGACTGGGTGTGATTAGCAGCGTGAAATTTTTGTTTGACTCCTAATCCCTCAAGCGCTGCATGATCTGGGCAATAAAATGACTTCCGTTGTCACTCCAAATGATCCTAGGAATCCCGAATCGGGGGAAGTATTCCTTGATCAATACTTTAGCAGTGGTGAGGGCAGTGCAATCTCTGGTGGGGTACGCCTCAACCCATTTACTGAAGGCGCAGACCACCACTAGTGCATACCGTAGATTGTTACAACGTTCTAATTCTACAAAGTCCATCTGGAGTACTTCAAAGGGATGGGAAGGTGGTGCAAAATTGCCCCCAGGTGTCGGAGTGCCTTTCCCTGGGTTATACATCATGCAACCCATGCAAGTTTTATCTAACTGTTAAGCTGTGTAAGGGATATTGTCATTGTGCCAGACAGGGGCTAAAAGTGTGGGCTGGACCATGCGCCATTGTTACCACAGGAAGGACATAGGCATCGGGGAGCATCCACCTCTGATGTCCCGACAAATCAGTCCAACATCCAGTTTCATCTAACCTTGCTGTACTCTCCTCCCATACCGCCAATTCCTCACTGTCGCTTCGGACTGTATCTCTTTTACGCTTTCCGTTGTAGTTTTGCACATCCCTCCTTCAGGGACCCATCGTGCTGGACCTGCTATATACATTCTGTTCGACATATCTTGTGCTGTCTCTTTGGCTGTTTGGACAGCAAAGGCATTGCCTCTGCCAACATCATCAGTCACCTTTTTATGGGCGCTACACTTTACGATGGCCATGGTCCGAGGAAGTGCCAAAGCCGTCAGTAACCTGTGTATGAGGGGCCCATGTTGTCTTCTAGTTCCGTGTGAAGTAAGGAAATTTCGAATAGCCCACAGGCGTCCGAAGTTGTGCACAACTCCAAATGCGTATTGGCTGTCAGTATATAGGTTAACATCTAGGCCATCACTTAACTCTCAGGCTCTGGTCAGGGCCATTAATTCAGCAGCTTGGGCTGACTGGTATGGTATTTCCTTACTCTCTACTACCGTCTGGAGGGTGGTGATAGCATATGCAGTGGTACTTGTTCCATCAGCAAGTTTAAAACATGAACCATCTACGTACAATGTTCCTTGAGGTTCTTTCAGGGGTACGTCAGTCAAATCTATTCTTCCCTTAATTTCTTCCTCAGTACGTATAATGCAATCACGGGGGTCTTCTTGAACATTTCCTCAAGGAATGGGTAGAAGTGTAGCAGGGTTCAGTGTAGTACATCTTTGTATAGTAATGCGACTGGCTAGTAGTGTCAATTTATAACCTGTCAGTCGTGCACTAGTCAAGTGTTGTGTATTTGTTTTGTTCAAAAGGGTGTTCACTGCGTGCGGTACCATGACTGTTAAGGTATGGTCCAGCACAAGGCCAGCTGATTGACGAATAGCCACGGCTACCGCTGCAACTGCACGCAAGCAAGTGGGAAGGGCCTGGGCCACTGGGTCCAGGACAGCAGAAAAATATGATCAAGGGCGGTGCTTGCCGCCAAATATTTGAGTTAATACAGATAAAGCACATCCATCAAGCTCACAAGCATAAAGGTGGAAGGGGTACCCAAAACTGGGTCTGAGCACAGTGCTTGTTTCAGAGCTAAAAAAGACTGCTGACACTCAGGTGTCCAAGGGAGTGGTGTAGGGACATCTTTGGTAGTAAGGGTCAATAAGGGTTTGATTAATAGGGAAAAGTTAGGTATCCATTGGCGACAATATGAGGGGATGCCTATAAAGGCTCTAACATCCTTCTGAGTCTTGGGACATCGCATTTTGCTAATGGCAAGAATGCGTTCAGGTGTAAGGAGTCTACCCTTCTTTGATAGGAGATGACCTAAATAGGTCACTTGCTGTCGACAATACTGAAATTTCTTCAAAGAAACTTTGTGTTTATGTGCTGCGAGATGTAACAGAAGTGTCTTTGTGCCCTCCTTACATGCTTGTTCAGAGTCAGAGGCTATTAACAGATCATCCACATATTGAATCAGTGTAGTACCAGGAGGAATCACCAAGGAGTCTAATTGGGTTTTCAAGGCCTGACTATAGATACTAGGGCTCTCAGTGTACCCCTGGGGAGCGCGACAGAAACTGAAGCTTTGGCCACAGATGGAGAATCCGAAAAGTTGTCTGCTATTGGGGTGTATGGGAATACTAAAAAAAATGCATTCTTTAAGTCTATGACTGAGAAATGTGTGGCAGAGGATGGAATCATGGTAAGGAGTGCAGTAATGTCAGGGACAACTAGAAATTGGGGAACCACTAGTTTGTTTATTTCCCTAAGGTCAATCACAAAACAATAAATATCGGGTTGTGACGGATCCAAGGATTTCTTGAGCACAGGAAGTATGGGGCTATTACATACATTCCCTCTAGACTCTTCTACTACACCCTTTTTCTTTAAGTCCTGGATGATGGAGAGAAGAGCCTTCTCGCCAGCATGAGGTATCTTATATTGAGGTATCCTGGGTAGGACAACATTTTTCTTTACCTGAATAGAATAGGGAGCTATCTGCAAAAGTTCCACATCAGTATCACTAGATGCTCAAAGCGATGCAGGAATATCATTTAACTCGGGTGGCAGGGAACCATCTTTGACCAACATTTGGTGAGAGACTGCCTTCGGGCCCATAGTAATATATACACCATCAGGGAAGCAATGTATTGTGGCATGTAACTTTTTAAGCAAGTCTAAACCCATCAAATTCTCTCCACACATAGATGTCAGTACAGAGGTGTGTTCAAAGTATAGGGACCTACTGTTAAAGGTAAGGGCTTGGAAATGGGGCAGACTACCGGAATACCGGGAAATCCAACCAAAGTATTCGTAGCGCCAGACAAGGGAGCCCCTGGGACCTGGGAGTGTACTACAGAGCTTTTTGTGGCTCATGTGTCCACAAGAAATGTTTTAGACATTCCACAGAGATTTGTGAAGACATATGGTCCCTGTTGATCCACTGGTATATGTATAGGTCCCTCCCCTTGTCCTAGGCTACCCTATTGGAAACCATATCCTGTTCCTTCTTCGGGCTCGTAGTCGTCATTATAATAACTCCTGTCTGTGGTATTGTCAAAATAATTGGAAGATAAGGTACGACCTTGCTGCTGGGATGGGCGTTGCATACCTCTTTCTCGGCCTCTGGGGACCTCTCTTCCTCTGCCTGCTGCATTTTTCTGGAGGACGGGGCACTCGCTGCGCCAGTGTCCCTCCTCTTCACCATAGGCACACTGATTGCTACCTAATAGGGTTCTCATCTGTTGCTGGGGCTGTCTGGGGGCAAGGAATTGAAATCGGGGCCCATCTCTTCCTCTTGGTTGTTGCGGGTATGCTTGAAGTAATAGTACTTTTGTTTTCAAATCCTTATTTTTCTGCTCTACCTTTTCTTTGTCCTCATTATCTCTATTTTCATAGTATTGGGCCATAGTCAAAATGGCGGCTGCAGAAGCAGTAGACCAGGAACGTTCGGCTGCTTTAAGCCTAGTGGATATGTCTGTGTGCAGATTAATTACAAAACGGTCTACAAACAACCGCAGGCCTCCTTCAGTGGAGGTGTCCTGACCACTGAAGTCTTGGAAAGTGCTTTCGAATCTAGTGAAAAAAATCAGAAACTGCCTTATCTTTCTTTTGTTGGCAAGCAGCCAATTTATCCCAATTAACCCTACAAGAGGGTATCATTGTCTGCATGAGGGTGATAATGCGATTTGGAAGACCTAATATTCGTTCATTTGGTTTCTCACCTCCCTTCCTTTCCTTGTCCAAATTATTTATTTCATCCCAGGTGTTTCCGAGCTCGGCATGTTCCTTATTACGCACCTGTGACCATACATCATTAGGTGCAACAGTACCGAAAAACATGTCTAGATCATCCAAAGTCATATTACAAGATCGTGCTGTTTGCATAAGTTCCTTATAATAGGCTACCAGATTTTTCCTAGGATCGGGCAATTGAGCCTTAATTTGTAAGACCTCTGATCTTTTCCATGGTGTATGTACCCACATTTGTGCATAATGTGGCAGTATGGCTGGTCTAGCGAGAATAGGGGGGTTAACTGTTGCATCTCCTACGACCGCATCTGCACCTGGATGAAAAACAGGTGGCACTTCTCTCATAGGGAGTTGGCGAGGGTGTTTGCAAAGATGGGGCCTGCGATTGAGGTCAGAACCATATAGTTTATCTCTAAAGGTGCACAGGGTGACCACATACTCATATAGTTGATCGCCCTGGATATTACCAATTCGGACATTTTGATACATGGTTTGTATTTGGTCCGGGGCATCCTCACCGGTCAGGTCATCCCATATTTCTGGTAGCAATGTGCACATGTCCAGGAAAGCATCGGTCTGAACCAACGCGTCCCATTGAGCCATTACGTGGCAGATGTCATTGGCAGAATACTCGGGGCTGTCCATCCATCGGTGAACTTGCCAATCGATCATTTCATGTTCTTCAGTATTCTCAAATGTAAGTCTCAACTGTCTGCCTCAAAGCCTACGGGCGGACCATACACTTCTTCCTAAGGCATAAAGATAACTTCCCACCCGGGCGGCTATACTTCCCATTGCGGAGGGTGTAACCGTTACCGGGGGAAGAAACGGATGCTGGGTAGGGGTAATTGGTGGCGGTACCAATGGAGTAGGTGGGGGAGGAGATGAGTCATGGACCTGTATCTGGTCTTGGACGGGCGCAGTAGCAGGTACCCCTCCAACCGCACCTGCATTTGCATCTTGCTGGGGAAGGGCGGAGTATACTCGAGGCGTGGGAGCATAAGATGGGGGCAACCTGCCTTCCAACATGGAAGGCACTGAAGGGTCACTGTCATCGGCTTCCTCTCTCTTTTGACTGTCTCGAGTAGGATAGCATCCTTCCTTTTGCCCCCGGACTCTCCTATCCTCCTCTTCTATATCTTTCTCGACCTTTTCTTTATCGTATATTTGGGCTTTATGTGTAAGTGACTTATTTCTGTGGCACCTTGCATCTTTTTCTGCTTTGATCTGTTTGTTTCTTTCTGCCAAGTGTGTAATGCATCAAACATGGCTGGTCGAACTTTTCTCTTAAATAGGTTTTCTTCTACTATGGCTATTCTTCTCTGATCAAAAGTGCCATGTAATTGCCATTGTAATTCTCCACTTCTTTCTGTATAATTGTGCCATAATGAATTCCACATGATTGGTCCTATCCCATACTTGGTATATACTTCAAAATTCGGAGTCCCTATTGGGGGAACCGGACACGATTCCTCCAGGAGGGAGTCCTGTGTGCAACAACAACAACACCATTTCCTTAGTTTACTAAACCCGGGCATGATCAAATACTTACAACAATCATCAGTGGGTACCAAAAATATTTAAGTGAAAAGGTCACTTACCCATATATCCAATATTTGTAAAGCAAAAACCTGCTTTTACCCACTGGCTTCGGTCTTTGCAAAGATCGAATATGCCTAAACAAACAAACTGATTTAAGCGGTGGGTAGCGAGCCCACACTTACCTGACTTATCGTTCTTCCACTCAGTCGGGGTCCGTGTCTCAATCACCAAGAAACAAGGAACCGAAACAGGGGCTCCAGTCAGGGTCACAGTCACTTAGCCCGGAATAGAGGGAGGAAGTGCACGGCTGAAAACCTCGGGTCCATGAAAAAAACCAGTCTTCTCGGTGTGGGGCGCCTCCTTCATAATTCAAGCCGCGGATTCCTCACGAGCGCCGGGCTTGACACAGACCTCTGATGGAGCCCCACGTTGGGCTGCCATCCGACCCCCAAAGGTCCCTCCTCAAGGAAGGGTCGGGTCAGCGGTGCAGGGTTCACCTTAAATCTTTGGGTTTACCTGGACCTCCTAGAGGACCCGCAATTATCAAATCAGAGACGCGGGACACCAGCTGAAGGGAGAAGGAAGTTTACTACAGAAATAACTCTAGTTATACAGACTCCCAGAATGGTCCTCAGACAATTCTACGGAGGCTGCTGCTTTACTCCTCAGCGCACAATTTTATATAATTGAAAACATAAGCCCGCCCAGCTGGTCAGTGAAATCAACATCCTTGGTAAACATTATGTACACACGTTCTCAGCATCCCCTCTCAAGGCCCAGTTTGCTCATCATATCAGGTGAGTATTGTCCATGCATCGCTCTTAGCCATCCCACTCGAGGTCAGTTTGCACACCAGATGAAGTGGGGATTGTTCATGCACTGCTCACAGCCTTCCCACTCGAGGCCTGTTTGCATGCCATATCAGAGTCTCATTGTTCAGTGACCAGTCCCATACAGCCGCAAACAATCTTTTGAAAATGGCTTTAGCCACAGGGTTAGGGTGGGGGCTGTCTCGGTGTGTTCGGGGCTGAGTGTTGCAATCCACCTGCCATGTTGACTTGGTTTGGCAATGTAACTTTAGTTTTGCAGGCCTCACAGGCCGGAGTGGAAGCTTGCAGTCCAACACACCCTATCCATTAGTGGTTCTAGGCAGCCCCAGCGATTCCACAGGCCCTAGGCCTGTTTTCTATCCCTCACATGGTTCTTATACAACTATTTTAGTTTATGGTTTGTGAGGCCCCTAGGGCAAAACGTGTACTGTGCAACTTATCGTCAGCTAATTAAGTTCCTTGTATTGTACTTTTACCTCTGACTTCATAAAGAGTACAGAGGGATTGTGTTTAGAATAAATACATATATATTTGATATATACCTTGTGTGGTGTGCTTTCATTTGGTACTCAAGAGATTATACATGGTAAAACAACTTGCTTAACTCGCCTCCAAGTCTTAGCCTGAAGGCTGCTCTCCACAGCTACCACTAGGATAGCTTTCTATAAGGTTGACTTTACAACCATCATCAATAAGGGTCGATTGGACTGGTGCAAGGTGCCCACTAGAACTAGTGGACATCATATACCAGGCCAACTTCTCACATTGGTGTGCAGCGTGTGGGATTACAGCTTGCATTGTTTTACCAAATAATCTTGAGAATATCATTTGAAAAATCACATTAAGGTACCAGTAGGTACCTATGCATCAAGACTTATAATACATAAGTTCTACTGAACTTAGAAGTTGTAGGTGGTAAGGGCTTAGCACACCCTGACTACAAGTCCTAGAGAGGTTCTAGTAGGAAAACAAGTAGTGTAGGTAGGTGCACACACCACACCTCATTAATCATGGCTTCAAAAGCAGGGCCTAGTGTGCCTCTGCTAGAGGACAGCTCAAGGCTGCCCTCTAAATGTGACACATTTTCCTTCCAGGAGTTAAGTGGTTTATGTGCCATGAGAAAATTGAAGCATGGACAGAGTCCAACCACCCACCACCTGATAGATATCTTAGTGGCAGATGACTTAGCAAAAGCATCAGATCCAGATACCAAAGGTAGTAGGGAGGGGGGCCATCCTTCATCAGAAGAAGATCCTAGTGGGGCACCTCACCAGGATGAGGAAGATGATGAGGATGCAGATCAGGCTGGTGCCAATGGTCTCAACCTGGAAGATACAGGGCTACCTAAAGAGGAAGTAGGCCAAGGGCCTTTGTCTATCCACTCAAGTAGACCTACTGGTGGACCTAGAAGGGCAAGATCCTCCTCAGGAAAATCTCACCATTCTAGTTCATCAATAGGGTCCTCTGCCTCTTCCCATAGGAGAAGGAGAACTTCCACTGAAAGGAGGAGAACTTCTCCAGAGAAGAGGGAACATGAAGCTAGAATGAAAGAAGTCAAGCTTAGGATCAGGAGGCAAGACATTGCCCTTGAGAAAGAGACCCTAGCTTTTGCAAGAGAGAGAAGATTAGCAGGGCTAGAGCCCTCTGGTGGCAGCAAGATCCCATTGGTAGGGATAGGTCTTATGACCATAAAAACCTTAGCAAGATTGTCCCTCCAAAACAGACTGGGGATGACATCCACAAATGGATAACTGCTTTGGAGAGGGCCTGCAAAGTACAGCAGGTACCCCAGAGTCAGTGGGCAACAATCATTTGACTCTCCTTTGCAGGCAAAGGTAGAGACAAGCTCCTCACTGTAAGAGAAGAGGACGCTGACAATTAAAATGTCCTGAAGAGTGCTCTGATAGATGGGTTTGGCCTAACCACTTATCAGTATAGGTTGCTGTTCAGAGAGACCCAGAAGGCACAGACTCAGGACTGGACTGACTTTGTAGATTGTGCTACTAAGGCTCTGGAAGGTTGGTTGCTGGGCAGTAAAGTCAGTGACTATACAGGATTTTATAACCTTATAATGAGAGAACAGATTCTTAATAATTGCCAGAACCAGATGTTGCATCCACACTTGGTTGACTCGGATTGGACCTCTCCACAAGAATTTGGTAAGAGGGCAGACAAATGGGTCAGAAACAGGGTGAAGCAGAAGGTACAGAACCAAGGTGGTGACCAGAAGAAGCAAGACCAAAAAGCTGGGTAGAAAGCTAAAGACCAGAAGTCTTCACAAGGTCCCTAAAAAGCTTCTAATGGTGGGGGTTCCCAACAATCTAAAAAGAAAGAAGGCCCAAAGAAACCATGGGGCAAGATGTGTGTAACGGGTGTGGCGTGGCAGTAAAGGGCAAGATGCGAGTCTTGGATATAGCAGGATTTATTTGAGATAACAAATAGTCAGTGCTTCGTTCCCTCGGCCTTCTCCTCCTCTAGTCCCCTCCTTCCCTCGGTGTTCGTCCTGGGTTTCTCCGGGGTTTCGTGTTGGACGGATCCGTGGTGTTGTTTCGTGCTCGAGGCGTGAAGGAGAAAGGAAAGACACGTATCAGTCCTTGTGGTCAAACTTCAAAAGTGAAGGGGAAAAGGAGTGGAGAGGCACCAGTGAGTCAATACTAAGTCGTGGGGGGGGGGGGGGGGTAAGGGGGGGAGGTGCAGGAAGAGAAACAACCAAGGGAATCAGGTCACGGCGTGGACCCGCCCTTTCGTCCCACCCAACCCGCTATTCGACCCCGTACCTCGCGGAGCCAAACACCTCCAGTTAGTTCAGACCTCCCTGTAGAATGTTTGCTTGGCAATGACCTAGAGACTTCAGCCTGGTCTGAAGTGGCGTTTAGGACCCATGCAGAAATGTTAGGAATCTCAGCACATGACCTTGCAGTAACTAGGTCACAGGTCAATAAGTCTAATACTGAACAGGCACTGGATTCTGGAATAATGGACCAGTTGCCTACCAGGAAAAGGAGCAGTGGGGTTAAGGCAGTGCCTTCCCCCCTGCCTCAGGATGAGGATCAGCCTTCTGAGGAAGCTGACTGTGAGCCTGAAGAAGGAACTGTCTTAGAAGAACTTGAACCTGATCAGGATGAGTTTCTTGGGACAAGGGGACCTTCCAGGGCAGATCTGAGGCATGCACAGTTGGACTGCCCTTCTCTTGAACCCCTCAGACAGCAAGCTGCTGCTAAGGCTGTAGGGAATGCTAGTGGAACCCACAAGGTTTACTGGGATGAAGGGCTTCTGTATCCAGAGAGTAGAGACCCCAAGCCTGGAGCTTCCGGGAGGTTGGTCATACCTTTGGCATTTAGGGGCTTCCTTTTGACACTAGCCCATGATATTCCCCTTGCAGGGCATCTTGGCCAGAACAAGACTTGGGACAGAATTGTCCCTCATTTTCACTGGCCTCACATGTCAGAAGACACTAAGGAGTTTTGTCGCTCCTGTGTAACCTGCCAAGCAAGTGGCAAAGCAGGTGGCACTACAAAGGCCCCCTTATACCACAACCTGTGGCGGGGGTTCACTTTGAACATGTAGGGATTGACGTTGTTGGACCAACGGATCCCCAAACAGCCTCTGGGCACAAGTTTATCCTGGTTCGTTGTGGATCATGCCACCAGGTACCCAGTAGCTATACCCCTTAGGACCACTACATCAACTGTTGTGGCAAGAGCCCTCTTGGGAGTTTTCTCAAGAATGGGCTTCGCTAAGGAGGTTGCATCAGACAGAGATGCACACTTTATGTCTAGTTACTTAACTGCAATGTGGAAGGAGTGTGGAGTGAACTATAAGTTCAGCACACCCTATCATCCACAATGCAGTGGTCTAGTTGAAAGGTTCAACAAGACCTTACAGGGTATGATTAAGGGTCTCCCAGAAAGGCTCAGGCGGAGATGGGATATCCTGCTGCCCTGCCTTTTGTTTGCATACAGGGAGGTTCCACAGAAAAGGGTTGACTACAGCCCATTTAAACTTTTGTTTGGGCACCCTGTCAGAGGCCCACTTTGTCTGGTAAAGGAGGGATGGGAGTTACCGCTCAAACAGGATATTGTGGACTATGTACTTGGTCTCCGCTCCAGGATGGCTGACTATATGAAAAAGGCAACTAAAAACCTGGAGGCCAGTCAGGTATTGAAAAAAGCCTGGCATGACCAAAATGATGTACTGACTGTTTACCAGCCAGGGCAGAAGGTGTGGGTGTTGGAGCCTGTGGCCCCAGCAGCTCTCCATGACAAGTGAAGTGGACCCCACACTATTGTTGAGCAGAAGGGAGAGGTCACCTATTTGGTAGATCTTGGAACTCCCAGGAGCACCTATAGGGTGCTTCGTGTCAACAGACTGAAACCATATGTTGACAGGGCAGACATGGGCTTGCTCATGGCTACTGATGAAGGACAGGAGGAAGAGAGTGACCCTCTCCCAGACCTGCTCTCTCAGAACCCTGATGATGGGTCAGTTGATGTTGTAGCCTTGTCAGGCAGCCTCACTGATCAGCAGCAGATGGACTGCAGACAAGTTCTGCAGCAATACAGACATATGTTTTCACTGACTCCAGGTCAGACTACCTGATGCACTCATGAAGTGGACACTGGGGACAGTCTGCCTGTTAAAAATAGGATTTACAGGCAACCTGATCATGTCAGGGACTGTATCAGGACAGAAGTCCAGAAAATGATGGAATTGAGAGTGATTGAACCTTCAGATAGCCCTTGGGCTAGTCCAGTAGTCCTTGTGCCAAAACCTCACACCCAGGGTGGTAAGAGAGAGATGAGGTTTTGTGTGGATTACAGAGGACTCAATGCTGTCACTAAGACAGATGCTCATCCAATACCAAGAGCAGATGAGCTCATAGATAAGTGGGACTCTGTCAAATATCTGAGCACATTTGATCTAACAGCTGGCCACTGGCAGATCAGGCTAGCTGATGATGCCAAGCCAAAGACATGAAAGACCACATCAACACAATGGCCAAGAGCGCCCGTTTCCACCTGAACTATCTAAGAAAACTGAAACCCTTTATCTCAGAAGCAGATCTAAAACTGGCTATCCAATCACTAGTGATCTCGAGAATTGAATATGGCTGCACCACGTTAGCTGGCCTACCGAAAACATCCACTGCACCACTAAAAGCCTGTCTCAACGCTGCGGCAAGACTCATCACGGGAACGAGGAAATTCGATCACATATCTCCCCACCTAAAGGCACTAAACTGGCTACCCTACGAAGCTAGAATTAAAATGAAGATGGCCTGTATTACCCACAAAGCGGTTCACTACAACACGCCTACATATCTAGCCAAGAAAATTAAGCTATCGGGAGGTAACAGACCAACTAGAAGCGCTAAAGAGTTGCTATTACGACCGGCCTTCTTCCGGAAGAAAAAGACCTATGACCGAGCATTCTCCGGAGCCGCCCCCAGAGTCTGGAATTCACTCCCTCCTAACATCAGGGTGATTCAAAACACTGTAACATTCAAACGGGAACTGAAGAACCACTTGATGAGTAAATACCCTACATAGAGATACCTACCGACCATTAGTATGAACACTCAAGACAAAGAAGATCGGACTCACCATGAATAATTTGCAGATCAATTAGACAAATGACTGATTCCCGATCAAACCTCGGCTATACACTTTAAGGCTACCTCATATATATGTGATCTCTACACTGTATCTCACACCCATAATGATATACTTGGTTTATCTATTTAATCCTTGCCACAAGCTAAACCTATTCAACTCTTATTGCTAATTACTCATGGAATTGTACTGATAATACTATGTAACCCTACCTCACCGAGCCTGACGATATGACTATGACACAAGCTAAGCCTATGCACCTCCTAATGCTAATGACACAGGCGTTAGGAATATATTTATCTAATCACCCCTGATAGCATATCGCCTACTACCTCATATATGTTTGTTGTTATAATTGCTACTATAATGTCAATCTGTAATCTGTAATCTTTTTATGTTAAGCGCTCTGATACCCACGGGTCTTGTCCGCGCTATATAAAACACTATAAATAAATAAATAAAGAAAGACAGCATTTTCAACCCCTGGTGGACATTATCAATTTGTGGTAATGCCCTTTGGTCTGGAAAATGCACCTGCCACATTTCAAAGGTTGGTGAATAAAGTACTCTCAGGCCTGGATGACTACTGTGCAGCTTATCTTGATGATATTGCTGTCTTTAGCTCCACCTGGGAAGATCACCTGATCCACCTGGAAAATGTTTTGGAGGCCCTGCAGAAGGCAGGCCTAACTATCAAGGCTACTAAGTGCCAGATAGGGCAGAGTCAGGTTGTGTACCTGGGCCACCTTGTAGGTGGAGGCCAGGTTCAACCACTACAGAGCAAAATCCAGACCATAATGGACTGGGTTGCTCCAACCACCCAGACTCAGGTCAGAACTTTCTTGGGCCTGACTGGGTACTATAGATTTGTCAAGGGGTATGGTTTCCATAGTGACACCCTTGAATGACTTAACTTCTAAAAGAATTCCCAAGAAAGTTCAGTGGACAGTAAGCTGTCAAAAGGCATTTGATGACCTGAAGCCGGCCAGGTGCACTGCACCCATTCTGCAAAGTCTTACCTACTCCAAAGAATTCATTGTTCAAACAGATGCTTCTGAGTTGGGGGTAGGGGCTGTGCTATCATAATTGAATGAATGAAGGAGGTCAGGACCAGCCAGTAGCTTGTATTAGCAGAAGGCTGACCCCTAGAGAGAAACGTTGGTCAGCCATTGAGAGGGAGGCCTTTGCTGTGGATTAGGCCATGAAGAAGCTGAGGACATACTTGTTTGGTACTCACTTCACAGTTCAGACAGACCATAAGCCCCTCTTGTGGCTAAAACAGATGAAGGGTGAAAATCACAAACTGCTCAGGTGGTCCATTTCCCTACAGGGGATTGACTTTACAGTGGAACATAGACCTGGGAGTAACCATGCAATGCAGTTGGACTCTCCAGATATTTCCACTTAGAACATGAAGACTCAACTGGTCAAGGTTAGTTTAATGTCCCTGCGTGGGGGGGGGGGGTGTTGTGTTGGAGAGTAGGGTCTGCTTCCTATGGTTACCCCCACTTTTTGCTGTGCTTCACTGGTTTTTCGACTTTAGTATGGCTGTGGTCCTGCTAATCAGGCCCACACCAAAGCTATTCTCTCTCTAAATTGATACCATGTACTTTAGGTACATACCAGTTTGGGTACTGGGTCACCCTTGTGACTCCCTGTATAGTGTACCATAGGTACCCAGAGCATAGGTGCACCCAAGGCCTACCAGGGGCTGCAGCATGTATTGTTCCACCCTGGTTGGTCCTCCAGACTGACACCACAGGGCTGCAATTGCAGCTTGGGCAAGGTGGTGTAATCACCCCTTACTTAGATATTATATATATATATATATACACATATATTCACTGAAAAAAACATAGGTTTTACACCAGTTATAGTTAGCTGGAAGTTTTACTCGCATAAAACCATTGAAATTCCTACGTTATAGTTAGTTGGACTCACGATAACTTGCGCGTGCAATGCACTGCTGATGACGTCACATATTACATCACTCATGACATGGTCAGTGACATCACTCATGACATCACTGATGACACCATACAGTGAATGTGTGCCTTTCTGAAAAATAAATATTAGTGAGTAATGTTTAAATATTTAAATATACGTATTAATGTTTCACTTTGTGTATAAGTGGCTGCATGGGTTGGTGAGTAGCTACATGTGTAGGTATGTGGGTTATTAGATGTTTTTCTTAGTATCAGTATTAGTTTTTGTATGGTTTGGTGGGGGTATTACTTAGCACATAGATGCATGAATGACAGACTCTGTTTGTATGTGTTTTGAATACAGCACATGTGCGGGACTGTATGGGTGGATGAGTGTGTATATGTGTATGTTAGTGAGTGAATGACTGTCTCACTAGTGTCTTTACCAGTAACTACATATGTTTTAATGTAGTATATGTGAATTTCCATGTATATAAGTGACTATATGTGAGAGTAAGGGATTGTAAGAGTTCCTGTTTAAATAAGTATGTGTTTCTATAAGTGATTGTTTAAGAGAGTAAGTATGTGTAAGGTTCCTTAGACGTAAGGTGCTAGGGTGTGTATAGCTGTATATGCAAATAAATGGATGTTCAATAGTTTTTTTTGCATGTGTGAGTATGTGTGAGAGTATCTTTTGGATGACTGTCGGTGTGTAACAGGATGCATAGAGGTATCACTACATATGATGAGGGAGTATATGTATGAGTGACTACATAGAACTGTTGGTGAATGAGTGGATGTGTATATAGATGGTGGAATTACTGAATTGGTTGTTGTAACTGGTATGGGTCTCTCCATTTTTTTGAAAATTTTAATTTCTCTTTTTGAATATGTGTTTCAAGGGTTACATTACACTGAAAGGAGGTCTGTCACTCTGTCACAAGGATGGTGTCATCAGTGATGTCATGAGTGATGTCACTGACCATGTCATGAGTGATGTAATATGTGACGTCATCAGCAGTGCATTGCACGCGCAAGTTATATTGAGTCCAACTAACTAGAACGTGGGAATTTCAATGGTTTTATGCGAGTAAAACTTCCAGCGAACTATAACTGGTGTAAAACCTATGGTTTTTTCAGTGAATTTAATAGTTTTTTTTAATGCTAATTCCTAACTATAACTGGTGTGAAACCTATGGCTTTTTCAGTGAATTTCAATGGTTTTTTAAAAGCAAATCTTTATAGGTATAAAAAATAATAAATTTTAAAACAAATTTTATATTGTATAATTATGTCAATTTAAAAAAAAAATATATTTTATGTTTAACTTGGGGCGCGTACCGGGGAGCGTCCCGTTAGCGCTATTCTCGCGAACGAAAACAACATCGTGACGTATCGCGTAGACGCGTGATGCGTCATATGACGCACAGCGTAAGCGCACCCGGAAGCACGCGTGCGCATTCGATCGCGGAACGTCTAGATGCGCTTACGCCGCGCGCCCCGGAGCGCGACTACGGGCGTGCCCCGGGGCGCATAGCGCATAGCGTAAGCGCGTCGGGTCATTGGTGCAGAACAGTTTTGGTTTCCAAATGAGTAAACGCCTGGGTCTTGTGATCTGAAAATAACACTTCTGATTGGTTCAGGACAGTTGTTTTTCCCAAATGAGTAAACCCTAGGTCTTGTGACCTGAAAATAACACTTCTGATTGGTTCAGGACAGTTTTTTTCCCCAAATGATGGAAAACCCCACCTTTCTTCCTTATTCTGACTTTGTCCTTTGACTGAGGAAGACCTGTTTCATCTACAGAGACAATTCTTTTGTACTTTGAAATGGCTACTGTTGCAGCAACAGCTGGAGCATCTGCACCACCACCACCACCACCATCATCAAGAGGACCACCACAACAATACATTGGTGGTGAAGAAGGAGGAGGAGGAGGAGGAAGAGGAGGAGGAGGGGAGAAGATGGCTGCCTGAACAAAATACCCCATACAAACCAAAAGAACATGTTGTATGGGAGTTTATTTCACTCCCAGAGGGAAAGAAAAAAGTGAATGCGGCCAAGGTAACTTGCCTAATCTGTGGCGAACAACTCTCAAGGGGCAATCCAGACAAAAAATATTCATTTGGTAATAATACCATGATTAGGCATATGACCCGGAAGCACCCTAACAACTATTCTCGTGCAGAGATCAGGGAACTGGCCAGTCACCTCCCCCAGTGTTCACGGACCAGCTCCAAAAGAAAGGAACCCGCTCAATCGGGACCAGAAACAACGGAGACGATGCCTTGTATTCAGCCACGATTTGCTGATTTCAGAATCACATGCATTCAATGTGGCAAGCTCATCGCCTATGGTGAACAGAGCATGAAGCTCGTCGTCCTTGCTGGTGACAATCACAAATGCCCCAAAAAACAGTAATTTTTTCCGTTTTTTGTTTTTTGCTCCTGTTGAGCCATTTACAATTCCCTGTTTTTTGTTTCTCCCCATAAAAAATACAAAAAAAATATAAAACTGTTTTGAAAAGCCAAAAAAAGTACAAAATGTTCAAAAAAACATTTAAAAAAAATATAAAACAACAAAAAGAAGAAAAAAACAGTTCTTTTTAGAACTACCTTTCATTTATAAGAATAAACCTATATTTTTAATGAATCTCTGTCAAAAAAAAATTCTTAGGGTACGCGTACCGGGGCGCCCCCCCAAAAATAGAATTTTTTTTTAATGAAGGACTTAGCATGAGGGAAGAACACAATGTTAAGAGAAAGAGAGCTACAGGATGAACACAGAGGGATTGTTTATTACATAGTAAAAAACAGAGAAGGTGTAATAGGGTGAAAGTGAGAAAGTAAAATGACTAAAGCAGCGAAAGAAGGGAAGAGGGAGGAAGAAGACTAAAGTAGAGATAGTGGAAGAATGTGAGTGGGTGTTGAAAGAAAAAGAAAGGACAGTAAAAAATTGACAATGAAGGGTAGTGGCGTAACCGGGATAAATGAAGAACGGTGAGTGAGGGTAAGAAAAGACCAGTTAGTGTAAGTAAAGAGGGGTGAAAGAGGGTGAAAAATTGAATTAGGATAAGACATGGGGAGTGACAAAGAGAAATGACAAAGAGAGTAAAGAAAACAGTACCTGAATGGATTTGAGTGAAACAGCAAAGAAAGATAAGTAATGCAGGGTGTGTGACTTATAGGGAGTCAGTGGCTGTAGGTCGGGGTGTGGGTGTGTAAGGTGTGTCTGTGGGCGTGGTGTGTGTGGAGGATGGTGGGGTGTGTCTGTGAGGTGTGTGTGTGTGTATGTGTCTGGGGGGTGAAGTGTATAGGTGTATGGAGTATGTGGGTGTGGGTGGGGGTGTGGGTGTGTGAGGTGTGTGTGGGGGTGTGTGGGTGTGGGGGTTATGTGTGTAAGATATGTGTGTATGTATGGGGATGTGTGGGTGTGTCTGTGAGGTGTGGGTGTGTGTGTATGTGTGGGGGCAGAGGTGTGTCTGTGGAATGTGTGGGGTGTGTCTGTGAGGTATCTGTGTGTGCGTGTGTGTGTGTGTGTGTTGGGGGGTGGTGAGGTGTGTGTATGAGTGTGGGTGTGTGGAATGTGTGGGTGTGGGTGTGGATGTGTAAGGTGTCGGTGTGGGGGTGTCGGGTGTTTAGGTGTGGGTGGAGGTGTGCGTGTGTGAGGTGTCTGTGGGGAGTGTGTGGGTGTGGGGGTGTGGGGTTGTGTGCGTGTGGGTGTGTGTGGGACGTACTGGTAGGTACCTAAAACAGCCACTGAACTCAAAAGCTCTTTTGAACCCAAAAGCTCTTTTCAGAGCTACCCTACCTGTAATCACTCAAAATGATAATTTTACACTATTATTTTAACTATTTTTCACCAAAGTACGCTCCCCGGTATGCTCCCCGGTGCGCGTACCGGGCGCTCCCCCCCGCGAAAACCGAAACAAATAATTTTTTTGTTTTTACCCGAGGGACCATTTTATGGCCCCCCACATCAAACCTAGGGGGTTAGGGGGGGTCCACCCTGCCCCCTTTTGGTTATTTCACCCTTTGTTTTTTGCCACCTCTTGTGTCTCAATCCTACCGAGACACAAGATGGCGGCCGCTGCGGACTGTTTCGAATGTTTACAGACACCCGAGAGCCAATCAGCTTTCCGTGCGCAAGTCGCGTGGCGCGCCCGGAGCGCTCCCCAGTGCGCGTACGGGGTGCGGCTATAGATATATAAAAATGTTTTAACCTAAATTACTCAAAATCCTCTGGAGCACATATCTTGAGACATAGCAAAGGCACATCGGGCTACCAGTCCCTACAATTTTGCCAAGTTTGGTGAAAATCCATTCAGCCATTCGAGCTAAAAGTGCGACCGACCGCCCTATGGAAATTAACATGGGGAAAACACGTTTTGGGACCCCCCTTTTATCTCGGCCCCCGCTTGACGAATCCCCCCCAAACTTTCAGGGAAGGAGCGGAGAGCCGCGAGGCAAAGTTGCTGACAAATTCAGGCATTCCTCAACCGGCGCCAAAGTTATTCCCAATAGAATGTTGCGATTTCCCTATGGAAATCAATCCTAACTATAACTACCTACTGGCGACTGCCAGTAGGTAATATATATATATATATATATATATATATATAGACACATATGCACCTATAAGTCACTCCTATGGCAGGCCTTAACAATGCTGGAGGCAGAGTGCTTGGTTTTATGTGTGAGGGTGCCCTAGCATGAGCTAAGGCCCTCTGCAGCTTTCTGAACCATCTCCTTATAGCTGTTCTATGATATAGCCATACCATATATTCTTAAGTCCATTATAACTCTCGCGGTTAATGCTAACTTTGGTTTGGCTTTATCAAAACATGTCATGTAAGGTGTCAAACACTTTGGATTACTAACCCCCCCCCCGCCAGTTCTGGCAGCGGGGGTAGCATTCCACCCTTCGAGAGGGAGAAGACATGTAGTTACTGGTTGTGAGAAGTTGGCCAGGTATATGATGTTCACTATTCTAGTGAGCACCTTGCACTAGTCCAAACGACCCTTATGGTGATGGTTGTAAAGTCAACCTTATAGACCAGCTACCCTAGTGGTAGCATGGACAAAGCAGTCTTAGGCTAACACTTCAGAGAAGCCAATTGTTTTACCAATAATAACCCCTTGAATACCAGATGAAAGGACACCACACAAGGTATATATCAAATATATATGTATTTATCACTAACACAACCTCCCTGCACTCTTTATGAGGTCTGATTTCGAGATACAGCACAAGTTACTCAATAAGCATACTATAAGTTGCACAAATACAATTCTGCCCTAGGGGCCTCACGAACCATATACTAAAGAAGTGGTATAAGAACCACTTCAGGAAAGGTGAATAGGCCTAGGGCCTAGGGAATCGCTGGGGCTACACTGATCAACCAAAGGACTGGAAGTAGGAGACCCACAGGATGCGTGTGCAGTGTCTTAACACACACGCGTGTTACCATAGAAAGTCAATGGGAACGTAAAAGTCACAAAGTAGTTGATTTAGAACACTTCCGGATGGACTAAGGGAAAACCCAATTAAACTAGGACACTTGGATTGTTGTTACCCACGGGAGCACCGGAGTACTCGAGTTACCTCACCCAGGGAAGCCGGATGCATAGGTGTGAAGTCGTGTCGGGTTTCGTCGTCGAATCCTATGGAGAGCTGCAAGAAGATGCTGCAGGTGACTAGGAGGAAGATGTCCGGGCGGATCCAAGGGTGGATCGAAGATGTGAAGAACCTGAAAGCAGAGGGGACAGAGTCTGGGTCACTAGCCAGTGACCAGGAAGGAACCAGGAAGGAACCAGGCGATGTCGAGATGCAATCAGGTGATGTTGTGAAGCTGGTCTCTGCAGCCACGTGGACCGGGAGGCGTCGACGACGACCAGGAGCTGGATATGGAGTGTCCCACGAAGGATCTCGCTGTTGGCGGTGTCGGCTTCCGGATTGGAGTCAACAAGCCTTGGCAAAGGCAACCCACGCAGAAAGGGAAGATCGGCTTCTGTTCAGACTAGCAAGGTCTGAGGAGCTTTCCCGTTACAGGAAAGCAGGAGCAAGCCCAGAGCAACCGGGCAAGTGGCGTTTCAAAATGGTGTCTTCAGGAGGGCCACTAGCCAACAGGCTAGAAACCGCGAAGAGGCGTCGAGGAGAAATGCAGGCACAGGCCCCACGCGGCACTCGTGGAGTGTGGAGGGCTGAGCTTTGGTGAACTTACTGCTCGGGGTTGGGGCTTCTCAAACCCCAATGCACAACTTCAAGGACGCCTCAGAAGCTGCACAGTTAGCAAAAAGCGGGTACTGCAGGATGTCCGGTCCCACGTCTCTCGTGTCCGCCACGGGTCTCAGCTTTCCTGTGGATGTGGGTCGGAGTCAGAGAAGTCTGGAAGTCCAGAGGCTGCGTCGCTAGGTCGTCGGGTTCCGTCGGGAGCGGACACAAAGCAAACCGGCAAGTTACTGGTGGTACCTGTTTGCATAGGGTGGTCACTCCTTGACCACAAGGGAGATTCTTCAGGCTCGGCGTGGCCAGCAGCCCAACATCGCAGACGCGACTTTGTAGAGCTCTGTCCACGGGCCCTTAATATCCTAAAGTTATCTTGTGCAGGTGTTCCCTCGCAAGCCAGACTGCGCGGAGCTGGTGTGTAAAAGCGCAGTGTGGTTGCTGGGACACGGAGCGGCCTGAATCCCGGCAGCAGCGGTAGTGAACTGAGATCGGAGCTGCGGTGCTGCTGTGAGGCCGGCCGGAGGCGCGAAAGGCATCAGCGGGCTCGGCGCCCCTGGGAGCCCCTGGCGACATAACGGAGCTTGTGCCGAGCGTTGGGGACAACCCTGTCCAGAGCTCCAGTGAGTCGGAGGCCGGACGAGAGAAATCACCACGTGGGGGTGAGTGACGTTGAGACGGGCGGCGCGTGGCGAGTGCCCGGGGGTGCCCAGGGAGAGAACGGGCAGGGCCCTGCGGCCACGCCTGGAGGAGCAGGGGAGGCCTAAGCGGAGCGGCCCCCGTGGGGGCTACGGAGGCGGCTGGCGGTGCATTGGCGGGATCATACACGCCCACAAGTGACTTTTGGGACTAGAGGCGCACAGACGGCGCGGTGAGACGAGACGGTGGGAGGTGGCCGGCAACCCCGCAGAAAGTGGTGGCCTGCGTGGCTTCAACCCGGAACAGGGGCCTCGCTGGAATATCGTCCTCGCCACGTCAGAGGTTCGCCTACCTGCTCGTGCTACCCCGGCTGGGTGGCGGGGGTCACTCAGTCTGCCCTGGTGTTGCCTGCGGCCTAGATTCCTCGCGGCCCCCGCGCGTTCAGCACAAAATGTCGCTGATACCCCGACCCGCCTGAGGCCGCACCGGAGATTGCGCAGAGTCTGACGCAGTGGCTCTAAACACGTCTGGGACGGACAGGTCTGGCTGACTGCTGCGGTGACCTACCTATGAGCAGCCCTGCAGGTGGATGATTCCTCTCGCATGACTGCCCTCGCCCCGCAATCTACGCCTTGCCTGGCCCTAACATGGCAGCCCATGGCACATTCTGATGTGCGCTGCCAGATAGTCTGGCATTGATCCCTGTCGCAGCCCACCGAGATACCCCATTTACCAACAGTGCCGCCAGTGAGCGGAAGGTCACCCGACTGCCGCCCTGCATACGCACAGATACTCACAACCTGGTATCCTTTGTGGGGGCATTCAACATGGCAGCGTAGCGGTGGTGGAGCCCCGGCTGCTGATCAAACCTCCGCACGCCCTCCTCGACCAGAGACAGTTGCACAACTAAGGAGTCGGCTGGCCCCGGGCAGCGGATGCCTCCTGCTGCAGTTGCCCTCTCCCACTGACCTTCGCCCCCACTTGCCATTAGCGGAGTGACACGGGAGCCGGCCCAGTTGGTTCCTACTTCAATCACCTGCAACGTTGCCTGACCAAACGGAAGGGTCCCATACACCCGACGCTGGATGCCAGGGGAGATGCGTTAATGCCCACAGCACAGCAGCTCATAATGGGCAGGCTCTGGGATAAATCCCAGCTGAAGCAGCAGGGGTCAAGCAATCCAGGCCTCCCGCAGGAAGAAAGACGAGAAGACATGGAGCCAACAGCCACTCTGGCGGCCAAAATGGACACGGTTCTGGCGGCGGTGGAGCGCATTGGAGCCACCTTAGCGCAAACCAAGACTTCTCTGGAAGCAAGGATTGACAAAGTCACATCTGACTTCACGCTGCTGCATGCGGACCACCGTAAGTTATCGGAGTCAGTTGCCGCGCAGCGCCAGTCGGTCCAAGAAGTACAGCCTGTAGTGCACAGTCATGCCTCAGCACTACAAGATTTGGTCGACAGAGTTCACGCGCTGGAGGACGAGCGGAGGACGCAGAAGGGCGCTCTCGGCGCAACAACGTCCGGGTGGTCGGCCTGCCGGAGGGAGAAGGGAAGGACCCTGAGCGCTACGTGGAGACGTGGCTGCGGTCACTTCTACCGACCGGGTCATTGTCCGCGCACTTTGTGGTGGAGAGGGTGCACAGGGTGCCGGCGAAGGCCCAGAGACCAGTGACTCGACCCCGTCCGTTTCTTTTCAAACTCCTCAACTACCGAGACCGGGATATGGTGCTCCGTGAAACGAGGAAGATGGGTGACCTCAAAGTGGGCAACAGCCACGTGATGTTTTTTCCGGACTACACAGCAACAGTGCAGAGGAGACGGGGCTCGTACC